>NC_083406.1:32207754-32904297 GCF_020745735.1 Hemiscyllium ocellatum | reverse complement strand
CCGCCTCGACTCCCCTCTCCTCCCCTGTCCCCCCCGACTCCCCTCTCCGCCCCGACTCCCCTCTCCCCCCTCGACTCCCCTCTCCCCCAAGTCTCCCCTCTCCCCCAAGTCTCCCCTCTCCATGTCTCCCCTCTCCCCCCTCGACTTCCCCCTCCTCCCGACTCCCCTCTCCCCCCCTCGACTCCCCTCTCTCCTCCCTCGACTCCCCTCCCCCCGACTCCCCTCTCCCCCCGACTCCCCTCTCTCTCCCCTCCCCCACGACTCCCCTCTCCCGCCTCCCCCCGACTCCCCTCTCCCCCCTTGACCCTCGACTCCCCTCTCCCCCGACTCCCCTCTCCCCCCTCGACTCCCCTCTCCTCCCTCGACTCCCCTCTCTCCCCCCTCGACTCCCCTATCGCCCCCGACTCCCCTCTACGCCCCCGACTCCTCTATCCCCCGCCGACTACCCTATCCCCTCTCCCCCTCCCGACTCCCCTCTCCCTCCTCCCCTCTCCCTCCTCCCCTCTCCCCTCTCCCTCCTATCCCCTCTCCCTCTCCCATCTCTGTGTGTGTGTGAGTGAGTGAGTGAGTGCAGGTTTGGAACTTGTCCTCCAGGTGGATACACACGAGGTGTTCTCGCCTCGCCCCGCCCCCTGGTGGCCCAGCGGGAAACCTCGCGAGATGTGCGTGTGCGGGGCCCAGAGTAGGAAGCCGCCATTTTCTGAAAGCTCTCGCCAAGAGGGAGAAATGTTAGAGTTACCCCGGGCCTGGCTGCTCAAATACTCCTGACGTTTTCCACTTTGTGTTGGGGGGGTGGGGGGAGGAAACGATTTTTTAACAAAAAAAACTCTCAAACTGCTAACGCTCGTGGCGTGCTGTGCAAGTCTTGACTTTTTTTTAAAAAAATATATTTTTTAAATATTGTTTGCAGGCCCAGTGTGTGTGTGTGGACACGTTGAGCATCCGGAGCCCGCAGCTGCTGTTTGTAAATTTTTTTGTTTTCGGTGGTAGAGGGGGGATCAAGAGCCTTTCGTTTCAATGTTCGGTCTCTGATTCCCCCCCACCCCCTTCTCCCTGCAAAGGGGGGGGAAGACGAAACAACTCCAGCTCCTTTAACTCAGAGAGCCCCCTCCTGATCTTTCTTAGCCGCCACCCCCCCCCCCCCCCCAACAACAAATTGTTTAGTGTTTGACAAGAGCCGATCGGCCTCTGCTGTCCCCCCTCCCCCGAAAATAAACCTTTTTCCTTTCCCCTCTGCCACTGGTCACAATGATGATAGAAAACCTCGATGCCCTCAAGTCGTGGCTCACCAAGACCCTGGAACCCATGTAAGTACAAGAGTTTGGACCAGCTCAGTGCATATCCGGGTAGTTCAAAGAAACAGATTCCACCGGGTTACTGCAGAGTATTGTAGTTCATTTGAGGAGGGGGGTGGGATGGTGGTGGGTGAAGGGATGGAAATCGGTGACCCTGAAAAGAGAACTCGCACACCTTCAGAATTCAGGATCCTACTTGCTGTACTTCAAACTTGTTTTGGCTCCTTACCATTTTTGTCGATCATTTTCAAGTTTACTTCTGAAGGATGGTGCGTTATGTTGCTACTTTTTAAACAGTGCTGGCACATGGTGAGTTTTTCTTTTGGCTGATGTGTAATAAGCGTCCATTCTTGGTTGCACAGTTTTGAATACACTTTACCAGATGCTCATAGATACTTGTACGGTACTTGGTTTTTTTTAAAGTTGCGTTTCTGCAGCGAACACTGAGGGTTGAACGCCAAGGGAGGCTTGTCCTACGATGTAGTCCAGTTAAATAGTATCCATTCTTGCATGATCTTGAGCTTTGCAAGGTCTTTATCTTAACTTGTGCGGCAAGTGACAAGTTTTGTTCTTAACATGCAATTGCATTTCTTAAGTTACTGCTCTGATTTGCACTTCATAACGTTTAAGGCCTATCCACTGGCCTAGTTGTTGATGCACCATCAATACCATTCCTTGTTATCTAAAATCTTGATCAAATACCCCCATTTGTCGCCATTAATCCAAGTTCTTCAAATTTATTTAAATTAACCTGTTTGGACATATTTGATACATATCGGGGACAGCTGGGACTTGAACCTAGGTCTTTGGCTCAAAGTTAAGGACATGACCACTGTGCTACAAAAGGGGCCTCAATTTCTTCATACGTTTGTCACACTGAAGTGACACTGCTTGAAAATAACTGATGAATACCTAACAAGATCATTTGCATGATCATGCCTTCACCTTTCAATTCTTTCAACCTTAACAGTTATTTTAAGAAGTCGACAGTGTGTTGCTGGAAAAGTGCAGCCAGTCAGGTAGCCTCTGAGGAGCAGGAGAGTCGACATTCTTGATGAAGGGCTAATGCCGACACTCCTGCTTCTTGGATGCTGCCTGACCTGCTGTGCTTTTCCAGCACCACACTTTTAGATTATGATCTCCAGCATCTGTAGTCCTCTCCTTCTTTTGCATGATGCTCTACACGTAGATAATCAACTGAAAATATGGATTTTTTTTTGCTCATGTCAGTAGGACCTGTGTACTTCCAATGGACAGAGCTTAACAATGGAAGCACACAATTGTAAAACTAGAGGCTGAGTAGACTGGGACTATTTTACCTGGAGCATCGGAGGCTGACGTTTATATAATCGTGAAGGACATGGATAGGCTAAATCGTCAAGGTCTTTTCACTGGGGTGGGGGGGAATCCAAATCTCAATGGAATAGGTTTAAAGTGAGAGGGAAAAATTTTAAAAGGGATCTAAGGGGCAACTTTTTCATACAGAGGATGGTGCTTGTCTGGAATGAACTGCCAGACACAGTGATGGAGGCTGGTACAGTTACAACATTAGAAAGACATCTGGATGGCTATATAAGTAGCAAGGGCTTAGAGGGTTTTAGGCCAAATGATGACAAATGGTGCTAATTTTATTTAGGACATCTAGTCAGCATAGACGAGTTGGACTGAAGGGTGTGTGTCTGTGCTGTATATCTCCAGGACTCTGACTCTTTTTTGCTTTTAGTGGCCATGATGCACAAGCAATGTCAAAGTGTGGTGCTGGAAAAGCACAGCAAGTCAGGCAGCATCTGAGAAGCAGGAGAGTTGATATTTCAGGCATAAGCCCTTCATCAGGAATGTCTGATGAAGTGCTTATGCCCGAAACGTTGAATCTCCTACTCCTCAGATGCTGCCTGACCTGCTGTGCTTTTCCACCACCACACTTTTCGATTTGATTCTTCAGCATTTGCAGTCCTCAGTTTCTCTTATGATGCACAAGCAATCAATCCAGTGACCATCCACAGGACTTAAAAAGAAAAATGGGTTGCTGCTGCAGTAAAGATCAGATTATTTATGTTTGTGAGTCGGCTGATATTGGCAGAACCAATTGTCAACTTAAATTCCTCAAATTAGAACAGTTTCTGTTGAAATCATGTAGTCCACCGGAATTAGACAGCTTTTACATGTATTTTCTCATGACAGATAACTAAAATTGACCTGCAAGTGCTTGCTTAAGTTAGACTGTTAATACCTATGGTTGATCTTCCATGGTATTGTATATGATAAATTATAGATTACAATCTCTTTATTATCCCTGCTAGCTTTGTTTGTTTTTCTATTTTGCCTTTTCTCTTTCTTATATGTCATCTTTCCTCCCCTTTTCTGCTTTCTTTCGAGATAGAGAATAGAGCTTAAAACTTGCATTTTTTTTAGGTCCAAAATATTGTCATGGGTAGGTGAAAATGTGGGCTCTGTGGAAATTTGTATATGCTGTCTTGGAGAAAGGTCCTGGTATTGGCATTGTGGGAGTTGTGGGAAAATATGGCTTCCAGTTGCTTCCCATTTCCTGCAAGACGACAGTGATCGCTGATGAACTGTGATGTGCGCTGTTGCAGCTCATTATGGTTATTTTGACAGTACTTACTATCCTGTGATATCAATTATTAAGAAGCACAAAGGCAACAATGTTGTGCGAAAATCATTGCCTCCCAAGTTCCTCTTCGGGCCACACACCATCCTGATGAGGATGTCGATTACTATTGCATGGTCATTGTCAGAATTCTGTACCAATGTGTGCTTTTCCAGCTTCATGTCCAAACTTTCACTTGCAACTTATTGCTGATACAGCTGTCTTGTTTGCTTCTGTTAAGTTTCTCCCATCTTCTTTTATCATTTTTCTGTTCTTAAAGAAGTATTCATATTATTCATGTATGTTTGTCATTTTTTTTCTGTTAATGACAAGTAGGGCAACTGTGCCAATTATTTTGGTAAAACAGTCCTTCATTTGACTTGGGGGCAAGGATTTTATCAGTTTGTCACATTCGATTTTATTAAACAATAGGAAAAGTGATGAAAGAATAAATTGGTACACTACATTTGCAGTTGGAATTAAAGCTGGGATGCTTCCCTCTCTTGACCTTGGGAGTATTGCCAAACAAAGAGACCTTGAGGTATAGGTTCATAATTCAGAGCATCGGAGGCTGAGGGGTGAACTTAGAGAAGTTTAAAAATCATGAGCATGGATGGGATGAATAACCAAGGTCTTTTCTTCAGGGTAATGGATTCCAACACTAGAGGACATAATTTTCAGGTGAGATGGGAAAGATGTAAAAAAAGACTTGAGGGTATGTGAATGGAATGAGCTGCCAGAGGAAGTGGTGGAGGCTGATGAAATTATAACATTTAAAAGGCATCTGGATAGGTACATGAGTAGGAAGGTTTTAGGGGCATATGGGCCAAATATTAATAAATGGGACTAGATTAGTTTCGTAGGCATGAACGAGTTGGATGAAAGGGTCCGTTTCCGTGCTGTACAATCCCATGACAATGGCTTTCCTGAATTAACTCTTATTCCATTTGCTCTGCTTTGTGAATGCTCCTTATGATCCCAATACCTTTTAGATCGTTTGATTATTTAAAAACGTTGGATCACCTGTCTTGGCCGAATAATCGTGAGTCAAATAATGATAGCAGTTATTTATTCAAAAATGAGTCACCATTCAGCAAGGGGTATCTGAGATTATATGCAAATATAGAGAGAACCTGGGTAGCGAATGAATTCCATTACTGAGAGCGTTCTCAAGTCCATCTGTACTCCATTCGGAAGACTGTGCAGGACAATATAAAGCAGCCTTCTGTATCTGAGTCTTACCATCTGAGTTGCATGTTTGGCTCTTGGCTTCACAGGAAGGGCATTTTGGTGTCTCCCTCAACAATTGTATGAGGTTGCAATATTTGCAACCTATTTGGATATGTGATAACACTTATGCGGCAGCTAGTACTTGAACCTGCATCTTCTAGCCCAGACGTAATGACACATTTGTATGACAAGACACTTTTAAACCCCACAGTTCCCAGGTAAAACACTCGTCCAAATACTAACCAGATCACAGTCTATTTAGCTTCTGAGATCAGACATTTGCAAATTGCTGTGCTTGTGAGTAATGTACTTGTAATCAACCTGTTCAGATCTGACGTAATGTATCTCTTTTTTATAAGCTGAGCTTCATCCTGTATCTTCTGGCTCAGAGGTATGGACTCTATCAATGTTCCTTACTTGATGGATAAGAACTAAACCTGTTCCTGGTGTTTAAGTCTGGTGATTACAAGTAAAAACTCTTTTAAGATGTGACATGTGATGACTACTACATAAAGGTGACTGAAAGTAATTGGAGTAAATGATGGTGTCTTGTTTAGTTTTAAGACTAAATATCTTCTCTTTTTCATTTTCTTCCTAAACCAATCTTTTGCTTTCTTTGATTTTACAGTATTTATCTCATTTAACTTTTGATTTCAACAGCTTTAATTCACTTTCTCTTCAGGTGTTTTGCTGTTAAGGAAAATGTTCACTTGTACCTTTCTTTCCCTCACTGCAATATTGCTTACTCGCGCTTTCAATAACTTAGTGGACAAATTGTTGTAAGCTAAAGTGTTCAGGGCGAAGTCTCTTATCAATGCAGCTGCACTGAATAACCTGCTACAGCAGCATGAAATCCAGTGTTGATTTTGGTTTCCCCTGTTGTTAGTAGAAACTGTCCATGATGTATATAAATATTATTTATCCAGCCACCCTCACAAATTATTTAAATTTACATTATTTGTACGTTGAGTTTGAGCTTTGCCTTTTATATTTATCTTTGGTCTAACATTTACTTCTAGAAGTCAAATAAATATCTACTTGCTTAATCATAGAAGATTTAAACAGGCAAAGAAACGGGTTTTATTTTCAATAATCATCTGTTATTTCTCCAGTTTGCAAAGCAACTTAAGGTGGTATCCTTACCACAAAATTTGACATCATTTTCATGGACACCTGTGAAACACTGCGTATAAATAGCTTTCATAGATCTGAAAAAATTAATATGTCAAACTTTATTAGATACTCCTTCATTTATGTTAATCAAAATTACATTTGAAACTTGTTTATTGTTATTTTTGTTCTTTTGTGTTTCATTTTTAATTTGCTTTATAATTTACAACCTTAATCACCAGGAAAAAGTGAGGACTGCAGATGCTGGAGATCAGAGTCAGCGAGTCAGGCAGCAAGCAGGAGAGTCAATGTTTCGATCATAAGCTCTTAATCACCAGTTTGTTAGCTAACATTTTCTACGTGTCGAAATTCATTATGTTTTAGACCTCCATTCATCCTTCAGGATTCAGTATTACAACTTCTCGTTATCAAGATCCTCAAAGTCAGGGTAATGGATAGATGGATCAGAATTTTTGTCAAGCTTTACATTAGGTTGAACTTTTGGGAAAATGCTTGCGATACAGCAGAGAATTTTACTGATGCTGGTATTCACTAGTCATGGGCAGAATGACAAGAAAGCATATCTAACCATATAGTCCCAATAGATTTCTCTTGGTCTGGGGTACTTTTTACAATGGCTAACAAATCGGGTTGTTGTGAATGAAAGATAAGCATATTGCAATAGCTACACATCAGACGTTGTCCCATTTTCACTCTAATTAACTTTATATCCTGAAACAGAATCAACAGAGCTGATGCTTTCAGGTGCCGTTATTTGAATTGTATTTGCAGATGGACAGCAAGCAACTGAAGACAATTTCTGCTGAACATTGCCATACTGGCTACTTCTGAGTAAACATTCATTGTCAACTTTATCCATTACGGCCAACATCCTCATGAGTGGTAGTGGATGCACCTTAATCAATAGTGACAATCACTAATAGCCTTATCACTGTACTTGCTCCCACCAAAGTCAAGTTAGCGCCTATGTGGTTTGATACCATTAAGCATCTGTGAACAGACAGTGAGTCGAAGTTTGAGTTTCTGAAGCTATGTCTCCTGTTCATTCAACAGCTATAAATGCTATTCAGATTGAATTTGAACAGACACATGGAACACTACCACATGCAAGTCCCCTCCAAGCCACTCGCCATTCTGACTTGTCATTCTGACTTGTCATTCCTTTGCTGTCACTGGGTCGAAATCCTGGAAATCTGTCCCTAATAGCATTGTGGATCTAACTACAGCGCGTGGACTGGAGTGGTTCAAGCAGGCAGCTTGACGACCCTAGGCAGCTAGGGACCTGCGATAAGTGCCGTTCAGCCAGCAGTGCCCAAGTCTTATGAGAGAATTAAAAACATGGAATCTACAGCACAGGAGTAGGCCATTTGTTCCAATTGGTGTATTGTATTTAAGGTATAAGGTACTTCCCATTTTGTGTTCCTTTCCTTCCATTTAATTTTCTGTGCATATACATTAAGGTTTCCTTGAACTCAGTAAGTGCTACCTGCTTCAGTCACTCCACATGGCCACACTTCCCACACTTTTATCACTTTCTGTAAAAAGATTTCTCCAAAATGATTTGTTTGATCTTTGTTTCGTTGGCTCTCCTACATTTATTTCTTCTGGTCTAGATTTGCATACAAGTTGAGGCCATTTCACCATGTTTGCCCTTTACAAACTTTTTATAATGGCAAAGACCTCTACCAGTTTGCTTTAAGTTTTTCTTTTGGATTGTTTCTGCTCTCATTTCTGTACTACTTCAAATTTTCAATCTCATCTTGAATTTTCCAGAAGTGTTTTGCCTAAATTTGTATGCATCCAGAATAAGGCTGGCATCCAAAAGTTAGTGTCTGTGATTGACTCTGCGCTTCTTAAGCGTGCCTCCTGATGAGGACGTTTTTCTAGACATAAACAGAAATTGATCAAGTTAACAAAAATGTCCACACGTGCTATTAATCTCACAATCGAGGTCTCTTTTTAAAAATTAGACCTTGTTGAATAAGATTTAGCTGTCTTTGTTGTGGCAAGCTAACTTCACAGTTGGTGTTGAACATCATCACTGGCCCTGAAATCGTGTATTTCTGTTCGTTTTTATTCTTTGTTTGGCCACATCATAATCTTTAGCATCTGTATTTAAAAAGAAACAGGAAAATTATTGAGTGCTTTTAATTTGCTCGCTTGTTCACTGTGAATAGTTCAATAAACTGCTTACCTGTTTGATCATATCGATACTGTTGAGCTCATGATGTTGGCACCAGATTTAAACTATCTTCAGGAAAAGCATAAACCTGACCACAGATGGGCGGCATGGTGGCACATGCCAGAGACCCAGGTTCAGCTCCCACTTCGGGCAACTGTCTGTGTGGAGTTTGCGCGTTCTCCCCATGTCTGCGTGGCTTTCCTCCGAGTGCTCTGATTTCCTCCCACAGTCCAAAAATGTGCAGGTTAGGTGAATTGGCCATGCTAAAAATTGACCGTAGTGTTAGGTGAAGGGGTAAATGTCGGGGAATGGGTCTGGGTGGGTTGCTGTTCGGAGGGTTGGTGTGGACTTGTTGGGCTGAAGGGCCTGTTTCCACACTGTAAGTAATCTAATCTAATCTTTGTGATCAACCTTCCCTGAGGTCAATTGTCTAAGAAATTAGTAGCTTTGTTGTCTGAACAAAGTACATCATTCCGTATTTCCCAATAATTATATATCATTGCCCTTTAACTGTCTACTCTGCAATCTGTATGTTTTCTTGAATTCTGATGCATTCTTGTATTGTTAATGATATCCCTGCATTATGGTATCTTTTGCAACTTTTGCCACTTCCCACCTACTGCCGATCTGAAGAATTTCCCTGAACTTCTATCCCTCTATTTTTTGCTCTGGAACCATCTATCAATCTATTCCCCTGTCTGATCTTGACTCAATGTACCCCAGAATTTGTCAAGAGCATTTTTTTTCATAGTGCTATAAGGAAAAGATGGGGAGAATTGAGCAGTGAACCAAATGGACATTATGGACTGTGCTCCTGTGGCCTTCTGTGCTACTTACTTCTCTAGGATTCCATGTTTCTGCCAATTCATGATATATCATGTCAACCAATATTGTGATACTGCATGTTGTACCTTCATGCAGATATTTTTAATCAAAATGCTCAGACCAGTCATGATGCATGGCTGAGGCAGGTGAGACTTGAACACTGACTTTGTGGCTGGGGATGGAAGAGGGAAAGCTGGCAATCTGAGACTTTTGTGAAAGGTGATCATTTCAAAATTAGAAGTTTTGCAATTTTTAAAGTGAGTCACTTCCAACCTCTTAAAGCAGAAATATGCACAACAAATTTAAGTACACCATAATGGAATTTGAATATTATAGCTTAAAGTATTTTTCTGTTTTTATTCTGTTGCAGATGTGATGCTGATCCATCCGCACTTGCTAAATATGTTGTTGCTTTGGTAAAAAAGGATAAAAGTGAGAAGGAGTTGAAGGCACTGTGTGTTGACCAATTAGATGTCTTCCTGCAGAAAGGTATAGTAAAAAAAGTGTTAATGTTCTGTCTTTTGGTGCCGTGAATGATATCCAGAGATGTTTCATACTTTTGTGTCTGCATTTTAAGAATGTATAAAAGCAAAATCATTCAGATGCAGAAAATCCAAAATATCAAGATATCGGGAATACGCAGGTCTGGTTGCATTGGTGTAAGTGTCAGAATGATCATCTTTCAGCAGAACTAAGAGTGCTTTTAGTTGTGCTTGTTTCTTAGCAAGACTGAGAGAAGAGAAGCATGGGTCTGTGATGGGTTGAATGATAGGATGAATTAACTACCAAAAAAGAAGATGGTACAAGGCATAAGCAGTAGGCAATGGAAGAAGGGAAGAAACCAAAGATTAATGTCGTGGATGTATTAATGAAAATAACAAAGTAATATAGGTGGCACATTGGCTCAGTGATTAGCACTGCTGCCTCACAGTGCCAGGGATCTGGGTTCGAATCCAGACTTGGGCAACTATCTGTGTGGAGGTTGCACATTCTCCTCGTGTGTGAACTGGTTTCCTCCAGTTATTCCGGTTTCATCCCACTGTTCAAAGATGTGCAGGCTAGGTGATTTGGCCATAGTGTTCAGGGATGTGTAGATGCATTGTGGAGTGATAGGGATAGGGGGATAGGTCTGGGTGGAATACTCTTCAGAGGTCGGTGTGGACTTGTTGGTCCAAATGGCCTGTTTCCATACTGTCGGGATTCTATAAATCAGCAAGAGCTGTTGGCCAAAAAAATGCAATTAGTATGGGAGTGAATCAAGATTTATTGTCAGCTACATTTTCATACGGTGCTTGGTGGTTTGGTTTGTATTCATCCAGCTGCTTTATCCCATCAGTTCTAATGAAGCAGTCTTCTGTATCAGTACTTAGTTTGTGCCTTTTTTATTTCAACTTAGGATTCCCTTCATTGTGGTTGAAAACCATGTCTACTCCCTCCTTTCTATTCCACAAACATGATTATAATTGTCCTTACTGTTTGCTGCTCTGGCCTCCTTGTTTGATTTCCAACCCAAATACATCTACTCCAGAGTTTCTCCTTTTAGCGTTCTTGAGTTTGCTGGGATGAGTTTCCCTTCATGACACTTGAGTGCAGTCTTATATCCTGACCAAGGCATCTTCCCATGCAAGTGGAGAAATAGGAGCCTCCCATTCATAAAATACCCTGAGGTTTTACTTGTTACTTCACTTGCACTTGCAGTGTAGTGTTTTGTATTGTCCACTTACGGTGAAATTTCTTCTACATTGGGGAGATCAAATACAAATTAGCCGATGGTTTTGTTTTGTAAACACCTTATATTGTTTCACAAAAAATAGCCTAGACATTAACAAGGTTTCCAAGGTTTCTGGTTTCCTTTCTATTTGAAGGATGTTGTGAAACTTGAACGGATTCAGAAAATATTTAGAAGAATGTTGCCAGGGTTGGAGGATTTTAGCTATAGGGGGAGGTTGAATCAGCTGGGCTGTTTTCCTTGGAGCATCGGAGGCTGAGGGGTGACCTTATAGAGGTTTATAAAATCATGAGGGGCATGGATAGGATAAATAGACAAGGTCTTTTCCTTGGGGTGGGGGAGTCCAGAATGAGAGGGCATAGGTTTAGGGTGAGAGGGGAAAGATATAAAAGGGACCGAAGGGGCAACCTTTTCATGCAGAGTGTGGTACGTATATGGAATGAGCTGCCAGAGGAAGTGGTGGAGGCTAGTACAATTGCAGCATTTAAAAGACATCTGAATGGGTATATGAATAGCAAAGGTTTGGAGAGTTATGGGCCGGGTGCTGGCAGGTGGGACTAGATTGGGTTGGAATATCTGGTCAGCATGGATGAGTTGGACTGAGGCATCTGTTTTGTGCTGTAATCTCTATGACTGTTTGACTATCACTATGAAACAGACTGGGATAAGTATGAAATGGGCTGGAAGTAGGGTGCAGCAAGCAGGGAAGTATATGAAGCAGCCTAGGATTATTGCAAAACTGGGTGGGGTGGGGGGTATGAAATGTGCTGGGAATGCTGAAGTGAGAGAAGATAAAAATAAACTGTCATCATATGAAGATCATGAGTGCTTGGCTAGTAGACCGTCTAGCCTTGTTTCTTTTTCTATAAAGTCAGGAAGTTGGTCGAAGGAGCTTTAAATTAAAAGCTTTGTTTTGCTTTTTTATTTAATAAGTTGATGGGCAATTTGATCCATTTCCACTTAATAGACCAGAGGTTTCAGTCTGTCTGTCTGTGGAATATTTGTGTGTACTTCAATGAAGGCAGTGTATTTGAGTGGAATAGAAAGAGTTTAATTCCAATCTCTCTCCAGCTTTATCGAGAATATTCTTGAGGTTGAGCTATTTGAGTGCATTTATCTTTACCTTGTGCAATCTCACATACTATAAAGATTGCTACTCTACTCTTTTTTTATGTAGTTACTTTAAATTCAGGTTTTGTTTTAATCATGATATCTGCAGTCTAGGTCCACTGCATGTGCATCACCTGAATTGAAGTTGCTTTCTTTTCATTTTGATGCTCCATTTACCTGTGCACCTCTCCCAATAGACTTGTTCCTTATGATAATGACTTCAAAGTATTTTCATATTCTGCGTATTATAGCCTCGCTGTTTTGCATTCAAGTTATGTGTGACCATAAAGGTGTAATTTTGCTGCTTCCCTATTTCGTTTCCTTCTCATCTATGTGGAGCTGCATCTTTTGTTTAAAGTCTTGTTCAGCTTGTTCAGCTTTTGATCTTGTTTGATCTTTTCAGCTTGAATGATCTTGTTTAGCTTTTCAAACTCCATTACCAAGTGGATATTAATTTGATTGTCTTGAAAGGTTTGTCGAAATTGAGATGTGAGGAACAGTTACACATACAGGATAAACAGGCATAAAGTTATGAGAGATGTCTTGAAGTATTTCCTTCACTGTCAGTTGCCTTTTGAATTTGAACATAAAGTTGGTGGGAATTTTATGCAACACTTTGCAAAGAGGCTTGTCAGATTCCTGAGTGAATAGGATAGTAACTGTTACAGAAGGTGAAATTGACAATGGTTAGATTTTGAGTGTTTATGTAGGTTCGGTCCCCTGTAGCTTCTTTTAAAATTGCCTTGAGAACCTAGGAAGGAATTACCCAGTGACCGTTCTGAGTTTGCATGATTTTGCTTTGGGTAATCCAGGTAATTTTACAGCTGGCTTGGGTTAGTTGTATTTTTACTGCCTGGGCAGTGGGCTTCAGGCACCTAATGGTCTTTTCTTGCACTTAGATAGATTCACAAGAGTGAATGAATCTGTCAGCAGCTTGTGATCTCTGGTATTTGGTTGCTATGCAGCTGCTAGCTACTACTAGGCAGATGCGTTAGACCTGACAGCAGGTGTGTGTTGATAAGCTAATAACTTTGCTGCAACTGAACTTCTAATGTAAAAATAAGTTTAATGTGGTTGTTAGAATTGTTTGTATTATATTTTCAGTTGATTTTTACTATTTTATACTGTTGCACCGAGTGGCTGTAGTAATATGTAAGGTGATGCATTTTACAACCGCTCGTCCAGCCTATAAAATGCTGACTTGATTTCTGTTTGAATCACAAACACTGGTATTATGTTCGTGATTTGGAGGTACCAGTGTTGGACAGGTTGTACAAAGTTAAAAGTCACACAACACCAGGTTATAGTCCAACAGGTTTATTAGAAAACAGTAGCTTTTGGATTGCTGCTCCATCATCCACAACCACCTGATGAAGGAGCAGTGCTCCAAAAGCTAGTGCTGCCAAATAAACCTGTTGGATGATAACCTAATGTTGAGTGATTTTTAACTTGGTATGATATTCTATAGCTTACGTGCAGATCCAACTTTCTACTCAATTTGGGTAAATTGGCCAACCAGTTGGAAAGCTAAGATGTTTTAAATGCTTCGTCAAAAAAGAGTTAATTTCAGGATTTTTGCAACTTTCGTATGGTGGTTAAGAATTCATTTTGTCTAAACTGGGCTTTACCCATGACAGTGGTCAGCAGTTGATAATGCTAGTTTCTGCTGAAGTGCTGATAAGCAAAGATTTGTGTGCTTTCTTTCTCTTTTAATGTGTAGGGGTTGGTCAATTTTAAAAGATTTTATATTAAAAAAATCATTGTGAACAGTAAAGAGGGTAGCATTGAACTTGAGAAGAACGTAGGTTAGTGGAGTGGACAGATAAGTGAAATTTAGTATCCCAGCAATAAGTTTGAATCAGAAGTTTAAAAAGGAACGAGAAATTTATAATAATCACCAGAAAAAGGATACTAACTAAATTATTAGAACTAAAATATGACGAATACCCTGGCCCTGATGGATTTCACCCTTGGATGTTAAAAGAAGTGGCTACTGAATTAGTAAATACTAGGATTGTACTGTTTAAAATTCCTGAAATTATGACAAGGTCCAATCAGACTGGAAAACAGCAAATGTAATTCCTCTCGTCAGGTAAAGGAGACCTGTGAGCACAATTTGTCATAGAGAAAATGCTGTAATCAATTATTAAAAAGGTTACAGTAGAGCATTTAGAAACCTTAGAAATAGGCACAATTGGCATGGTATTCTGCAAGGGAAACTATGTTTGTCCATTTTGTTGGAGTTCTAGGAGGAAGTATCAACTACATAGATACAGGAAAACTAGCAGATGTACTGTATATAATTTCCAGAAGACATTTGGCAGGTGCTGCATCAAAGTTTATGATCCACAGTAAGAGCTCATGTTGTTGAGATGATATATTGCCACGAATAGAGGATTGCTTCACTAATACGAAGCTGAGGGTGAATTAAATGTATTGGTTCTGAGGATTCATCAAACCAAAAACGTTAGCTCCATTTTTTTTTCCCTACATATACTACGAGACCTGCTGAGTTTTTTGAGCAATTTCTGTTTTTGTTATCTTTTTTGGGTTGGCAATATGTGTCAAATAGTGCACAACAGGAATCATTGCTGGCTGTCAATTATTTACAATTTGTGTCAGTAGTTTGAGTGAAAGGATCAAAGATATGGCTGCTAAATTTGCTAATGCTACCAAGTTAAGAGGCAAGCATGTTGTGCAGACTCCTTATGTCCCCTCCACAGGGAATTACGTAGACGTGAGTGAGTGAGCAAAAATGTAGCAGATGTGCATAGTGGAGAAAATTTGAACTTGTCAGCTTTGATAAAATAGGAAATCATAGAATCACTACAGCGTGGAACCAGACCGTTTGGCCAATTGAGTCCACACTGACTCTCCAGACCCAGACCCTATTCCTGTAACCCTGCATTTCCCATGGCCAATCCACCTAACCTGCACATCTTCGGACTATGGGAGGAAACCAAAGCACCCAGTGGAAATCTACGCAGATACGGACAATGTGCAAACTCAACCAGTCTCCGGAGGGTGGACTAAACCTGGGTCCCCAATGCTTTGAGGCAACAGTGCTAACTACTGGACTACTGAACAAAGTAATGTTTAAATGTAGAGAAATGAAAGAACTGAGTTTAGGGGATGATGTGTCCTAGAACATGCAAGTTAACTTTCAGGCACAAATGATTATGAACGCAAATGAAATGTCATTTATTGTAAGTGTAATGGAAGATAAAAATTAAGGCCTTGTGCTACAGTGGTATAGTGCTTTGGCAAGGCCATATGTAGATGACTGCACAGTTTTGATATTTGAATAAGGATGTAAATGTTTTTGAGGCAGTTTGCAGAAGCTTCACTCAACTGATACTTACGAATGAAGATAATGTTGTGAGGAAATGTTGACAGGTTCAGCTTGAATCCATTAGAGGTTAGAAGAATGAGAGGTAATCATATTAAAACAAGATATTGAGGGGACTGGATCAGGTGGATTACTTGAGGATATTTCCTCTTAAGTGGGAGAGACATGAACCAGGTCTTTGTGTGGAATTCTCTTTCTTAGAAGGTGGTGGATGTTAAATCTTTATATTTTTCAAGGCTCGTTTAGATTTTAGTGACATGGAAGTTAAGATTGAGATATAGACAGGAACCAGGTGCTGAAACCACAAGCAGATCAGATCTTACTGAATGGTGGAGCAGAATTGAATACTCAAATAATCTAATCCTGTTCCTGAATTCCGAGGTGTGCGCGCTTTTGACTGACCCAAGCATTTGAGCTGTGTATCCGTTGATACTGTGTTTTATCCTTTCATGGTTTGGCAGATGAAGCAATTGAAATTGAAGATAGTTTTACTTTGGTTTTGAAATTTTACACTTGGCTATGGATTTGAAAACTATAGAAGGCATTCTAACACTTTAAGAATTTGAATAGAACCACTCTGGCTTCATGCATTTTGTCTCTTGTGCGAAAGAAGCAATTTAAAAATGTAAAATAGACTGTTCCCTTCATCGTTTATTTATCCTGCATTTTAAATTTGGTAAAATATTGTTAGATATACAGAATTTTATATCTTTGTAGTGCATTGCAGCATTGCTATTATTCCTTTCAGACACCCATACATTTGTAGAAAAGCTTTTTGAAGCTATAACTGCTAAGAGTTACCTACCTCAATCTGAGCAATTACCATCCGTGAATGTAAAATCTGAGCCTCCACAACGGCAAGAAAGAGAAGATAGAAAAGAAGAGGTATGTTTAACAGGATTTTGATGATCTATTAAAATTGTTACATAATTTTTTTAAAAAATCTATTTGCTCAGCTTCAGTATTGGTTCATTTCAATAGGGAAGCAAAGATGAAGATGATCGGGAAAAAAAATTTACAAGGAGGTTGAATCACAGCCCACTGCAGTCAGGATCACGACACAGAGAAAACCGGTAACTGCTGTTTTAACGTTTGCAATTTTAAAAAAAAGTCTTTGGGAAGCTATTAGCAATTTTTTTTCGTGTTGTCCTTGAAGACTACTTTTGTCAACACTTGGACTCGAAAGATTTATCCATTCAAAGTTGATTTCCTCTTAAGATTCTGTTCTGCTCAAGGATTTTAAGTGACAGTATTTATATTTATACGTTAATCGTTTTCCACTTACTCTGATGGACTTATCCTTTCTAAACATGTAAACTTTTTCATGATATGGTTACTCCTATTTGACTCATATCTTTAAGAGATCACTGCAAAGCCTGTTACTCCATTTCAAAATTGATCACAATGTATTTGACATAAACTGTTCGATATGAATGAAGTTCAGAAATTTGTTTGAGAAATAGCTAAGGTATGAATCAATTTGTTAAAGGAAGCAATGACATTGCTACAACTTGAAAAATGAAGCATGCCAAGAAATTCAAGCAGAGAAAAAAAATGTGTATTTATCTTTGGTGTCAAGATCTTAAAAACCTCGCCACTTTATAGTGAATTGTTTTTGTGAAGATGATTTATTTGCTGTACACATTATTTGGTATAATGGATTATATTGAACACCTGCAAGTAGATAGAAATTTTCCTTTCTTTAGCTAAGTGACCAATCTTCCCAATTGAAAGAGTAGTTTTTGAAAATCCTTTTTGTATTAAATATAAACAGCATTTTGTCAATTTGTATATACGAATTTTTATTCAATATTCAAAAGTTAGTTGGAAAATCAATTCAAGACTTGTTTGCTTTCTCAAGAGTAGTGGTGTCCATCTTGTAATTAGAAGATATGCATAAGGATCTTGGCCATCTCTCTGGATAGCAAGGAGTAGATTTTCAATGATTTATAATTTGAAAGCTGCAAATAGGGCCTGCTGGTGTGATATTTTCTAGCTATTTGTAGCTCAGAGAAACAATCCCATTTAATTTTTGTGCTACTGGTGTTTCATGATCTTGATAAAGTGTGGAGAAATATAAGAATTGTAAGAAATAGAAGCAAGAGTAGGCCACACAATCTGTGGATTCCACTCTGTCTTGCAGGTCCACTACATTCTGATTTATAACATCCCCATTTTCCTGCATTATCCCTATATTCCATAATGCTTTCAAAATATAGAAATTACCACTCTGTTTGTACTCAACAGCTCTCTTAATCATAAAATCTTAGGATCTCTACAGTGCGGAAAGAGGCCATTTGGCCGGTTGAATTTGCATCCCACCCTGACCCAGCACCCCCCTCACCCCCACTCTATCCCCGTCGCACTGCACTTACCACAGCCTATCCACCTAACTTGTACGTATTTGGACTGTAGGAAGAAACCGGAGCACCTGGCAGAAACCCATGCAGACACGGAGAATATGCAAACTCCACACAGAGAAGCAACCAAGGCCAGAATCAACTCCGGGTCCCTGGCACTGTGAAGTCAGCAGTGCTTTAAGGGAATTCCAAGGATTTACCAACCTGTGAAGAAATTTCTCCTGTTTACTAAATCCTTATCCTGAGACTCTGCCCCTGGTCTCGACAACCCCTCGGGAGAAACATCCTTCCTGTAGCTACCCTGTTGATTGTTATAAGCATTTTATATGTTTGAAAGAGATCACCTCTCGTTTTTCTAAACCCTTAAGAATCAAAGTCCAGTCTATTTAATCTTCCCTGATAAGACAATCTCAGTTTTATGAATGAGTTTGATGAACATTTATTACAATCCTCATTGCAAGTATATTTTCCTAGAAGTGCAGAGACTTGAATTGTGCTAAGTACTCCAGGTGTGATCCACCATGGCTCTATGTAATTGCAGTAAGATCTCTTTATTTCTGTACTCAAATCCTGATGTCATTGCTTTCTATGCTTGCATGTTAACTTTCAGTGATTTAAACAAGGGCAACCAAATCCCTCTGAAGTTTAACACTTCTTAGTCTCTTAACATTTACAAAACACTCTCTATTTCTGTTTTTCCAACCAAACTGAATTAAAACACATTTCTCACAATTGTATTCCATGTGCCAATTTTTTGTCCACTCATGTAGCCATGCCAAATTCCTTTGAAGCATCTTTGCATCCACATTTCAACTCTATTTATACCTAGCTTTGTGAATTCTGCAAGTATTACATTTAGTCCGCATACTTCAACTCTGTGGTTCTTCATTGTATTTTGCTGTCATATTTTTCAAATTTGGTTACATTTGCTGATATTCAGTGTGCAGGCTACATTCGACTATATTTTTTGAAAGATGACGACTAGTACTATCTCGGCAGCTACTTTTTTCCATGCACTTCGGATGTAGGTCATCAAGTGTAGAAGATTGGTCTATTAATCCCTATTACTTTCTTTGGAACTTTGAAAGAAAAAGCAACTCATCAAATCTCTGCAAGTAATTGTCTCTGAATTCTTATTACTTTTGAGAGGTTTGTAGTATTTTCATCTATAAAGATACCATAAAGTATGTTCTCTTTCTTTGCCATTTCTTTATTCACAAAATATTGTACTCCGGTTTTATTTTTGCTGATCATTTTCTTTTTGTGTGTAGTCAAAGTTCATTAATCACAAGTGCAATAATAATCCTTTGTTCAAAAGAGAACTTGTTCCTTTGTCTGTACCTAACATCCACGTATGCCATATCAGAACTATGTGCTTATAATGGCAGGGACTTCAGAAAAGTTATGGCTGAGTTCATTTTCACTTAATTGAAATTTAGGACAATTTTATTTCTCAATTGCTAACTTATTAATCTGCTTTCTTCACCCCTTTCTGTAATGTACTGACTTATTGGAATCATTTCATGGGTCCCAATTGTGTTGCAAACTCCTTGTTTCTAGACAGGATGTCTGTCCAAATTTGTTTTTTTATGCAAATCAAATACTTCAAAGCGCTTAAATTATCTGGAACTAATCTTTAAATAAATGAAAAAGGTTCTTGCCCAAGCCCAGGAATAGAACAGAAAGTATTGGAAATACACAGCAATATGTCTCAACTCCAGATGAGTGTACATCTTGCTATTGTTAATGTACCTAACCAAACCTAAACTAGACCTAAAATCCAAGAATAATGGCATCTATCCGAAGAAGTGAATCCCAAGTTGGGACAGGGCTCCCTGTCTTATATTCCCAGTGTTATTCCCTTTTCTTCACCCATGCTTGTAAAAACCTAATCACATTTAATCCAGTTTTGGTGTTGCTACCTTGGCTAAACTTCCTGCTGCCTTTGACTCAGCACACATTGTACATTTACCTTAGAACTGAATTGGTCAATCTAATGGAAATTAAAATGTTACCATTCTATGAAACCTTGGATGCTGAAAATCAAGGATGATTAACTGTGAGAACACTATGTTTTATTGATTAGGTGTATCATATAATAAATTAACCTTGGAACAGCCTATCAGAGCATTGTTCTGAAACCTACATGGAGTTTCTATTCAGCAGGAAGAATGTCAGTCTAGCTGGATTAGAAAAGTGCACAATCGGCTAGATTTGAATAGTTGCCTAATGAGTGCATAGCTTTCAGTTGAGGCCAGGGGAGCAGTCAGATTATTATTCAGTAATGTTACAGTTTCTGTTAACTTTTAGAAACCGCGATGACAGAAAAAACGATCGTTCTCGTAAAAGGGAGTACGACCGATATCCATCAAGGAGAGATTCATACAGGGACAGATACAACAGAAGAAGAGGAAGAAGCCGAAGCTACAGTAGAAGTCGGAGTCGCAGTTGGAGTAAGGAAAGAAACAGGGACAGGAGCAGAAGCAGGAGTAGAAGCAGAGGTAGTTATATTCAGATGTAAATAAGTCTTGAGCTTTGTATTTAAAAATAACTTGGGTCAGTATTTTATGCTAACTTGTGGTCCTGAATGCTGTGATTGATTAAGCTTGTGAATGCTTAAAGGAATTCTATAGGGTAGTCTTTGGCTTTTAAGTATTCAATTGAAATGAAAACTAAATCTGATGGGATTTGACATATTGAACAGGCATACTGTGCTTTTAATTAGATAAGTATATTCTCTTTGGCTACATAGGGCCTCTTTTCAAAGAAAGTGAGAAGCCTCAATGGTCTGTTTGTAACATGAGTTGAGCAAGAAGTAGGTTTCCATGCATATGCATATGTATACAAAACATTTGCTTTTATTGAAACTTGCCCATAATTTGTAGCTTTCTTATTGTGAAACTGTTTGCTTTCTTAGCTTGAAGCTTTTATTCAGTAGCTTGGCTGCATTGTGCATTTATGGAAAGGTAGAATGTAAGATTGTTCTTTCTACCTTTGATAGTGCGTATTCTAGGTCAGTTGATGAGGTGCTTATAGTGGAGAAGAATAAGCAAGCAAGCATGTTTTCAGCAAGGTTACTGCAGGCAGGCATTGCTGATAACCTGGAATGTTGAGAGTTCATTTCAGACTGGTATAATGTGCTGTTCTGGAAAAGTTTTAATTCAAATTCATTTAATTACTTGCTGTGGCAAGATCCAAAGTTTTAACTTTAACGTATTGCACAAAAGGCTTTGTAGTTTTGAGTACCATTATCACGTCTTGATGATATTTTGATATATGGTGCAAAATTATTCCACAAGCTGCTGAAATATCTTAGTTATTGTGTAATTTCTTCTCAATGTTTCATTATGTCAATGTGCTTTCAGTTTAGGAGGGACTTGTGGTGCACCATAAACTTGCACTTCAAAAAGCTGTTAAAATTAACCAAACTGACATCAAATTTGATTCCACTTGTGCACACTGACCTGCACTGGCCTCAATTTCCCAGTTTTCATCCTTCTATTCAGATCCCTCCATTACCTTTCCCTTTCTTATTCCTAATTGTCTCCAACCCAGCAATCCTCCAAGATCTGTACAATTCACTAATTGTTGTACATCCTTAAATTGTTGCTGCATCTTCGGTGACCATGCCTTTCAGCTACCAAGGTCTTAAGGTTTTCTGTTTCCTCTCGAGAACTCTGTTTAAAGCAAGCATCTTTCCCAAACATTTAGTCATGTGTTCTCATGGTTTGTTGTCACATTTTGTCCATAATTCTCTCTCTTGAGGTATCTTGTGAACTTTTTTCTAGTATATTGAAGGTGCAATTTTACATGCAGAGGGTCTTATAAACTGTGTTTTGTACAGATTTGTTGACGTCCCACTGAATCTTCCATGGTGCATTCGTACAACATAGATAGAACTGCAGCTGGTGCATTTCTTCCTAACTTAACACATGCTCTCTTTTGCTATCTAAATTATTTTGTTGTACATGAATTGAAAATTACATATTAAAAAGATGGCCTTTTGAGTTTACGAATTGACATGTGAATCAAGAACCAATGTTTTCTGTTGTGACTTTTACTTGATGTGAGTGCTTGATCTGGCAACAAATCCTAAGGTTAAAGGGATGTCGTGCCATGTAGATTCAAAGAATGATGGAGCTCAGATGGAGACCATGTGGTCATAATGCCTGTGTTGACTCTCTGGAAGATCTAATCATAGTCTTAACTGAACAATAAAGAGATGCATGATAGAGCCGAGTTGAAGACCTTTAACCAGCTGACAGAAACAAATTTTGAGAATTGCTTTCTATGAATTCTTTGACTAAAGAAGCTAGTAAAAAATTGTTTGGTTGAATACTGTTTCATATTACAATGTTAGATAGAAAAAATTCAGTTCTTGCTTTCTGTTCTTTATTTTAGTTTATCAACTTGCTTTATTTTGTCTGAATGGCATTCAGTAGTTAATATTCAGCAATTAGTTCTGTAGATTGATTTTTCAAAAGAGGCATGTTTGTATATTAGACTCATTAAAGCAAATGCAGGAATGCCAAATTTCAGAAGGTGAGAAAAATTTATGCCAGAGGAAACCGTTTTCTGATTGGTTGGCAAGTGAACTGCATTCATTTGGAAGAATCCATTCTCTGCAAACAAAAGACTATGTTGAAGCCTTGCATGTTCTTTGAATTACAAGGAAGCATCAGAAATGCATATTTTATGTATATTTCTCTATGGCAACAATCAAGTCCTTTTGTTCTGTGATTGTTTAAAATTTGCCATCCTTGCATTTGTCCTGTAGAGTGCAAGGTGAAAAGCTTGGACAATTTTTTTTAACCAATAGACGAAGTCCTGCTGCCAAGTGACTTGTTACGATCAAACTCTGTTCACATTAGAACTTTTTTATTATTGCATAATGAGGTTAATGTCATTGGTGCGAATGGCACCTCACAGAAGTTCATTAAAGCTGTCAAATTTATGAAAAATGCTTGCTGATGTATATGATGTTGGATAGGGGCAGCACAGTGACTCAGTAGTTAGTACTGCTGACTCACAACACCAGGGACCCAGGCTCAATTCCACCCCTATGCTACTGTCTGTATGGAGTTTGCACATTCTCCTTGTGTTTACGTGGGACACCTCCGGTTTCCTCCCACAGTCCAAAGGTGTGCAGGTTAGGTAGATTGGCCATGCTAAATTGCCCATAGTGTCCAGGGATGTGTCAGCTCAGTGGGTTAGCCATGGGAGGTGTATATTTGCAGGGATAGCATGGAATGCTCTTTAGACAGTTGGTGCGGGCTCGTTGAGCTGAATCGCCTGTTTCCACACTATAGGGATTCTATGATTCTGTAGTTAGATATTTTTATTTTTGAGAAACATAAATTTAACTATTTTTAGGTTTAAAATCTAATATATAAAGTCTCAATTATGAACATTTCTATTACTTTGGCTTTTAGTAATTTGTAAAAAAAAAATTATTGTGAAGGAGTTACAACTTTAATATTGAATCCCTTGTTCTTTCAGAGCGGGATTCAGGGAAGTCCAAGTATGACCTTGACCGGACAGAATCATCAGAAAGTGGCTACACTCCCAATACTGTGGCAAACTTGACATCTGGTCATTATCCTGTTCCTACTCTGAGTAGTGCCATTACAGTCATCGCACCAGCTCACCATGGTAACACAACTACAGAGAGTTGGTCAGAGTACCATGAAGACCAGATGGATCATAGCTCGTATGGAAGGGGGCCACTTCCAAAGAAACGCTGTCGAGACTATGATGGTAATGCAGAATTGTCGCAGTGTTAGAAAGATTGTTGCTCCACTTAAAAACCAAATTTAAATGCTATACTTGTATTGCTTACTGAATTTGATGTCAGTGAGATTGAAACAAGAATAAGTTTGTGTAGGAAATGGAAATTATAGCAGTCTGGAAATACAACATATGCAAGTTAATGACGTTATTCAGTGAAATGCTGCATTTGACATAGTCATCAATTCATTCCCTCCACTTTGCTGCGTTTGCTTAACAAGAATGGCTGGATAAAGGAAATGTGTCCCATTCAGAGGCTGCGACTGTATTGTGGTGTTAAAATAAATATGTATTGCAGATTGGTGCGAAGATTTATTTCAATATGTTGCAAATCATTTTGACTATATGTGCTTTATGCTGCCTTACTTTGCCTTTTTCAGAAAAGGGCTTCTGTATGAGAGGTGACATGTGTCCATTTGACCACGGAAGTGATCCAGTAGTGGTAGAGGATGTGAATCTTCCAGGCATGCTGCCTTTCCCCTCACAGTCTTCAGTAGTTGAGGGACCAAATCCTCCTCCCCTGCCTCCACCACCACCCATTCTGGCTCCTCCACCCGTTAACCTAAGGCCTCCAGTCCCTCCACCTGGACCATTACCACCCAATCTGCCTCCTGTTGCAGGTAAGATATAAGCTTTCTGTTCTTCCTTGTGCTTTGAGAAACAGAAAACTAAGTTTAGAACACTTAATCAACATATGTTGTATGTTATTAAGCTATTGTCCAACATGTACTAGAGATGATCTTGTGTTTAAGAATAATCATATTGGCATATTTCAGCATGTAGCCACCTTTTGAATCATTGAATGAACATCAGAAGATTACAGTTTCACAATTTTCAAACTATTTCCTTTCTATATTCAAATTTACTTGAGTTTCTTTATCGTATCTGTATCATGTAACTTGCAAATATTTTAGACATTAGCAGTTCTTTTGAGGGACAAAAATCTGATGCAGTTTATATCAAAATCAACCTCAGAATCCTTGAGGGTAGGAGCAGAAAAATAACCTGACAGTTCACATTAATTTCCTGTCCCATGATTACTTTTCTAACTGTACATGTAAATGACAGTTGAGACATTACCAGGCACAATTTTAAAACACTTCTCATTGACTAACCCATTCAACATTTTGTCCACACTTTCAAAAAATAATGGCCACTTGAACATGGTAGAAGGAAATGACAGGCCTTCACCAACATCATGCATTAAAAGATTTTTGACTAAGTGAATGGGATTGTTAGAAAACAGAATACAAAAAATGAATTATTTCGCAAGTTGCAATGGGTAAGAGTAGGACTGTTATCTCGTGAAGAAAACAGTTATGCCTCCCACTGAGATCACGGTCCTTTCATTTCTTTAAGAAAAGTGATCCTCAGTTGGTTCCATGCTTATAAGGCATGACCATATTCTTGGTAAAGGTATCACTCCTTCGGATGATTTGTGACTTCAGTTTATTTCCCTGTTTCAAAAAAGGACCGACATTAGGCCAAGAACTATTTGTTTGGTCTTGAAGATACTGAATTTCAACCAAAATTTGTTTTTTAAAGTATTGAATGTGTATAACTGCTGAACAGAGATACTACTGTTTCTGTATTTCAACCTTGACTCAGTGGTATCCCTATTGTAACTGAGTCTTAATGTTGTAAATTCAAGTCCCACTCCTGAACGAATGCATAACCTTCACTAAAATACCGTGAGGGAATGCTTTCCTGTTGGTGGCACTACCCATCAAGAGAGATTTTAAACTCAAGGCTATTTATTGCTTGCTCAAGTATGGATAAAAGATTTGTGAATTTTTCTGATGTCAAGTGTCATCAGTTACTTATGAATAAATATTGCAAACAACAAATTATCTTGTAAATTTGATTAAGTAGTTCTTCAAATAGCAATAAGATTATGTTGTATGAAACTTGGTTGCTCTGTTTGCCTTCAACACTGATCACATCAGTGGCCATGAAGCATGTGAGCCACAATATAAAATTGTAAGGGTGCTATAAAAATACAGGTTTGTTTTTCTTTTGAAATTTGATGAGAATTGGGTTTGGTCCCGTTGTTTTGCAGTGTTTTGTTTTTAAAAACCTGCTTGTTTACAATCTTGAAGAGCAGTCGGCATTTAAAATTTGTCACTTTGCTTTCAGTTGGTCCCCCACCACCTTTGCCACCACTTCAACCTCCTGGATTGGATGCACCTCCAAGCTCAATTACAAGTTCAGTACCTCCTGTTGTCACATCTGTAATTCATCACCAGCCTCCTGCACCACAGCCTCCACCATATGCAGCAGGTAGAATAATTATTTGTCAAGTTTCTTTTAGGCCAATTAAGACATTCTGTTCCTTAAGTTTATTTTTCAAATTATGCATTTGAGGTTGCTGAAGATGCTTATTTCAATTGCCTTGAGAACTCGAGTATATTTTATGCCATAGTGTATATACATGGACTAAAAAATAAGAAACTCCATAATGTCCTTCTTATAGAGGTGGACTAGTGACTAGCCAAAGGGATGGCAGTCTAAATGTAGGAGAGTACCTATTGGTGATTGGACAGTGATCATAATTGGATCTCAGAAAATGCACCAGAAATTTGTGGGCATGAAGAGATATGTTGGCATATGCACTTGTAGTGGGTGATGTACAATAATAGTAATGAGTAGAATGTGGAATTCTTATCAGATCACTCGATGCTCTTCAAAAAGAAAGGTAATCAAGGTTGGGAAAATTACACCATTGTTTGTTACCATTCAAATCCAATATGTGACATTTAGAATAGGGGATGGTTGAATATACTTTGTAAATGGATCACTGCTGTGGCATTGGATGCAATTTTTTATTCTGTCTATGCAAGATATAAAAAAATGGAAGAAGGATTATTAAAATTACACTGTTATTAGAATTCACTCTGCAAAATTGAACATTTTGCTTCTTGTTAGACTTATCACTGTCACAAATGTGACCACAGTCTGTCAGATGACTTTGTTTTCTTGTATTTGGAAATTTGCAGTATCTCAGTGCTGTAATGATGACTAGGAGGATTAATGTCTTGTGATGTTTATTTGAACTGACGTGTGTTATACATAGATGTCATGCTTAAAACTTAGTCAATCGCATGTTGACTGTAAGCTTGACTTTTCAAGGCATATTAAGTTGAAATAAGACCTAAGTGAAGGAGGCCAGAAATGCCAGAATTTTGTGACATATGATCCTGAGAGTGTAACATTATTGTCCAATGTCAAAAATGAAAAACGAAGAAAAATATTAGAATATTTAAGGTGGCAATTCGTCGGTATATCATTGTGTGCAGTTTGACGTGGTGGGGGGTTGGTGCTCCAGGGTGGTGGCTGATGGCTGGTGTGCTGTTCCAAAAAAAAGTGCTGTATGTTTATTTATTTGGAAGCATTGATTGGTAAATCATGCAGAAAAGCAGTGGCTAATGCTCTCCTTGCCTATAGGTTGCCAAAAGAGTGGCCTTTATCCTGTTTAGTTGTACCTGTGGAAGAATTTGTACTTTTCCTAAAAATACACTTCTTCAAGAAAACATGAACGCCAACTTTAAATTGTTTTGATGTTTTACACCTACCTTACTAAAGTGTGTACTCATTACATAAACATAAGCACACACTCTGTTAATACCATGTTTTTGCTTTGTGACATCACATAATGTTAGAAGAATACAGTCATTCAGCTGAGCCTCATTCAGGTGTATGCTGTTAGAGAGACCTACAACTGACATAAGTTTGGGTCTGACTTGAAAGTGTGCTGATTCATTGACACATATCTGCTAACAACAATTAGGATAATTTATAATGAGATTACCTTTATGTCAAGTGTTCTTGCTAATTGTAACAGATTACCTTTCCCTTGTGAGCATCACATTCTGGTTTCTAGCTCAGTGTCTTGCCTCAGATCCATACTTCTGCAATTTATAAGCTTTATTTCACTGTCATTTTAAATGTATCTTCAGAGTCTATTTCTGTATGTCTCAACTTCAGCATTTGTGCAATTTACCTGCCCCAGCCTAATTTGGAACTTTTCCCTGTCCACTTATCGTTCCTTCTCACTTGTGCCTAAGTATTTTTGATTATCTCTCCTAACATGCACACAGCTCAACACTCGTTTCTTGTCTTAATTTATTCTTACATTTTTGTAAGACACATTACATAAACGAGTTTTGAGAAGATTTGTAGCTCAGGTTGAGGTTTTGAATATAAGTTTGCTCGCTGAGTTGCAAGGTTCATTTCCAGACATTTTGTTACCATACTAGGTAACATCTTCAGTGGGCCTCAGGCGAAGCAATGCTGAAAATTTCTGCTTTCTATTTATATGTTTGGGTTTCTTTGGGTTGGTGATGTCATTTCCTGTGGTGAAAGAAGACAGAAGAGGATGAAATGATGGTCTCCTTTGATGTAATAGCCCTGTTTACTTCAGTCAACATTAACCCGGCCAAAGAAACACTGACTGCACTATTAGAATACCCAAAGACAATACACTAAACACCACTAACTTCATCAACAAGGAGAATATCATCAAGCTAGTGGGCCTATGCCTTACCGCTCACTTTACCTTCAACAACACAACCTACAGACAAACCAGTGGAACACTCATGGAATCTCTGATATCAGGGTTCTTAACAGAGGCAGTAATGCAGAGATTTGAGCAAACAACTCTGCCAACTATCCAATGCAAACTCTCGGTCCGCTCCATGGATGACACCTTTCTTAACACTAAACCTTCAAGACCATCAATAATATCCTAACTGGCATAAGACTCACTAAAGAGGAGGAAAACAATAACAAACTGCCATTCCTAGATGTCACAGTAGAGGGAACAGCTAATGGGGAACTTCACACCAGCGTCTGCAGAAAAACAACACATACAAACCAAATAGTGAACTACAGAAGCAATCATCCCAATACCCATAAACAAAGCTGCATCAGAACATTATTTCAATGAGCCAACACCCATTGCAGCTCAGAGGAACTACACAGAGCAGAGGAAAATCACCCATACCCTGTATTCAAAAAGAATGGGTACCCAATGAACACAGTCTGCCGATTTCTCAGCAAGAAACCCAAACAAGCAGACAAAACATGTCCAGAAATCCTAGCCACTCTTCCCTACATCGGAGACATCTCTGAAATTACTGCCAAACTACTCAGACCCCTTGGCATCATGGTTGCCCACAAACCCACCAACACACTAAAACAGCAGCAAATGAACTAGAAAGACCCTATACAGACAATGAGCAAAACAAACGTCATTTACAAAATACTGTGGAAGGACTGTAACAAACACTACATTGGACAAACAGGCAGAAAACTAGCCACCAGGATACATGAACACCAGCTAGCCGCAAAAAGCCATGACCCTCTCTCACTAGTATCCTCACATACGGTTGAGTAAGGACATCACTTGGACTGGGACAACACATCCTTCCTAGGACAAGCCAAATCAAGACACGCACGATAATTCCTAGAAACATGGCATTCCAACCGGAACTCTGTTAACAAATACATCAAGTTAGACCCTATCTACCACCCCCTGAGAAAAGGAACCAGAAGTGACTTCACCGCAGGAAATGGCATCACCACTGAAAATGACATCACCGACCCAAAGACACCCAAACATATCAATAGAAAATAGGAATTTTCAGCATTGCTTTGCCTGAGGCCCACTGAAGAAAGTCAAAGCAACAGTAGTTTTAAAAGGGAGAAGAACAGACAGACAAAGGAAGCACATGGTGAGGTCATTGCAGGAGAGAGATAGAGATAGAGAGAACTTGCACAGTTACTCCCTTTGCTGTTTGAATTCATGTATCATTGGACATCAGAGTGCATCTGGGAAAATTAACAAACAGTGAAATTCACAAATGATCTTGGAGGAACTGTTGGGCGAAGTTCACAGCACAGAATCAGATAGGTTAATCATTGTTTTTAAGTGTGGCCTACAGAGAATCTGCAGTTGTGAGTAGAGTGGATTCTTTCTTGATTATATGTTTTTGGAGATATACGTGACCAAACTTAAAATATAAGCAATAACTATTAACTTAACCTGGGGCAGTGTTTTGTAGAGGAATAAGATGGTGTTATTTTCAAAGTTTGGGAGAAGATTTGTAGCCCTGGTGCTCATTGTTGTGGTTCTGTTGGCTGAGCTGGGAATTTGTGTTGCAAACGTTTCGTCCCCTGTCTAGGTGACATCCTTAGTGCTTGGGAGCCTCCTGTGAAGAACTTCTGTGATGTTTCCTCCGACATTTATAGTGATTTGACTCTGCCGCTTCCGGTTGTCAGTTGCAGCTGACCGCTGCAGTGGCCGGTATATTGGGTCCAGGTCGATGTGTTTGTTGATAGAATCTGTGGATGTCGACCTGGACCCAATATACCGGCCACTGCAGCGGACAGCTGGAACTGACAACCGGAAGCAGCAGAGACAAACCACTTTAAATGTCGGAGGAAACGTCACAGAAGCGCTTCACAGGAGGCTCCCAAGCATTGAGGATGTCACTTAGACAGGGGACGAAACGTTTGCAACACAAATTCCCAGCTTGGAGAACAGAATCGCAACAATGGTGTTATTTTCTGCGTCTTTGGATTGTGAAGGAGCAAAAATGGCCTTTAATAGAGTGATATGTAGTTTTGGTCAGGTGTGAGAATTTAAAGAGAGTTTGAGGGTTATTGTGGATTATATCTGCCATAAATGCTGTTGCTGCAAATCTTATCAGATTGAATGGATCAGTTGGCGAGACACTTAGAAGCAATGAGGAATTTGCAGCAACAACAACAGTATGTGATGGATGACAGTTATAGGAAGGCGGCAAGTCTCAGATAGATACAGTCATATAGATGGGTTAATTCCAAGAAAGGTAAGAGAGGGAGGCAGCTAGTGCAGGAATCTTTTGTTGCTATACCCATTTAAAACAGGTATGCTGTTTTGGAAAATGTAGAGGGTGATGGATTCTCAGGGGAACGTAGCACGAACAGCCAAGTTTCTGGTATTGAGACTGGCTCTAATACAACGAGGGGTACGTCTGGTTCCAAGAGATCAATTGTGTTAGGCGATTGTGTCGTCCGAGGTACAGATAGCTGTTTCTGTGGCCAGCAGCGAAAAAGCAGAATGATGTGTTGCTTCCCTGGTGCCAGGATCAAGGATGCCTCAGAGAGGGTGCAGAATGTTCTCACTGGGGAGAGATGCCAACAAGAGGTCATTGTCCACATTGGAACCAACGACATAGGAAGGGAAAATGTTGAGATTCTGGAGGGAAATTACAGAGAATGAGGCAGAAATTTAAAAGGGAGATCCTTGAGAGTAGTAATATCTGGATTACTCCCAGTGCCACAAGCTAGTGAGGGCAGGAATAGGATAAAGCAAATGAATGCATAGCTGAGGAGCTAGTGTAATAGAAGAATTCACATTTTTGGATCTTTGGAATCTGTTTTGAGGTCGAAGTGGCCTGTAAAAGAAGGACAGGTTGCACCTAGATTGGAAGGGGACTAATATACTGGCAGGGAAATTTGCTAGAGCTGCTCAGGAGGATTTAAACTAGTAAGGTATGTGTGTGTGGGGTGGGGGGGTTGGGGTTTGGGACCCAGGGAGATAGTGAAGAAAGAGATCAATCTGAGACTAGTACAGTTGAGAACAGAAGCGAGTCAGTCCGGGCAAGCAGGGACAAGATAGGACTAACAAATTAAACTGCATTTATTTCTATTTATTTAAACTGAGGAATACGAAAGGGATGATCACCTTATTGGGATTGTATTGTAGACCCGCTAATAGTCAGAGGGAAATTGAGAAACTAACTTGTAAGGAGATCTCGGCTATCTGTAAGAATAATAGGGTGGTTACAGTAGGGGATTTTAACTTTCCAAACATAGACTGGGACTGCCATAGAGTTAAGGGTTTAGATGGAGAGGAATTTCCTAAGTGTGTACAAGACAATCTTCTGATTCAGTATGTGGATGTACCTACGAGAGCAGGTGCAAAACTTGACCTACCCTTGGGAAATAAGGCAGGGCAGGTGACTGAGGTGTCAGTAGGGGAGCACTTTGGGGCCAGCGACTATAATTCTATTAGATTTAAAATAATGATGGAAAAGGATAGACCGGATCTAAAAGTTGAAGTTCTAAATTGGAGAAAAGCCAATTTTGATAGGATTAGGCAAGAACTTTTGAAAGCTGATTGGGGGCAGATGTTCGTAGGTAATGGGACGGCTAGAAAATGGGAAGCCTTCAGAAATGAGATAACGAGAATCCAGAGAAAGTATATTCCTGTTAGGGTGAAAGGAAAGGCTGGTAGGTACAGGGAATGATGGTTGACTGTAGAAATTGAAGGTTTGGTTAAGATAAATAAAGAAGCATATGTAAGGTATAGACAGGATAGATCGAGTGAATCCTTAGAGTATAAAGGAAGTAGGAATACACCAATGAGGGAAATCGTGAGGGCAAAAAGGGGACATGAGATAGCTTTGGCAAATCGAATTAAGGAGAATCCAAATGGTTTTTACAAATATATTAAGGACAAAAGGGTAACTAGGGAGAGAATAGGACCCCTCAAAGATCAGCAAGGCGACTTTGTGTGGAGCCACAGAAAATCGGGGAGATACTAAATGAGTATTTTGCATCAGTATTTACTGTGGAAAAGGATATGGCAGATATAGACTGTAGGGAAATAGATGGTGACATCTTGCAAAATGTCCATATTACAGAGGAGGAAGTGCTGGATGTCTTGAAGCGGGTAAAGGTGGATAAATCTCCAGGACCTGATCAGGTGTACCCTAGAACTCTGTGGGAAGCTGGAGAAATGATTGCTGGGCCTCTTGCTGAGATATTTGTATCATTGGTAGTCACAGGTGAGGTGCCAGAAGACTAAAGGTTGACTAATGTGGTGCCACTGTTTAAGAAGGGTGCTAAGGACAAGCCAGGAAACTATAGACCAGTGAGCCTGACATCTGTGGTGGGCAAGTTGTTGGAGGGAATTCTGAGGGATAGAATGTACATTTATTTGGAAAGGCAAGGACTGATTTGGGATAGTCAACTTGACTTTGTGCGTGGGAAGTAACAAAGGAATTGATGAGGGCAGAGTGCTAGATCTGATCTATGTGGATTTCAGTAAGGTGTTCGACATGGTTCCCCATGGGAGACTGGTTAGCACCGTAAGATCTCATGGAATACAGGGAGACCTAGCCATTTGGATGCAGAACTGGCTCAAAGATAGAAGAAAGAGGGTGGTGGTGGAGGATGGTTGTTTTTCAGACTGGTGGCCTGTGACCAGTGAAATGCGACAAGGATTGGTGCTGGGTCCTCTAGTTTTTGTGATTTGCATAAGTGATTTGGATGCGAGCATTAGAGGTACAGTTAGTAAGTTTGCAGATGACACCAAAATTGGAGGTGTAGTGGACAGCGAAGAGGGTTAGCTCAGATTACAACAGGATCTTGGCCAGATAGGCCAATGGGCTGAGAAATGGCACATGGAGTTTAATTCAGATAAATGCGAGGTGCTGCATTTTGGAAAAGCAAATCTTAGCAGGACTTATACACTTAATGGTAAGGTCCTAGGGAGTGTCGCTGAACAAAGAGACCTTGGAGTACAGGTTCATAGCTCCTTGAAAGTGGAGTTGCAGCTAGATAGGATAGTGAAGAAGGTATTTGGTATGCTTTCCTTTATTAGTCAGAGTATTGAGTACAGGAGGTCATGTACAGGACATTGGTTAGGCCACTGTTGGAATATTGCGTGCAATTCTGGTCTCCTTCCTATCGGAAAGATGTTGTGAAACTTGAAAGGCTTCAGAAAAGATTTACAAGGATGTTGCCACGGTTGGAGGATTTGAGCTTTCGGGAGAGGCTAAAGAGACTGGGACTGTTTTCCCTGGTGCGTCGGAGGCTGAGGGGTGACCTTACATAAGTTTATGAAATTATGAGGGGCATGGATAGGGTAAATAGGCAAAGTCCTTTCCCTGGGGTCGTGGAGTCCAGAACTAGAGGGCATAGGTTAAAGGTGAGAGGGGAAAGATATAAAAGAGACCTAAGAGACAACTTTTTCACGCACAGGGTGTTACGTGTATGGAATGAGCTGCCAGAGGAAGTGGTGGAGGCTGGTACAATTGCAACATTTAAGAGGCATTTGGATGGGTATTTGAATAGGAAGGATTTGGAGGGATATGGGCCGGGTGCTGGCAGGTGGGAGTAGATTGGGTTGGGATATCTGGTCGGCATGGAAGGGTTTGACCGGAGGGTCTGTTTCCATGCTATATATCTGTATGACTCTGGTAAGGTAATGAAACGTCTGGAAATGAACCTAGCAGCTCAGCGAACAAACCTACATCCATATTACATAAGCGTAGTTTTGCTTGCAACTGAATATCACTACAGGATAATGAGGATTGGTCTCCAGTTCACTCTTGTTTGTTTTTGACTGTAGAAACCTATGAAACTGATGGATATAATCCTGAAGCACCAAGTATAACCAGTACTTCAAGACCTGTTTACAGACACAGGGTACACAGCCAAAGACCTAACTTAATTGGACTTACATCTGGGGATATGGATCTACCACCAAGAGGTAATGTAGAAGTTAGTTCTAAAAATCTGCTCTCTTTAGGTAGAATCATAGAAATTATATCCTCTACACAACTTATATTTTAGCTCACTTAACCTAATGTATTTTAGTAGTTTGAGCTTGTATGTGGTAACAACCATCCTGTCTGGTTACATGTACTACCTGTTCTTCTCAAGCTTCTATAATGTGGTTCAATCAAAATCTGTCTTCTATTTCTTTTGTATTTTCTCCTCCTCCTGTACCATGCCTTGTTCCATGCACCAGCTTGACTCTGATTTAAAATCATTGTTCTGTACGAAACACCCTTACCCCGAACCTGAGTTTCTCACTATATTGTGCTTGCTTCCTCTCTCCTTTGTTGTCGCAGCCTCTGCATAAAACAAATCATTTTCTTTTTGTGATGGCATCACATCTGCCTTTACCCCACCATTTCTGGCTCTGGTCCCAGTTTTGGAGATTTATTTTTAAAGCTTCTCCATTCTATTATCTCTCTCCTTTTAAGTTGCTTATGACAGCCTACTTTTCTGATCCTTCCTCACCCCTCCTTTCAGTTGAGTGTCTGAACATGATTCGTTTTTTTTTCCCCCCGTACCTAAAGATGACACGTAGACATAAGTTACCACATTGTAAGTTTGCTCGCTGAGTTGGCAGGTTTGTTCTTAGACATCATCAGTGAGCCTCTGGTGAAACGCTGGCGTTCTGTACTCCTTTTTATTTGTGTCTTGGTCTGTTAAGGTATGTGATATATTTCCGGTTCTTTTTCTCAGAGGTTGGTAGATGGGGTCCAAATCTATGTGTTACTGGTGGAGTTCGGTTTGAATGCTAGGCCTCGAGGAATTGCCGTGCATGTCTCTGTTTAGCCTGTCCTAGGATAGATATGTTGTTCCAATTGAAGTGGTGTCCTCCTTTGTGTGTAAGGATACCAGTGATACTTGGTCATGTCTTTTGGTGGCTCGTTGGTGCTTGTGTATCCTGGTGACGAGTTTTCTGCCTGTCTGTCCATTGTAGTGTTTGTAGTCTTTGCAGGATGTTCTGTGTATGACATTTGTTTTGCTGGCTGTTGGTATGGGTCCTTGAGGTTCCCCAGTAGCTGTTTGTGCATTAGTAGGTTTGTGGGCTACCATAATGCCAAAGGGTTGGAGTGGTCTGGTCGTTATCTTCAAGATGTCTTTGATGTATGGTAGTGTGGCTAGAGTCTCTGGGTGTGTTGTGACTTCTTGTTTGTATTTGTTCTTTAAGAATTGGCAGACTGTGTTTATCAGGTACCCGTTGTTCTTGAATCTGTTGTGTAGATATTTTTATTCTGCTACTTGTATTTCCTGGGTGCTGCAGTGTGTTGTGGCCCGTTTAAGTTATGTCCTGATGCAGCTCCATTTGTGGGTGTTGGAATGATTACTCCTGCAGTTGAGAATCTGGTCTGTGTGTGTGTTGCTTTCCTGTAGATGCTGGTCTCCAAAACGAATGTCATACACAAAATACCCTGCAAGGACTACAACAAAAAGTACATCGAACAGACAGGCACGACACTAGCCACCAGGATACACAAGCACCAACTGGTCGCCAAAAAGGCATGACCAACTATCACTGGTATCCTTACATACGGACGAAGAAGGGCACCACTTTGACTGGGACAACGTATCCATCCTAGGACAGGCTAAACAAAGATGCGCTCGGAAATTCCTAGAAGCCTCCTATTCAAACACATTGATTTGGACCCCATTTAGAGAAAAAGAATTGAAAATGATATCATCCCCCCCCCCCCCCCCCCCCCTTAATAGACCAAGACACTCGATTAGAACACAGGACAAAACACCGGCATTTCACTGGTGGCTCGCTGGTGATGTTACCTAGCATGGTGACAAAACGTTTAAGAACAAGCCTACCAGCTCAACGAGCAAACTTACAACCTGAACCTCAACCTGAGCTCAAATCTGCTCAAAAATCACAAAGAAGTTACATCTTTAATTATTGCTTCCCATGCACCGAAAGTATTTCTGTATCTAAATCATGAAAAAGACTTGATGGCAGGATAAGATTTCAGTGAAGTATGTTCTGGTCTTGAAACTTACTTCTACCTGTTCACATTCTAGCTGTAAATATTACTGTGAAAACAGAAAAACCTGTTAACAACAACAACAACAACATGAGAATAGTGGTGGATTCTGAGTCCAGGAAACGTACAATTGGGGCTTCTGCTGAAGGAGTCCCTGTGAAGAAATCCTGGTTTGACAAGTAAAGTTTGATTTTCAATTTTTCTTGCATATTGCTACTTTAAACCATTTTCTTGGTATTACAAATGCACATTGTAAACTTACTGTTACAGACCTTTTCAAAATGTTGGGGTAACAAGCTGTAAACTTTTCTTGGGCTTCCCCGAGTGAAATGCATTTAAAATTTAACATTGTATGATATCCATTTTACTTTACGTAATAAACTTACTTTGAGCCTCACTTTAAGTTATTACCTTAAATTATTGAGAACAGTTCCACATTTTTAGGTACAACATGTTTTAAAAGGAGGTGTAGAAGCCATTAACCTGTTTGTACATTTCAGTTGTAACATCTCATTTATTGTTGATTCCAATGTTGTGTTTTGGATAAACTTAGATGTCACGACAATTTTCCATCATATTCTTGAATTTCGGTTACAAACCTGAAATATCTTTTCATTTCAAAAATAAAAGAAAATTCACCTGTTTTCTCCTGATTGTCTAGCCATTTCACACAACACCTGAGCCACATGGATCTACAAAGTCCTATGTTTAGTCTTTGATCTCATTTGAATTAGTCGGTCAGATTCAATTATACTGTGTGGTATATTGATGTTATAGTTCTTCAACCGTCATGATATGTGGTGGGGGAATACGAGCTAAGGTAATAGAATTAGGCATTGCCCGCTGACCATTCCCTGCTGGATATGTGCAAATGGGGATTGAGCACTGCTGCTTGATTTCCCATCCAAAAGGAATAACCTGAAGTGTTGTGTTATCTGGTTGGCATGGATGAGTTGTTTCCGTGCTGTACCCCTCTATGACTGGAGAATTTGCAGGCTAAACTAAAACAACAATGTTCCTTCCTTCCTTTTCAACCATCTTTTTCTATCATTGAAAGAGTAAATTTTCCTATATGAAATGAAGATATTACAGGGTTTTATAACCCTACACGAGGGAGGGTAAAGTGAAGTTGTAACTGAGGATTCTGTAATGTACCAAAAGTTGTCTCTGTGTCTTAACTATAGTCAATTGTGAAACATCCCGCAATGTCCTGGGATAGAAAATTCCAAAGATTCAAGACCCTTTTGAGCAAAGAAACTTCTCATCTCAGTCTTAAATAATTATCCATTATACTAAGATTATAATACAGATCTCTAAGTTTCCCACCAAGCAGAAGGAACCCTGCTAAGCCCTTGTGAAATCAGTGTGAAGGGACATGTGGTGTCATATTGTCGGTAAAGCATTGAGATACAAAGATAAATTAAGTTGGGACGTTGGTACCCACAGATTTTAAAATCCTTTTATTTATAGAAATAAAGGGAAATTGAGAGCATGGTTTTTTTTCAGTTTTGAGATTTGCCAAAACCTATTTGGGACCCATTATTCAATGAGTCTTCATTTCTTCACCATGTTGACTTCAGTTTTAGACTAACAGGAACTCTCAGGAGCATAAACACTAAATGTACCAATGTGTTATTTATTCCACGTTTAGTATGGTTTCAGGTGAAACTCCCATAACTTGCAATCAGTCATTTATCATCAGACTTGTTTAATAAAATGTGGTCCTTAGAAACACCAGTGAATTTACATTGGGAGTAGTAATTGTCTAAATCATTTGATGGAATATTGTGGTTGGTCTTATTTCTTTTGATTTTCAGTTCTTTCCAAGGCATAATGTGTTTTCCAGCGAAATCTTGTGTGGTGTGATTTTTGCTTTTGTAAGGTTTATGACAATCTGTAAAAAACATGAATAAGTTAAAAGAATTTTCAATCCATTATGAGCTGAGACCGATTATCAAATTGAAGGCTTTATTGAAGTGGTTTCCTTAGTGTGTGTTAGTAGTGAAATTCCTTTCAACAATTTTTCAGAATTAATTATTTATAAGTTAAAATCAGGCCACTACTGCTGAATAAAAGGAATGCTGTATCGATACAGCTGTTTTGAAGAATCAGTTTGAATATGGCAGACCTAGTAATTCACTACTTTCAATGGGTTTGGAGATCTCAGTAAGCAAAATTCCTAACTGCCAAAAATATTTGAGCCTTAAACAAATTTTAACAAATAATTTGATTGAGTCATGATGTGTATTTTGCAGTTAATTTTTAATAAAGATTTAGGTTAACATGATCTGCCTATTTGTATCAACAGGTCAAATTTCAACAAGGCCAACAACCAAGGATTTCAAAAGAAACCACAATATGGGGTTGAAAACACCAAGCTTGAGCTTCGGAGGGTTCCACAGGAGTTAAATAACATCAGCAAACTTAATGAACACTTCAGCAAATTTGGAACAATTGTAAATTTACAGGTGGGAATGCAAAGAAAATTCTAAAGGGCTTCACTGCTTAGTCTAGTCCTGTTTTCACCCTCTGTCTCTGTACACTTTGTTCCGAGCCATATGGCCTCCTTAGAACAAGGAATACTAAATCCAAATGAATCGTCAGTTGCTGATCTGCTTAAGATTTCCTAACTCAGCAAATTCCTAGAGTGAACTCTGAGACCCCATTGATCTGTATAGATTATTAATTTTCTCAGCATTTGATGAAGTTCTTGAAATGATGCCAGTTTTAGAAAGTGTTCTTTTCATTCTGAGTTGCACCTGTAGATGGTGCTACGAGTATATTTATGATATAACTGTGATTGTGTATTGGATGTTGCCTTGCATTTTGAGATCAATCCCAAACTGAGCATTTAATCCTTGTGTATCTCTTTCTTTGCGTAAATCTATTTGCGGTTGTGGTTGCCGTTAAATTTGAAAATCTGAAACTATCAGTGAGGGACATTGGTACCCACAGTTAAAATTAAATATTAACCGTAACCTTTTCCCATTTTTCTCGAACCAATTTTTAACTTGATTTGCCAAACTGTCCCCCATTTCTAAATACATTATATTTTTCTCTGGCAATCTCTTGTGTTGTATTTTTCCAGGAGACTTCCCTAAAGTCCATTTACAATATATCCATTGCAATTTTTCCATTGTTCCTGAAAGAAACCTGAAATTTATTGTAACACCATTGCCCATTTTGAAATAAATGGTGGCTATTTAGCTATTATCTTTTTGTCTCCACACATTGTAAGTTTTTGTTAAAGGTCCTTGAATTCTTTCCTACCATAGATATGTAAGATAACTGGGCTGAAATTACTTGGATTATCTCTTTTCATAAACGGCAGTAGTATATTAGTTTACAATACTAATTTTGTTAAGTCACCTTGCTGCTGGCAATGAATTGTCCAACCCTGTTAAACAATCCTTATGTCCTAGTTTATGAAAGAATTCATGGGAACTGAGATTTTCTGCAAACATTCTTAATTTTGTACTTTTTAGTATCAGTTTATAATATCCTTAATGAATTTAGTGTTAAATAATTTGGAGCCATATGACTTAAATACTCTGTGCATTGACCAAGTCAAATGGGTCGATATAACAAAGGTATTTAGGGTCATTACAACTTCTTTCAGTATAGGAATCCAAAGACTTTGCATGGCATGTCAAGTTTTATGAGTTTAATGCCTTGCCATGACTGTTTATTCACACTCTTCTCATTCAGAATGAAATTTCTTTTTATATTCATGCATTATTTATCACGATAAAGTTAGCTTTTTAAAAAAGAGCTCTCTATCAGTATTGTCATTCAATTTATAACTGGGTCCTGCCCAAAGTTTTACACTAAGTTTCAAAGCACATCTTTTATTTCTAACAATGGCTGCTTATTGCAACAAATCTACAAATGCAGCCTCTCGAGTGTTTTCTGGTAACATCAGGGTACGGTGGCTTAGTGGTTAGCACTACTGCCTCTCAGCTCCAAAGACCCAAGGTCCATCCCAGCTCGGGCAACCGTGTCGAGTTTGCGCACAGTCCCTGTGCCTGTGTAGGCTTCCACTGGGTGTTCTGGTAACTTTGTGGTAAACATGCTTTTTTCCTTTCATTGAATGTGGAAAATAAGGTTTGTCTGTTGAAGCTGTTTGTGATGAGAATGCATTTTACATCGCAATATTGTTAAAAGAATATTTTATGTTTTGTCTCCATTTACATGGAAATAACTTCTAAAGTTGCTTTCCTCAAAAAAAATTGATTCAAAATAAGTTGTATAGAGCAAAACAGGGGTGGAGTGAAAAAATGTTTCAAGAATCTTTTAAAACAGTCCAAAGTATTTCGCATAGTACTTCTCACATATGTGAAATTGTGCATGCGATGCATGTTAAATGAACCATTTCGGTGAATGAGTCATTTAATGCTGCCAGCAGGTGCTACTATAACATTGTATTGTCATTGTTACTAAAGGCAGTCTCCTCCATGTGCCAACTTTTAATATAGTATACAATATTCAACAAATCAGCTTATACAGTTGATTATTTGTGATAACTAATGAGATGGTTGAGGTTCGTTTATTTGGTACTTTAATCAATAAAAATGTTTTTTTTTGTTGAACTGGGGAAAAACCATTTGTTGAAGTGCCAGAAGGAGGAGCATTGCAATAACCAACTCAACAGTAGTTCAGCATCCTATTTTAGAGTTGTTTGGTGATATTTAGTGACCATTCCATCTAGGTTATGGCAGTTGGAACAATTATGCCCATCTTAAAAAGAGAACACTTGCACTAATGAATCTCTGAAAATAATGAAGATTGTTGGTCTGTAGGGATATTATAGTAGAATCTTAAACATTAATAAGGAATTTACCATTCAGTCAATTTTTGGTGGCATTAATTGTAAGTCAGTTAACCAGGTCTGTGCGCAACCATGTGACCGTTAATACCTGTTTCAGTTGGCAAAGTTGGCTGTGGCTTACTATGTTAGTTCCATCTTGCAAGTCTCCCAGTCTTTTATTTTGTTCTCTTCCAATCTCTTTTTAGACTCATTTTGAAATGGGAAAGCATAGCAGCGTAGACAGCCTGCTAATTGTGACAAAATCAAGAATCTTTGCAAACAGGAGCAGTGGAAAAGGAAGGGGCTTGTCCATTAAGAGGGCAGCATCCAAATATAGCATTCTAATCAGAAGAGGGAAAGAAATCGCCATTGATGGATGCACCCTAGGTAGTCAAGTGGCATACTTTAGTGCTTGAATTAAGCAAGGTTCTGCTGATTTTTGAATGCTGGAAAAACTGACTTCTGATCACGAAAGTGTGATTTGTAAGGAAACAAATTAATTTTGCATGTATTGATTGACTTGTTTAAGGTTGCTTATCAAGGTGATCTAGAGGGTGCCCTTATTCAGTTTGCTGTTCATGAAGAAGCAAAGAGGGCAATCTCAAGTACAGAAGCAGTACTTAACAACCGATTCATCAAGGTATACTGGCATCGAGATTGCAATTCTCAGCAAAAGACGACTGTAAATCAAAAGGTACAGACTATCTTTTTCTCTCCTATTTAGTTTCGTTGTAGTATTAGAATATCAATGAAAATCTAATGTTAGACTTGAAATTTTTGTAATGTGTCCTGTTGCTCACTTCAGCTTCAACCCCACACATGATTCTGACCTGTTTTATTGGTTTTGATGATCATCCTTTGACCTAAAATAAGAGTTTTCCATATCAGACATTGATGGTTTCTGCTTTGGTCTTCAGACTTTTACTTTCATCTACTGTGTTTCAGAGGCCCTACTCTGGCATGGCCATCTCTCCTGAACTTGCTGGACATGAAGACAGTGGCTGAGAATATGTGGACTTGATCAACCAGCCAACTTTTCTGATTCTCCCTTTTCCTTCTGATGCCCTTTTAAAAAAACTCTGCTTCCAGCAATTTTTGTCTTCAGTGACAGTCTGCCATTTGTCTGACTCTCACCATATTTTGCTTGATGATCTCCTCGTGGCAGCTATGGACATCCAGCATCCACGAGGAGCCAAGTTATGGTTATCTAACATAGCAAGACCCTAACATGTAGCAGATCAATTCATTTTTCTGTCCATTAGGATTTAGATACAGAACCTTAGTGGAGAATCTGACCTCTAGTGGCTTTTCAATTTATTTTCTAAAATATCCTTTTTGCACAATTTTATTTTCCATCTCTGATTACTTTCTTAAATCCCATAGCATCAACATCCCCCTTCACGCCACAACCTTACCTTCTCCTGTATATATCCCATAGCAAAAGCTGTTCCCCAATTTATTTACTGTATTCACTAACTCCAGTTAACTCGTCTTTGGCCCTCCATTCAATATATCATTTTTGTTGCTCTTGATTTACTGAACCATGTCCTCAACCTTGACCTCTGATGTCTGGGTACTCAGAAAAACAATAGCACTCTTGACTTATCCATTCCCTTGGTAAAGGTTTCATCCCTATTCACTTAAGTCCAAGGGAAGTAGATTTGAAAGGATGTGGCACACAGATATCATTTAAGTCTGGCTGGACGACTTAAAATGCTCTTGTGTCCTATTGTAGTTTACTAAAACTGCTCATTATTCTAATATCTTTCAGGATTGCAGGAAAACCCTGGTTTTCTTCATGGCAAATCATCATCTTAAACCCTTATGCCCGTCACTGCTTCCGTCAAGTAGAAGGGACTTCAGAAGTTTTCACTAAGATTGAGAAAATTCAATCACTTTCCTCTTTGCTTTTGTCCTTTCTAAAGCCTGTCTTGCTGAACTTTGTCAAATGAATCTCCCTGTCCTAGTCTTGAACCATTTCTCAGATTTATTTTCCAACTCTTTCATGACCTTTTTGACCTCATCTTGCATTAAAAGTGTGAATGTATTTACAGATTTGAATTTGCACAAGCATTTTATTTTGTTCAAAAAGCACACAGTTTATAGGCAGTCAGTCGATATGACATTTTGTCAATTCCTACTTTGGCAGTAGGACCAGTCTGACCCAAGGTTGGGATACAGACAGACTCCTACCTCTCACCTATCAAGCACTGTCTGGCTGAGATGTCATTTTTATTTATAAAACCTTAAGTTATCTTGGGAATGTGACTTGAAAGAAGTCCTGTGGTTTCCATATTAATGAATCAAAACCTGCAACCTCATTCTAAGTGATTGAAGATTTAACAGCAATCTAGGTTTGTTGATTACTTTGCATCAGTTGTATGACACTTTCACCTTATATTATAAATTCTGTGTCCTATGATCTTGCCCACTAGCTCCGAAAGCTTGTACTTCCAAATAAACCTGTTGGACTGCTAACTGGTATTGTCATTTCTAACTTTGTCTACCCCAGTCCAACATTGGCACCTCCACATCAAAGCTAGAAGAAAACTCGCAAAGTTCTTTCATAACTTTATTGAACACTTTATCTTGGTCTTTAATTAATCTCTCCAACTCGATTAATCTCTTTTCAGGACTTTCAATTATTCAGTGTCAGCAACTATTTCTATATTAAAACAATCAGTCTATGTTAGATAATGATTATGGAATGTAATATTTAAATGTGAGTCATTTGGGGTTGATGTGTAGAAGGATCTTTGTTTTCTTGGCATTTTTTCACTTACCCTTTTTTTCTTAAGGTGGCTTGTGGATTACAGCAAGTTAGACAATCTTCTTACAGTCTTATATATGTCCTAGCTATCTACTTCTATTACTTTCTTTTGACATCTCCCTGCACCCTTTCCACAGGCCTATACCACTGTATTTGAATTGTTTATCTGAAAAACTGATGATATCAATTCAGTCAGGCTGGGACAGGCTGTACCTTGTCTACAGGGTTGGCTGATGTTTCAGGATCTCTAGATGTCGATTTTCAGCTTTCCCTTTTGGCTAAGGCTGATTTTGCTTTTCGGGTCGTCCCACCAAGGCGATCTCTTTGGAGATGCTGTTGAAAAAAGTGCAAAAAGCAGAGAGATGGGGCTCCCTTTTATTCCTCTTTTTTTATTCCTCTCTTTGCGCCCTTCTCCTACTGGGTTGGGTGCCACCCGATCTGTGTTGTCTTCTTCTGACAAAGCAGGTTGTTATGACCAGATCAACCCACTCAAAATATATTGAGAAGATGGTATATACCTTAATGTTTTTTCTTATTTTAAAGATAAATGTAAGATGTTGCAAACAAGGCACAATTTGAATGATCGAACTACCAGATTTGAAGCAAATCGCACTTTCTTCATGCACTAAAGTTGAAATACAACAAAGGAAGAAAGTAACTGGAATAACATTACTCTATTAGGAAAACTTAACAGCATAGTAGATTATTTAACTACTAAACAGTAACTATTCCAATATAGTGACATAAACACACACTTAACAAAGGCAAATTCAGAAAAAAAAGATTCTCACATGCAGTTCTAGCAGCAGGAAGAGAACCCCAGCTTTCAGCTGGAAGAGAGAGGAATAAAAGCTTCCACATGAACTTTGCGATCCCAGCAACTGCTGAAAGCTGAAACTAAAACTTCTAGTTCAGTAGGAAGTTGACCACACCCATTTAAACTGCTTCTGTTGTTCCAAGTTTGAAAAAGAACCCCACGGCCCCTCAAGCTGTTCACGAGTTTTCAATAGACAACTCTGTACCTCTGCCATTAAACCTCTTTTCAAAATCAGAAAAGACCAACTTCACCTCGTAATCCTGTAGTACCGCCACATTGTTCACTGGAGGTGTAAACAATGGTGTGTTCTCAAACAATGACCACTAGTACTTGACCACGCAGTTCCAGGTTTGTCTAGTTTTGACAGGAAGTTGATTGTCCTGGCTACAGTAACACTGTCTGTTTCAGCTCTGTACTGAAGAGCCCAGCTAGGTTTAAACTTGGCTTCCACATTTGGTGTTTATAATTCAGTGTTTATGAGAAAACTATTAATATCTTTAACAGTCCTGGAGGTCACAGGTTACCTGACCAGCATTCTTTGCATCGGGGAGAACTTGCCAAAGGGAACATTTATTTATTACCAATTTACTGCAACCCAACTATGCAGCTGTAGTTGTTGACTGTAACCTGATAATCTGGCATAAGGTTAATTAACAGACTTGTTAACTTTCAATTATTCAATGTCAGCAATATTTCTATATTAAAACAATTAGTCTATGTTAGATAATGATTATGGAATGTAATATTTAAATGTAAGTCATTTGGAGTTGATGTATAGAAGGATCTTTATTTTCTCAGCATTTTTTGACTTACCCTTTTTTTTAAGGTGGCTTGTGGACTACAGCAGCCAGTTACACAATCTTCTTTCACAGCTGTCAAACAGTCTGTGAAAGATAGACTGGGGCCCCTACCACAGGGAAATGTTGAACCCACGCAAACTCAGGCCAGTCCTGTAACCAACATTCAGGTATGTACACAAAAATCCATGACCAAACTCTTCCTAATTTATTTTCCAAGTATTTTTTCTCATCAAATTGACTAGTTCTGGTGCATAGTCTTCATTCAGTCCCCATAGACCGTATAGTATTACCCATATTTCTCTCTGAATCAATGGTTATCTCAATTTTGAAATTTATGTTTTGGCCACCACTCCATTAATTATAATTATCACACAATAAGGCATGCCTTTGTTTATTTTTTTGCATGAGGATATGCTCTCAGCTGCTGTCTTCATTGAAAATACTTTTGCCAACTAGTTATTCAGTCAGAAGTTGCGACATAACTTGGACTTGTTTCTTTCTCGGTCCCACAAATGTCTTCATATTTTGAAGTTACAGGTTCCTTTTTTATTTTGTTGCTAAAAGTCCAATTTAATCTGACATGGTGGTAACATTTTGACATTGCATTAGTCTTGACTATTCCAACTGAATTCTGTCTGCTTTCTCAATTTCTACCAGTTCCTGGCTCCTGATCAAGCAACAATTTCATTTTCAAGGTTTTCAAACCTTTCAAATCCTTTAATCACGTGGATCCTCTCCATCTGTCCCTGCTTCTCCAATTTCCTAACTTTATGGCGCATATGCACTCATACGGTTCTGACCTTCTTAAGTATCCCCACTTTTAGTTGTTACACCGTTACTGACCTTTTCCAGTTGCCGAGGTAGGACTGAATTTCTAGAATTTTAGAATTTCAAGAATTTTACTTCCTTGGCTCTTTACTTTGCTTAATTTAAAACACTCCTTAAAGCTTACCTCTAACTTTTGATAATCTGATCTGGTATCTCCTGAAGGACGACATTAAAAGAAGTTGCCATGCTAATAATCTTTATTCGAACAATAATTTTTGTTTAAATGATTTGTTCAGGAAATGAATGATGGTGTTCAAGCAGCCTGAAGACTGATGATTATAGTGAAATTAAAGAATGTGTGTTGGTTAAGGTACAATAACAATTGATGATAGTAATTACCACTACAAAATGCTGTAAACATTCAGAAGGTTAGGCAACTTCTGTGGAAAGAAGCAGAGTTACCATGTGAGGCGAATTACACTTCTTTTCTGATGCCAATTTTCCACTGACCCTTTGTCTGCCCAACTCTTCTTTTCCGTAGTACATTTCTATGAACTTAACTAAATTAGCCCTGTTAATACAGTAATGGGAATTTCTGCAGCATGTAACTTACCTCCTGCCTCCCCAGAACCTGTCCACTGTCTGCAGGCACAAGTCAGAAATGTAATAGAGTATCCCCTACATGCAAGGATGGCTGTTGCTGCAACAATTCAGAAGCTGACACCATCTGGGACAAAAGAACCTGCATGATTTTTGCATCCCACCCATCTCCTTCAATTTTCACTTCCTTCACCACCAGTGTACTGCAGTGTGTGCCATCTCCAAGGTACACTGTAACAAGTTAACATAATCCTTCAATGTCATCCTGTAAACGTGAACCTCTACCACCCAGGAAAACAAGGTAGGCAAGTCATTGGGACCACCACCACAAATTCCCCTAGAACGTGCACACACTTCTACTGAGTCAAAATCCTGGATTTCTCCTCATCAATAGCACTGTGTGGGTGTCTTCACAACACATGGACTACAGTGGTTCAAGAAGGTGTCTCACGACCATCTTCTTCTGAAGTTCTGTTAGGAATGAGCAACTATTGTTGGCTTCGTCAATAATACCACTTTTTGTGAAGGAATAAATATTTAAAAGAGAAGAATGAGCATTCTCTGGTATTTTAACCAAATATCTATAATGCATTTCTGTTTGAAGAAGTTTGGGGACCAAAATCATGGTCGAATCCAGTCCTCTTTAAACACATGGTCCATCTTTGTGAATCCACTTGATGAGTCATCGGAAGAATCAGAGTTCGTAGATTTTTCAGTGAAGTGCATATGACAAGCAAACTAAATGGTGGTTTAGCGTCTTATGAAAATGTCCTTGGTAATGTTTAATTTTCTTTACCCATCAGAATTCGAGTAAATTGTCAGTTAGAGATCGACTTGGCTTTGTGACTAAGCGCACAGAACCTGTTCCGACTGAAAAGGTAGAGTTTAATTTATAGTACGTTGAAACCATTTGCATCCATAAAATAACACATTTTCATTCTTTTTGAACATTGTGCTAATGTGATGCATGATTAGTTCCCACTGTTATTTCTTGTTCTTTATGCAAAATCAAAATTGAGGTCCATTGCCAATTTTAACCAGTTTATGAAAGGACAATTGTAAATATCATGAGGTAGTTGTCCTGATAGTTAACTTTCCAAAATATTTGTCAGTAGAGTTTCACTTTGTATGATCTTGACTACAATAATTTGCTGTACTTGTAAAATGACATTTTAATTTTCACCCTGTTTCCTTTTTTGGTGGAAAATCATTATATTTGTGCTGCAGGTGTTATCAACTACAACAGGCCTTACAAAAACCGTCTACAACCCAGCTGCGCTAAAGGCGGCGCAAAAGACATTAGGTTCTGTTTCATCAGATTCTACAGAGGCGCCCAAAAAAAAACAGGTTTGTTGGGATTGTGACATTTGCATGCTTTAAATTTATTGACATACTATTGAGCAAGTTTATAACAAAATGATTAGTCAGTGTTTCAGAATAGAAAATTGATATTATTGCCAAAAATGAAGAAGAATTTGCATTTTGAATAGCCAGTAGCTCCTTATGTAATTTTTTTGCATAAAATTAACATGATTTGAAGCTCATTCATTTATTACCAGTATCCTGTTCTTTAACAGTTTAACCAGTTGCAGGTCAGCAAATTAAATACTGTAGATCGTGGTGTATAAGTCAAACTGTGAAGCTTCCAAAAATGAGGCATCGTCATTTAACAGCTGAATATAAAACGTGGACCACTAATTGGGATGTGGGTGGTCGCCATTCTGAAATGTGGAGGGAAGTGTTCTGGTGTTTTGATAATTTCTGTTCCACAGTTTAGCTGCTGTCGGGTGCTAATCGACATGCATCAACAGAATTCATCCAATGGATAGTCATGATTTTGGCATCGTAATGAATAGTTTGAAACATGTCAGTTTGGCATTGTGGTCTTATGGTAGTCTGAATAATCTTGGTCTTCTGCGACCACACTCAACTGTTTGGTTCCTTCAAGCAACTACACCAATCAGCTGATGAAATCCCTGGGAGACTGAGTTGGCCCACTTAAGTACATATACAATCATTGGTGATGACATCACATTCTGTTCATTTTTCATGCATGCTTCTCAAGATCAGACCAGTAGCTGGATCAAGTTCTTATTTTGCATTTGGTCTTAGACATTTTTTTCAGCGCTGACTCCTCCTCCTTCCAGCAGTAGCTTTTCAGTATCACAAATTTCCTCTGAGCACAATTAGTTGACAAATTAATGAATGTTCCAGTTTTCAACTTGAAATACCACTTTGTACTTCATTCCTTTCGTTGGCAGCCCCATTTGTGTGTGTGTGTGTGTGTGTGTGTGTGTGTGTGTGTGTGTGTGTGTGTTCCTCATACCACAGCTCACTGTGTGATCCGTGCACCAACCTACTTTGGAAGATGAATAAAAAAAAATCAATTTCTGAGATGCACATTTGAAATTTGACTGCTTGTATTTTTTTTAGCTGAAAAGGGGATTTGACTTGTACTCAAGTAAATGCAAAAAGATCACTTTTGTCATTGGAAACGTAAGGTTGCCTTGTGTATCATGTTGACTGATTTACCATGATCTACGGTATCCTATCCCTTATTGTTCAACGTGGAGAGTAATGTGAATTCAAGTGTTTCCAAGGGAATCATTTGTATTTTTGGCTGATGCCCGTGTGGTATTTGGCACGAGTGATGATATTCAGATATGATTTCCATTCCTGTGGCTCAAAGTAGATGTTTCCTTTGGAAAGGGAACACTTGAGAAATGGCATAATCTGCTTTACACTTCAATCTTGTAGGTACATTACCAACTTGAACAGTTGAGTACTATTTCTTATGATGACTTAGACTACTGAGTAATGTTATAAAACTAACATTAGAACCTGAGGCCCACATTTTATCTAATAACCTACTTCTAAAGAGAACTTAATAAATGCTTCAAAGCTTCTTGTAAAATAGTGTTCACTCTCTGTCTCTTGCACTATCCCCCTCCACCCCACCCACAAAAAAAAGCTCCACCGTTTTCTTATTTAACTCACTTTGGAGTTTTGTCTTTGTCCATGCTTGTGTTTCAGTCCTTTCCAGTTTTAAACCTATTATATCATTTTACAGGATACACTTCGACTTCAGCAGGATGTGAGGAAAAAGAAACGAGAAATTTTAGAAAAGCACATTGAGACACAAAAGGTATCTAGTCTTGCATTTATTTTTAGTTTTCTGAGATCAACCTGTTGAAATGCTGCTCTCTGATGTGCAGCTGATCATACTTTTAAATACTGAGATACTTTGGTTTATACAATAGGACAATCTTTTACTTTCACAAGGGACTATAATTTGTGAACATACATGCAGTCCCTTTCACCTCTGTCAAAAAATTTGCGCAGTGTGTTTTCATTGATTTATGTCTACTTCTTGACATCAGTGTCCTGGTGAACTGGCTGCTGAGTAAATAGTGGCATATTAAGCATTTTCAACCTGGCTGTGATGGGCCAGTCAGCGTATGCAAAGTAGTCGGCTTTCAGGACAAATGAATTCCCATATACGTACATAATGTGTTGAAGTTGCATGGATGTATAAAAATGCTGGATGGATGAGGCCAGTTGGTCCATGGTGCTATATGCTTCATATTAACACTCTCCTTCCATGCTTACAGGAAATGCACACATGTATAAAAGGGATGGAAACCAGATCAAAAATTACAGAGCTCTGCATGTTTGTGTTAAGGTAGCTAGGGTGTATGGAAAGTCTCTATCCTATCCCTCCTGCAAATCAAAATTAGTCTAGCATAGCACACTAACCTCATTTCTTCTTACTTTTAGACCTCACGTTTGATGCATTCTTTGCGTTGTGCAGGAAATTCTTGACTCCCTAAATTATGTAGGTTCACAGTCCTAGTTCCAAAGCTAATATTGTGTTCCAACGCTTACTAATCGCCAGGAAAAAATAACTACTTTAAGGGATCTGAGGGGCAACTTTTTCACACAAAGGGTGGTGCATGTATGAAACGAGCTGCCAGAGGCAGTGCTGGAGACTGGTGCATTAATACATTTGAAAGGCATCTGGATGGGTACATGAAGAGGAAGGGTTTCAAGGGATATGGGCCAAATGCTGGGAAATCAGACTAGATTTATTTAGGGTATCTGGTTGGCATGGATGAGTTGGACCCAAGGGTCTGTTTTAATGCTATATATCTCTGTGACGCTAAGTCAACTGTTTCTCAAGCATTCATTTACATTCAGCATTCTAGACCTTCCACAAACTAATTGTGTTTAGGTTAAATAAATATAATCAAATTAGTCTCTTCACATTTTAATGGACCATAATCAAATTGCTTGAGGCTGTGTGTTTCTGAAATATTTAGACTGTGCTCTTTAACCCTATCTGGACAATAAAAGGAATCAGCTTTCCAGATGATGTTAAATCACAGTCATTTTGAAAGGACCATTTTATTTTGTACTGTAAAAAGTACCCCATTTTCTTTACCTAGAAATTGATTGTAAATCTAATCCCATGATTTTTTTTTAATTAGTCATGTTCTTCAGCATACAATAATGTGCAATATCAGTCCTGCTGTCAAGGATAACATTGCTAAAAATCCCACAACACCAGGTTATAGTCTAACGTGTTGATTTGCAAGCACTAGTTTTCAGAGCGCTGCTCTTTCATCAGTTGGTTGTGAAGAATAAGACAAAATTGCATAGAAGGTTTAAATGTATGTAATGGGGCCCAGGACCTTCAAAGCTCTGTAAAGGATTTGAATTACCAGACTGCATTTCTCCAAGATGATGTAATTAAGTCAATATTTAGGTGACAATCAAACCTAAATGATGTTTAAGTGATGTATCTCAACAGTGGTTAGATATAGTGGTGACATTAGCTGAATAGTTTGTGTGGTGCAGTGGTAATGTCTCTGCCTTTGAACCAGGAGACTATCTTTCCAGAGATGATTCAAAATTGCATCTTATTCTCCTGATGAAGGAGCAGCGCTCAGAAAGCTAGTGCTTCCAAATAAACTGGTTGGACTATAACCTGGTGTTGTGATTTTTAACTTTTTACACCCCAGTCCAACACCGGCGTCTCCAAATCAAGAATAACGTTGCACTCTTAGAACATAAATTCCATTACCAAATCTTTACACCGTCTCCCAGCAGACCATGATCTGCTTCCAGTTATTTGGTTTCCTCTGCTGTCATTAGACGGACAAAAGTCATTAAATCAACTTGACCTGGGAAATCATCTGCATCCAGACCATTAACATATATAGTAAAAAGTGAAATCCTGAATGACATTTGGCGACTCTACTAGTCACTCATGTTTTAAGTAGGTCACAGGCTTTAAATGACAGCTTTGTCATTGCGAAGCTTCTTCCTTTTCCATTACGATAATTTCTTGAGGTGGTTATTGATTCTAGTGAGGTGAGATTCTGTGTTGACCAATCTGTGGGAAAGCTACTATGTCAGGCAGGCCCAACTGAGATACGTAGGGTTTTTACAATGTCCAGTAAAATAAAATTTTACTTTAACTTTCTGGCACCCAAAGTTCAGACATAAAAGCTATTGCGTAAGTAGCAAGAGTGAATTCTAAGATATACCAGGATAAAGTAAATTCCATTTCCTCCAAGGACATCAGGCGCAAGAGGAAAAGAGGATGAAATTCAATTGAAGACTTTGTTGTTTAAGTATCTTTGTTTTATTGTACTATTATGTGAATCAGATTGGGATAAGAATCCATTATTGATTTTTAAAAATAAATCTGAAGACTTGCTTCCTTTGCCTTGTTGGAACAATACAATGTTTAAATACATGAGCATTTCAATCCAGTTAAGCGCAATTTTGTAAAAACTGATCACTTCTGTAGATAATTGTGAGGTCCCTTATCACCTGCTTCGTTCGTTCTGCTAATACAACCTGATAAGAAATGTTATCGAACATCTCTGGAAAGATAGCCTCCTGGTTCAAAGAAGGCATTACCACTGTACCATACAAACCATTCAGCTAATGTATATCTAACCACTGTTGAGTTGCATCACTTAAACGTCATTTTGGTTTGATTCTCACCTAAATACTGACTTAATTACATCATCTTGGAAAAATGTAGTCTGGTAATTCAAGGTCCTGGGTCCCATTACTTATTTTTAAACCTTCCAATTTTAGGAGTAACTCGAGATGCATCTAATGAGCAGATTCATCCAAATTACAGATCCAATCCTTTATTTTCTCAACATTGGCTCACCATACTCTGATGTAAAGATGCAATAACAAAATGAATCCCATCCAAACTGCTTACTCAATGTACTACTCCATTATTGCCAACTAATTAAAATTATACAGTGGTTTCTGAAAATTTCAAGTAAACAGAATATGCAGACATCTGCTCAATCAGGAAACCATGATTAATCTAATCAATTGAAGTCCACAGGCAGCCCCTGCCTTTCGCATGGGTTCCATTCTCAAAACTAAAATTTTTAAAATTACACCCTGTATAGGATCACATTCCATGAATTGAGAAGGTATAGGAGCAGAATTAGGTCATTTGCCCCATAGAGTCTGCTCCACCATTCAATCAGGACTGATCAATTTCTTAACCCCATTCTCTTACCTTTTACTTGCAGCTCTTGATACCCTTACTGATCAAGAACCTATCTATCTCTGTCTTAAATATACTCAATGACCCAGTCTTCGTAGCCCTCTGTGGTAATGAGTTTCACAGATACTTCTGGCTGAAGTAATACCTCCTCATTTCAGTTCTAAAGGGGCGTCCATTCACTCTGAGGCTGTGTCCCGTGTCCTAGTCTCACCTTCTCGTGGAAATACCTTCTCCACGTCCATTCCATTCCGGCCTCTGAGTTGTCTAAGTTTAAATGACATCTTTTCTCATTCTTTTAATTCACATCTAAACTTCTAAACTCCAGAGTCCTCAACTGTTTCTCATATGATAAGCTCTTCATCCCAGGATCATTCTTACAAACCACGTCCGGATCCATCCAGCGCCACATTCTTCCTTACGTATGGGGCCCAAAACTGCTTGCAATATGCTGAGTGCAGTATGACCAGAGCCATACACATCCTAAGCAGTATGTCCTTGCTTTTAAAATCTAGCCCTCTTGAAATGAGTGCTAACATTGCATTTGCCTTCTTAACTTCCAACTGAACTTGCACATTAATCTGAAGAAATCCTGACCTAGGACTCCCAAGGCCCTCTGTGCTTCAGATTTCTGAAGGTGTTGCCCATTTAGAAGAGGCCTTTGCCTCTATTCCTCCAACCAAAGTGCATAACCTCTCACACTTCCTTACATTGTATTCCATCTGCCACTTCTTTGCTCTGTCTCCTAGCCTGTTCAAGTCTTTCTGCAGACGCCTCCTTCACCCAACACTGTCTGCCCCTCCAATTATCTTTGTTTCATCTGCAAACTTGGCAACAGTGCCCTCTATTCCTTCGTCTTGATCATGAATGCGGTGCTTGAATCGTTGAGGTCCCAGTATGAAACCCTGTGGAACTCCACTCGTCACTGGCAGTGAGAATCCTTATTCTGTTTTCTGCTGGTCAGCCAATTCTCTATCCATGCCAGTACCTTGCCCCATGGGCATCTTTTGCAGCCTCCTCTGCTGTATCTTGTCAGAGGTTTTCTGGAAATCCAAATAGATCATGTCCATTGGTTTAAAAGCAGAAAGAACTGCGAATGTTGTAAATCAGAAACAAAGACAGACATTGCTGGAAAAGTTCAAGTCTGGCAGCATCTGTGAAGAGAAATCAAAGCTAACCTTTTGGGTCCAGTGATCCTTCCTCAATTCCAGACCTGAAATGTTAACGTCCATTGGTTTTCTTTGTCTAACTTGGTTATTATTTCCTCAAATAATTCGAACGGCTTTGTCAGGTGTTACCTCCCCGTGATGAAACTGTGCTGACTCAGCCTGTTTTACTCTGCAATCTCATCCTAAATAACGGACTCTAAAATTTGACCAATGACCAAGATTAGTCTAACTGGCCTAGTTTCTAGCCTTGTGCCTTCATCGCTTATTAAATGGGTGTTACATTAGCCATTTTCAAATCTTCTGGGATCTTCCTTACAATGATTCATGTAAAATGATCACCACTGCCTCCACAATCTTCTCAGCTATCTCCTTCAGAAATCTTTGTGTAGTTCAACTGGTCCATGTGATTTATTTACCTTGGCCCTTTCAACTTCTCTAACACCTTTTCCTTCATGATGGTCACGACACTGACCTCTACTTCCTGATTCTCTTGAAGTGCTATAATGCTGCTAGTGTCTTCCGCTTCCACAAAATTGATGCAAGGGGCTGATTCACAATTTCTTCGTCCCCCAATATTATGTCTCCAGGCTCAGTTTCCAGTAGTCCAATGCCCGTTCTTGGCGCTCTCTCACCCTTTTTTAGTTATCTAAAAACAAAACTCTTGCATTCTTCTGTCATATTACCAACTAGCTTATTCTAATATTTCATCTTCTCCCTCTTATTGCTTTTTGAAAAATGTGAAGATTACAGTATTGGACTGGGCTGGACAAAGTCAAAAATCACAATACACCATGTTATAGTCCAACAGGTTATTTGAAACCACAAGCTTTTAGAGCCCCTGCTCCTTCCTCAGGCAGCTACTTCCTGATTGGTCCGGAATACCATTCATAAATAGAATGTGAATTCTTGGATATTAATATCCCAGCTTTGATCACCTTGTACCTGTGATATCCCCAATATCTACATTGTGAACTAACTTACCATGTTTAATGCATTTAATACAACACCCTCAACCTTGCATTCACCACCCCTCTTCTCAAAGTTGTTCCTTATCTGCTGTGCCTGAAGTGAGATTCCTGACCCTTTCCATACTCTTTGTCCTGTTACTTGATCTGGAAACTTTAATAACCTCTGCTGAGCCCTTTCCTGTTTTAACTAGTTCCATAATTTCCCATGCAATTAAACCTCCCTCCAACAGCTTGAGTTATGCAATTTGACAGGACGTGATTATCATGGAGTCTATTCGTAAATGAGTGATCATAACTCTGGAAACTTCTGCAGCTTTTTTTTTTGAACAAGTGTCTTGACTGAGAAAGTTGGATCCAGGGTATTTGGTCATTTTAACTATTTGATCAATATTTAGATTTTGATATCAAAGCTGGAGAAAAACAAAAAGATGAAATCAGAAGACAAAACCGAAATTATGAAAACACTGCAAGCCTTAACCAAGAGTATAACCAAACTACAAGATGAACTTAAAACAAGTGGAACGGGCTGTCCAGCTCCAAAAACTGTGAAAACCAAAGCGCAGGTATTGTGTTTAATTCATGGCTTTCTGAATGTCCTGTCTTTCGATAGCAAATTTTGATTTCCAAAAATGAAATATCAACAGTTTACAAAGTTTAATGAGCTCTTTCTGATATGTTAGGAGTTTAAAATTTTGATTTAAAGTATAACAGTGTAATTGCAGGAATGCGCCATTTGGCCTTTCCAGCCTACTCTTAGATTCAATAGAGTGAAGGCTGATCTCTGTGATGTCAGCTCCGTTTTCCTGTCTGCAGATCATAACCCTTGACTCTCTTGTCAATTAAAAAAAATCATGTATTCAGTACATTTTATTTAGCCTCCACGATTTTCTGGGCAAGAATTTTTTTAAGGTCATTCTGAAGGAAAAAAAAACTCATCTGAGTGTTAAGAAGATGTCCTATTGATTAAATATGTTTTCTAGTTTAGTCTCCCCACAGGGGCAACATATTCAAGATATCCACCCTATCCAGTCCCCTCAAGTATGTTTCAAGAAAATTATCTCTCATTCTTCTGAACTCAATGGACACAGACTTAATCTGTGAACCTATGTTACATAGTGAGTTGAGTGAACTGTTTGAAAAGCTGTTGCATCCTTTCTTTAATATGGAGGTCAAAACTGTGACAAAGCACTCCAGGTCTAGTTTCACAAGCCCTGTACAAATGCAATCAAACTTCCCTACCTTTATACCCATTTTCATGACAGTAAATGACAGCATTACATTTGTCTTGTTAATTATTTTTTCTACCTATGTACTAACATTGTGTTTTATGCACCACCAATGACCATCTTGCTTCATTTAAATAATATATTGATTTTCCATCCTTTCTGCTGCAACGTGCAGGTTCACATTTACTCACATCATACTCTATCTGCCAACAATCTGCTCAATCACTTAATCTGTCTATATCTGTTTGTGCATTTTTTGGCAATCTATCGTCAACTTAATTTCCTATGCATCTTGGTTTTGGTAAATTTAGTTGCTGTATATTCTTACCTCAGCCTCCTGCCCCCACAATCCAAACAATGACTGACTCATCACAATATTCACTCCTTGTATACTTTCTCAGAAATCTGTAGAAAACCCACCAGAAAACATTGTGTAGTTCTGCCCAATACTGAACCATCTTTTCTCACCAAAATGTGTACGTATAAAATAAATAACCAAAGTATAGTAAAAACAAAACTGCAGTCCTTGTTTCACCTGTTTCTTCTGTTTTAATTCATTTGATACTTTATTTTGAATGCTGCATGCGTTACCAAGTGAGTTGTAGTTTTGCAGTTATATAGTTACTTGGATTGAAGCAAATTCTGAATATTCCTGCTACTAGATGCAAAGGGAACTACTTGACACAGAGTTGGACTTGTATAAGAAAGTACAGGCTGGAGAAGATATCACTGGACTTCGGAAAAAGTACAATGAGCTTCAGCTAGAGGTAAAAATAATAATAGTAGTTCAAAGGTATTAAGAAATTGCATGCATTTCTGTTCATGTACAGTATGTCCCCAACCAATTGTACAGCTCAGAAACTTTATTAATTTGGATTGGAGTTGGCATCTCTCAGTCTGATTGTTTTTCTTTAAAAATTAACCTTTAGGTTTTCTTTGAATAACACAATCACATTTCCAGGTCGAGCTCATTTGCTTACTATTGATTGACATTTTGGGTACATGTTGTTATGTATTTGGCAAAATGTCTGGTCAAAGGAATACTGTGAAAATTTACGTAGTTCTAGATACATTTAATATTTTTATTATATGAAATAAGTATATGAAAGTTACAAGCCTCTGAAGCCAAGTTAAGGTTGCTAAGATGAGGCTTCACAATGTTGTGCTTAACATCTATCTACAAGCTCTGCTTGCTTTGCTTGGTGGAAAGTTGTTTGTTGCTGATGTCCCTATCACCGTCTCAGCACCATGAATCTGTATAAAAGTAAAAACTGAGGAAACTTGTGGCAGTAACAGAGATTTACAGGAGATGGCAGCATTGTCTGCCAGTTTGAAATGATCATTAGAAAACCATGGAATATTTGATTTCTTTTTTCCTCTCTGGACTTGCTACAACGTGTAAACAGATGTAGTATGATTGTGCCAAACTGGTCGCATTCTGAAATTTAACATTTGAACAGAATTTGGAAATGCTTGTGTCTCATTCGTGATGCATAGACACAATCAAACTGCATCCTTTAACTGTCCAAATCTATTATTTGGAATTGATGTAGGACTGTTAATACAGCATTTAATTTTGTCATCAGTAATCTAAACAAATTGCTTTCTTCTGATTTGTCTATTTGTGCATGACTGTTGATAAACATTTCATTGAAATGTCCGGAAAGTGTTTTCCTCCCACAAAATGGCTGGCAAGATGTTATTTCTAATTACCCACTTTGTGCAAAACTTGAGGCAAAATGGATATTAAATTATGTTGCAAAACTTGGGATCTTGATCAGATGGGCCAGTGGGCTGAGAAGTGGCAGATGAAATTTAATTTAGATAAGCGTGAGGTGCTGCATTTTGGGAAAGCAAATCTTAGCAGGACTTGTACACTTAATGGTAAGGTCCTAGGGAGTGTGGCTGAACAGCGAGATCTTGGAGTGCAGGTTCATAGCTTCCTGAAAGTGGAGTCACAGGTAGATAGGATTGTGAAGAAGGTGTTTGGTATGCTTTCCTTTATTGGTCCAAGTTTTGAGTACCGGAGTTGTGAAGTCATGTTACAGCTGTGCTGGACATTGGTTAGGCCATTTTTGGAATATTGCGTACAGTTCTGATCTGGAGAATGTTGTGAACGTTGAAAGGGTTCAGAAAAGATTTACAAGGATGTTGCCAGGGTTGGAGGATTTGAGCTAGCGGGCGAGGTTGAATAGGCAGGGGCTGTTTTCCCTGGAGCATCGGAAGCTGAAGGGTGACCTTATAGAGGTTTATTAAATCATGAGGGGCATGGATAGGATAAATAGACCAAGTCTTTTCCCTGGGGTGGGTAAGTCCAGAACTAGAGGGCATAGGTTTAGGGTGAAAGGAGGAAGATAGAAAAGAGACCTACGGGGGCAACTTTTTTACGCAGAGGGTGGGATGAGCTGCCAGAAGAAGTGGTGGAGGCTAGTATAATTGCAACATTTAAAAAGCATCTGGATGAGTATATGAATAGGAAGAGTTTGGAGAGAAATGAGCCAGGTGCTGGCAGATGGGACTAGATTGCTTTGGGATATCTGGTTAGCATGGACGGGTTGGACTGAAGGTTCTGCTTCCGTGCTGTACATCTCTTTGACTCTATGTCAAATTTTGTGCATGCGTCAGTAAGTTTGGAGAAATAATGTAAATGCAAAGTTTCGTTTTGTTGATATGAAAGATGAATGTTTTTTTCTGACACACTAGCTCAATAAATAGTAAGATTTTCTTGCAGCTCCAGGAAACCCCAGTTCTGAAACGAGAAATAAAATTGCAGGTGAAACCCCAGTTCTGTTGAAGAATCACCAAAGTTGAAACATGAACTCTCCCTTCTCCCCAAAGATGCTTCAGGACTGGCTGAGTTTCACCAGCAATTTGTGTTTTGGTTTCAGATTTCCAGCATCTGCAGTTCGTTGTTTAATTTTACCCTGTGTTTTGTTGAGCTCTTAGTAGTTCTGACAGCTTTGAAGAGTTCTCTTGTTTACAAAACAGGATCTGAGTTTTTTTCTACTGCACTTTGGTTTTCATAAACAACACTAAACTTGTTACACGTGTCTTATTATGTTATGTGTTCACATTCATGGTGCAGGCTGCCAAACGTGGGATCCTTTCTACAGTTCGTGGAAGAGGTCACCACTCCAGGGGACGAGGTGGACATCGAGGTCGTGGCAGAGGACATCGTGGACGAGGCCGCGGTGTACCTTTTCATTCAGTAGTGGACCATCGCCCAAAATCGTTGAATATATCTGGATTTTCAGAAAGTGACCAGGATGAAGTTCTGCCACATTTTGCAGTATGTACTTTTGGCATATCTGAAATTGGGCATGCAAAGTTCTTTGACGTGTCACAGCACGTGATTTTTTTCTAGCAACCCACTTGAAAAGTGAAGTGTAACGTAAAGATTATAAGCGCTGACTGGTACAGCAAGCAGTTAAAATGACAAGTGGCATTTAGCCTTTTAGCCTTAATTGTAAGGGGTTTCAAGGACAGGAATAGAGCAGCAGTCTTGCTACAGTTATATAGAGCTGTGGTGAGACTACACCTGGAATATTGTGTGTAGTTCTGATCTCTCAATATTTGAGGAATGATATACTTAGATTGGCGTTGGTAGAGCAAAGGTTCACTAAATTGATCACTGGGATCAGGGAGGCTGACCCATGTTGAGAGACCGAGTAAGTACTCTAGTTTAGAAAAATCCAAGATTCTGATGGGCTTGTTAGGATAGACACTGAGAGATTTGTTTCTGCTGGTTAGGAAATCTGAAACATGGGTGCAGTGCCAGGGTAAGGGGTCGATCATTTTGGACAGTGGTTGGGGAAACTACTCAGATGTCAATCTTTTGGAATTCTCCACCTTGGATGCTCCATTATTGAATACATTTAATGCTGGGTTAATGCATTTTTTGTGCTTGAGAGAATCAAGGGATATGTCGGAATTGGTGGGGAAATTGAGTTGAAGCTCAAGATACCCATGATTTCATTGAATGACATCAAGCTTGTGGGTTGTACAGTCTATTCATGCTCTTGCCACTCAGGGTAGTGCCTTAGATTTATGTCTGCCATCGGGTGTTGTCTCACAAGATGTTAATGTTGTATTGATGCCTCCTTCTACCCCCTTGGAGTAAAAACTGCATCTAGTGCATTCAAATCTCTTTGCTAGTTTGAAAACAACTGTTTGTATCAAGTACCAGGAAACATGTTAAACTAGATAGGTTGCCAAAGCTGTATGTTTTTTTTTCAAACAACTCTTCTGAAAGGGCATAGATTTAAAGTGATTTGGAAAATAAGCAAATGCAATGGAGAAAATATTTTCTTTGAGTTGTTAGGTTCTGGAATATACCGCCTGGATATTTGACAGAGGCAAGTTCAGTCAATGTATTCAACAAGGCATTTGATTTTTGTGAATCGAGACCATGTAACGCTTGCACTGAAAAGACAGCAGAATGGCACCAAGTTGGTCTTCATTCAGACGACCAATGTGGTCACAATGAATGGAATGGCCTATACCTCACTGGTTCAAGAAGGCAGCTCACCCCCACCTTAAGGGCAGCTGGAGGCTGGCAATAAATGCTGTTCCAGCCACTGGCACCCTCATCCCATTAAATTTTGCAAAAAGAATGTGGGTTCCAGAGGCGTACATCTGACTTCCCCCATGTTTGATTCACAGGACGCCTAATTTTAATCTCCAATTGGGCGATAAATAAATGAAGCCACAATGCTCTTTTGGGTAGTCTCTTTAGTTGATATTAGTGCTGTCGCACATAGTAAAAGTCACGAAGTGAGAGAACAGACAAACTTTTAAAGCAGAAGAAGCTGCATGGTCATAAAGATGGAAGAGAAAAATGGAATTGATTTTTATTTTGATCCAGTGGAGGGAGTTGATATGATGGGCGAGTGGCCTGCTTTGCATTAAATTTGTTGGGTCCGATTGAAAGCAGTCAAAAGGAACCCTTCCTTGAGTGATTTCGCTCTCAGTTGCCTGGCCCCATGTTCTAGAATTCATTTCTTCAATCTCTCATAGTTTTTTTTTCCTGGCCTTGCTTTAAAACTGTCCTTTAAAATGTACCACTTGGACTAAGATTTTATTCCATCTGTACTAACATATCCTTCTGTGATTCACTGTCAAATTTTGCTTGATATTGCTCTTTTGAAGTACCTTGGAGCTTTAGACCATTTTCAAGTGCTATATAAATTTATCTGTCATCGTGGGAGCCTTCTGTGTCACTTTGACAATTTAAACATTTATGAGAAGCTGCTGTCTGTTAAGATTTTCTTTTCAGAATTTCTACTGAATTTTGCATCCTCCAGTCAACTACATTGCTGCCCATCCTTTCTGGTGGGTGATTTCTATGGTCTAGAAGCCAGTGCTTGCCAAAACGTCCAGTGTAGACAAATTTGTGTGTGTCTTATATATGTCTGCACTGAAACATGTCACTATTGCATAGTGTGTACTAATTAGAGTTATGTTTTTTTTAAAAAGTTGTGTTACTTTAAAATCTTATTCAAGTGCAATGTTAAACTGCATGTTGGTATTATTTCTCAATGAATGTTTCCTTATTTTGTTACCTTGAAAAAACAGGCTGAAAATGTGACTATAAAATCCAGTGTTTGACTTTTTAATAGTTAAAAGAATTTATTTTATTTCTCTTTTTAAGCAATTTGGTGAAATTGAGGATTGTCAGATTGATGACAGCACTCGCCATGCAGTTATTACTTACAAGACAAGGGCAGAAGCAGAAGCTGTAAGTAAATGATATTTTATAATGTAAATATAAGATTACATAGAGTATGGAAGGGAACTCCAAAATTTTTAAATGGATCACTCATTATGAATGAGATCTCAGACAGTGAAGGCACTTCCATGACAATTTAGTGAACTTATTCACTTTCAGTGTTACTCCACCTCCCGAGCATTGTGTAGTTTATCATTTGTGATCTTTATAGCCATGAAAGTTGTGTACTATAGTAAAGTATCATTTTAGTTGAGAAAAGATGGTGGAAATTATCAACTTGATGTGTTCACTTAGGTTCTTCAGAATCTATTGAATGGCTGATGTGTGAACATGTGAACATTTTTATCAGCAAAGTATGAGTGTTTCTCTGGTATAGCGGAGAGTGACTTTTTAGTATAGCTCAGATTAGTATATGAGTGATTTCTTGAGTTTTTGCATATCAATCATTTACTGCTCCTTGTGTTGTGATAGAGATATGCCAGCTTTGCTGAACGAAGTTCATTCATAATATACTCGGTGTGGTCTGAAGAATGCATAGCTGCATGCACAGCTGGACCTCATCAAATTTATTCCAAACTTAAATTTGAAAATTCAAAATTTGTACCTGGGGAGTGTGATATTGCACCATGTCATGTAAAAATGTCATTAAAGATGTACATGTTTCTACATTTCTCACATTAGTCTTTATTGCATGATAAATCATGTGACTATACTAACAGTGCTGTATGCTGCTCGTGTTAACACGCGTTTGTTTTGCTTTTGTTTTAACTTAAGATTTTGTTTTTCACTCTAGTTCAAATTAATATTTTTACTCGAAATTTTTAATGTTTAATTATTGCTCTCTTTTCTAGTAAAATACCTCAGAAATATAGTTTCAGGGTTATGTGAACTGATCTTGTAAATGTAGTCAGTATTCAACTTCCTTATTGGATGAAGGAAGCACCAGTTTATTTTACATGCTGCCAGCATAACTCAGGTGGCATTCAACGTATTCACTAAATTTTGTGCATTAGCTTATTTTGATATGTGGTCTTTTGCAAATTGGTTAAGTTTATTCTGATGTATCAATCTGCGAGGAGAGTGGAGGGCTAGCTTTTTAAAAATTCCTCTGCTTGATTAATTCAGTTAGTTCTCCATATTAGTGTCACTTATTCAGAAAATGTGTTCATAACGGGCACTCACCTGCATTTAAAAAAAGTAGTGTAATTTTTCAGTGAATTAAACCACATTTCTGGTACCATCTTTAATGGCTTTAAAATTTTCTCCAGCTGGAAACTGGGAAAATTGAAAGCATTATTTCCAGCTCTTGCTGTGAAGTAAATTTATCACTGAATCCATTGATCCATCCGCCTACACTCTGATTGCATTGGACTGTGCAGAGCCTTGGCAACCTGTATGCATATAGCTGATTCTCCGTTTTGTACACTATACTCTACAAAGCTGAACTGTAAATGCTGTGGCTACAAGAGCAGACGGAGACTCGGAAGGCTGCAGCAAGTAACTCCTTTGCTAGCCCCAAAGCCTGTCCACTATCTGCAAGGCACAATCAAGTGTATGATGGAATACTCCCCACTTGTCTGGACCCGCAGCTCCAACAATACTCAAGAAGTTTGATACCATCCTGGACAAAGCTGTCAACTTGATTGGCACTACATTGACCAATATTCGGTCCTACCAATGCTGATGTTCAGTCGCAGCAGTAAATGGCACCTACAAGTAAATGTTCAGTTCAGAAGGCTGTGAAATATTGACTGCAAAGAAAAAAGGCATTCACGTTAACAGTAAGGTTACAACATCAGCCTTACCAGCACAAAAATATTTCATCCCCACTTCTGAAGCAGGGCATCTAATCTGTTTGCTTCCCATTTAGTTACCCTGGTGAAATTTCACTAAACATATGTGCTTGTGACCTTCAAGAGGAGAATGAAATCAATTTTTTTTAGGGGTGGAGGAGGAGTGGACACGTTCTTTTCAAAAGCTTTCCCAAAATTGAGCCTGTTTTAATTCTGTATTAATTTAATTTTAAAACTGCTGAAAAAACTATTAAAACTATTAATTAAATTATTCTATTCACATGTTTCGTCCATTTTAATTTTTTTGTGTTGAATCCATTTTTAGCAGAATTAAATCTTCAGCACTTCACACTCAAATGTGTCAAGAAAAATATTCTGCCATAAAATGCATAATGAAAATGTTAGCAGAATAAACTGATTCATGGAAGATTTTACATTTTTGGTGAAATGCAAATTAAATCAAACCGGTACAGTAAACTTTGTTTTAATTGGCACTCTTGATAAACTAGCAAAAATTATATGCCTGAAATACCGGAAATTTATTCCTATCTCTATGATGTCCGAGTAATCAGTTGAGGATGCAAAGGCTCTCTGCTAAGTTTTATTTAAGGCCAAGTTGCATTATTATTGAAATGATTTATGCTGTAAATAAACAGTGATGTGCATATCCCCTGCATTACTTAGTGTATGTCTTAAATTGATTATGAGGATGACTTGATCAACCAGACTATTTGATCAACTGGTACACTCCTGTCCCAGAGGTGCCGGTTAATAAAAAGCTTGCTTTGCATGCACAAATGCATTAAATTCACGATAAGAGCTTAAATTTGTACCTGAACAAGTGTTTGCACCTAAAGTGAAAACTCTATCCTGAAGTATCCATCTTTGAACTTGTGCTAAGCTTTGACTGCAGTGGGCAAATGACCAAGAGGTTGAAGTGGGGCAAATACTTATAACAATTGACTGGAACTTTATTCTAAGCTCAAGAACAGCACTTCTCCTTGCTAAAAGACACTTTACGTTCATGTTTATCAACTTCAGACATTGGTCACACTTCCCATTTTGTTTCAGATAGCCGGTATTGGTGATATAGGATGAGTGCACTACTGTTTTCAGCATTTGACGGAAGATTGGTGTAGGATTTTCCCCTGATACAGTTGTGGGTAGGGTTTCTTCTTAGTGGATTTTTCATGCCTTGGATTATCTTTTCAATTCTCCCTCCCCCCTGCTTCAGAAGGTAATTCTTTTCCTGGCTGCACGACTTGTTTTGTATTGTAACTACTTGCACATCCTCTGCATCTTGAATAATAATTTAGTACTCTAATTTCTCTTTTATCAGGCCATTATCACTTCTGCCATTAATCATCTCCTGTTCTGTACTTAATCACAGACTGTTTTTTTCCCTCCTACTTCTTTTTCCCTGTATCTATTCCTCCTTGCAAGTTATTCATCAGTAACATTTTGTAGATCAAAGGAGCAATCTCTGTCCTGAAACAATAAAATTACTTTTCTTCCTCCATAATGGTTGCATTTTGTATTTTTTCCTCTTCTTTTTCTCTGCTAGCCTTACAAATTCTGATTTGTACTTAGACACCCTTACAAGTTTTAGTCTTCAAATAGCAAGCAAGAATAACATCATGATTTTAAAGAAATATTTTACCAATGTGCTAATTTTGAGGTTTGTTTTACCACATCAATAAATTGTTAAGTATGATTTCTTGAACTGGCTCCTTTGTACTAGTTTTAAAGTATAGTCTTACTTCCAGCAGGTGTAGATATTTTTTCGTAAATCTATTCAGGGATGTTATTACACATCTCTGGAGCAGATTAGACTTGAACCTGGGTCTCCCACCTCAAAGGTAGGGACATTACCATAGTGTCACAAGAGCCCTCAATATCCAGTATATTTGACTTTAATTTGTATATGTTCGTATTTAAGTCCAGGTAGAGAGAACACGCAAGGCTAAGAAAATAACTTCTGGAATCTGAAGAACTCTCAGCATCAAGATACTGAGTTATGTTTAGATAAACTTTTCGAATTTCCTGTGTGCCGATCTCCTCTAGTTGAATTAATGCATGTATTTCAGTCTCTGCTCAGAACTAGTTCTTATCCCTGATGAATACACACAACAGTCCCTGTTTGGTTTTGACACTATAGGGCAAGTAGGTATGGTAATAAAAGCTTGTTCAGCCGGTGATACCATGTCCCGTGAGTGAATTTTAAAAAAGGAAAATTTTACAGCTACATTATACAAGCTGTTGACTAACAAATGTGCGATCGCTTTTTAATTCTTAATGGTGTTTTGCTGTTCTACCCGGGACATTCTTTAAAATTCATTCATGGGATGTGGGTATCGTTGGCTGGGTTGGCATTTGCCACTCATCACTAATTGCCCAGAGACAAGTTAAGAGCCAATCATATTGCTGAGGGTCTGGAGTCCCTTCTCGGCGAGATGAGATAAGGATGGTAGTTTATTCCCTGAAAGGACATTAGCAAAAAGATGGGTTTTTCAACAATCAGCAACCACTTTCGTGGTAATCATTCAGTTCTTCATTCCAGATGTTTATTGATTTCAGTTCAATCAACTGTGGTAGCAGGATTTGAACCCTGGTCCCTGTAATGTTACTTGGGTCTCTAGATGAACAGTTTAGCAATAATACCACTGGACCATTGCACCCTCCCCCCAAAAATATAAGTGGATAAACTTCTAGCCAAATATTACTGAACAAAATTGCAAATTTACCAGAATTAGTATGTTGATTACCACAAAGATAAAGATAGGATGTTTCCAACTTTTGATAATCTTTCTGCTTTCTGTTATAAACAATTCAATATTTTTGTTTCCTTCAGTGGATCCCTCACTGTATCTGCATAACTCACTGGATGAAGGAAGTGGACTTTCTGTCCCTCCGAAATTTCTCATTCATGAAACATGTTTTGGTTAAAAAAAAAATCTAGGTGTCCTTTGTAAATGTTAAAGTGAGTTTCCAAAAAACAATAGAATACTTTGCCTACTTCATATAGCATTTAACTTGTCAACTGCTTTGTCTGAGAACCTTTTGTCAGCATGGAGTTTTAGTGGCAAGCTAATTACACTTGCATCCTAATACTCCAGATGGTTTGAGTTCTAAACAATTTATTATAATTTTATATTATACAGTATGCTTTGCATACCATTTAGTAAGGCTGAAAACTAAGAGGCTGGAAAAACACAGCAAGCCAAGCAGCATTAGGAGGTGGAGAAGTCAATGTTTTGGGTGTAACCCTTCTTCAGTACTGGGGGTGGGTGTAAGGGGAGCTGCAGATAAGTTGGGGGTGGGGAGGCATATTGGAGAGGTACAGCCTGGTTGGTCAGTGGGAGGAATGAATCCAGTTGGTAGATGGAAGGAAGAGTCGATCAGAAGAGAGGGAGGGGCTCAAGTGAGCGGGGGGGTTAGGAAGTGAGGTTATTTGAAATTGGAGAACTCTTTGTTGAATCTTCCAGGCTGTAGGCTGCCGAGGCAGAAGATATGAGGTATTGTTCCTCCAATTTGTGGTCTGATTCTCTTTGGCAATAGAGGAGGCTGAGGATGGACATGTCAGGAAGGGGCATTGCCTGGAAAACTTGATGTTGAGCTCTGCAGTCTCAAATAACCTCCCTTCCTATCCCCCAATTCCCCTCTCCCATATTTCTGCAGCTCCCCTTACACCCAGCTCCAATCCTGAATATGGGTTACATCTGAAACGCTGACATCTCCACCTCCTGATGCTGCCTGGCTTGCTGTGTTCTTCCAGCCTTTTGCTTGCCTACCTTGGATTCCAGCATCTGCATTTTTTTTCTCTCTAATTTAGTAAGGCTGTCCTCAATTTTGATGTTTTGGAGACCCTGATTAATTGATTATTCCATGAATTTGTTATCTGAGTTGTGTAATTGAAATTATTCATCTTGCTTTGTGAAGTAGTTTTTGTTGAGGGTATCATTTTTCTCTGTTCAATGTGGATTTTAGGCTGCTTTACATGGAATTCGCTTCAAAGGGCAGGACCTTCAACTTGCTTGGTTTAAGCCTGGAGCTGCCACTGCAACTGCTGAACCTGAGGATGTGGAGGCAGAGGAAGAGGAGGTACATCTTGTATTAGAATAATTCACATTTGGCGACAATGTTATGAATTTGCTGTTGATTACCTACAGTGAGGATCAATTGCAAATAGAATTCTGGATAGCTCCAAATGACAGTCTTTCCACATCAGCCCATTTTTACAAAAGAAGCGAATTCTTCATTTCTGAGGGGAGATTTTGCTCAGGGTCATATTCCATTCTGATGGTTCATTCATAGCACATTGGACCTGATCCTTGGAAGTGAAGTAGGCTAAGTGGATCAAGTGTCATTGGAGAAACATTTAGAAGACAGTGATCATTGTATCACAAAGGTCAGGGTGGAATTAGAAAATTTAAAAAATGAATACTCGAGTCTATTTTGGTGTAATTGACGTCCCTCGTTATAGCTACTCTATGATGTTGACATTTCAATGTAATTTTCCTGCAAATTTGTCCTTCAGCATCCTTTCCACTGGTTGGTAGTCTGTAGTTTACATGGAGAAATGTATTTGCACCCTTTTTATTCCAAATTGATTGTGTCCTTAAGCCTCTGAGACATTTTACTTGGGCTGAAAATGGCAAGTAAAATTTGTGTCTCCCAAATGACCATCACCGCTAAGACACAATCTAACCACCACCCCATGGCATTCAGTGACATTAACATCATTGAATCTGCGACTGTGAATGTCCTGGGTGGGGTTAGCCTTGACCAAAAACCAATCTGCACTTGCCATCTGACTGCAGTGGCTGTAAGAGCAGGTCAGAGGCTAAGAATGCTGCAGTGAGTAACTGAAGGAGCAGCGCTTTGAAAGCTAATGCTTTCAAATAAACCTGTTTGACTATAACTTGGTGGTGTGATTTTTAACTTTGTCCACCCCCATCCAACACTGGCTCCTTCACATCATAAATGCTTTGTGGCAGCCATCGTCTTACCATAAGGCCTCGGTGCAGAAGTGGATCTTTTAAGCCCATTGAGTCTGCTTCACCACTCAGTTAAATCATGGCTGATTTCCAAGTTCTGAAATCCACATTACTCCAAGATTCCTTTACTGATTTAAAAACCTGTCTATCTCAGCCTTGAATATATTTAGTGATCTAGCGTGAACAACCTTCTGTGGTTCTAAAACAAATTTCCACAAAGTCCCCCTTCACTGAATATCTCTACATCCACTCGAACTTAAACTTCATGTTATTTTTCAATATGTCACCACTTGCGTTCAGTCTTCCTTAAGTAATGATCTCAATGCTCAGGTTTTACATCTGCATCCTTCGACGTTTTATTCATTTTGTCCTCTGGCTGTCTAATCTGTCAAGCTTTCAGTCATCTTTCCCAAAGCGTCGTCACAGTTCAATGTCTACTATTTGTTTTTCCCCTCTGCCACTACTTCAGGATTTTTTTTTCCCCGCTTCACTATTCAAGTATTTACCATGTGCTGGCGCAACTGTTTTGTTTAATTTTTTCCACCCCTCCCACCTTTGTCACATATGTGCATGAGCCTCTGCTGTCATCTGCAAATGAGTGAATAAGAGGCAAGACAAGTTGAAAGACAATAACAGTAGGGAAATACGATCTACGGAGAAACTTGGCAAAAGAGTGACAAAGAAGAGCTCAGCAGTTGTTTTCATTTATACTGGCCCTTTCAAATGCAGCAAATCTCTAGCACAGTAAAATTTATAAACATGTTTTAACAGGACTACTATCAATTAAAAAAAAATTGCCCTTCAGAAGGTGATATTCGAGCAGCCAAACAAAAGTTTGATTGGAGAGCCAGGAGTTAAAGAGCACCATAACCAACGACAGAAGGCATAGATACGAAAGGTTCAAAATATTTGAAGTATTTGAAAGGAGGATAAAAGAGAAGACCGAAGTCTAGTGAGGCAGGCAAAGGACCAATTTGAGCTTGTATTTGTATTTTGGACTGAGTATAGCAATTCCTGGCTGTCACGCCCAGTGACGTCAGCACTGTGGATTTAATTTCCATGCAGGCTGAGGTTACCATGAAGGACTCTCCTTCTCAACCGCTTTACTTGCATGAGGTATGATGAGCCTCAGGTTAAGCCGCAACCAGTCATCTCTCTTTTAATAAGAGGGCATTGCTGTGGTCCAGGCGGACTTTGGTGACTTTTATTATTTGTCCATGAGTTTTCTACAGCCTTTAATGTATTTGGCTATGTCACATCTTGTAGTGTTTGTACTCCATTTTCTGTCTCAGTGGAGCTACCCTCACTTGGTTGCACTCTTAACTTGTCTGACAATCTGCAGACTGTCGAGATCAATTTTCTTTTTCTACTGTCATTATTGTAAGGTTCATGCTTGCCACTTCGCCATTCCCCGTCACACATTGTCCCTAGGCAGTATCATCGAAGATGTGGAATCAATTTCCACATGCCTCAATGACATTCACTTCTATTCTCCTTCGTTTCTCAATCAGTACATTGTTGTGAAACTGTTGTCATGTTTGACTCTGACCTCGAGGGAGATTTCCTTTTGAATCACCAATTAGCTCAGGTTTTGCTGGTGTCATGTGGCATTGATTATTACCTTTATGTTGCTAGCTGTTGTCAGTTTAACAACATGCCACCTTTTAGATTGTTTCCTCTTGTTTTAATTCAAATGGCCCATAAGGATCCAAGAATGCAATTCATGTATTTTCATTAACTAACATTTACCATAATATCAAATTAGCTAAAAACCTTTTTCCACCTAAAATGGGGTTTTGCCATTCAACAATTTTAATTTCAGGAAGAACAAAAGCAATTTTTAGAGACGGTTTTGCTGATAGCTTTTAAATTAAATTAGCAATCACATTATGATCTTTGCAAAGAAAATCTATTGCATCAAGTAGACTGAGCAGGCTTCAGACTTCCAACAAATTCTATATTAACAAACCACTTGTTTTTTTGCAGGATCTAATTGAAATGTCAACCATCTGTCAGATGGTTCAATATTTGGCCATATTCCTTTTAAATGAAGCGAGCATAACCTTTGCAAAACACAGTACTGTTGCACAAGATAATGAATTATTTAAAAAATCTTTGAATCAGAGTGCAGACAATTACTTCAATTTAGTTTGAGCTTGTGTGTTTAATGTAGTTGTGTGCCTGGCATAAGAACTGTTCGACATTTTCCTTATTCACTCACGGAATGTGGTCATCTCTGGGTAGGCCAGCACTTGTTACCCATCCCTAATTAGCCAGAGGGCAATTAAGAGTCAACCACATTTGCATTGTTTTGTGAACCATAACTCCTGTTCGGTAGTAAAGGCAACAAGTTGGCAAACTGTGGTATTTGATTTTCATGTAGTTTTCATTGCCTTTGTTGCTTTGAAAATTAAATGCCACCAATATCTCATTTGGTGAAGCACCAATGCCTCACAGATTTTTTTAGTTATCAGGTGGGAATTCATACACTTGTGGAGTTCAAGATTCTGACCCAGGAGCAACTTCTTGTATCAAGTCACAATGGTTTGATATTTTGAGGGAAACTTTGAAGAGATTGTAAATAAAAGATTCTCTGCATACTCGTGGCATGTGTTCCTCGTTGGAGAACTGAACAAAGTCATAATGTAAATGAATGATATTGTCAAAGTTCATTGGTATGTACTGCTTCTAAGTGAGTTCACTTTATTTTAATGGAAGAATTTTTGCTTAGTTTCAGGAAGACTCTTTGATTGATGACTTATTGCTCCAAGATGATGATGACGAAGAAGATGATAATGAACCACGTTCATGGCGAAGATGATCAAAGAACGACCAATGTTTACTTACAAAAAGCTATGCTGTCTGCATTCTAAATCATAATGTGATTTTTTTAAAGAAGAAAAACTAATGTACTAAAGATTGTAGTGAATTACCTGTAATAGTTCAGAAGCACTGTTTGGAGTAGAGCGTTAGCAACTCATTACAGAGCTACTGTACCCATTTGGAAGAAGTGAAAATGAAATTACGGCTTTAGTTGCAGCAGAAAGCATGTATGTAATTCATTTTTTTAAAATTCGTTTTGTGAAACTTGGTATACAAATGCTCATTGAACTTGGCCTAATAGAGATACCAAGACTTTAAATGTAATTTACTGATTTGGTCATATGATCTGACCAAACTAAGAACATTTCAATGTAACTATTATAATTGGTTCCATGTTGTTATGGAATGAAAGTTGACATTGAATCTCTACGGATGTTTTGAAAAACTGAGACATTCTAAGCTTTGTGATAAAGCAGAGAATTTGGGAAGTACTGAAAAGTGCTCTTGTTTGTTAAAAGTTATGTATACCTTTATTTTGCATAGTTTGTTTTAGGCTTTACTATGTATTAGCCTTGGTTTTCTTCAGTTGGATTTGTGTATGTATTTTACTTGAGGGTTGATTTTAAACATTCATTGTACAACAGCTCTGTCAAAAGTCATTTTGACTTCTGACACATGTTTAAAAAAAATAAAGAAGTGGAATGGTCTAATATATATAAAAAAGAAAAAAAAAGTATGTAATATAAAAGAGAATTGGTTACATGTAAAAACACAGGCAGACCATTCCAAATCCCCACCAAAATCAATCACAAAAGAGCTTTAACCAAGTTTGCATTTCCATTAACTTAAAAGTTTCCTTTGCAGCAAAGGGGCAATGGTAAGTACAATTCTACTCCATTATGCACATTGTTTTTGATGTTTTGTGGAGCTTTTAAGTGTTACAGGATTTGGCTAACTTCTCTATTCAGTCAGCGGCTGAATTTTTGACGTTTATGCCACTTGAGTAGCAATGAGAGTCAATGATTCAGGTTAATAGACCTAATGGGAGAGTCCTGCTGTAATATCGCAATAAAATTATCATTTTTTTTAATATTGGGGCAACTTTTGGATTTCTTAATTTCAATTTGTAAGTTGTTTCACTTGGTTTACTGTGGGGCTAACTGCTGCAGTGAATGGGTTTTCACTTCATATGATGGCACTCATGTCTTGCCTCTAAATATTTCCAAGAAAGAGAATCATTGAATCTCTACAATACACAAAGAGGTCATTTGACCCATTGAGTTTGCACTGAACCTCTAAAGAGCATCCCAACCACACCTACCCCCTGTTCCTATCCCCATTAACCCCGCATGGGATTTTTACCATTGCTAAACTGCGCATCCATGGACAATTTTTAAGCATGGCTAATCCATCTAACTTGTATGCATTTGGACTGTGGGAAGAAAATGGAGCATCTGGTGGAAACGGAGCATGTGCAAACTCCACACAGTCGCCCAAGGCTGGAATTGAACCCAGATCCCTGGTGTTGTAAGGCTGTAGTGCTTACCACTGTGCCAAAGACATTAAGCATGCATTTTTAAAATTCCTATTTAAGAGATGCTGGCTCAAGTGTGAGATGTGTCATGTGATCTAGGAAGTATATACAACAGAAGTATAAAATATTGAAAATATCCTGCAGATTTTGACAGATACTGGTTTTTAAAAGCATTATATCAAGTCCGTGTAAGAGGAAGAATGCTGTCTACTGGTGATCCTGCCATAAATATGGATAGAAACACAAAAAAAGTATCGTTAGTTATTTTGTATATTATTGTAGTCTTGTCACTGTTACTGTTTAGGAGACCCTGATTATGAATGCACTTTGTGATGAAAGGATGCATCCAATTGGCTGGGTTGGGGAAATTATAACCTTTTTCCAATATCCATGCTTTATTGCATTGACTTCCCACTCTGTGTGTTTTAATGATGACTGCTTGGCTTTGTTCTGCTGCTCGAACTTCACAACCATTATTTGTCTATATCCATTGGATAATTCTTGTCTATATCCAAGAGTGTTGGGGCCTACTTCTTACTGAGGACCCTTCATACTTAGGTATTTGTTACATTTGACCATAATGAACAGCATTCAAAATCAAGTGTTACATGAAGAGGTTATCTGCACCTTGAAATAACCGATTTACTGGTCATGGACAGTAATTGCAATAGATCTTTAACTGGATTTTGAGACAGTAAACTGTCTCAGCAGTTACTAGGTATGGTATATTGCATAGGTCTGACTTTTCCAATCTGCAAAAATTGTTTTGCTGGTCTAACCAGTGCAGCTGAGCAAAGATTAAAAAAAAGTCACACAGTTGTGATCAAAAAAAGTGGATGCTTGAAACCACAAATGACTATACTTGCTACTAACTTGCAGTCAATTGCACGGTGGCCTAAAAACATTTTTGAATACATGAAAAGGGCTCAGGAACTAGGGAAGAGCAACAACTAATTTCTCAGAATGTGAACATTGCAAGCAAGGCCTCAATTTTATTGCTGATCCATAGTTGCATTTGAGCAGGTGCTGGTGAACTTCTTTGGATAACTGACCTTTGAAAGAGGAGTTAAGAGTGAATCATGTCACTGCTTCTGGTGTTGCATGTAGGCTAGAGTAGGTAAGGGCAGCAGGAGCAAGGACAGCTTTCATTCTGATGCTGTCTGTGAGGTTTCTCTTTGCTGTTTATGTTTCATTATAAGAGTACTAAAATTGTCTGCTCTCAGGTATTTTCTTACATTGAACAAAGTTGAGTAAAGATGTGTGAAGCTATACAACTACAGAAGGAAACCTTTTGCTATATTTTTATTACATGCAGTGGGAAACAGAATAGAAAGAGCTGTTATGGTTTAAACTGACTTGGCCATTTTTAGAGGGTGAAGCATCATAAAGGTTTGGAAAACGGCCAGGTGGTGACATGAATTTATTCAATGCACAGTTGATAGCCATGAACCAACAATATTCTAGTATAGGTCTACAGTCTGTGCTGCAGAGTTGAGTTTTGCAAGTTCTATCCCTTTTCTTGAGAGAGAAAATAAGTTTGACGTTTCAGTTCTTAGTATCCAGTGATTGCTGTCAGAAATGCTAAGAAAATGTTTGTGAATTTCAGGGAAGCAATTGGAGTTAAAATATTGGTCTGTCCTGGCATATAGATACTTATGCGATGATGCTTGATCCAATGAGGACTTGTGTGAAATAATGTTATTTTGGTCTCTGTACAATGAGTTGTGTATTGTTTCTGCAATGAGTCCAAGATTCAGTGTACTGTAAAGTTGCTAGAAATTAAGGAAAGTGACCAGTTGGCATAAGTAGGCTGGCACTGGATATTAGAAGAGATCACCTTTCCCTTTTTGTGCCCATTCTATTGCTTGTCATTTATCTCAGACTCTTTTTAATTCTGTTACTAAGAATCTTTTGTCTTTTCTTAATTTAGGCATCAATTCTTGTTCTTCCCCTCTGCTACTTCCCTCCCATCCTGAATCCAAACGCGCCTCCAATAATTCCTCAGCAGTCAGTTTGAAGATACTTGTATTTCTTTTGCACAAGGAGAACTAAGGTAGTTTTTGATTTACAGAATGTGTCAACTATTGATTTTTTTTTGTGCCTTGTCCCCGTTCAGAAGAGTATGTACAAACATGAATTGTGTCTGCTTTTCTTTATTTTTGCAGATATATTTTGTGCTTCAAGAAATTTAGATGTAGTGTTCAGATGGTAACAGAAATCTGAAACTGAACACCAAGACTAACTTCTCTCAAGGATAGGTAAGATTTACATGTACTAAAATTAATAAATTTGTTTTGTTCTCTTCGTGAGTTAGTATGATTGAAACAGTTTCTCCTCCATGGATGATTATTCTTTGTTCTAATTGGAATTAGTTTAATACTTAATGCACAATAGCACTGTCCAAATTTATGATGATAGAGTTCTTTAAGAACTTGACTAATATGGATGATGTCAAGGTTGCTTTTGAATTTTGATCTCAGTTAAAAGTCACTATCATCGGACCCCTACATGCACTTAGCCTTCGCCTGAGTTTTCTGCATTGTGGTCTTGCTTGTCTTCAAAGATAGGTATAATATATATATTTGTCCTTTAGAAATGTGCAATACAAAGTGGTATATAATTGATGTAGTTGAAGTAGGGTTGAAAAGTGTAGTGCTGGAAAAGTATTAAGTCAGGCAGCATCCAAGGAGCAGGGGATCGATGTTTTGGCCATAAACTCCTCTTCATTCCTGATAAAGGGCTTATGCCCGAAATGTCGACTCTCCTGCTCCTTGGATGCTGCCTGACCTGCTGTAGTTGTCCAGCGTCACACTTTTTGACTTTGACTCTCCAACATCTGCAGTCCTCACTTTCTCATAGTTGAAGTAGGGTCATGTACCTACAAATGTGTTTTGTCAACTAATTCTCATAAACTGATGCTCGAGCTTTGCCGTTTTGCAATTCTATGGCACAGTATTTAAGAATGTTAAACTTTTTGTCTCTTTAGTCAGCCCAAGTTTAAAAACAGAACAAACATCTCTCAAGTGATTGTTTTCCTAAATGCTATTTGTATTCCCTCTGAAAATTAGAATTTATCAGATTTAGTTACTTCTCAATGCAGTCTGTTCCACACAAACCTGCTAAACCTAATTTGTCCATACCTTAGGTTTGAATTTGATCCCAGATAATCTCAGTTTCTTTGGCTAATTATTTATCTATTGAAGCACTGGGAGAGCTGTTTGTTGAAATAAGGTGATCTCTCCAGGCACCAGTGTTATTGTATGATCAAACTCTGCTCAGCTATCTGATGCTACATAACAGAAAAATACAGCACCTCAAGGTGGTGGAGCAGAGGATAAAAATGAAGGAATAAAATGAGAGTAAGAATGATGAACTTGTTGAAATTGAGAGCTGGCATGTATGAAGTGCAATCAGAACCACTTTGTGAGAAAGAGAGGCACTAATTATTCTTAACTAATGTATTTGTTGATTTTAAAAAGCATAGCCTGACCTCCTTTACAAATTGCATTGGTAGGCACCAGCAGAGTTCAGACTCTCCATTCTCACCCTTAAAATTTGATGGGATACTTGTCACTCAAATCTAGACCAGATTATAGCTACTCCTTTTATTAACACATTCTCTATCAAACCATGTGGCATCAGGCCTAGTCTGAACCTGAAGTGAACAGAGGGTCAATGAACAAAAATTAAGATGCTAAAAAGAATTCTGTTACTTGGTACAGTTGCCTTCCTTTTCTAAATTTGCTGATCAGTTGAGTCAAATGCCTGTAAGTTCTATGTAATTCTAAAGCTTTGCTTCGATGGGACAGTTTCCTCAATTTCAAAAGCAGGCATCAAGGAAAAGCCACAGAAACCAGGCAGTCTGAGTCAACAAAACTCACTCAAAGGCAAATATGCTTTCTTGGTACAAGCATTGCAGAGTATGAGTATTATACAAAATTACTTTGGAAAAACATCAATGAACAGATTTTCCCAGCATCTAGTTTAAAATCACACATGCAAAGGGTTTATGATTTTATGAATGATATAATACATTTTGTGCATCTATAAAAGGTACTGGACAAATTCAGATGTACAAAGGAGAAGGAATCAGAGTCGGAACATAAAAACAGGAGAATATTTTGTGTAGAGTGTATGTATCAGCATAAATTAAATTTTCTCTTTCCATGCATTTTACGTAAATTTATGACTATGTACAATCCTTCTTAGTTGGATGTTGGTCATGCTCTAATAGTGCCACTTCCAGGCAATGTTTTCTTGTTGTGGGACACATATTGACCCAGTCAGCATTCCCACAATGTCTAAAAAACCGCGATAGCTAAAGATAATGTTTATGCTGTTCATCTTTCAATCTGAGTGGTCAGTTTAGATTATAAATGGTAGATAGTTTCTACAGCTGTCCCTGATATGTTGTGTCATATATTTGAGTTTGACTTGCGCTTGCATAAGTGCTATTTGTTGTAGTGTTGTCATATCATTCTTGTTTTATTTAATCCCTCCCCCAAATGATTGATCACAAAGTTACAAAGTCATATAGCACATAAACAGGCCCTTTGGTCCAACTTGTCCATGCTGGTCAGGTTTCCTAAACTGAATTAGCCCCATTTTCCTGTGTTTGGCCCATATATCTATCAACCTTTCCTATCCATGTACCTGTCCAAATGTCTTAAATGTTGTCATTGTATCCACCTCTTACGCTGAATTACTCTGGTGTACTTGCATTTGGAGACTTTATTTTTCTCAAGTGAAGGCTACAATGTTTCATGAAAGCCTATTGCATTCCATGTTTAATACAACCTCATTACTTTTTGTTCAGCTCTATACTTAGTTTGCAGTGTCTTTTACTTTATATTCCATAGGGAGTAAATTTAGAAACTCATACCTAGTGATAATTTTCAGTTTGTATGTTAATGCCAGATCCTCCAGGTATTTCGACAATGACTAAGTGTCACTTTTCCACTGTTTAGAGTTAGCTTTGATAGAGGTAATGTTAATTGGATTGTTGCACTCCTCCCTTGGATTTTTGGAAATCTCTTTATGAGCTCTTCACCATTGCTCAAGTCATTTATCCATCAGTATTCACTCCATTTAATCCGTGACTCTGGCTGCAAGACTGCAGCCCCTGTTGTGTACGATATGTTTGGTTGAGTGCTCCCAGCATCTCCTGTCACATCACATTTGCATAAAAGAGGACAGATAACCACATTTGAGCAAAGAAATGAAAATGCTCAGCACCAAACCTGTCAGCTTTGTTTGTAAGTTAATTGTAAAAAATTTGATTTGCTTTGTTTTCATTCTTTATAATGACAATCCCCTTTACATTTGCTTCGGTTTGTGCTCTCTTGCATGCAGCTTTTGAAGAGAAGACAGCTATTTTACCCCAATACCCACTCCAGGGATTGCTTACTTCACTCTAACTAATCTTTAGTCCTAGTTCATCTCTAGCTAAATTGGGCTTAGTTGGTAAACTCATTCACAATTAAAATTTGCAAAAATTGGCACATTTACACTCCAATGTTTTGGTTACTCATTGCTTAGGATGCTATATATATATATTAATCAAAGCATTTAGTGGTTAATAATCACAATCTTTTAATTGGTTTTGTAAAACAGTCATTTGAAAATAGCATGACTGTGCTTGACAGTTATGAACATGAGCTGAAAATGTGTTGCTGGTTAAAGCACAGCAGGTTAGGCAGCATCCAAAGAACAGGAAATTCGACGTTTCGGGCCAGAGCCCTTCATCAGGAATGAGGAGAGTGTGCCAGGCAGGCTAAGATAAAAGGTAGGGAGGAGAGACTAGGGGGAGGGGCGATGGAGATGTGATAGGTGGAAGGAGGTCAAGGTGAGGGTGATAGGCCGGAGTGGGGTGGGGGCGGAGAGGTCAAGAAGAACATTGCAGGTTAGGGGGGCGGTGCTGAGTTGAGGGAACCGACTGAGACAAGGTGGGTGGAGGGGAAATGAGGAAACTGGAGAAATCTGAGTTCATTCCTTGTGGTTGGAGGGTTCCCAGGCGGAAGATGAGGCGCTCTTCCTCCAACCGTCGTGTCGTTATGTCCTGCCAATGGAGGAGTCCAAGGACCTGCATGTCCTTGGTGGAGTGGGAGGGAGAGTTAAAGTGTTGAGCCACGGGGTGGTTGGGTTGGTTGGTCCGGGCGTCCCAGAGGTGTTCCCTGAAGCGTTCCGCAAGTAGGCGGCCCGTCTCCCCAATATAGAGGAGGCCACATCGGGTGCGGCGGATGCAACAGATGATGTGTGTGGAGGTGCAGGTGAATTTGTGGCGGATATGGAAGGATCCCTTGGGGCCTTGGAGAGAAGTAAGGGAGGAGGTGTGGGCGCAAGTTTTACATTTCCTGCGGTTGCAGGGGAAGGTGCCGGGAGTGGAGGTTGGGGTGGTGGGGGGTGTGGACCTGACGAGGGAGTCACGAAGGGAGTGGTCTTTGCGGAACGCTGATAGGGGAGGGGAGGGAAATATATCCCTGGTGGTGGGGTCCGTTTGGAGGTGGCGGAAATGACGGCGGATGATACGCTGTATACAGAGGTTGGTGGGGTGGTAGGTGAGACCAGTGGGGTTCTGTCTTGGTGGTGGTTGGAGGAGCGGGGCTCAAGGGCGGAGGAGCGGGAAGTGGAGGAGATGCGGTGGAGGGCATCGTCGATCACGTCTGGGGGGGAATCTGCGGTCCTTGAAGAAGGAGGCCATCTGGGCTGTACGGTATTGGAACTGGTCCTCCTGGGAGCAGATGCGGCGGAGACGAAGGAATTGGGAAAATGGGATGGCGTTTTTACAGGGGGCAGGGTGGGAGGAGGTGTAGTCCAGGTAGCTGTGGGAGTCAGTCGGTTTATAGTAGATGTCTGTGTTGAGTCGGTCGCCCGAGATAGAAATGGAAAGGTCTAGGAAGGGGAGGGAGGAGTCTGAGACAGTCCAGGTGAATTTGAGGTCGGGATGGAAGATGTTAGTAAAGTTGATGAACTGTTCAACCTCCTCGTGGGAGCAGGAGGCAGCGCCGATACAGTCATCGATGTAGCGGAGGAAAAGGTGGGGGGTGGTGCCAGTGTAGTTGCGGAAGATGGACTGTTCCACATGTCCTACGAAGAGACAGGCATAGCTGAGGCCCATGCGGGTGCCCATGGCAACTCCTTTAGTTTGGAGGAAGTGGGAGGATTGGAAAGAGAAGTTATTGAGGGTGAGGACCAGTTCAGTCAGTCGAAGGAGGGTGTCAGTGGAAGGGTACTGGTTGGTGCAGTAGGAAAGGAAGAAGCGGAGGGCTTTGAGTCCTTCGTGATGTGGGATGGAGGTGTACAGGGACTGGATGTCCATCGTGAAGATAAGGCGTTGGGGACCGGGGAAGCGAAAATCATGGAGGAGGTGGAGGGCGTGGGTGGTGTCCCGAACGTAGGTGGCGAGTTCTTGGACTAAAGGGGACAGAACCGTGTCGAGGTACGCGGAGATGAGTTCGGTGGGGCAGGAGCAGGCTGAGACAATGGGTCGGCCGGGGCAGTCAGGTTTGTGGATTTTGGGCAGGAGGTAGAAACGGGCGGTGCGGGGTTGTGGGACTATGAGGTTGGAGGCGGTGGATGGGAGATCCCCTGAGGTGATGAGGTTATGGATGGTCTGGGAGGTGATGGTTTGGTGGTGGGAGGTGGGGTCATGGTCAAGGGGGGCGATCAGCTCTGATCTCCAGCATCTGCAGACCTCACTTTTTACTCTAGTTATGAACATGAGTATTATTTACATGACTGAAATAGACTTCTCACGTTGGAGTGTCAACTATATAAATTTATAAGGAACAAATGTTAATTTCTTTGTTTTGACACATTCTATGCAGTTCCACATTCAGTTTTAATAGCAGTCGTTTATTAGTAAAATTGGATTAAATGATCTGCAGTTAAATTCATAGATTAAGATATTTAAGATCTTTTTGTTATTTCTGATTGAACTATAAATGTCATTGTTCATTTAATTGCAGATAGGTGAATTATAACTTTTAACTTTGACATGAATTCACAAGCAGTAAAAGGAAAATGCATATGTGAAAATTTGGAAGATTTATAATTGCAACAAAATGTTGCAATATGCTACATATCCAGTTCCATTTTCTTTTACTTGCTGTCCAATATTATTCTGCACTTTGTTTAATATTTGTTGCATTAACTTGGTTAGCAATAGTAAGCACATTATATAAGGTGGTTTTCATAGGGTCACTGGGTTATAAGTGTTGGACTTGGGGCTCCTCTTGCTTTCAGTTACTCATATAGGAATGTATAAACATTTTCACAAAGTTTGAGATTAGCTGGCTAGAGTTTTGCCCTGGTAGGTAGTGATAGGTGGTGCATAATCAACTTTTATTATTTAATGTAGCAAACCAGCTTTAAATCATGGTAATCATCTAATTACTTATGGACCAGAGATGTGGAGGGTAGAAATTTGTTTCTCTTCAAATTGCTTTCTTCAGAAGTGTCTCTTTTTCCCACTTGTGTGTGTGATGGTTAGTGATTGCCATAATAACATGATAGGTGAGTGTCAACAATGTGATTTTCTAACATTTTATGACTAAAATTGTGATTTTGTCATCTACTTTGATTATTGACACAAAATACTGGATTAATGCTTAGGTTTCTGGGAGCCTATACCTAAGAAAACCCACCAAGCGAGGGAAATTGGCAAAACTTTTCTCGACATAAAAGTTGCACATATTCAATTTGTTCAGGACCACCTTCTATCTCGTATGTTCTGAAAAGGGGCTGTTTTCTCTCATTTGCAAGGATCTTACTAATACTCAAACAAATGAGTGTAGTTTCATTGTGGTCATGTTACTGGATCACAATCCAGAGTTGAATTAATCCCATATAATAGGATGGGAATTTAAATTCTATTAACTTAAATAAAAATGGCATTTAAAAACCCTGTGTCCATAACGCAAACCATGATGCTACCAAAAAAAGCAGAAGCAGTTCAACAATATCCTTTAGGGAAGAAAAGCTGTCATCTTTCCTGCTCTGGCCCACGCATGGCTTCCAAGCAACAGCATAGTTGCTTTTCAAATTACTTCCAAATCGGCCTGGCAAGTCACTTTGTTTTTTTTATTCACGCACTTCTGAGGACTGGTAATCCATGTAGATTGTGGCAGTTGAACATGGTGGCTCCCTACCACATTACTCAGAGCAGTTGGGGATGGGCTTTAAATATTGACATGTATCTTGCAGTCCATGATTTTGACGTTTTCTGACATAAATCAGGGTTGTGGCTATACGTGACACCCTAATTACAATAGTGGTGAAATTACTTTAGCATTGTCATCTCTAATCTCATGCAGTAAAGCAGTAAATCTTAGACGGAAGGGAGAGAACACTGGCTGTATCCAACCAGCTGAATTGGTTAAAAACTCAATTTGGATCCAAATGTTGGAATTTATGCTATTGGGGCTATGATATTAATGTAAGATCTGCTATTGTGACAGTGACTTACTGGGAGGAGTTAGCTGGGTTAGTTTGATCAATACTTTGCACTTTTATAATTCTGCAGAATTCCTTCCAACTCAAGATGGTAAGATCTTAGATTCATGAGTTCTTCAAATTTGGATTCACTGAATAAGTTTTTCAATCCAAACCTTGAGTTGGATCATTGTTTCGAAGCTCCCGAAGGACAAATTCAGACCAGCAGAAATCCTGCCAAGACAGGTAGCTTGAGGAAAGAAATCACAGCATAGTAAGAACGAAGAACAGGAGTAGGCTGTTTGACTAATTGTCCCGTCTCCCATCACTCTCTTGTCCATTAAAAATTTAATTCCCCACCTCTATCTGCATTCCTTAAAGACCATTCCTTCCATGACTCTCTTGTCAGGTCCACGCCCACCCTCCCCTCCTGGCACCTTCCCCTGTCACCACAATAATAGCAAAACCTACGCCCACACCTCCCCCCTCACCTCCGTCCAAGGCCCCAGGGCAGCCTTTCACATCTGTCAGAGATTTACCTGCACTTCCATACACGTCATTTACTGCATCCATTGCTCCTAATGTAGAGGAGACCACATTGGGGAGACAGGAAGCCTACTTGCGAATCGCTTCAGAGAACATCTGGTCAGGCAGCATCTGAGAAGCAGGTGAATCGACATTTTAGGCATACGCCTCATTCCTGATGAAAGGCTTGTGGGCCAAGCGAGCTGAGAGATAAACATGAGGGGTTGGGGTTGGGGCTTGGACAAGGTAGCTGAGAGTGTGATAGGTAGATGAAGGTGGGGGTGAAGGTGATATATTGGAGAGGAGGGTGGAGTGGGCAGGTGGGAAGGAAGCTGGACAGGTAGGACAGGTCAAGATGGCGGTGCATAGTTGGACGGTTGGATCTGGGATAAAGTAGGCGGAAGGGAAAAGAAGAAACTAGTGAAATCCTTATTGTGGATTATTTTTAAAACAAAAGCACTGGTTGTGCTTTTCTCACATTATACTCTTGACTCTGATCTCCAGCATCTGCAGTCCTCACTTTCTCCATCAAAAATCTGTCTAACTCAACCTTGACTGTTTGACTCGACTTCACCAGTTGCTGGGGGAATAACTGAAGAAGAGGAAATTTCTCCTCATCTGTCTTAAATGGATAACCCATTATTTTCAAACTCTGTTCACAGTTCTAGATATTTCCATGAGGAAAAATCTTCCTCAGAATTTTGTATATTTCAATAAGATCTCCTGTCTTTCGTCTAAACATCAGTAAGCATGGATTCAAACTCTTTCTTCGTAAGACTACCTCTTCATCCCAGGAATCAGTCCAGCGAACTGGACCAAATCTTTGCACAGTACTCCAGGTCGAGTAACTCCAAAGCCCTATACAACTGTGGCAAAACCTCCTTACTTTTACACTCAGGCCAACAGTCTATTTGCCTTCCTATATACTTGCATGCTAACTTTTTGTGATTCATGTTACTGATGTAGTGAAATAGTAGAACTTTTTTTGCCTTTATCCTTCTGCCTCTATTGTTTAACAACAAGATGCATGTTTTTAAACCCATTTTGGGTGGTATATTTTTTTTCCGTAATCAGAGAATCAAAATAGGCTTTCTAGTAAATTTAAATCAGAAGTAAAGAGAAATGTTTGCTTACGGGACACCCTGAAATATGGAATGTGACCGTAGAATATCCCTGTGAACTGTTTGGGTTAATAATAATAAAAAGGAAGTATTCTGTTATGTTGTTTGAAGTGTAAGTTGCCTACAAAGATGTTGTTCAGCCAATTATGTATTTCCACTATTGATATAGTAAACAGCTTAATGCATGAAATCTTGATATGTCACTCTTTCAACTATTAACTGAAAGTGCAAATTTATGGAGATGATAACACATCCTTCCGTGTAAGGAGCGACTTTACTTTAGCTTCTCTTTTACTTTCTATAAGCTTGTGCAAACTTCAGTTTTCAGTTCTCTTGCAAGTTCCCTCTCATACTCCATTTTTTATTTTAGTCATTCTTTGATTGGGAAAACTTTAGAAATCACCTTGGCTCCCTGTCATCTTTGCAGCATTATAAATGGTGATGAATCGTTGAAGTCAAAACAAAAGAAAAACAAGGAATTTGAGCAATAATTGGTCATTTGGACCAATGCCAAAAAAGAACATTCTTACTGTAAATTATGGACATAGGCATATATATTTGGGAGAAGACGAGAAGGTGTGATTTAACAAACGTCAGTTGCAAATTAGCCGCACTTGCTTTGCTTTTTTTTAAAAAAACTATGCAGTGAAGTTTACTCTTGTTTAAAAATACAGTATTTTGTGGCTTGTCCCTTTAGGTAATTGGTGCATGTTTAAATTTCTCTTTAAATGTTAAGTCTCAATGGAGATCATAACAGATGGAACATTCAAAAAAATTGTGCTGCCATATTTTTAAAATTGAGTATAAGCATAATAACAAATATTGAGTGTGGAACTATTTCTTTGTGGTTGAACAGAAATTGTTTGGCATTTAATAGGATGGATTCATTCCACAGTTTAGTTCCTGCATTGACTTAAAGCACTTTTCCCCAAAGACAGCATTTTAAAAAAATGTGATTAGTTCACTTTCATCAATAACATGAAACAAGAAAGCACACACAGACGAGAGCAACTCTGTGGAGAGCACAGCGCAGTGTGCAGTAAAAATATATGACCTAATAAGTTTATGTTTAGAGGCTCATTTGTTAAAACTCTTGAATTGCTAATTTGTGTCTGCAAGATGAATGGATAAGATATCTGTAATGTGTGAGATTAATATTGATGGATGAGGAGTTTTTTTATTTACCCCAATGTTTGTGGCTCTCAACCTTTGGAAAAAAGACACCCATCATGGGGAAGCATTTTGTTCTGAATGTATATAAGATATGCACCCGTCCTCTATTAAGTCATGCACTGCTTATTGATAGATTTGTTAATGTTTAATTTAGTCCATTCAAGTGCTTTAGTTTAATGTGTTATTTTACAACAATTTGGAATGTTGGATGGACAGTAATGTGAAAACTGTTTTTCAATAGATATAATAAAGGAATTGTTCGATTGCTCTGAAATATAATTGTGGGAACTTGAGCCCAGTGTGTATCTTTAATGGTTCCATGATCTGCATGAAACACCAAAACCAGTAACAAATGAGTGACATTGTATTGCACTGTTTTGGCACAGATTTTGTTCAAGGATTGTAAGCTTTTAACACACATTAACGCCCCCTCTTACCTAACCAGCTTGCTCCTATAAAGTTCTATCAGATATGATGATAAAATTGAGATACTCAGCGGTTTTAGTGGCAAGTGTGTGTAAGATTTAAGGCAGAGCAGTTCGTTTCAATCCAGTGCATACATACTGTTTCTGTGCAGAATACATTATCTTGTTTTCTCCATTAGTTCTTCTCTGTTTTAGTTGCTATAAATGTGACCATAGTAGTTATTGAGTAATTCAAGTTTCTTGCTCTGATTTGGAGAATGCTAACTGATCTATTATTTCCACTTTTCCTCCACCTTTCTCTTGTTTTCCTTGTCTCCTCCCAACTAATTTATACACCTAAAATCTGTGCTGACTTGATTACTGTAAATGTTGCATTTTTGGAGCTGTTAATCTACTATGTGGTGTTTCCGAGTTTTTCTTTGAAGTTGATGGCCAGCTTTTTTTATAAATAGGATAAAAACACAGTGGGGAACATTAAGTACCCCTGCTCTCTCCTTAGTTCGTCAACCTATTAAAAAAGAGCAAATTAAAATGCAAAAATCAAAATAGATCGACAAAATTGAAATTAAATTTAATCAGATTGTTTATCTTTGCTTTGCTTTCATTTTTAAAGATACTTTGAGGAGAAGTGAATGTCACTGGGAAGGCCAATATTTAGTACTCGTCCCTAATTGCCCTTAAGCAATGCCATGCAATGAGTGACTTGTAAGTCATTTCAGAGAGTATTTAAATGTCACCCACATTGCTGTGGATCTGAGTTTGCATGTAGGCCAGATCAGACAAATATGACCAATTTCTTTCTCTGAACGATATCAGTGAATCTGAAGATTTTTCATGCCAATGAATAATAGTTCCTGTTTCAGTTTTGATGAATTACAGTTATTAATTGACTTCAAATTCTAATATGTGCCATGGTTAGTTTTCAGAGTCTTATCTTTGGGGGCATTAACCTTACCTCTGGATTGCTAGTCCAGTGGTGTTGTCACAACACCATCGAGTTTGACTATCTTATTATAGTGAATCGAAAGCAAAATATTGTGCATGATGGATTCTGAAATAAAAGCACAAAATGCTGAAAACACGCATCAGGTCAAAGCGTTGGTGAAAGAAGTTACGTGTATGTTTCAGGTCAATGAAGGTCATGATGGAAGGCCATCCACCTCACTTATCATAGATTTTATTTACTCCTGATCTATGCTTCAGAAAGTATTTTGTAACAAGAAAAATGCACAAAGCTAATTAAAGTCATCATCTAAATCAAAGATCAATGGTAGTACAAAACTCAAGTATTGCTAATAAAAGATCTATTTTTCTGAAGCTTTTTTTCTTATACTCATCAGAATATTTGCAAGAATGCTAAGGTGAAGAATAAATTTTTCATACTGTGTGATTGGTTAGCCAGTGATTGGTGGTGGTGTTGCCGTGACAATGCAACTTGGTCTGAAGAGTACAAATTTCTTTTGGTGCATTCTCCATGACAGTACTACTACCAATCAGAATGACTTTGAATTATAAAAAGAAATTATTTCAGCGATTTAATTTATTAAGAAGAACTTGCATAACATGAGGATTTCATCCTGCATTCTTTGAAGTTAGTTACCTTTCCCAAACACACAATAGTGATAGCAATAATCCCACCTTTTGCTGGCAAGTTGGCCTGATAGACATTAATATGTGTGCAATGGTGCAGTATGGACGGATAGGTTTGACAGTGGTCACTTTGAGAGTAGCCAATTGTATAGAAGTTTGTGGTCGTGATGATTCTCATAAGTAGTTTGAGTTCTGGATAAAGTTTGCAGTCAGACTGCAGAAGCCTGCAATGTTCTAGGACAACCTTCCTGAATCAGAATAAGTAGTGAAGGTTACGCTTCTCAAAATCTTTCAACTAACTTTGGCATGGTTTGAGGTACAGTCCTCTTGTATATTCTTGTCAAAAGTATCAACCTCCAACTCTGAGAAATTCCCCAAAAATACTGATTGAGTAGGATCTATAGCTTGCTACTTCAGTGTACATTCTCAAATGAAGTTGGGATCACCTTTCAGCAGTTGGTTGTGAAGGAAAGAAAAATTGTTAATGACTGGCTTTTCACATCAAGATGTATTATATCAGATGGTGATCTTTCCTAATATGGTCTCTAACTTGATAATTTTACAATTGAGTATGAAAAATTACTCCATTTTTGCCAGTATTATGCGATGATTTTTAAGCTGTGTTCAATGTTTTGTTTTCTTCATTTGAAAAAACAAACCTTCATGGAAAAATGAAAGCTTGTAGATTGAGGTTATGTCAATAAAGGTTGGAGTGAAGTCAAAAGTAATATTCTTATTTCTGTCATTACGTGAGTAGTCTGGAGGAGATTGAAAGTCTTTAACAGTATTTATTTATTTAAATATTGTTGCAGATGCTTATAATACTGTACTATTACAACTCTCGTATCGTGGAAACTTCATCTGTGAAAAAGACATAGATTTGTTAGACTGAGCTGGTCAATTTGTTTATTTAAATTAGACATTCAGAAGAAAAACACATTTACCTTGGATTGTTTTGAGAATGCAAGAAATAATATCATTGCAAATCAAACCTGGTTTACTCAAAGTAAATGATCCAATGTTGGGCTGACGATATTTTATCAATCTATAATTTCTTACCTTTATATTGAACAGATTGGAGAATTAATTCTGATATAACAGTATCAGATTTATAATAATAACTTTTTCATTTTCAATCTTAAACTTTCCCAGCAACTTGCAGAAATGATTTTTATTTCAATTTGTTCGGTTTAACTAAATAATTTTGCTACACAGTATTAATTCTAATTTATTTGTGTAATTTGGATATATTTTTGTTAATTTTACAGCTGTCAATATAGCCTGTGAAATGCAGTGGCTGTAAACTGGATCATTAAAATTAATCAATTTTACTTAATGTATTAGATTACTTACAGTGTGGAAACAGGCCCTTCGACCCAGCAAGTCCACACCGACCCGCCGAAGCGCAACCCACCCATACCCCTACATTTACCCCATAACTAACACTACGGGCAATTTAGCTTGGCCAATTCACCTGACCCGCACATCTTTGGACTGTGGGAGGAAACCGGAGCACCCGGAGGAAACCCACGCAGACACGGGGAGAGCGTGCAAACTCCACACAGACAATCGCCTGAGTCGGGAATTGAACCCGGGTCTCAGGCGCTGTGAGGCAGCAGTGCAAACCACTGTGCCACCATGGAAATTAGTGAACTTTAGAATTAAGCATGGGTTACTGGACAAAATATTGGAATATTCACTATTAGGATGACAAAAGCATGGATAATGGGTTCACCTCTAATGCTTAAGGAACATTGAAACAGGAGTAGACTATTCTGCTTTAGAGCCTGTTCCTCCATTTAATTAGATGTGGCTGATCATGGCCTAACTCCATATGCCTGGCTTTGGCCCATATCCCTTAATGTCTTTGCTTTACAAAAGCTTATCTCAGATTTAAAAATAACAACTGATCCACCATCCACAGCCATTTGCGAAGAGAATTCCAAACACCACCTACCGTTACATATGTAGAATTGTTTCACAACATCTCTACTGAACGGTCTAGCCCTAATGCTCAGACTGTGCCCTGTTGACCTGGAATCCCCAACTAGTAGAGATAGTTTGTCCCTGTCTATCTTGTCTTTTTCTGTTAATATTTGAAGATTTCAATCCAATCACGCTTAACCTTCTAAATTCCGGAGAAAATAGGACCAATTTGAATAATCTGTCCTCAAACTTAACCCCGAAATCCAGGTATCATTGCTGGAAACTTACATTGTACTCTCTTCAAGGCCAATATATCCGTCTTATGGTGTGGAGCCCACATCTGTTCACAGTTCTCCACATGGAGTCGAACCAGGATTTTGTATAGTTGCAATATAACTTCTGCCTCATACACTCCATGCCTTGAGATAGAAAGAGCAGCATTCCATTAGCTTTCTTGATTATTTTCGAAACTTGTTTGAGACATTTTTTAACATCCATGTGCATCTGAGTTCTCAAGTTTGTTTGGACATCCATTGTATTTAATTTCATACCATCTAGAAAGTACCATGATCTAATCTTTTCGGGTGCAAAATGGGTAACTTCATGCTTGCCTACATTGAATTCCATCTGCCACAACTTTATCCATTCACTTCATTGTCCATTTGTAAATTTATGTAATGTCTACGCTGTCCACAATGCTGCCTCATGTTTTATCATCAGCAAATCTGGATGAATGACTTCCTACATTCTATCCAAGTCATTAATGAATCACGTGAATAACTGAGGTCCTAAGACAGATCCTTATGGGACACCACTGGTCACGTCCTAACAATTTAATTACCTAACTTTTTTTGTTGCATGCCATTAAACCTATTTCTTACCCAAGATAGTAATTTGCTGTCAGTTCCGTGGGCTTCTACCTGTTAAGTCTCTTATGTGAAATTTATCAAATGCTTTCTATAAACACATATAAAAAGTATCCGTAGACAATCCACTGTGCACTACCTCAGACACTTCTTCTAAAAGTGCGATGAGTTTTGTCAGGTGTGGCCTACCTGCCATAAGTCCATGCTGGCTCTCCCTGATGGACTGCCCCATCCTTGATTATAGACTCAATTTCTGTACCACAGATTTTAGGCTAACTGGTCTGTAATTCCCTGGTTTTCCTTGTCTGCCCTTCTTAAAAAGCAGACTGACATGTTGAGTCACAGTTGAATTGGGTATTATGTCACAGAAATGATAGGGATTGGAAGCTCACATTGGGGTCAAATGCGATGCTGAATTTGTGCGTAGTAATTGTATTGGTAAAGAGTGGAAAGTTAAATTTGCTGATGAAGGTACAGAGTTTCTGACTGGTTGCAAATAATGAGTCATAAACAATTAACTGGAGGAAAATTTGAGACTAGGACCCATGGACACAGCCTGAGAGAGACTAGGACCCGTGGACACAGCCTGAGAATTAGAGGGGGTAAATTCAGAACAGAAATGCGGAGACATTTTTTCAGCCAGAGAATGGTGGGCCTGTGGAATTCATTGACTCAGAGTGCAGTGGAGGCCGGGATGCTAACTGTCTTCAAGGCAGAAATTGATAAATTCTTGATGTCACAAGAAATTAAGGGCTATGGGGAGAATGCGGTTAAGTGGAGTTGAAATGCCCATCAGCCATGATTGAATGGGCCGAATGGCTTTACTTCCACTCCTTGTCTTATGGTCTTATGTCTTATGGTCTTAAAGCTATTGCTTCTGCCAAAATGCATAAGAAATAAATGATCTGACTACACAGTGAAAGATTGAGTTGGAAAATGGAGTCAGAGAGCTCTGTTTTGGCAGCACTTGATTGAAACGAACACCTTACATTTGAAAAGCATCACCAATGGGCACATGTAGATAACAGCAAAGAGGAAGCCATGGATAGATTTTTCAAGAACAGCAGTAAGTAGTGTAGGGGTGCAGAAAATGATTAGCGGAGATGATCTGGTTCTGATTGGATAGCAAGATGTTTATTGGATGCTATGGCATTGTGGCTTACCTAAGCTCTGCATCTCATCAAGCCCTTCCATGAAAATATCTGTGAGCATGATCATCACCATAAATATAGAAAGATATTACTATATCTTGGGGGTCTGTGTGTTTGCAGATATTATGAAATCTATATTGTAAACATATGGTCTCCATTAAAGTTTGTTATATGCCTGTAAACTGTTAGTACAGGGTAAACTGTACAAATTGTGGACAAGTAGCACCATTAATAGCAAAAGTCAAACTGAATCTCCTTCATGCTAATTGTTAATTTTGCTTACTTACCTGATGGGCAATTCATGTAATCATATCAAATAAGACCCAAGAGCAGTTTTTGGTATTTGGCTACCGCTTTTGTTGTCCTTTATATGCTTGTTGTTAATATGTGCAAATAAGTTTTATTCTATTGTATGGAAATCATTTTCCAGAAGTTTATCCTTCAATTGTAAATAATCATGATGCCCTGAGCGCAGCCCAAAATTATGACTTTTTAAAATGTTTTAGAGTGATGATACAATAATATCACATCTTACTAGTGCTAGTTAAATATTTAGGACATTTAGCAACGAACGTCATATCAAAGTGTTTTATACTTTCTTGATTTCACACAAGATGACGAATATGGGCTAAATTATTTTTTTGTCACTTGCTCTCAACTTACTATTAGAGCTGCTTTTTCCATGGAAGCTATTTTACAGAAGAAACTATTTGATCAGTGCAGAGTTTTCCCTGTTAAAGGCTTTTATTAGACCTGTGCTGATATTGTACCTCACTTCCAACCAGTACCATTACAGTGTTGACGTAAGTCATAATTAAAACTTGTGCATAAAGCTGCTTCTATTCTGACACCCTGTCTTTCAGCACAAAGTTGTCAGTTGGTTTAATTAGCTAGCTGCAATTAGAGGTTCTAACAAGGATGTCATGACTTAATTACCAGAAATTGGAAGTATGAAGTGCTAGTAGACATCAGTAGTGACTGTTCTGTCATTAACTCATAGATCACTTCTGTCTTGGATAATGAGCACATTTTTGCTGAGAGATTTACATCCCCATATATCTCCTTGTTAGAGCTAAGAGGATTTGTTTGTTTTAATGCGCACTCAAATAAAATCAAATTAATTAAATGTCTCCTCAGACATATCTAGCATCCCTTTTTATAGTGCCAACAGCATTACATATGTCAATGAAATTGAAAAATAAACATTACTGTAACTGTATAATGTTTGCTAGATGACCTTCTCTCTATCTGTAGTATTATCTGGAGAATTCCCATGTGCAGTTACAATTGCAAAGGATTCTAACCAGAGTTGGTGGCACGATCATTTGTAATAAGTACAGAAGCAATAATGTTCCATTTGTAAAGCTGATAAACGATTGATCCTTAGGATTAAAGGCTGTAGTTTGCATATTTGACATGAAACCTAGTTTATTGTAGTCTACGGTCTATTGTGATCAGATACCAATTTATTAAAGTGCTTGTTTTCTATTATGTTAAATATATACATATATTGGCCTCTAATTGACTGGAACATGCCCTATTTTAATACCTTTTTCCTAACCTTTCACCTCAAATCCTTTGCACCACAAATTGCTGGAAGTGCAATCTGATGACAATATGACAAGGTCAACTGGACATCTGGGACCTTAGTGACTTATGGGGCCAATAGCCTATCTCCTTAACAGATACGATTTAAGGATAGCGAAAGAAATGGAAAAGGGACAGACAGAAAGAAAAATGATGGATTGGTGTCAAATCAAATAGAGAAATAAAGAAATGATAAATTAGATTATGACTGATAAAGATAACATAAAGATTTTTGAAATCTCAAGCAATCTATTGCCTGCATGCGAGACTTCACATATTTCAATTGTTCTCTTCTGGGCTGGAATTTGAACGGAATAAATATGTCCTTTAAAATGTTCCTTGCCTCGAGTACTCATCCTAACTTTGGCCGAAGTTCAATTTTAAGATTACTGACTTTTAAAAAGAAATCAGTGAGTTGCTGTTTTCGTAAATATAACAATTTGTTCAAAGTTTGGGAGAAGATTTATATCTAGGGTGCTCGTTGTTGTGGTTCTGTTCGCCGAGCTGTGAGTTTTTGTTGCAAATGTTTCGTCCCCTTTCTAGGTTACATCCTCAGTGCTTGGGAGCCTCCTGTGAAGCGCTTCTGTCATGTTTCCTTCGGCATTTATAGTGGCTTGCCTCTACCGCTTCCGGTTGTCAGTTGCTGTCCGCTGCAGTGGCCGGTATATTGGGTCCAGGTCGATGTGTTTGTTGATAGAATCTGTGGATGAGTGCCATGCCTCTAGGAATTCCCTGGCTGTTCTCTGTTTGGCTTGCGCTACAATAGTAGTGTTGTCCCAGTCGAATTCATGTTGTTTGTCATCTGTGTGTTTCATCAGGACACTATTTAAAAGGGCCACAACACACTGCAGTACACCAGAACTGCAAAAAGAGGAAGAAGAACACCTATACAAGGTATTCACCAAAAACGGATACCCGCGCAATTTCATCAACAGATGCCTAAGGGAAAGACAATGGTACGAAGACATGCAGCAACCCAAAGAACTAGCTACACTACCATACATCAGGAACATTTCTGAACTGACAGCCAGACTGCTGCGACCACTAGGACTCATAACAGCACACAAACCAACACCCGATACCCAGCATGAGCAAAACCAATGTAGTGTACAAAATCCCATGCAAGAACTGCACAAAACACTACATAGGACAAACAGGAAGACAGCTAACAACCCGCATCCACGAACACCAACTAGCCACGAAACGACACGACCAGCTATCCTTATTAGCCACACACACAGATGACAAACAACATGAATTCGACTGGGACAACACTACTATTATAGCGCAAGCCAAACAGAACAGCCAGGGAATTCCTAGAGGCATGGCACTCATCCACAGATTCTATCAACAAACAAATCAACCTGGACCCAATATACCAGCCACTGCAGCAGACAGCAACTGACAACCAGAAGCGGTAGAGACAAGCCACTATAAATGCTGAAGGAAACATGACAGAAGCGCTTCACAGGAGGCTCCCAAACACTCAGGATGTCACCTAGAAAGGGGACGAAATGTTTGCAACAAAAACTCACAGCTCGGCGAACAGAACCACAATAACAATTTGTCCAGCAATTTGTGCCAAGGTGCAACCTGCAGAACCTGAGATGTGCATATAACAGTGTGCATATTAATTTGTTGCTCTTTTCCCAGAAAATGCTGAACCTATGATTTTGTTTGTTGTAAAGTCTCCTGAGGGTCATCTAGTGTTCTCCTGTTGGAATGTTGTCTGAAACCTATGGAAACTGGTATTGATTTGTACACAAGGGCAATCTGCGTGACTTGATTTCCCTCACTGGTTGTGATCCAGTGGTTGATTGCTCCATTAAAGTTTAACTAAACTCATCAGGCAGTGGATTATCATTTGAAAACTTCAGTATTAAAAGTCAGTGGCACAGCTTCATGGTTGGCCTTTTAATGCCATACAAGCCAAACAAAATGGCATAGCACTATTTTCCACCTAGTGATAAATTTGATTAAGGAAATAATGGCTCTACTACTTTGATTTTGAAGGACAGCCTAATGCAAATATTTTTATGCTGTTAACTATCATCATAGTTTTGTTTTGTCATTGTTGGTTTTTGGTTTATATTCAGTAATGTAAAGCTGTTTTGTCTAGCTAATTGCATTTATATAAAGTTTTCCAAGGCACAACTTAGGAATGTTATCAAATATAATTTGACACTAAGCTACTTAAGGAACCATCTTAAGCAGATGACCAAACAATTTGTACAAGAGGTAGCTTTTAAGAAGCAACAATTGATAAAAAGGTGCAAGAGATTAGTGAGGGAATACCAGAACGTGGGGCTCTGGCAGCTGAAGAAATGGTTGCCAATTGCAGAGTGATTAAAAATTGTGTACATGAAAAACCAGAACTAGAGAATTGCAGAGATATTTCAATGGATTGTTGGGCTATGTTACCTTTAGGAGTGCAGAGGGATGAAACAATGGAGGGATTTGAAACCAAAAATTAGTGTTTTAAAATCAAGGTGTTGCTCAACTAGGAACTAATGTGGGTGAGTGAGTGCGATGGTAATAGGTAAATGGAGCCTGCTGAGAATTAGAATAACAGAAAGCTTGATTTGATAGCATTGCTGCTGTTTTCTGTTCCGTAATAAAAAACGTTCTGATTTGTTTGTAGGTTTTTAATATCTTAATATTGTTATCCATTCTAAAACTGAGGTTATGTTCAAAACGTTCAACTCATTTTTGCTATTTGACATCAATGTATCTTTGCTCCATCCCACAAAATGCTTGTTCTGATTATTTAAATCTGTTTCTGTTATTAAGCTCTATTTTCTGAGGTGGTTCTATAACTGAAACATAAGCATGCCTCTTCTCTCTGCAAGTGCGAGCTGTTCTACCATGTTCTTCTACAGTTTTCCACCTTTGTTGTAGATCTTCAGTGTCTTTGATGTTTTTCACTTGGATGGCGGAAATGGTAGATTTGAGCATATCTAGGCTGTGAGGGACTTCACTGTCTTCTGTGGGTCTTTTTATGGTTGAAGAGTTCAAATGCAAGAATTAGGAGTAGGGAAAGGCTACTTGACCCCTGAGCCTTGTCTGTCATTTATAATGATATGTCTAATATTATGGCTTGTCTTATTGTGACCCCAGCTTCATTTTCCTAACTATTCCCCATTGACTCCCAAACTGATCAAAAATCTAACTCAACTCTGATCATGTCCAATGACCAGCCTCCACTATTCCAGGATTTTGCAGAAAATTCCACAGGCTAATGACTCTTTAAGAGAAAAATAGCGCTGTATCTTAGACTTAAATGGGCGACACCTAATTTTTAAACTCTCTCCCCGGTCTAGACTCTCGTCAATCATCCTCACTGCAGCCACCATCGAAGAATGTCATGCTTGCCCACAGAGCTGGCTGTTTGTTGTTGGCATTGGCACTTTGGCAGCTGCACCTGTGACCTTCCTTTTAACATGCTGTATGTTGCCATTTCGTTTTAGAAGGTCATCAAAGCCAGGTGAACCAAATTTTAGTGCTTTCCTTCACATTGACTGGTTGGCAACAGTGTTTTCCTAAAGTGGCCTGCAATGCAAAAACTTGTGGAGAGTGTTTTCGAACAAATAGACCAAGGGGTTCAGGTACATAGTTACTGCAAAATGGCGTCACAGGTAGACAGGTTTGTGAAGAAGACAAATATCATATTTGCCTTCACTGGTCAGAGCATTGAGTACAGGAGTTGGGATGTCATTTTACACTTGTACAAAGCATTGGTCAGGCTGCATTTGGAATGCTGCGTAGAATTCTGGTTACCCTATAAAACTTTGTGATTAAACTGGAAAGGGTGCAAACAAGATATACAGGAAGATTACTGAGACTGGTTTGAATTCTACGGTGAAGCTGTATTGACTGGGACTTTTTTCCCTGGAGCATAAGAAGTTGAGGGGTGACATTCTAGCAGTTTATAAAATCATGGGGCATACCTAAAGTATTTTCTCCTGTGTAGGGGAGTTCAAACCTAGAGCGTTTGTATTTAAGGTGAGAGGGGAAGTATTTAAAAGGGATCTGAGGGGCAACTTTTTCACATGTGATGCATGTATGGAATGAGCTGCCAGAGGAAGTGTTGAAAGTGGGTGCAGTTAGAACATTTAAAAGACATATGGGCACATTAGGAAAGATTTAGAGGGATACAGGCCAAATGCAGGCAAATGGAACTAGTTCAGTTGTGGAAGCTGGGCTGAAGGGTCTATTTCCAAATTGAATGCCTCGGAGTCTAAGTTACAGATCACTCAACACCCACTCCACCAGAAATGGCAGTTGATTATCCTATTTCCAAGCTGGTCGTGCTGAGTGACTTTATTTTACTTTAAAGAGTTACAACCTGCTGTTAATTGGAACTGACTTTCAAATTTCACTTTTTATTAATAGGAAGAATCGGACTTGCTGTCATAAAAATGATTTTCAGTATTTGCTAAACTATGGAGAAATAGGCAAGTATGAGTGATGCTATCTGTATAAATAGCAGGTCACCAATTAAGGATATCTGGGAATGGACATGGATGGTGGCAGCAAGTTGCCTTTTAAAGTGAGCATTCCTTGTTTTTAAGAACCAAAATGAGCAAGTAAATTTATTTTGTTTGAATCCATTGTTAAATGTGTTTGAGATTCCAGCCAGAGAGTTAATAGAATATTGTATTTGCTTTCATCATTTGGTTATATAATAAATGTAGAGCTTGTTTCCATGAAATTAAAAACCATCGTGCTTGATATTTTGAAGGAAAGTAATATCAGGGCTATCAATTTAAAAAAGCAATTTAGAAACAAATTGTTGGGGAAACTCGGGCTAGAAACATCTGTGGAGAGAGAAACAGAGTTAATATTTCAAGTCCAGTATGACACTCTTTCAGAATTCTGTTTCTGTCTCTGCAGATGCTGCCAGACCTGCTGAGTTTCTCTGACATTATCTGTTTTGATTTCCAGTGTCCTCAGTTCTTTGCTGTTTGTACTAGGTGGCATTATTCGAGTTTCCATTGGGCACATCCAGCACTGAACATCCATGAATTAGTAATCTTCCAAGGCAGGTTTGGGAATGGTAAGATTCTTAGTTTCAAAAAGAATTGCATCTTTGTAATTGAGGCAAATCTACATCATCCCAGATTCAACCCTCCAACTCCGTACTGCCCTCTTGAAATCTTTCCCACAGTTACAAACAGACCTGCTTAGAATTTTGAACATTTTCTGTTTTTATTACTGCCATACTAATGTCAGTCACATTGCTTAAATAATCAAGACAAATTGGGAAATTTTAACTTTCCAAACATAGACGGGGACTGCCATAGTGTTAAGGGTTTAGATGGAAAGGAATTTAAGTGTGTAGAAGCAAATTTTCTGATTCAGTATGTGGATATGCCTTCTAGCGAAGGTGCAAAACGTGACCTACTCTTGGGAAATAAGGCAGGGCAAGTGACTGAGGTGTCAGTGGGGGAGAACTTTAGGGCCAGCGACCATAATTCTATTAGTTTTTAAATTGTGGTGGAAAAAGATAGACCAGATCTCAAAGTTTGAAATTGGAGGAAGACTAATTTTGATGAAATGAGGCAAGAATTTTCAAAAGCTGATTGGGGGCAGATGTTCGCAGGTAAAGGGATGGTTGGAAAATGGGAAGCCTTCAGAAATGAAGTAACGAGAGTTGAGACAGTATATTCTTGTCAGGTGAAATGAAAGGCTGGTAGGTGTCAGCAATGCTGGGTGACTAGAGAAATTGAGGATTTGGTAAGAAACAGAAGGAAGCATATGCTAGGTATAGACAGGATATATCGCGTGAATCCTAAGAGTACAAAGGCAGCAGGAGTATACTTGAGGGAAATCAGGAGGGCAAAAAAGGACATGAAATAGTTTTGGCAAATAGGGTTGAGAAGAATCCAAACGGTTTTTACAAATACATGAAGGACAAAAGGGTAACTAATGAGAGAATAGGTCCCCTCAAAGATTAGCAAAACGGCTTTTGTGTGGAGCCACAGGAGATGGGGGAGATACTAGACGAGTATTTTGCATCAGTGTTTACTGTGGAGAAGCGCATGGAAGATATAGAAAGTAGCGAATTAGATGGTGACATCTTGAAAAATGTCCATATTACAGAGATGGAAGTGCTGGATATCTTGAAACACATAAAGGTGGATAAATCCTGAGGACCTGATCAGGTGTACCCTTGGGAAGTGATTGCTGGACCCCTTGCTGGGATATTTGTATCATCAATAGTCATAGATGAGGAGCCGGAAGACTGGCTACTGTGGTGCCACTATTTAAGAAAGATAGTAAGGTCAAGCCAGGGAACTAAACACCAGTGAGCCTGACATCAGTGGTGGGCAATCCTGAGGGATAGGATTTACATGTATTTAGAAAGGCAAGCACTGATTAGGGATAATCAACATGGCGTTGTGCATGGGAAATCATGTCTCTCAAACTTGCTAGAGTGTTTGAAAAAATAGTTGAAAATGTGTTGCTGGAAAAGCGCAGCAGGTCAGGCAGCATCCGAGGAACAGGAGAATCGACATTTCGGGCATAAGCCCTTCTTCAGGAATGAGCAAAGTGTGTCCAGCAGGCTACGATAAAAGGTAGGGAGGAGGGACTTGGGGGAGGGGCGTTGGAGATGCGATAGGTGGAAGGAGGTCAAGGTGAGGGTGATAGGCCAGAGTGGGGTGGGGGCGGAGAGGCCAGGAAGAAGATTGCAGGTTAGGAAGGCGGTGCTGAGTTCAAGGGATTTGACTGAGACGAGGTGGGGGGAGGGGAAATGAGGAAACTAGAGAAATCGGAGTTCATCCCTTGTGGTTGGAGGGTTCCTAGGCGGAAGATGAGGCGCTCTTCCTCCTGAAAAGTTGTGCTTGCAAAGTCGAGCTTCACCTTCAGGACTTGAGCTAGTAGTCTTGGCTGGCACTTCAATGGAAGTCTGGTTTGTTCAAAGAAACATTTCGATGCAGGTTCCGGGACCTGCTTTATCTGGATGAAAGATGTCCCTCTCCGCTTGCAGAATGGGAAGGTACCATTGCTGGCATTCATTTCTCAACTAGCATCATTTATCTCAGTGTTGTTTAATTGGGGGAACCATTGATTTGTTGGCCTGTAGAACTATACTTCTTTCAGGTGCCTTGAATGTTTGAAATATGCTAAATAGATGCAAATCTCTTTTTCTTGTCCATTGGAATTAATTTTGAGGCTTCAAGGTGATGCCCTCCATCTGTGTTAACTCAGTCCTATCAATAATAATAAACTGTAATTTTTTTGAAGAAATCATTTTTGTTAATATGCTAAGATTGTTTGAAATATTATGGTTCTACTTTGCAGAAAATTATCCATTTAAACACCTCAATAACTGCTGTCATCGAGATCTCATTGTAAGAATTAAGTAATGAATACCGTGCTTCCAATGCATCCATCCTCTGCCCCTTTTCAGGATATGGAATGAATTGCTTCTCTTGGCTATTCCATTCTGCAAACTATCCAAAACTTGAAGACTCACTTTCACCATTGCATTAACATGAGCTGCCAGATCAGTTAATTAAAGTTGTGCATATGTGTCAATGCAATGTTGCATGTATATGTCGAAAGGAGTGCATGTTGACCGTTCAATTGCACGAAAGTAATTGGTGCAAGGTTTTTGAATTAGAAGTGAATGTAAAAAGGATACAGTATTGCTTTGAAACTGTTCCAATTCATTTAATTGTTGGCTAAATAAAGTAATGTCGTGCAAGTTATACAGTTTTAGAAAAAGAGTGCATTTCTTTAATAATTAAACAAGAAATATCTCTGAATTGTTTTGAGTCTACATAAATATATGGTTGGAGAATGTTTTCACATTCGAAAGGAATATCAACAAAGCATTTTGTGTTGCGTTTGTAGTGCCCTCATCTGTTAACTAATTTTGTATTTTAAATACTTGTTATAGTTAAAATTACATTGTCGATATTGAATAAATTCAGGATTTCAATATTAGTGCAACTAATTAAAATCAAAATTCTGGAACATTTCATAGCGGGCAATTATTTAATTGAGCCCTTAATAGACCTGGCAATTTCAAGAATTATGTATTTTCTGGGTCAGCTATATTTTTTCAAAACCCCTCAGCTCATATACTACACAGCTTTAAACACCTATTCAGTATTACAGAAATATTATGATGCAGTAGTTTTATTATAATCCAGTATTAAGAAAATAGCAGTTCATATCAAATTTGTTAAGTGCGTTGAAGGTTATAAATGTCTATATGTAGTTCGTTAAAAATCTCACAACACCAGGTTATAGTCCAATTGGTCTATTTGGAAGCACTAGCTTTTAGAGCGCTGCTCCTTCATCAGGTGGTTGTGGAGTATAAGATCATAGGACACAGCATTTATAGCAAAAGTTATCCACTTCCGTAATGTCTAAGACTTTTATTTGATCTCTCTCTCTCTCTCTCTCTATCTCTCTCTCTCGTCTCTCATGCTACTTATTGATTGTACTTAATTCTTGCCTATCACTTTGTACAAAATCCTGCATACATGGAGAGATGGCAGGCAAGTTGTATAAGATTGGAAGTGGTTCTTTGAATTACATGGGACAACATATTTGGAAGCTAGATCAGTAAATGCATGTGAAAGAGAAACTAGTAATATTGATTGTATAATTGAAGGGTGGTGTTTCCGATGGAATGTTGACTGTGGGTAGAGATAGAGTTTCTCGTCTTTGGTTCTTATCAGAATCTGGGAGCTGGATGGTTGGTTTATAGGGCTTCATCGCTTGATAGATTTGGAGCTTGTAAGTATTGAAAAGCCACCTTTTATTTATAAAGTACATTCTCAGAATATACCAGGTACGCTGAAGAGTTCATTAATATATATTGAATTCTGGCATGTACCCTCCAACAAATAAAATACTGAATCTAATTATTTTCTTCCTGTGAAAGGACAATTGCTACATTTTGGACTTTCTTCATGTATTAAATAGTTTTGAAAATCATAATTAATTTCTTTAAAGATTTGGTTTAGCAAGGGTAATAAATGGGCTCTTTGCTCCAACTATCCATAGATCCAGTTCCTAATTTGCAATCTTGGTTGATGTATGGCTTGAGGATGCAAAATGTCTAGCCAGGCCCACAGACTGATCTCCCAGTCACCACCCATTTTAATTCCCCTTCCCATTCCCTCTCTAACATGACCATCCTTGGCCTCCTATATTGCCACAGTGAATCAGACTGCAAATTGAAGGAACAATATCTCATCTTCTGCCAGGGCAGCTGGCAGACTCAACATTGAGTTCTCCAATTTCAAATAACCTCCCTTCCCATTCCCTGACTCCCTTCCCAGTCCCTCCCCTTCCCTTCCATTCCTCTGTCTGACCCTTCCTTCCAGCTACGAACTGCATTCATTCCTTCCATTGACCAACTGGGTTGTACCCTCTACCTGTGTTCACCCATCCCAAGCTCACCACTCCAACCCCCCCTTTTTCTGCAGCTCCCCTTACACCCACCTCTAAACTAGAAGTAGGTTTACACTTGAAGCATTGCCTTCTCTGCCTCCTGATGCTTCCTGGCTTGCTGAGTTCTTCCAGCTTCCTGCTGGTCTACAATGTATAGATGAGGCTTTTTGTGGGATTAGGAAGGGAAGACCAAATTATTTGGTACCCCATGACCTTTGTGTGCAACTCCTTGAAGGTGATGACAGAAAAATTGGCAGTCGTCAGGATGCTTAATTCCTGCATGCTGCTTTGGCATAGGACTGGTGTGGGGATGGGAGCAAGGGAGAAATATAGGAAAAATATAAGCTATGGAATAATTTGTAATTACACACAATTTCTGTGTCTAAATTGTCTTAAAAATAACAGAAGTACTTAATAAATCATCAGCATTAGAATAAATTCTTCAGCACACAAAATCTAGATTTCTGTTAATTTTGCATTTTTACCAGAGGATTGTTTTAAATTATTGCTCACAGTGTCAGTATCTTTGAAGTGATGATGCACTCCAAAGAGGAATTTCGCGATGTCCATGCCAGCTCATGATGCATGAACAAAAAAGAAAATCCGCAAATAGAACAGGTGATAGCTGATAAACTTCAATTCAGATTCTGGATGTGCAGTTTCTTTCACTTAGTCATTTGGGCTGAAGTAATATGTGTGTGCTCGAGATAATGATATATGCTATCTTTAACAGGGCATCGTGCTGTTTGTATTCATTCCTGTTTCCTTGTTAATTCCCAGGTCTTTGTAGATATGAGAAGCCAAAAATACTTTGCTCACTCAAACAGGTTTTGTAAGCTTTCTATGCTTTCGCCCCCAAAGTTGCCCTTGAATATTTTATGTGATCTTGAGTGTCTCAAAAAGAATGGAAGACTTAGACTAGAGCATGATTAATTTAACATTTCATATTTTCTTTCTGCACTTTAGTGAAATTCAGGGCATCTTCTTTCAGGACAACTTGCTGCTCCATCAACTCCACTGAAGTGAATTCCTGTTGGGCAAGTAAGGCACTCATGAATAAAATTCGGAAATAGCCCTCTGGAATTGAGAGCAAACATCTTTCGAGCACTATTGTCTTAATTTTCCTCCATCTTTTAAAAGGTGCAATAAGGTTCATTCTAAATAATTGTTTATGCATCATTGTTGAACCATTATCAATGAATAATAAGATGAATGTTAGGAAGCAAACATGGGAACAGTTTGGCTCTTGGGATATAGCCAAATGGTTATTAGTTATGCCCAGGTTGATTAAATGCAAGAATTGAATGATATGTTTCAGAATTCAGCCTCATACATTTGGCTTTATGAAGGAATGTTTTTGTTCTACGTTCCCTGGACCTGGTAATGATTGTGTAACTGTATATTTCTATCTTGTTAAATAGTAGGATTACTAAGAAATGTTCTTCCTCTGATCAAGAATTCTTCAAAGTGCTTAGAAAATTCATGTCTATTTTCAAAAAGGAGCCTTTGGCAATATTTGTTTAATTCGAACTGTAGTTGAATTTAATTTTTTTTTAAAGTCCAAAAATCTGATCTTCAATAAATATTGTTAGCGGGCAAGTAATGACTGACATCTGCTGGACTGACAACTGTCAGTATGCTGAGCAATAAAATACTTAATGAAACCAGGGCAATTCCTGTTTCAATCACTATTGTATGTTTGTGTGTTATATGGATCAGGAATCTATATATTAAGAATAAATGGTAATTGCTTGTTCTACTTGCATGTTATCGTTGTATTGGGGCACGTGTACGTTTATTTGGTCTCTCACTGGAATCATTTAGCTAAAATGGCAATACTGTCCTTGTCATTGTGTTTTGAACATTTCAACAAATGTTCCAGTATGTTTTGATTCAATACTATTCAAAATAAATAAGTTGCTAATTAACAATCACAAGGAGCATTTTTTCTGTGCAGAAATTTCTTTTACAATGCTCATCCAAAGTGTTTTGAAAATGTCTGCTTTAGGAAGACGTAAGAGTAAATTTTCATTCCGACAGCATGGATAATGATTTGGTAAAGCAGATTGCTTGCCTGTAATGTAACCTGGTTGCTTTGGCTCATGAAGGTGGGTTTTTAATTCTAGCTACCGTAAGGAACCCAGTGCAAAACCTTGGTGAAATTATATGAATTTTGGGATGATCAGGTGTTGGACAGAGAGAGAGGTTTAACGATGTCGCTGTGGATAATTAGTGCTGCTCTGCTACATCTGTTGAGCAAATGAATAATGAACTTCTCTTTAGTCGAGAGATTTGCTTTTCCCTGCTTAATTTCACTTCCCATTCTCTCCTGAAGACACTCCTGGATGGGCATTTCACAGCTCCGCAAGTACGATGTGGATAGGGGGGAGAAAAAGGGCTAGAAGATCATATTTTTCACCTAGGAGGTAGGGATCCCTCGGCATCAGGCTGGGCGCTCTGGCAATTCAATTAGACACTACCAAATATGGAGACAAGGTAATAGAAGGTCTGTCTTGATGCACTGAGAGTGTGTTGAAATTGTTAAACAAAATACTGATGCAAAAAAAAACCTTCCAACCTTTACCCCCTCTCATGCTCCCTATACCCCATTCATGTCAATCAATGCTCTCTACATATCTCTTATGCTGTTTGACCCCCCCACCCCCATTTTTCTGCCTTCTACTGAACCATCCCTGTGTGTTTTATGCCACCTACACATATTGACTTATGCCGATCTATGTTCTCCACCCTTCGCCCTCATCCTCTCTGTGTCAACTCACTTAGAATCCACAATGGGTCAGAACCAAGCTGACAGAAAAGGGCATACCAAGGACTGCAGCAATCCCAGAAAGGAACTCACCACTATTGGTGTGGGGTATGGGGATTGGGGCGGGGGGGGGAGGTTGGTGTTGGACAGGGTTGGGGGGGGTGCAGGCTGTGGGGATTAGTTGGAAGGGGTTTTGGGGGAACGAGGCTGGATGGGGTTGAGGGGTGGGTGAGGGATCACGCACACTGAACTGCAGTCTCCTGAACAGGGAGCAGACTTAACAGAAAACTCCGAGCCCCAGAGGGAAAGGCACTGAATCAATTAACTGAATAATCAGTTATCTGAACGAAATAGTGCCTGCCCATCTCATTCGGATAATCAAGGTTTCCCCTGTAAACATCTGGTTATATGGTCACCTGGTTCGAATGGAGGTCATTACTGGCACAGCTGTTTTGGTGAACCAGTCTTCAACAAAATTCACTCTGGACTCCAACCCTAAAGTTTGTGCAGCTAGACTGAGAATCTATACCGGGAACCCATCACAGATTAAGTGTACAGTTTGGTTCCAGACTCTTATGAAAAGCAGCTGGTTCAGTTACCACTGTAGTCAAAGACCTAGGCCCAAGCTTGAAAGAGTGAAATTGATTGAGAAAGATTCATCTAGATTGGATCAACATTTTTCGATTTAGAAAATAGCTGCCTGAATGTAGTCTTATTGAAATACCCAGACTTTTTCAGGAAGGTCCCGTTTCCTGTTCAATTATAGGACATTAACATAAAGCATTGTGAATGCTAAAGGCTGATTCTACATAATATATTTGAGTTGCTTTTCTTTCTAAAGAACAGAGTGAAATGAATTTCACATACAGATGAAACATTTCTGGTTGCATAGATTGTTAGATAAATCCCTGGACTAAAAGTAGGATATGGTTACATAGTAGTAAATATTTCAACTAATTTAATGACCACTTGTTAAAGTTACATTTTGTGGCTAATACTTTACATTGCGATTGGTTTTTTGAATATCAATTGAAGTGTTTAAAATAATTAAAATTCTAAAACAATGGAAGTAAACACATAAAGGGGGAAATAATGGTAATCTTTGTATTTACTCATTCGTATCCCATCTTGCAAAATTCCCGTATCCCCTTCTTTCTTCCTACTCTCGTTCCCTCCCTCTGCCCCTCTCTTTGCTCCCTTTGCCCCCATGCTCGTGCTTTCTCTCCTCTCTCCCTCTCCCATTCCCTTCCCACCTCCACCTCTTAACTCCCTTCCATCTTCACCACCACATCCTTCCCCCCTTTCCCTCTTTCTAACTGCCTCCCTCTCTGTCCCCCATCACCAATCTCTGTACTCTGATCCTCCACCTCTCTCTCTTTGTTTTACTCTCCCTTCCCACTTCCCTCAGTCCCTCACCCTTTCTATCATTCACTATCTCTCACTGTCCATTTACAAAAGAAAATGAATAACGGAGGCTTTTTGTTAAAATCTGTAAAGTGTGTTGCTGTCCATAGTCTCATGAAATATAAACACCTTGCTTAAGGCCTCTCCAATAATTGCTGCGGCACTTTTAAAGATTTTGCTGCAGCAGAGCATTTAGCAGAATCTGCCATTTGCTGGACTTGTTTACACATGCTTCACAATATATTTTCTGTTAGATTGTTGCAGCAAAAAACCAGGAGTTATGTTTAATGAGATATATCATTTTCTTTTCACTGTCTCTTTCTCTTTTACTTACGAAACTTGTTCTGAGCTTGGCTACTGGTGGCAATGACAGCCCAGCACGTGGACCTCGGTCAATCCCAGCGAGGACCAGAGTTGGCTCAGCATATCCTCAAGTGAGCCCCTACTTTCACGGAACAAGCACAGGATCTGAAATTGGCAGCTACCACGTTGGCAGAGACGACATCAGCAAGGTAGGTCTAGCAGCATGGTTTGCCTAAGGATGGATGATTTTGTAGGTTGGGTCCAGCACTGGTGAACTGATGGTGGTAGAGCATCATGGCAATGCTGATGGGATGGGTCCAGTGACAAGAAATGTGACTCTGACGTTGGTTGGCGGTGCAGGCGGCTATGAGGCAGTGACAGAGGAGTATTGGGTCAGCGGCAAAGATGGCGCCTGAGAATTGGTGACTTCAAAGTTGGTTGGATCCGGTGTAGACAGCAGCATAATGGTTGTGGAGGGATGATGGCACAGGTTTTGATGATGGTGATGAGCTGGCTCAGGGCTGATGGCTGCTCTTCAAGTTGTAGCTTTCTATTTTTTTCCTCTTATTATTCAAAATGGTTCCAGTTTGTAGCAACAAATGAAAGCATTTAACTGTTTATTGTATACTTTCTGTAAAATACACATGACAATGAAATCGAAATCTTTTATCAAAAAGTTTGTCCAAACCTTTCCTGCTTGGAAAGGGAGACTGGGAAGAATTCCAACTAAAGGGAATATAGTTTGATGAATACAGACAGTAAATTGCAACAAAATGAATTACAATTTAAACCAATTTAGGAATGCTAAGTTATCATGAAACTAAGGTGGAACAAAAATATTTAGCATCTAAAGCAATATATTAATGGCTACAATAACACATTGCTGTATTCACAACATGTTAATGGCTGGAGTAATGTTAATAGTGCAGTAATAACTACATTAATGGCTGCTCTTATAAATGCAGCAGGTTTTAAACTGAAGTCAATAACCTTTACTCACTGAATGCTTTCAAGTCAATTTACTTTATTTCTGATCTCTACAATTTTAATCCTAAATAGTTGCATTTGTCCTTCTTGCATGGCAGTATTATTTTGTAAAACAAAATGCAGAGTTTGGGGAAGAGTGATTTTTTTTGTCATTTCTTCAAAATAGTCATTTCCTCTTGTGTAACAAAAACAGAATAAGTTGGAGAAACTCATTAAGTCTAACAGCATTGTGGTAGAAGACATTGAATTGGTGTACAGGTTTGTGCCCTTGTATCAGCATTGGAGATGGTTAACTAGCTAATAGATTTGAGCAAGTTAAAGGAGCAACAATGGGCAGAAGAACTAAAGGAAGAGTCTTTGGTATGTTGTGGGCAGAGGAGGTTAAAATGCTGAAGACCAAAGGGAATGGTAGTGTATAAAGTGCCACAAGCTCATTCATACTTCTGCTTGTTCTACTAATTCTTTAACACAAATTCATTTTGCAGGTTGAAGGAGAGCAAGGAATTGAGAACATGATTTATCCATTTTTCCAAATGAATGGAACTTCTTTATATCCCGTAAAGCATCTCCAGTTTGAGCACAATCCAGCTGGATTATTCACTATGCCTTTGTTATGATACTGGCATGTATTTTCAGTTACAGCCTTGAGGTTATGCGATGAGCGATGAATTGAGCATCTTAATTGTGTATGTTACCACAGCAATGTTCTTTGCACCTTATTTATGCTATTTTTCCATTTTGGTCAGGTATCAAGCAGCAAAATGGTACAATAAACTGATTTGTACCTGTGTCGCCCGTATACAATTGAAAAACTAAATACAGATTTAATCAGATGTGAAAATGCAGTCTCCAAGCTCCAGACATTTAAAACGTGGGAGCATTTCATGCTCCCAAGATGTTTGTTTTTTAAGGTTTTACAGTACAATATTAGTATCTTAAATTCATTATTCTCTTTTCTCAGTATAATCCAGTCTAATATGATTTAGGCACTTCCCCTGTAAATGTTAGATGGCAAAACAGTTTCAGTTTATGCAAAGTGCTGGATTGAAGGAAGTAGTGTTCATTATGGGGTATTAATCTTTGGTTTTGACATGAATTGTAGAGAGAAACATTGTTCAATTTTGTAACAATAATAGAAACAATTGGCAAGTACAATTGATCATCTATACACTATGCTATGCAATACATATGTATTTACAAATAATTTGTTCATCACTGAATACAAAGGAGTCCAGTTCATTGTTAGTTCTACCGAAATCAAATATGATTATCACAAATCATGGCTGCAAAACATCTTTTTGCACCTCAGATGAAAATTAAGTAGGACTTAATTATAAATGGTGGTACCTTCATTAATCCTTTCGCTGGCATAAACTAAATAATGGGTTTGAACAAAATGCCTGCAGGATAGCATAAACCTGGATAAGCACTTTCTGCTATCCTCTTTTAATATGCAACCAGCTACATTTCACAGCTGCTCACCACTTCATCAACGGCTAGCTCAAGTAACCCCAAAAACTGGATTACTACAAAGTCAGGCTTTGTATAAATTCTCAAAGTAAATTCCAATTTTGATGGCTGTAAAAGAGCAATTGTGCAAAGTTTTGTTTTCACAGTTTGGCTCAGAGAAGTCATTTCTTTAGCTAAAATCTAACAATGAAGCAGATCCTTTTCTCTATAAGCTGCAAGCATGTCCGAGTGGCAAATATGCTTACAAAAATCTGATCATTCGATGGGAAAATACACAGAGAGAGACACACACATCATACAGACCAGGAGCTTTCATAATCTCTGATCTTTGATCTGGACGGAGTTAGTTGGTCTTTATGCCTGTGGATCTAAAGCACAACATAAATTACGTTTTCCACCATTTGCAGTTAATCGAAAGGGGCAGGGGAAAATTGGGACAAAAAATTAGAATCTGGAAATGAATTTATTTCCGACATTTATGTTCAATGTGTGTTCCACCACTATCGGTGCAAAGCCAATTTGTGGCCGATAACAAGAAGTACAGCATATTAATCATTTGACTGCGCAAGTTATTTTTGTGTTTTTTATCTTGTTTCTGAAATGGTAGCTGTTATTGGTGCCTTTGATCACAGGGAAGTGTTTGTAGAGAAGCTCCAAATGCATGGGTAATGAATTTCTTAAAATCTCCAGCTAGATTGTTTATTTGAAGTTACCACGGGGAACCAAAGAACCCCATCACCTCCCCAGTCCAACCCTCCACCCCATGCTCCCCCACACCAAAAAAAACCACAAGTTCATCTGGACAGAATTCAGACCCTTCTTTAACTTCGATGGAAGAATCAATGCACTGAGGGTACCATATAGAAAACTCCAGGCATTATATGTGTGACATTACAGACCTAGAGCTGAAAATGTGTTGTTGGAAAGGCGCAGCAGGTCAGGCAGCATCCAAGGAACAGGAGAATCGACGTTTCAGGCATGAGCCCTTCTTCAGGAAATTTCCTGAAGAAGGGCTCATGCCTGAAACGTCGATTTTCCTGTTCCTTGGTTGCTGCCTGACCTGCTGCGCCTTTCCAGCAACACATTTTCAGCTCTGATCTCCAGCATTTGCAGTCCTCACTTTCTCCATTACAGACCTAGAGCAAAGCAAAAGCCTTCTTAATCTGGGGCTTAAATTGCAGCTCTATTACAGAAGCTTTACTGCCTATTTTGTCTGATAATGTTGTCATTACGTGATTTTTTTAAAGGCAAATATTCAGAAAGGAAAGAATAACCTGCAAGAAATAAAAGATTCTGATGTCATTGCAATACACTGGAGAGAGTTATAAATATGAAATGGTTCACAGTTCTACTGCTTGATGTTGCACGCCATCATATGTTTTATGATAGTGATCTCAGTAAAACAATATTGAGTTAAATATTACACTTTCATAAAATGGAGTGATTTTATTGTGCAGTGTAAAAACAAATGGAAGTTTTGTGAAGATTTGTAGCTCCGGTTGAGGTTCTGGATGTAAGTTTTCTTGCTGAGCTGGAAGGTTTGGTTTCAGATGTTTCGTCACCATACCAGGAAACAACATCAGTGAGCCTCCTGGTGAAGTTTCATCCAGATGCTCACTGATTGATGTTACCTAGTATGGTGACGAAACATCTGAAACCGACCTTCCAGCTCAACAAGCAAACCTACATCAGGGCTTACCTAAGCCAGGTAATTATAGTGAAAGATAAACATTCTTTATTTCATTTTAAGAAGACATTTATTCCTTTAAAAACTTACTGTACTACTTAAAAAAAACACATATAGTTAATAGACACACTTGTTTAACTGGAGTATTTTGTGAGAGCTTTTCCAGAATGTTTTTATGATAGAATGGAAATAGTGATACTCTTTTAACGCCTCGCCAGGTTTGATTTTACCGTTAGCATCCCTGTGGCAAAACGATGTGGAATAAATATTCCTTCAAAGTTTGGGAGAAGATTTGTAGCTCAGGTGCTCGTTGTTGTGGTTCTGTTCGCCGAGCTGGGAATTTGTATTGCAGACGTTTTGTCCCCTGTCTAGGTGACATCCTCAGTGCTTGGGAGCCTCCTGTGAAGCGCTTTTGTGATCTTTCCTCCGGCATTTGTAGTGGTTTGAATCTGCCACTTCCAGTTGTCCGCTGCAGTGGTCAGTATATTGGGTCTAGATCGATGTGCTTATTGATTGAATCTGTGGATGAGTGCCATGCCTCTAGGAATTCCCTGGCTGTTCTCTGTTTGGCTTGTCCTATAATAGTGTTGTCCCAGTCGAATTCAAGTTGCTTGTAATCTGCGTGTGTGGCTACTAAGGATAGCTGGTCGTGTCGTTTCATGGCTAGTTTGTGTTCATGGATGCGGATGTCAGTTCTGGTTGTCAGTTCCAGCTGTCCCGTTTGTCTTATGTAGTGTTTTGTGCAGTCCTTGCATGGGATTTTGTACACTACATTGGATTTGCTCATGCTGGGTATCGGGTCCTTCGTTCTGGTGAGTTGTTGTCTGAGAATGGCTGTTGGTTTGTGTGCTGTTATGAGTCCTAGTGGTCGCAGTAGTCTGGCTGTCAGTTCGGAAATGCTCTTGACGTATGGTAGTGTGGCTAGTCCTTTGGATTGCAGCATGTCCTCATTCCGTTGTCTTTCCCTTAGGCGTCTGTTGATGAAATTGCGCGAGTGTCCGTTTTTGGCAAATATATTGTATAGGTATTCTTCTTCCTCTTTTTGCAGTTTTGGTGTACTACAGTGTGTTGTGGCCCTTTTGAATAGTGTCTTGATGCAACTTCTTTTGTGTGTGTTGGGGTGGTTGCTTTCGTAGTTCAGGACTTGGTCTGTGTGTGTGGCTTTCCTGTATACCTTCGTGGTGAATTCTCCGTTCGGTGTTCTCTGTACCATCATGTCTAGGAATGGGTGTTGGTTGTCCTTTTCTTCCTCTAGTGAATCGGATTCCTGTGAGTGTGGTGTTGATGATATGGTGTGTGTTCTCTATTTCTGTGTTTTAATGATTACAAAGGTGCCATCCACATATCTGATCCAGAGTTTGGGTTGAATTTGTGGTAAGACTGTTCTAATCTTTGCATTACCGCTTCTGCTATGAGTCCAGAGATGGTTGAGCCCATGGGTGTTCCGTTGATTTGTTCATATATTTGGTTGTTGAATGTGAAGTGTGTTGTGAGGCACAGGTCCAGTAGTTTGATTATGACGTCTTTGTTGATAGGTTCAATGTCCTGTTGTCTGTTCTGTATGCCCAGCAGGTTGGCTATTGTTTCTCTGGCTAGGGTTTTGTCGATAGAGGTGAACAGTGCCGTTACATCGAATGAGACCATGGTTTCTTCCTTGTCTATGTGTATATTTCTGATGTCCAAGAATTCCTGTGTTGATTGTATAGAGTGTCTGGATCCGCTGATCAGGTGTTTCAGTTTCTGCTGTAGTTCTTTAGCCAGTTTATGTGATGGTGTCCCTGGTGGTGATACTATGGGTCTGAGTTGGATGTCTGGTTTGTGCACTTTAGGTCGTCCATAGAATCTGGGGGGGGATGTTGCTTTCAGGTTTCATTCTTTATAGGTCAAACCTGGTTATCTGTCTGTTTTTTTTTGTGTGTTCCTCAGTATGTTGTTGATCCTATTGGTGAGCTGTGGGGTGGGGTCAAACTCCCTCTTTTGGTAGGTGTTGGTATCTGCAAGTAGTTGTTGCACTTTTTGATGTAGTCTGCTTTGTCCAGGATGACCGTCATTCTGCCTTTGTCTGCTGGTAGTATGATTATGTTCTTATAGTTTCTTAGTGATGTTAGTACTTCCCTCTCCTTGGTGTTGAGGTTATATGTTTGTCTTTTCCTTGTTATCAGAGGTGCGATACCTTGTCTCACTGTTTGTTGTGTCTCTTCTGTCAGTCCATTGTTCCTGAGTGTGCATTCTAGTGCTGCTAGGAAGTCTGCTGTCTTGGCATCCCTGTGGTTGTAGTTGAGTCCCTTGGTCAGTACCGTTCTTTCCGTGTCTGTGGGAGAGGTTTCTAACCTAGGTGTGTGTTGTTGTGTCCTCTATGCTGTGTGTTAATTTGGCCATTTTTTTCTTTAGTGCTGTTTTTTGCAGTGTGTGGTCCTGTTCTGTCCTATGGTGACGGCCTGTTCTATGGTCTGGGTCCATTCCTGATTGGTGGTTTTTGAAATTAATGATTTTCGGTGCGCAATTTCTTGTCTGCATTTGTGAAGTCTGTTGTGAGCGCCTGTAATCATTACCTGGATCATCCTGAATCCGTTCTGTCTGGCTGTGTCCCTGACTTGTGGGTTGTTGACTGGTGGTCTGTATCTGACACATGGTGGAAGGATTCAATTCTTTCGGCATTCATGCAGGAACCAGAGTTGTTCGTATGTGGTGCTTAGGCGGTTGGCACAGGATTCCCATTTTCTGGCTTGTCTTAGCGTCTCTCGCCTGTAGGTATTCAAAGTTTGGGAGAAGATTTGTAGCTCGGATGCTCGTTGTTGTGGTTCTGTTTGCCAAGCTGGGAATTTGTGTTGCAGACGTTTCGTCCCCTGTCTAGGTGACATCCTTAGTGCTTGGGAGCCTCCTGTGAAGCGCTTCTGTGATCTTTCCTCTGGCATTTGTAGTGGTTTGTATCTGCCGCTTCCGGTTGTCAGATCCACCTGTCCACTGCAGTGATCGGTATATTGGGTCCAGATTGATGTGTTTATTGATAGAATCTGTGGATGAGTGCCATACATCTAGGAATTCCCTGGCTGTTCTCTGTTTGGCTTGTCCTATAATAGTAGTGCTGACCCTACAATCAATAAGCACATCGATCTGGACCCAATATACCGACCACTGCAGCGGACAGCTGGAACTGACAACCGGAAGCGGCAGATACAAACCTCTACAAATGCCGGAGGAAAGATCACAGAAGCGCTTCACAGGAGGCTCCCAAGCACTGAGGATGTCACCTAGACAGGGGACGAAACGTCTGCAACATCAATTCCCAGCTCGGCGAACAGAACCACAATAAAAATTCCTTCCTAAGCAATCACCCCTGCTGGAAAGTGTGATGGTCAGCCAAAAATGGCACCATGCCAAACTGCTATGTCACCAAAGGTTCAAATGACCCACTTGCACTTGGTAAGCAGGCTCACATGCTGAACAGCCGAGACACCAGAAGGCACTCACCATCTATACAATTATAAGTCAGCAAGAGAGGAGGGCAGAAAATTAGAGAGCAAAGGTCCTCTTTTAATTCTGGGTTTTATATCACAACACTCTAATTTAGTAGACTTTTACCTTTTTGTTTTGTTACTCCTGGTGACCTTTCTGCCCCTCATGATTAATGTAACGCAGTTGTATAAACACACCACAACCCATGACAAAGTGCACAGTTTTTAACATACTTATTATTGACAGAGGTGCTGATTGCCCGGGTTCCTCTGAAGTTTACAGTTCTAGGTAATTCATACAATTGCTCTCAGCTGTACAACAAATCCCATGTATACATGTGGCCAAACAAAATTAGAACCATAAATCAGATTAGCCGTTTGCTTATTTCTTCTCAATTTGATACGTTCAATAAATCATTGTTTGTGGCCTTGCCATTACTCTCACTGCTTTCCAGCACACTGCAGGAGGTTGCTGCCTGGCAGACTGAAAGCACTGTGCGAATAAAGTGCTCAGCACTGAGTAGCATTTACAAACCAATGGCCAAGCACCTCCCCACCTCTCCTCCCCCACTAACCTACCCACCTCAAACAAAACACACACAATAAAATTGGCTAATCATTTTTAATGCTAATTTGAGGTGACCAATTTATAAAGCAGTGTCTTAACTAGGAAATCACAGAACCTTTATGTCTAAGCTTGTGTAATTATCCGGGCTAATGATATCCAGCTCCTCCCCAACAGCATTAATAAATTTCAATGGTTTGCATATTAAGAACATGGGCAAATGCGCCATTCTTTACAGTTTTGCATTTTTAAAGTAATATACAGGCTTCAAAAGGGTAGTGTTCAAATTACTTCTGAATTGAATTGCACAATTTACTAATGCTAAATTAGCTCCTTGCTGTTTGTTTCTCAATTTCTTGGGGTATTTGGTGAATGCAGCATTGCAACACAAAGGATCAGTTCCTCTCTGACAGGTTTTGCATGTTAAAAAGAATTGCTCCTTTTCTCTGAAGTCATCAGCGACATTTAATCAGCAGCAAACTCCCTTGGTCTCTGTACGGAATAATAATCTCCTACAATGAAGGAGTGTCACATTAGCATAAGGAAAATTTTCAGAAAATGCCCAATTTCTTAAAAACACAGAAGAACTTGTCGGACAGAAATTCATACGTTCTGGTAGGAACCTACTAGTGATGCCAGTTACTGATATTTTAGAGATTGCTGAGCAGCCTACTCTAGAACAAAATTATTCTCAAATAAGTGAGATGGAATTTATTCCAAGTATTCTTTCTGTTTCAGTGGTGTGCTCTGACACCCCATACATCAGCCATGTTCAAATATAATTACATTCGATTCCTAGTATATGACTGCTGGGAAGTAACACAATTGTTTTATAATGCATTTTACAAAAACTTGTATTTACATAGAGTCTTTCATGACCTGATATCCCAAAGTGTGTTACATTGAAGTATAAAGTAGGAAATGCCGTTCTTTATCTATACACAGGAAATTCCAGCAAACCCACTAATGTAATAATGGCTAGATCATTTGTTACGGGGTGTTGATAAATATTGGCCTGAGTCATGGGATAGATTCTCTGCCCTTAAAAGAAATGCTACAAAATCACTTACATTCACTCACTAGGGATTGTGATGAACATTTTATCTGAAAGGCAGCACCTCTGTCAGAGCAGCACCCCCTCAGAACAGCACTGGAGTGTCAGCACCAATTTATTGTGCACAAACTGTGTGGAGTTTGCACGTTCTCCCCGTGTCTGCGTGGGTTTCCTCTGGGTGCTCCGGTTTCCTCCCACAGTCCAAAGATGTGCGGGTCAGGTGAATTGGCCATGCTAAATTGCCCGTAGTGTTAGGTAGGGATAAATGTAGGGGTATGGGTGGGTTTCGCTTCGGCGGGTCGGTGTGGACTTGTTGGGCCGAAGGGCCTGTTTCCACACTGTAAGTCTAATCTAATCCTGAATTCAGTTTCACAGCCTTCTGGTAAGGAGTGAGCATGCTACCACCTAGAGTCATAGCTGAGACATACACATCCACCTATGTTCTGAAAATGATCTCTTAACTCCAGGAGTTTGCTTCTTTTGGTACTTCCAGACAACAGTGTCATATGTGGCTCAACCAATGAATGCTGTGCAGGAAGACAATATACAACAAGAAGGAAATGGGCGATGCTTGTTAATCCCATTCTCTGTCCCACTGAAAGTTCCCTGATTTTGGCCAATGGGCTACAAGCAATCATGGAGACTTGCCCACAAAGTGTTGGCCATGAGAAGGAGTCTGTATGTATTTCCAAAATCCATTGAGTGTGTTTTGATTCAGATTTGTTTGTATAGTTTTACTATTTTGTCCACTTTGTTTTCCCATTATACCTCTGTTTGTGGACATTATCCTTCTTGGATCAAGGTACAGTTTTACTATCCTCTTCTTGCACCATATCTTAAAAACACTTCACTAAAGTTGAGAGCAGTAAAGAGCTGCTCAGTTTCATGGATGTGGTGAGGATTCATTAAGCTTACTTTCTGATGGGAAATCTGAGTGCAAAGCAGCAGCCCATGTTAATGACATGCTTCACTAATTAGACAACCTAGTACAAGATGTCTCAACACTTTTTAAAGAAAAGATAAACAATGAATCCCAGGAACTGGTTGCTAAATATACTTCTAACAGATTGTGGAGGGTATTTTCAAAATATCTGATTGTCTTTGGCAGTACTTTACTCAATGAATCAGTTGGTTTTGCTGGGTGAGCATCCGTTTCTGAATTCATTTCCAGTAAAGCTTCACTTTGATATTCTTTGTTATTGCTGACACTTAAATTGCACTATAGGGGGTACTGAGGATGATTATTTCTTTGTGAGAAGCCATAGTGCACATATTTCTGCAAGGGAACCACATACTGTACTGGGAGGGAGAGGGTTGGCTGGAATGCAGGAAATGAAGCCGTTTGGGTTAGAATCAGCACGGCATTCTTATGCCATTTAAAAAAAAATTAACTTAAAATTATTTCCTATTTATCATTTAGGTATGCGGCAATTTTAGCCAGATATCAGAATAATTGAAAATCCAATGTAGGGCATAGAGATTTATGGAGAATCATATGAATTAGGAGCAAGAGTAGAACGTTCATCCTCTTGCATGCTCCTTCATTCAATAAACATTATGGCTGATCTGATTATGGTCTCAACTACTCTTTCCCACCTACTCCCCTTATCCTTTTGGCTCCTTGGTTAGTCAAGAATCTATCCCCTTCTATCTCAAAAATATCTGTTGACCTCCTGACCATCGGTCTCTAGAACAGAGAGTTCCAAAGCATTGTGACACTCTCAGAGAGAACATGCTCTCAGTCTTAAATGAGAAAATCCTGATTTTTAAACTGTGCCCCAGAGTCTCTCCTGCAATGGGAGGCATTATTTTGGTATCCATGCTGTTAAGTCCCTTAGGACTCTGTGTCTCAATAAGCTCACCTCTCATTCTCCTAAATACCAGAGCATGCAAGCCTTGCCTCCAGGTTTTCTTCAGAGGTTAAACCTCTCATCCCAGATATCAGTTCAGAGGATCCTCTTCAGAGCTCACCCAAAAATACCCAGGTGAGATAAGAGTTTAAGAGAGCAGCATGGTAGCTCAGTGGTTAGCACTGTTGCCTCAGCACCAGGTACCCAGATTCAATTCCAACCTCGAGCGACTGGCTATGTGAAGTTTGCACATTCTCTCTGTGTATGCATGGGTTTCCTTCAGCTGCTCTTGCTTCCTCTCTCAGCTCAAAGATATGCAGGTGGATTGGCCATGCTAAAATTGTCCTGAGAATGTGAGAGTTAGGTGGGTTAGCCACAGCAGGTGCAAGGTTGCAGGGATTGGATAGGATAAGGGAGTGAGTGTAGGTAGGATGCTCTTCAGAAAGCTGATGGCTGAATGGCCTGTTTCCACATTGTAGGGATTCTATGGATAAATTACTGGTGGTGACGTACATAAGGTAGAATATCTGAAAGGTCACATCAAGATAAATTTAAAAACAATAGGAATAAAGTAACCATCCATACTTTTTCAAACTGGGTTTAGAAGATCTCAGAGGCATTAATGGAGAGAAAAACTACCGAAGGAAAAGACAAGGAAGTTGTCCACATGTGGAAAAAAAACATATTGAATTTGGGGACTAGCAACAGGGGACACTGCAATAATGCAGGACATTGGAAGATACAAAACATTGAGAGCCCAAAATAATGTCCATTGTGGGAAGTGGGCTTGTAAGAGAGGGTAAAGCTCTTTTAGCCCATAATTCTATGAGAATAATAGTTTAAATTGAACTCAGTACTGCTATGATCAGGTGAGAAGGGTCAAATGGCCTCGCTCTTCTCCCACTCCTCATTTGACTGAAACAATTTATTTTTAAAAGCATGTGTTTGGTGTTTAATTGCTTTCAGACTTTGACTATAAAAGACAGAACGATCTCCTCAAGTGTTTAAACTAGAAGTGAATAGTTTTTATTGTGGGCAGGTGACCCATGACTTCCAGGATTGTTTTAGAAATATAGAGCATGGTTAAAAACTCAATGTGAAAGTAAAGTTTAAAGCTAACCAAACTCTGCAATTTGCAAACTGCAAAGCTGGAGTAGACAATATCCATGCAACCAGACCTTGGGCAATCAACAGTTGTAGGGACCTGGAGCTAGGATATAGTGAATCCTTAGAAGCATAGGCAGCTCGGTGGCTCAGTAGTTAGCACTGCTGTCTCACAGTGCAAGGGACTCAGGTTCAGTTCTAGCCTCAGGCAACTGTCTGTGTGGAGTTTGTGTATTTTCCCTGTGTCTGCGTTGGTTTCCTCCAGGTGCTTCGGTTTCCTCCCACAGTCTAAAGAGGTGTAGGTTTGGTGGATTGGCCATGTTAAATTGTTTGTATTCTCCAGGGATATGCAGGCTAGATAGATTAGCCCTGGGAAAAGCAGGGCTACAAAGGTTGGGTGGGATGCTCTTCAGAGGGGTGGTGTGGACTTGATGGGCTGAATGGCTGTTCCGCACTGTAGGGATTCTATGATGCGAGTGTCAGAAGTAGATAGGATAGATTTGAGACTGTTTACTGTGAAGAGATTCTTAGAGTTCAAAGTACAATAGTACAATCAGATAAATGTTGTTTTTCCATCTCACCATGTAATGTGTCTGAGTTAAAAAGGGTTATTGTAAACTGGTCAAGGTTAGTCAGGGTATGTCTAGCCAGCTTTCACTAAGAACAAAACATCTCCAATCCACAAACGCACCAATAAGTTAGACTGAGAAGGTAGATTATTTGATGTTTTAAAATCTCGTATCGATCCTATACCTGGAATCATTTAAGTCAATCCAGGCCGGTCGGAAGGATGTACAGTGCAGAGTGGGAGGTGTGACACTGATCCGTCAATCATTACTCTGACAATGCCATTAGCTCAGAGAGTGCAGGCAAGCTTTTACCGATCCCTCTTTTTAAGTGATAAAATTACAGAGAAAACCATTTGGAAATTCAGGCCACCTCCCAGCTCACTTCATTTCATTCCACTGGTAGTTTGATGGATCTTGGGCTAATTCCCACCTTGCAGGTTTTGTTCCTTTAATACATTGACTCCTATGAAACATGGACCCATATCTGGGTGGATGAATGGTGAATCTCTGGATATTGCAAGATAATCTAGATCATAGTGTATTTGGTCCAGGCTAATTTACAGGCCAACTCACTTTGTTAGTTATTTGAATTGCTAGTACAGCTCCATAAGTGGAAGAGAGAAGCCAGCATTGAAGTCAGATATCACCAATAATTAGGTTAGATTCCCTACAATGTGGAAACAGACCCTACGGCCAAACAAGTCCACACCGACCCTCCAAAGAGCAACCCACCCACACCCATTCCCCTACATTTACCCCTGATGAAGGGCTTATGCCCGAAACGTCGAATTTCCTATTCCTTGGATGCTGCCTGACCTGCTGTGCTTTAACCAGCAACACATTTTCAGCCCTGACTAATCCACCTAACACTACCAGCAATTTAGCTGCTGCTGAATTGGCCAGCAATTTAGCATGGCCAATTCACAACCTGCTCATCTTTGGACTGTGGGAGGAAACTGGAGCACCCGGAGCAAACCTTTGCAGGCATGGGGAGAATGTGCAAATTCCACACAGACAGTTGCCTGAGGTGGGAATTGAACCCAGGTCCCTTGCGCTGTGAAGCAGCAGTGCTAGCCACTGAGCCACCATGCTGCTCCTTAGCCATCGTACCGCCCTTTAGATTAGATTCCCTACAGTGTGGAAATAGGCCCTTCAGCCCAACAAGTTCACACCGAGCCTCCGAAGAGTAACCCACCCAGACCCATTCCCCCAACTTATGTAACTAATACTGTGGGCAATTTAGCACAGCCAATCCACCTGACCTGCACATCTTTGGATTGTGGGAGGAAACTGGAGCAGCCGGAGAAAACCCACGCAGACACTGGGAGAATGTGCAAACTCCACACAGACAGTCACCTGAGGCAGGAATCAGCCCCAGCTCCCTTGTGCTGTGAGGTAGCAGTGCCAACCATTGAGCCACCGTGCCGCAAAGTTCTTCATTTATTTGTTCAAGAAATGTGCAGGGTTGATAGTTATGTGAGCATTTGTTTACTTTCCATCCCTAACTGCCCTTGAGAATGTGGTGAGTGTAGTTAGCAGTAAAGTTTTCTTTTGCATCAATCCAGTTATATGAAGTTTGAAATTTAAAATATTCTTTTGTTACAGCTTGTAATTTAGTATGCAGGTTTAAGAAACTGCTCCGAGTTCCTCATTGATCTGTCAGGAAATAAATCATGCAGCTGCTTAAGCAACGATTGCATGCAATCTACAATCCAGGTTTTTGGACTAACTCTGACATACTCAGATGAATGAGCACTTTGTGACTTGAGAAGTATCTGTGTTATGAAAACCCAAAGAGTGGACATATGAAGCCTGCTCACCATCTAAATGGAGGGAACCCAGCATGGTAAGCTTCCAGATCTCATTGGCTGGGATCATTCCATTGAACAAGATTCAGTGGGATGACATCCAAAGGTCTTAGGTTCTTTATTTATTTGTTCAAGAAATGTGCAGGGTTGCTAGTTATGTGAGCATTTGTTTACTTTCCATCCCTAATTGCCCTTGAGAATGTGGCCTTCTCAAACATTGCAGTGCATTGATATAGGTAGGTCCATGTTCCCAATTATCTGCTGCTATTGTCCATCTAGATTGACATTGGTTTTGAAAGGTGCTGCCAAAAACAAATTTGCTCAACTTCTGCGGTACGTATTGTAATTTGTACACTGCTGCACACTCTGTGTTGATAATGAAGGGAGTAAATGCAGATGTAGAGCCAATCAAGTAGACTGCATTGTCCCTGGATGTACTCATCCAGACAAGTGAGGAGTATTCCATTACACTCTTGTGCTTTGTAGATAATGGACAAGGTTTAAGTAGTTAGGAAGTGAGTTGGTCACAGCAGGATTCCTAAGATTGGACTTGCTCTTGTATCTACAGTGCTTGTACAGCTAGTCCAGTTCAATTTCTGATCAATAGTCATTATAGTAAGGCAGGTCTTATTCATGTAATGTAAATAATTGCAGTAATGCAATAAACTGCACATTATTTAAAATATAGGTCTCTTCTAATTAGACTAGATGGGTAGCTATCCTCACCCATATTGGCCCAGTTTGGGCTTGAAAGAACCCAGACATGCAACAATGAGGTTGTTAAATATTCAATAAGACAAACTTACTGAAAGATTCAAGGAGGGCAATGAATATTGTCAGCTTTGCTTCTCGTATTTTGACAAATCAGGCTATGTATTACAACAAAAACCATTTCCGTTCTTTTTGAATAACTTTTCTAAAGCATAATTATGATTGGCCTTTTGCTCTTTGAAAGTCCGTCAAAGAAATCATATATTGTTGAATGCCATAGATTATGAGACTAAATACTTTGATATCTGTGGTAGCCAAGCTAGGAATTAAACTAATGCTGTAATGTGTTAGCAAGTAGCTTTATAAATTGGTCACATGGCGTAGGCATTATTGACTAGGCCATTTATTTGTTACCTATTCTTAATTGCCCTTAAGAAGGTGGCAATGAACTGCCATCTTGAACTGCTGCAGTCCTTGAGATGCAGAAACATCAATGCCGTTCCCTCATTCATCGCGTTAAAAGTGGGGTTATCCATTGTTGGTTACATAATGTTCAGCACCATGCATGACTCCTCAAATATTGAAGCAGTTCATGTCCAAATTCAGCAAGATCTGGACAGCACCTCCACTTGAGAATACCCACTGTGCTGTTAGGAACTGAATTTCAGGATTCTGGCCCAGCAACAGTGAAGAAATGGTGTTATGTTTCTAAGTCAGGATGGTGTGTCAGTTTTCAGGGAACTTGCAGGAGGTGGGTCTTTCTAAGTATTTGCTGTCCTAGATGGTAGTGATTGTGGCTTTGAAAGATACTGTCTTAAGTAGCTTTGTTCAGTTACTGCAGTACATCTTTCAGGTGACCTATATTGCTGCCGCTATGTGTTGGTGGTGAAGGGAGATAATGTTGACGGTAGTGGATAGGATGTCGCACAAGTGGGCTACTTTTGTCATGAAGCTTCTTAAGTGTTATTGAACAAGCATCCATCCAGGCAAGGGGAGAATATTCCATCAGAGTCCCAACTTACATTTTATAGATAGTGTGCTGACCTTGGGGAGACAGAACGTGTCGCTCACTGCAGAATTCCCAGCATCTGGCCTGCCCTTGCAGCTAAAATATGGCCAGTTCAGTTATAGAGTCATAGAGATGTACAGCATGGAAACAGACCCTTCGGTCCATGCCGACCAGATATCCCAACCCAATCTAGTCCCACCTGCCAGCACCCAGCCCATATCCCTCCAAACCCATCCAAATGACTCTTAAATGTTGCAATTGTACCAGCCTCCACCACATCTTCTGGCAGCTCATTCCATACACGTACCACCCTTTGCGTGAAAAAGTTGCCCCTTAGGTCTCTTTTATATCTTTCCCCTCTCACCCTAAACCTATGCCCTCTAGTTCTGGACTCCCCGACCCCAGGGAAAAGACTTTGTCTATTTATCCTATCTATGCCCCTCATAATTTTGTAAACCTCTATAAGATCACCCCTCAGCCTTCGACGCTCCAGGGATAACAGCCCCAGCCTGTTCAGCCTCTCCCTGTAGCTCATCCTGGTCAATGGTAAGCTACAGAATGTTGATAGTAATGGATTCCGGGAAACTTTTGTCAGACAAATAGGCTCATATTTTCTGAGTTTATCTCTCTTACAGCTCTCTTACTCTTCTTTTTTTTTAAAAAAATATTTCAACTAGTAGTACCGTTAGGACGTTTAGAAAGGCAGGTGGACTACATTTCTCTGAGTTTACGGTCATGTCTTATTAACACAGCATCCACTGTCGTGCCTATTTTCAACTTCTTTATTGCTACAACCTGGCAAGAATGTGACCATACTGAAGATGTTCTGCTGTTAATCATTTAGCCATCCTCACATGCTAGCTGCAGGTCCTTCCCACTCGCCACCCACATGGTAAGTGGTGTGAACATGTTCAATTACAGCTCCTTTTGAAGAAAGCAGTTGCAGTGTGAAAATTAAAAAAAAACTGGCTAACTATTTATTCCGAATCATTTACATCAGAATCCACAAAATGGTTGCTGTTTCACTATTAATTCCTTCACTCCTCAAACCCTCTACCCTGTGTAGCTGTGCGTATACATTCAGGAAAAGGATATGAGTAAGGTACAATTTACCAGGGGGCATTTCTATATTGCTTAAATCAGATTTACAATCAGCGGTGACTGATTTGTAAGTGGATATTCCAGTGCAGTGCTGTGACATGCTGGATGATCGTTTTCTTCACAGCAGCTGAAGCTAACTCCCATTTCCTCTGATTAATTCATCCTTTTTTGCATTTACCCGTACTCGAAAACTATGCTCTTGATTGCATACACAACAATAAACAATTGGCGGGCTACTCCTTTTGTCCCTCGGCATCATCAGAATGAGTTGACACCAACCAAACCTCGGAACCTGATTCCTGGAAAGAACCACCACTAATGACTGATCAGTTGCAACAACAAAATCAGCTTGAAAAGGGCACACAGGTTTTTTTTTGTTGTGCTTTGTTCTGCTGCAGCACATTCAAAGACATTTATCATTTCTCAGCCCAGTAAATCCACAGTAATTAATCACTTTTTCTAATTATCCAATTACAGGCTGCTCTGCACACAAGGCACAGTGCTCTGTAGGGTAAGGCGAGCATAGCGTTGTATTGGTCTCTTCTGTTCTGACACTGTGATTAAATGAAAATGGACAGCACAGCAAGTCACCTGTCCTATTTGCTAACTTCATTAATAAATCTAAATCGCAAGTTGGTGCTGAGAATTTATAGATATGTCTATAGTTTGTAGTTAATTGGGGAATGCAGTGTGCAATTATGCAGGTTGGCAGGTCCAAGGTTAATCTTCAGATCATTCTTATAAAATGATTCTCCCAATAGACTTGCAAAGAACACATTTATTGTGTAATCTTCCTTCCTCAAATAATCAAATGTTTTGCATGATTTCTTTATTTCTAGTTATATTACATTCAGCTATATTAACATTTACTTAACTGTACTCAGGTTTATAATTTTCTGCAAAAATATATAAATCTAAACTATCAACCTCATACTATTTGAAACTTGCCATCAATTTACACAGCAGTTTTATACATCGCATTAACAATAAATTGCACATCCCCAGCATGGATCATAAAAAGTCTCAATCACAATTTCTCCCTTCTTTATAATTGCAACACAAAGCATTTTGATTCAGCTTCCATAGCCTTTTGTTTAAATGGAGTTTGCTGATGACGCCAATGGTGGGAATGGCTGGAAGAAGCATGATGTACAATGCTGAGTGAGAGCTGAATTAAAAGTCATTCTGGTGCATTTTTCTGCCGCATTCTGTCAGGGCTAATTATTCTTCTGAACCAGTTAGTTGAATTTGTAAAAGTTTCACTAAATAAAAATAATTTGTCAAGCATTTGAGGACCCTGTTCTATTCATCTCCGGTTTTATTGCATTAGTGGTTATTTTAGTATATGGAAAAAGATCACAAATTGATTGCCATTAAATGAATATAACTAATACTTTGATAAGCTATGCATGATATTGCAAGTCTGATATTCATGAAAGAAGTCCCAATGCTATTGGTATTCATTACTTTGAGTAACAATGCCATAAATATTCTGTCAATATTTAATGGTTCATCATGGTGCAATTCACATCAGCAAGACCGTACAAAGTGCTTTACAACCTATGGAAGACTTTTTGAAGTGAGTTCTTCCAATTTGTAATTGATTTCTGCAGAAACCCTTTGGAAACAATATCTGTATAAATAAATAAGGTTATGGCAGGAGAACTGAAGAACCCCTGCAGAAATTCCACCTGAAGGTTTCACTGTACTTTCTGATAATTGTTAATGAAATTATTCACTCCTCATAGCTCTATTTTCAATACCTTTTCAGCAATACATCCAATCCTTTGAATTGTACAGCCTAGATAGCATTACAAAATGGTATTTTAGCACAAAAATCAATTATTTATTAGCTCATTTGATTGAGACTTTGAACTAAGAGCAGGCCATGTTTAAACATTTTCACAAAGTCAGTTTTATGCAAGCACAAAGCATATTTCAGACTTTCGAACAGTACATATACAGATGCTAGAAAGAGTTTTTTTTGGCATTGAACTACTTTGCAAGTATCAGGGAGTTCCAAACCAACACATTCCTTGTTTCTTATTGAAGATGCAAGAACACATTTTCAATAACAAAACCATAAATTCTAATGAAACAATTTCAGTCAAAGAGAAATGGATTTTTGAGAATAGATCAACGTACAAATGATTATCTTTCTACCTGGAAGGTTCATATTTCAATACTTGACATTTCAGCCGACTATCCAACTCTTATATGGATCAGATCTATAGATCAACATTCTAATGCAACTAAGAAAATCATAAGAGTATAAGACATAGGAGTGGAAGCAAGGCCACTTGGCTCATTGAGTCCACTCCGCCACTTAACCATGGCTGATGTACATTACAATTCTACTTACCCGCACTCTCCCCGTGGCCCTTAATTCCTTGCGAGATCAAGAATTTATCAATCTCTGCCGTGAAGACACCCAGCCTCCACTGTGCTCTGTGGCAATGAATTCCACAGAAGTCTTTCAAGAACTGATCGTAATGACTTCTATAATATGTAAGGTAATTATGACAGTTTACTTTAACGTAAGTCTCTCTGCGAGATGTTGCTCTTCACATTTACACGCTTGGGCTTCTTAATTTTAACTGAGCCATCTTGGTACAGATATAGAACTGATTGACAAGGGGCTACTTTCCTGCTGTCCCAAATATTATTGCTGATAAGCCACAAAAATGGTAGGACAGTATCAATGCCCAAGACTGAAAGCATTCTAAGAAATGTTATTGAGTCTGTTTTGGTTCTCCATCTACAGGTTGCCACGCCTAACTGCCCCTTTAACTATTCTAAAGCTTTCACCTCCACTATTCTTTCCAGAAGCTAATTTCAGGCAATCATCTCTTTCTTAATTAGTCATAGTAATGTTGTTTACAATTTTGAACCTATTGGCCTTGTGTTCCATACACAGTTTAATGTGGCACTTGTGAATAATTGTTTCTGTAGAATTTACAATCTTAGTATCTCTTTACTATCGACATTCAGTCCTCCTTTGCAAAGCTAAGGAGACACGTATGCCTAACTTTTCCTCATAATGCAAACTTCTAATACCATAATCAATAGTTTCTGCATTGCTTCGAGCACTTGAATGTCAAACCTTGTTTGTTTGTGCCTAGAATTGTGTTGGAACTGTACAATTCAAGCTGTATTTCACAGTTTTATGTAGACCAACATCCAACTGGCTTTGTTTTAAGATGTTGAAATTTAAAGTCACTAAAATTCACAGCTATCAATACCAATTTCTTGCATATTTCAGACAATGCATGTTGGCTTGGATATTTCACATAATATCTGACATGATGCCAGAATATGCTTATTGATTGATATGACTTCATTCATTTGAGATCAGGGAGGGTATGTCAGGAAATTCTTCCCTCAAAGATCAGAATGAGCAAAATAAAAGGGAAAAGCCAATTTCAACATTATCCAGCTCTTTCACCTGAGAAAAGTAAGGCACTGCAAAAGCAGGTTTTGTGAAAAAGTTCTGACCTATAGATTGACATTACTCACTCTATTCAATGGCCTGAACTAATAGTGACACCACTTTTCTGTGCCATACGTGTGCTATCTCCTATAATTCTTCATCCAAGCAAATAGATTTATTCCAATTCTATGCATGCTCATGTTTGTTAACAGTCTATTATATAGAATCTTGTTGAATTCCTTCTGCAGATCCATTTAAAAGACATCTATAGACACTCCTTCATTTTATGTTAAATACCAAAAAAACTAGCATCATTGGACATTACTTAACCTGTACAAATTCATGCTGACTTTTTCTGGTCAGCTCATACTTGTCCAAATATATTGTTGTAACTTATCTAATAATAATAGATCCTTGTGACTCACCAATAATTGATGTCAAACCTGTTTGCACATAATTTCCATGTTTATCTCTCTTAAACTTCCTAATGTTTTTATTTCAACTGTTTGACATTCAGAAAGATAGATGGAGTGAATTGCTCGGTGATGTCTGCTTCTACTAATCTGATCCTGCTGTTAAGAAATGCGCAATTGTAGCTTCCCAACTGATTCTGCTAAGTACAACAAAGGTATAGAATTACTGTATACAATTGTAAAAGCAAGTTGCACTGCTTTTTAAACTAGGCCTTGATATATTTTAGTTCATATATAATGCTTGATCATACAGACGCACTTCCCTCAACAGAAGATGCACAATTGAAATCAATAGACTGAAAGAAAGACTTACAGAAAAGATTATACTGAGCTGGAGGGACTGTCTAGAGCTGGGTGGTGTGCCCAATCCCTCCAAAATATTTCCTGACCTTCAGTGCAATTGGATCTGAAATCAACACAGTATGGCTCTTGTTTCTTTAATTCTTCTGTGTTATGGGCAGGGACTGGACCCTAAAGCACAGCTGCATTCTTGGGAGCTTAGTTGACTTAATTGAAAGTCAAAGGGAATCCTGCGCTTATGAATCAAGCATAAAGAAGTTTGAGTAAAGATCAAGAGTTTTAAGAGAAATCGCTAAAGAAATGGAAGTGAATCTGGCATGGAGCCAGAAGCAAGTCAGAAAACATTAAGGATAGTTCTGTGGAATTACGAGTTCATTTTCAACATAGACTCGAGAGCTCATCTCACCAAATAACCTAGTCATAGAGATGTATAGCATGGAATCAGACCCTTCGGTCCAACCCATCCATGCGGACCAGATATCCCAATTAAATCTAGTCCCACCTGCCAGCACCCAGCCCATATCCCTCCAAACCCTTCCTATTCGTATACCCATCCAAATGCCTCTTACAATTGCAACATTTATCAGCCTCCACCACTTCCTCTGGCAGTTCATTCCATACACGTACCACTTTCTGTGAAAAAGCTGCCCCGTAGGTCTCGTTTATATCTTTCTCCCTCACCCTAAACCTATGCCCTCTAGTTCTTGACTCCCCGACCCCAGGGAAAAGACTTTGCCTTTTTATCCTATCCATGCCCCTCATAATTTTGTAAACCTCTGTAAGATCATCCCTCAGCCTCCGACGCTCCAGGGAAAACAGCCCTAGCCTGCTCAGCCTCTCCCTATAGCTCAAATCCTCCAACCCTGGCAACATGTTGTAGTCAATGACTACATGCTTTTATTTACTGTAATTCTGTTTGAGTTGTATTTATTTGCTATAAAATTCATAAAAACTTAAATAAAATATTTATACTGTGCTTTGAAATGAATGTCAATGAAGCATCAATTTTAAAGTATGCACCATTTATCTAATTTCCTGAACTTTACATTTTTATATTCCAACATGTAGTAAATATAAATTATTCTAAATCTTTAGAGTAAATTTAAATGAAATATTTTTTTCACCTATGAGAGAAAATATCATTTTGCCCATTGAATCTATTTCTTCCAAGGGATTCATAGATCCAGGCTACAACATTAACAACTACATTCGGAGTTGTTCACCCTTTCAAAGATGCAAAGCAAACAATACTGTGGAGGTCCATTGAGTAGATGGCAGTCCACCCAGCCATGTCACATGCAGTGTAAATAAAACTAGTAGGAAAATGAAAAGAGACAGCAAGAGAAGTGAGAGCAATGATGTAACTATTGATTTTCCAACTAGTGATCTAATAACAGTCACGGCTGAAGAACGGGTATCTTTTTTGCAGTCCATCATGAACCACTTTAACTAACTATAAGAACTTGTCATTTAAAAGACCATGGCCACGAGGCTCCTCTGCTGTGCTTCAAATACAATTTATACAGCACAAGTGGCAGAATGTTGTCTAGCAAGTACTTAACATATTTCTGCTGTTGTTTAATGACGCAGCTATTTCTGTAGCCATTTTGTGTGTTGTGGATAAGAATGTAGAGAGCATCAATTTTAAAATATGTACCATGTATCTAATTTCCTGAACTTTGCATTTCTTTATTCCAATGTGTAGTAAATGTAAGTTCTTCGATATCTTCAGAGTAAGTTTAAATGAAATATCTTTCATGTATGAAAGAAAATATCATTTAGCCTATCAAATTTATTTCTTCCAAGAGATTTTTATTTTATTAGCTAATTTCGCCAAGTTCAGTAGCAATTGATAACAGGCCCTGCAGCCCAACAAGTCCACACTGACCCTCCACAAAGCATCCCATCCAAACCTATTCCTCTACATTTACCCCTAACTAATGCATCTAACCTACACATCCCTGAATACTACGGACAATTTAGCATGACCAATTCACCTAACTTGCATATCTTTGGACTATGGGAGGAAACCTACACAGACAGTCACCCAACCCTGGAATCAAACCCAGGTTCCTGGCATTATGAGGCAGCAGTACTAACCATTGAGCCACCGTGTCTGCTCAAAGTAGAGGAAGTTGCAGGCAGGTGAGACACCATCTGTGATTGCATGGGGAGGTACGGTGTGGGACTGTGAAGATGTGTTGGGAATGGAGAATGAATGGATCGAAGTGTCCCAGAGGGAATGGTCTCTGCAGAATGCTGACAGGGGAGGAGAGGGGGATGTGAGTCTGGCATTGGCATTCCAGCTGTAGATGGTGCAAATGATGGCCAATGATCCTTTGTGTGTGGCTGTTGGTGAGATAGTAGATGAGGCCAAAGGGGACCTTATCGTTGTTGTGGGGGGTAAGGCATGGGATAAGGCCAAAAAATGTGAGATGGGTTGATTGCAACTGAGGGCACTGTCAATAACAGTGCTGGGGAATCCTCAGTTGAGGAAAAAGGTGGGTGTTTTAGGAGTTGGCCTAATTGAAACATAATGTTGGCATAATGTTGAAGTTGGGATGATTGAAACAGATGCGATGGAGATGAAGGAAGTGGGAGAATGGGATGGAGTCATTTCAGGAAGCAGGGTGTGAGAACATATAGTGAAGGTAACAGTGGGAGTCAGTGAATTTGTCGGTCCCCCCCCACATTTTTGATAAAGGGCTTATGCCTGATATGTCGACACTCCTTTGAAAACCAAATTTACAATCAGCCTATCCTCAGAAATGTCAAAGGAGAGAAGTGAGGAGTCAGAGATGGATCAGGTGAAGGTGAGAATGGGGTGGAAATCGGAAGCAAAATGGGTAAACGTTTCCAATTCTGGACAAGAGAAAGCAGCAGCACTGATGATGTCATCAATGTACTGAAGAAAAAGCTGTGGGTGTGGGCCAGAATAGGACTAGATCAAGGAATGTTCTATGTACCTCACAAGGAGACAGGCATGACTGGGGCCCATGCAGGTATCCATGGCCAGCCTCCTGATTTGAAGAAAGTGGGAGGAGTTAAAGGAGAAGTTGTTCAATGTGAGAATGAGCTCAGCCAGGTGGAGGAGGGTGGTGGGGGATAGGGACAATGAAGAGGTCCTTGTTAGACCTCATTAGCAGCTAATCATTCTCCCATGCCAATATTTACTCTGTGTGGGTTTCCTCCAGGTGCTCCAATTTCCTCCCATTGATGTGTCGGTTAGGTGGATTAGATTAGATTAGATTCCTTACAGTGTGGAAACAGGCCCTTCGGCCCAACCAGTCCACACTGACCCTTCGAAGAGTAACCCACCCAAACCCATTTCCCTCTGACTAATGCACCTAACATTATGGGTCATTTGGAATGGTCAATTCACCTGACCTGCACATCTTTGGACTGTGGGAGGAAACCAGAGCACCCGGAGGAAACCCACGCAGACACAGGGAGAATGTGCAAACTCCACACAGATAGTAGCCCAAGGTGGATTGGCCATGCTAAATTACCCATGGTGTCCAGGGATGTGCAGGCTAGGTGAATTAGCCATGGGAAATGCAGGGTTATAAGGTGGGCTTGGGTGGGCTGTTCTTCAGAGGGTCAGTGAAAACTTGATGGGCCAAATTCTACACTATAGGGATTCTATGATTTATGTTTGAATGAACTGTACTAGTTATTATGTTACTTTGTTACTAAAAAGACATACAGCAGGAGTAATATATCCAATGTACCCAATGTTACAACAATATGCCATCTACTACTTACCTCAGGTAACGCAGGTTTCTTCATAATGCAAGTTAATTATCCAGCAACATTGCCCTAAACATCATTGAATATGCATCAAAACCAGAATTTTACCATTTCAGAGCTAAAAGATTTAAAAGAATATTTTATTTTGTGGTCAACAGTGTAATTAAGCATTACTTGCTAAACCCGTGACTACCTCCAATTAGAAGGACAAGGGCAGAAGATGCATGGGAACACCACCACCTGCAAGTTCCTCTCCAAACCTCCTGACTTAGAAATATATCATCATTCCTTTAGTGTTACTGGTCAAAATCTTGGGCTTCCCTCTGTATTAGCATTGTGGAGCCAGCAATGCCCACATCTCATGAATGAATACAAAAAAAATTCAAAGTTATACACATCCTGAAAACTAACAGTTACATTGGAACTGCAAATTTATGCAGGTGAGACTCACTGCTGCCCTGTCCAAATCGTACGTGGAGTCAGCACCAATGGCATACTGTGTCAGGATGCTGAGCCACCATGGTTGCGTCCTTGGTACCCACCTGTCCTAAGCTTTTGAGAAATCTGACAGCTGCTGTAGAATCTGGGGGAAAGAAAGCCCAAAGTGAAATTCGCCACCACGTCAAAATTGCCATTAAAATGAGCTGGCAGATATTGGTAAACTTATTCTACTCTTTGACCCTGGGCTGACATCTTGGCTGAGGCCTCAGGTTGGCATCTGTTTGACCATTTAGCAGCTTGATTGCCTGTTCTTAACAGGCATACCATTCCCAAGGATACAGTGGCTTGTTATGTGGAGACGTCCTTATTGTCAGCAACATTTTCTCCTTTGCTGTTGATGGTTGACGGATTCTCTTTTTTAAGGCACACAGGAACTTTGATGTTTGGATGGAACCTTGTGAAGCTGTGTCACTACACTTCTTGCCTTTTCAGCAGACCCCAGGAGCAAGCACAATAAAGGTTCATCAAAGAGTTTTTGGCTTCGTTGAGATCGTATTGATACCAGGAATTTTTATGTCAATCATTTAGTTACACTAATTTTGCAAGGCATGCAATATCTAATTTGAAAAACATTATTGAACGTTCTACATGTAAATGCAAAAAACAAATCAGAACATGTTATGTTCAGCATGATGATTCCTCCTACAATGGGACACCACATTGTGCAAATGGATTAACTGTTACATTTTTATTTAGGTTTAAAATAAAATGACATATTAACACAATACATGATGCCATTGAATATTGGATGCATCTGACAGTAAAGGATATCAAGTTGAACCCTCTATTTGTTGTGAAATTGAAGAATGCTAAAACCATCAATGATTCCTACAAAAAAAAATCTGTGATACATCCTTGGTGTTTCCTCAGAGAATTCAGTGAAATACATCACCATAAAATACAGTGTGAACCATAATTACATTGAGTTTAGCCTATGTGCACTCCAGAAAATGTGCTATTTTTCACTGTCAGCTCTTTGTTTCTATTCATTCCATGGGGATAAAGTAAAGCTGGTTTTAAAGAACTGAAAACGGGAATTGGATAAGACAGGTATAATGTGTTTTGGTGAGTTTCATCAAAGTGATGGGTGTCAGTCGTCTGAGATGGAATATATTTCATTTTTTTGGCAGCTAGTGATAACATTCTATGGTTCTAGGTCATAAACAGCATGGTGAGATTCAACATTAAAATCTTCTACCCTAACAATGTGAGAACATTTCTTATGTGTGCTACATGCAATAAAATCATATGGTCTGTTTTTTAAAAAAAACAAGTTTACATGGTGAGCAGAGACAGTTTTCCCCTAGCATGCCTTAACTTCAAGCTTAAAGGAACAATTCTAACTGCACCAATGGGTATCTTCATTTCTGGCACTGATCCTCTTCTATTTTTGTAGTGTGAAAGGCAGCAAAAATTATTGTTAGTTTTAGATAGTTCTGAAAAAATTGTTTTCAAAAGGAACCATGTAAAGATTTCTTAAATTGAACTAAAACCTTTTGAAGGTGTTGAGAATTATCGGGTAATTATGTCTGAATTGTATTCAGTTCTTCAAAGAAGTGGACAAGAGATTGACAATCTGTTTAAAAAATGTATATCTTTTGTTCATTTGTCATTTGAGATCTAACTGCCTCCATTATCAAGCAGGCAATAAAATAGGCCCTCTGTTTTCCTGCCCAAGACAATCTCATTAAGGCATTTAAGTTAAAAATTTACTTTTCAGAGACCCCAGTGCAACAGTCTTCATTCAATAGAGGGTGAACACAATTTTCACAATTTTTTGGGGGGATGTTGCGGGAGCGGCCGCGGCAGATACCCATGATGGAGACCCCAGATCCCGTTTCAGAGACTCCGACCAATGCCAAGCAACAACTGGAAGAACAGTGGAAGAGGAACAAGAAGAAAAGAGCAAGATGATCTCTATTGCAGTAAAACTTTTCATTATATTCACTGTTTCAAAATGGCACCAGAGCATGGCAACACTTTTCAGATAATACATGATAAAACACTTTTCACTACATTTTTATATACATGTATCAATAAATCTAAATCTAATAAGGTACCACACAAAAGGTTAGTATGCAAAAGAAAATCTCATGAAGTTGAGTGTAATATGTTAACGTGGAAGGAGGGTTAATTAACAGACAGAGGCAGAGGCTACGGGTTAATGGGGCATTTTCAATTTGGAGGGTGTTTTCAAGTGGAATGCCACAAAGATCAGTGCTTGGGTTTCACATACTGATGATTAAGCAAAGAGACCAGGAGTAATGCATCTATGTTTATTGATACAAAGTTGGGTGAGAATGTAAACTGTGATAAGAAGATTAAACGGCTGCTAAGTAATGTAGACTTGTTAATTGAGTTGACAATGGAATATAAGGTACACAGTGTGAAGTTATTCACTTTAAAAATAGAAAAGTACGTTATTTTTTAAAAAGCAAGAAACCTAGAATCATAGAATCTCTACCAGGTAGAAAGAGGCCATGGGGCCTACCAAGTCTGCACCGACCCTCTGAAGAACATCCAAACCTAATCAAGACCCCTCTTCACCCCATCCCTGTAACTCCCCATTGGGTTTTTTATCGTGGTTAAACCATCTAACCTGCACATCCCTGGAAACGGTGGTGCAATTTTTCACATATCCAATCCATCTAACCTGCATAGCTTTAGACTGAGAGATACTCCACCACTAAGTTAACTTAAGGCTGAAATTTTCTAGCCCTGAATGATATGGGCAATAATGAGTCAGTCAGGAAAATATGGTGAGACCAGTAAAATGAGATTCTTGACACTGAGTAGAAAAGGTCTCATTTTATGCCAGAGATGGTATGGTGGCTCAATGGTTAGCACTGCTGCCTCACACTGCCAGGGACCCAGTTTGATTCCAGCTTTGGGCGACTGCACATTCTTCTCGTGTCTATGTGAGTATCCTCTGGGTGCTCTGGTTTCCTCCCACAATCCAAAGAGGTGCAGGTTAGGTGAATTGGCCATGCTAAATTGACCATAGTGTTCAGGGATGTGTAGGTTAGATGTATGAGTCAAGGGTAAATATAGGATAATAGGGGAGAGGAATGAGTCTGAGTGGGTTACCTTTGGAGGGTTGACATGAACTTGTTGGGCTGAAGGGCCTGTTTCCACATTGTGGGGATTCTATGATTTAGATGACAAGATATGAATCTTATTATTGAATGGCAAGAGGTCAATTTGCATGCAATTACACCTCGTTAGTACCCACTCTCACCATCTTTATATGCAATGTCTTCTTCTCCCACACACTGGAGAGAAATTAGTTGATGGTAATTCCTAGAAGTTGGGTACCCACTGACTCCAGTTTGCTGCTTGCTCCTGCAGGCCTTCACCTTGGCTACCAATCCCCAATGTCTCAGATTATGATCTTGGGCAGTGACTTCATCCACACCCTCTCCCCCCATCCATGGTCTTCATATTAGTCATGCACCAACCTCACCATATTATCATGTCACATCTCTGGCACTTGGAATATTGTTCTCCACTTACATTGCTGTACTTCAGACTGCACTAACATCTTTTAGTGTAAAATGTTGCTCAGTCATTTTGTGCATAAAGATTGGCACCTAACTCATGCATGACAGAAGTCTGCACTTCGGGGCTGCTTGCTGTCCTCCTGCTCAGTCATTTTTCATCTTCTTGGATGCTTACAGCTTCTCTGCCTTGTCCTATCTTTTGGCACTTTGCTACCTCATTCAAAACTTAAAGGCTGACAAAACCTTTTGTCGTGTCTTGATGCTTAGTGCAAACACAAAGCCAGGCAGCTAGTCATAGTTGTCAGCAGTCAAGGGGGTGGACATATTGTGATATGGCACTTGCCAGTCTTACACCTACAGCATGTGGCAGCAGTTCACACAGGAAAAAGACTGCGTGTTTTTCAACCAAATGGCCTTGTCACAAACTCTAGGAAAAGTAGTCTCCATTCAAATCAAAAGAAATATTGGCATCCGGTTCCGATCCAATATGAACTTGGTGCAATGATCATTCAATAACTGCAACGTTATTGTTGCTCAAAAGGCAAGCAGCCCCTATTTTCTCCCAGAAGCAAATACAGATGTTTTTGTTTGGTTTTTATTTGCTGTTGCAGCCGTTTAAGAAACGTTATAAAGTTTTCAACTATTTTCCAGTATGTGATGCTCCCACATTAATGAGAAGTTGTTGTGTTATGTGTTATGGAAACAGAAGCACTCCCTTATACAGTGTTCTAACAAGGTATGGCACTAAGTGCCACAAAGAATAAGGACACTTGATTCTTGTAGCTATAGTTCCAATGATGATCAATTACCCAAGTGATGATATGAAATAGCAACATGTTTACAAATATAGCTTATATTCGCAATAAAGTGTCACACAGGGATACCCTCCACAGCAATTCCTGACATTGGCATGTAGCAGAAACATTGGGCTGAATTTTCCTCTGGCCAGCCAGTCAGTATTCCAGCGTGGATGGGAAATACGCATGGGGACCCTGTAGAATCCCTGTTGTAGCACACTCCAAAGGAGTTTTCCAGGAATTTAATGCATGAATATGAAGTATTGTAGTGCCCTCTGTGCTTATCATAATGCACATTAAAGGTACGCTAAATACTTTTACATTTCAAATATTACTTCAATGAATTTTTACATTTCAGTTATATGTCCCATGCATGTGCCTGTAAAAGCTTTTTTTTCATTTATCTTCCACTGTGAAGGTCTTTTCATGGCTTGCAGTGATTGGCATAGTGAAGAACTGTGCTTTAAATATGGCACAAGTGCTGTAAATCATGGGAGGCCCAGGCAGTGGCAAGTATATCACTGGTGATGAGAGTACAATAGCATTACCTGGCTTCATAGAGGCATAGTGTATCCATTATGTGGTGAGATATAATCACATAAAAAAACATGCTAGGGCACATAGAGGGATACCTTCCCCGACGCCCCCTGACATTGGCATGTAGCAGAAACATTGGGCTGAATTTTCCTCTGGTCAGCCAGTCAGTATTCCAGGGTAGATGGGAAATATGCATGGGGACCCTGTAGAATCCCAGTTGTAGCACACTCCAAAGGAGTTGTCCAAGAATTTGTATTTTGCACTATGTTGGAACACTATGAAAGTCTCAGGTTAAATCAAAAATTTTGGAGGATTTCAATGAAGTTAAGAACATAGTCTTAGTCCTGAGCATCTGTTACACTGACCCCATACTTAATTCACACTTTCCCTACCACCAGACCACTCACACCCTAAAAACCCTCAACATCCACAGGGGTGCTTGTGACCCCAACCCTCTTGGACTCGATTGGGGTCATATCCAGGTGGAACATGACACCCCCTCCCCCTGCCAGATCCAATCTGGCAGTCAAACTGCTGCCAGACCCTGCCCTCCCCTCCCCAATCCCAACCCCAAATCTCCTAGGCCTCACACCCACCCTCCCTACTGGCCCTGATTCCTTCCAGCCAACACTTCTACTTGAAACACTGCATCATTTATCCTATCACTTTGTAGCCTACAACCTTACCCTTTTGGCATTCTACTTAACCTACCTCTTAATATGTCACAAATCAACGGTGCACGATCAGGAGTTCTCATCAATTCAATTGATTTCCATTGGAGTTGAAATGAGGATTTTCTCATGGTTGTCTTTTTTGGAAAGCATGGGCAGCCTCTTCTGGTTTCCCAGGATATTTTACACGTGTGGATTCCCATTGTTAATGGTGAACAACAGCAAATGCTGACAGCTTCATGGTCTTTCTATTAAAAAACCTGTCCTATCGACATATTAACTTCCTCCCACAAGCAAAATCTTCTGGATAATCCATGCCAAATGCTAATTTTGCATTTTTGAATGTTATAGGTACCATGACACACCTCTGGAATGGGTGGGACTTGAACCCAGATCTTTTAGCCCAGAGGTAGAGACATGACCATTGAGCCACAAGAGTACTTATAAAAATGCAGTACCACCTTTTGGCAATGGAAGTTATCTCATTACAATCATGAGTTGCTTATAAGGGAAAGGAAGCAAAAAATTATTGCTCTGCAACATTTATCTGATGTTATAACTGAAATGTAAAAATTCATTTAAGTAATAATTGAAATGTAAGGATATTTAATGTACCTTTAATGAGCACTATAGTAAGCACAGAGGGCACTACAATACTTCTTATTCATGCACTTAAGATATAGGTTGCCTTTATTAGGGATATTAGGCAGCAGTCTTACAAATCCAACAAATGGCCATTATCAATTGTATCAAGACAAAACAGAATTTATTTCCTCGCATATATCAATGCAGATGAAGAAAATGTAAATTTTATATGTAAATTCAAAAGTCTAAAAAGAGAGTTTTTTAAACAATAAATAATGCTAGGTTTGACTATAATATTATAGTGAAATTAGATACAATGTTTGTTTCAAAGTCCAAATTCGAAATCAAACCATGATGGATGCTGGAATAATGAAATAAAATTGAAAATGTTGGATATTTTCAGTAGATCAGACAGTATTCATCAAAATAACGTTTATGTTTTCAATCTATTGTCTTTTATCAGAATACATTAGATTAATAGTGCATTGGAAAATAAATCTGTAAGAGTTGTATTGTAGCTGTATTAGTTTGCATCCAGAGAACATACACAGTACAATAATATAAAACAAAGAACTACAAATGCTGGAAATCTGAGAAAAAAACAGAAATTGCTGGAGAAACTCAGCAGGTCTAGCAGCATCTGTGGAGAGACAACAGAGTTAGCGCCTCCAGAATAAGGAGTTGATGTGAAGGTGATGGCCTAGCAGTATTATCCCAGGGTTTGGGACCTGGGTTCTAATCTTGCCATAGCAGATGGTGGAATTTGAATTCAATAAAAGGTCTGGAATTAAATATCTAACCATGACCATGAATCCATCATTGATTGTTGTGGAAAAGCCCATCTGGTTCACTTCCTTTAGGTAGTAAACTGCCATCTTTACCTGGTCTAGATTACGTGTGACTCCACACCCACAGCAATGTGGTTAACTCTTAACTGCTCTCTTGGATGGACGACAAATGCCAGCCTAGCCAGTGATGGCCTCGTTGTGCAAATAAATAAAAGAGAATTAATTGAAGATTCTTACCTTAGCTAGGGAATTACTTTAGATAAATTATTCACCAAGATTACAGATTCAAATTCTACAACCACAATTTGAAAAAAAATGACATGTTTAAACAAAAAGTTCCAGATGGGGAATATCCTCCAGAAATTCCATCACTTCAGCAATATCACTATGTTCTCTTCAATGCTTCTTGTACTTATTGAGTCGCTGGCACTGCTGTTGGTGATTGGGAGACGTTTCTAAGAGAAAGTGAGGACTGCAGATGCTGGAGATCAGAGCTGAAAAATGTCTTGCTGGAAAAGCGCAGCAGGTCAGGCAGCATCCAAGGAGCAGGAGAATCAACGTTTCGGGCATAAGCCCTTCTTCAGGAATTCAGGACGTTCCTAAAGCAGCCAATTGGCTGTGACCTTTTGTAACACCCTTTTGTGACCTGTGGATAGAAAGGGTGTTATATAAATACCTGTATTTTTTGTTGACAGGAGAGCAAAACGCTTTGGAGCATCATGGAGATGCTTCATATCAATGTTTCATTTTTAACTTTATTGGCTGGATTCACATATTGGATTTTTAAAAAAGGCTAGTTTCAACTTGACAAAATGGAATTTTACTGAAACAAAGGGGCACATATTAAAATGGCTGCCAATTTGTACAGATCAGACTCCATACTGTGACGATGGAGATTTCAGCAGAGGGAATACCCCCTTGAGAAATGTGAAAGAATCTAATTTTAATATTATTAACAAAGGATCAAAATAAGCAACTGGAGTTCAACAGCGAGGGTACATTAAAAAAATGAATCTCCTTAGCTATAAAACACAATGGCTAAAAATAAGCTGCAGACATGAGCTAACTTGAAGAGGGCATATAATTGAACATTTTGCATGAATGCTGAGTTTGGAATTTAGGCAGATATTAATGCAATAACTAGCTGTACTCTTCTCTTTCCCCATCTCATCATCTCTATCTAAGACATCACCCTGTCTGCTAAGTTTGATTGAGTTCTATATTCCTGAAAACAGACAGAGAACCTCAAAAGGAAGACGTGAGTACCACAGCAGCATTTCCTGAAGAAAGTGAAGATATCAGTTATAACCTTAGGCTGCCAACTGAGGACTAATGCCTTTTGACAACCAGTCAGAACACTCAGTGAAGTCTTGTGTGAAAGCAAATTATTGTTGATACTGTAAGTGCTAGAGAAACCCATCTGTGGAGACAGAAACAGTTAATATTTTGAATCTAGAATAACTCAAGAGTATACTGGACTCAAAATATGAACTCTATTTTTCTCATCACAAATGCTGCCAGACCTGCTGGGTTTATCCAATACTTTGTATTTTTAACTCCTACATAACTTTCTTTTCTTTCTGAATTTTATCTTGACAAGGCTAACTGCGTCAGCTCTATATACGATCAGTTTTACTCGTAACTACTCATGAAAGTCGAAGATGTCAGTCTGTATTTTTACTTTTTTAATATTTTTAAAATAGTTTGACCTGCTTGGGTTTTTATCTTATTAATGTGTGAGTGAAAAGTGAGGTCTGCAGATGCTGGAGATCAGAGCTGAAAATGTGTTGCTGGTTAAAGCACAGCAGGTTAGGCAGCATCCTCGGAACAGGAATTTGACTTTTCGGGCCAAATTCCTGATGAAGGGCTCTGGCCCGAAACGTCGAATTTCCTGTTCCTAACCTGCTGTGCTTTAACCAGCAACACATTTTCAGCAGTTTTTATCTTATTAAAGCTAATATCTTACTTGTTAAATTCAAGGAAACCTGTCTATCTAGTTCTTTATATATCACACATAAGCAAATAAGTATACATGGAATTGGCAAAAGTAAATCCAACTGTTAAATTTAAATGTCAGTTCCATCCAATCAAATGGTGAGTGGGAAAAGGGAAAAGCCATTGTAAACTTTTTCACCTTGTTGTAATAGTAGCTTCAAATGGAGTGTTAAAACTCCCAATTGCCTTTGACTAGATGTTTTGTACCTTATTATCCAAAGATTTGACTTTATATTGCCCATCTTCTCCTGGAAGCGCTGGCTCACATTGGCTTAGTTTGATGTGTCCTCCTGTCTTTTGTAGGTGGTGAGTCTTCATACATAACCCCAACGGTGAGTGGTCAGGAGTGTAATTTCCCATAAAAGGGGGCACTGCTGCTGCGCCAATCCACCTCCACATATAAGAAATTTTCAGCACAGAGCAATAATGGAATGATTACTCACCACTGAAGCCAGTGTCCCTCCTGTGATTAGTAAACTGGCTCAGCCTAGGGGCCATCTTCTTCTGTGCTTCTCAGTTACACACTGGGCTGTGCAACCACTCCTTCCCTCATCGACCGGCCATCAGGTATATTTTTATTACAATGAATGTATCTCACAAGTTGCTCCTAAAACCCTGCTATTCAGTTGCCTGAAGCGGTTCTCATTCCGGCCCTTATTAAAGCAATGAGTGTGCAGCCAGGCTGGCTCCAAGAAGCAATACCACCGATTAGTGAGGTTAAAAAAATAAATTAAAACAGGAATGCATTGTGAACAAAAAAAAACAATAAATATTAAATGACAGGAAAGAAGAAGATTAGTCAATTTCAAGGTTCAAATGTTTTTAGAAATCCCTCAAGCCTTGTATTTATAGTTTAAATGATCTGGTAGGATCAAAGCCTTTAACCCTCACATAGGTGTGATCATTTTTAGTAACTGTTAATGCAGCAAAAATCAATTAATTGTAGGCAAGCTTTTTTTACTAATGCTCCTGAGTGTATTTGAATCCGCTGCTTGTGAAAGGAATGAATTCTGTTTAGATGCTTGCAAAAGGCACTGGTCTGCAAGGAAGGTGAAGCATTGCTGTTGTCTACTTGCTAAAAACTCTAATAAACCTATCCAAAAATGTGAAAATAGACTACTTCATTTCGCATTAAGTGATGTTGCCTTTTTACTTTTGATCACCTCAAAGCTGAACAATATGAGGGGTTGGGTAAATGATTTACATGCATCCGTGATCCACTATCTTACTGCTTCATTCTGTCAGAGAACAGGCATGGCAATGCCACTAATTCTGTAACTGAAGCTAGTTAAATCAAATTGAGAAATGTTATCTGCTTCCCTGAAGATGGCAAGAAGTCGTCTTTACATAATAAATTGTTTCTTGAGATAATTTTAGAATGTTGGGCGATATGCCTGTACATGTTCAAATAAGTTACATCCTCCAAGTAAGTGAAACCACATATGTTGACACAAGATGCACGACATGCTCTATTACTCACAATGCTACTGGTCAGTGAGGATGTAGCTCAATTAGTTTGGGTTGTGATTTATCCTGCTTGCAAAGCACTTTTGGCCAGAAAGCTATGCCAGGGTTTCACAATTAGATCAAAAGATCAATCCTAAGGTACCATTTTCTCCTGACCCCACTGCTGTAATAAAGTGACTGCTGTTCCCATGGGGCCTACTCCAAACCCATGTACTGATATTTCTAAATTAGCTGACTCTGTGACCTTGCTAGTAATTGCATTAGTTTATCAATGTTCGACACAATTTAAAGCTCTCTGATATGTAATGTGGTGTTTATCTCTCAACAACTGTTAAGGAAAAGATCCAAAGCATCACTGTTTGGAATATTACCAAGCAAAGTAACGACAGGGTCTATGATGTGTGAGAACATTTAATAAAAATTGAGTATTTCATGTCAATGTCATATTTACACTTTACTAAAGGCTGACGTAGATGTTCCTCTGGTCCAGCTGCTGAAACTTGTCACTGTATTTTCTTTAAAATGTCGTGTTATTGTTAAGAAGAAGTGATGCAGTTAAATAAGAGAGGATTCTTTGGACTGTGGCCGTGTTCATCATTTAATAATGCTTTGAAGTACCACCCTTACAGTTTCTGCAACGGTGTAAATGTCCAACAAAATTAAATGAGTCTTCACTCACACAAAACAATGAATTGGAAAACGTTGTGCAGAAAGTTTCAATTTATGCCACCCACCACTTCACAGAATTCAGTATTATACATGTAATGAAGATTTAGCATTATAGAAAGGAGAACAACTGCCTGCTAAAGAGATAGGTGGTGGGTGCAGATGAGGGTAATGGGCGCAAGGTTGGTTATATCAATCAAAATGATCTGTCAAGAAATTGACTGGATTTGTTGCAATATTGCTTTCTACATCCTGCTTATTTTACTCTTCACGGATTTCACAAGAGAGTAATTGGACGGATGTAAATCGAGCAATTCACTCAACCCTGCAGGTTCCCGGCTGGTGAGTTATGTTCAAGTTGTACTCATGATTTCAGGATTGAGTCCCAGGGCTGCCTGTCACTAAAAACTTCCTGAGACTGCTAACCGCGAGTAGGACCAGTTTACTGTCTGCTCTTTAGTTAGAACAATATATTCCTGCTGCTAATGTATCATCCTAGCACAGTCTTGCTGCAGGTGGCAGTGAGATTTGTGACTCAGATTATTCAGTTCAGACTAGGGGACATTGTTTGACAAAACATTTGCTTGGAAGTCAGCTATAATTTTGAGCTAACAGGATTTAATTGAAGTGAACTCTAGAATGATTTCCCCGATGCTTCGAACTTTACAATGTCAAGAAAATAAATTGTCCTTTTGTTCTAAGGATACTCGACTTAGCCATGACTCCTGTCACTGGTAAATCGAGCGTGTTGTTATGCATGTTACAAACTCTTCACAGAAAGAGATTTGTTGAGGTGCCAGGGATCTTGCATGATTTTTGAGAGTTGGTGAGATGATCATGTTTCCTTGTCCTGGGAAGGCCACAAACTGGGCAGAGGTAAAACCAATGGTGCAGCTTTTCCTTGGAACCTGGGGTGGGATTGTCACTCGGCTTGAGGTGCTGGTCAACAGAGGGGGCTATGGCTACTGCCAAGAAAGCACCATCCGTAATCCCAAGATTACGGAGGTCCCAGGAAGAAAGGAAAATGGTGATGTGTGTGTGTGTGTGTGTGTTGGGAGGTACAGGGGTGGAGAACGGGGGTTTCTCAAGTTGGGGATCGGAGTGGACAGCATGGATTTCTGCGGCAATGTCAAGGGCGTGGCCCTTAGTGGCCACCCTCTGCCTTATGTTCAGTCTTCGATCAGGTGTGGATTGCTTTTGAGGGAAATCCCCCATCTCCCAAAATGATAGACTGACTATCCTGACTCTGGTGTGGGCCTCCTCCTAACCCAAATTCACCACGTCAGGACCTTGTGAGGCCCAAGGCCCAAGAGTCAACTGTCACTGTAAAACTAAGAGACAGCTGGAAGGGCAGGTGAGAAAGTGGTAGAAAGGCCACACAATGCATTTTATGACTACCTTGTATTCAAACACATTAAGTATAGGAGGGGCCCTGGATCATAGAATTCATGAGCCAAATTGTGTGAGACTCTATGATATTCCTCCCCACCACCCAACCCCCAATTAAACAATTGACAGGAAATGCACCCAGTTGAAGAGTGGCTATCACACAGTCACTTAACAAAGTAGGGGTGGAATTTCTGTCATTAGGGGCCATTAAGTCCAAACGTGTCGATTAATCAAAGTTTGTCAGCTCCCAATGTACCAGTAGTGCCAACATGAGAGGTGGCCACTTCAAGAACTGCATCCAGGGCTTGAGGCAATGAGCTCAATGAATTGGAGTTTGCTTGATAGTTGGGCGTTGGTCATAGTTGATATGGGGCTGGGGGGAGTGTTGCTAAAGGTGCTGGGATGCATAGATTTCAAAAATCTTAGGACTTGAGGACAACATAGGGGGTGGAGGGTCAGAGGTTACAACTTGGGAGGCCCTCCAATTGGCTTAGAAGGGCAATTAATAAGGGCTTCCTATTCACCACTAGCCCAAGTAATTGGGCTAACTGTTAGGCACATGCCTCTTCCATTGCCTGTGTCCATCCCTATCTATAATTTTGGTCGGGCAAGTGCAGATGAGTAAGTGGTCAGCAGTCACTTTCTGTGTCCCCAAGCTTCAAACTCATTGCAATAGAGACCGAGAGGCTAAAGTATCATATATATGGTCAAATATAGATACACAGCACCAAGCAATTTTGTATATACTGCTGCTTATGTAATGGTTAGCTGGGTAGCTGATTTGAAATATAGAGCGACAGCAAGAACATGAGTTCAATCCCCACACAGGATGAGGTTATTATAGAGGACTATCCCCTTCAACACCTTTTGTCTGAGTGTGATGATCCTCAAGTTAAACAACCAATCATCTCTTCCTAATGAGAGAGCAGCCCTTTGGTTGGTCTTTGCATCATCAGTACAGCCAATCAAACTGCCTTACCTACTGCAACAGCAAGTTGTTTACGGTGTCTTCCTTTATACAAAGTTTCTACTGTGACTGTGTGCCATATAGGTGATCCTTGTTTTGCCCCTTTTTTTTAGCTTATATCATTGTCCTGTTGAAAACTCTCCTCCCTGGCTTCTGTTTTTAAGGTGCTGTTTGAATAAACACAGGCAGTAGTCTGGGATGTTAACAGCCTGAAGATTCTCTAACACTGAATTGAAGGAGAAAGTGAGGACTGCAGGTGCTGGAGATCAGAGTCAATGTGGTGTCAACAAGGTCCTGACGTGGTGAATTTGGGTTAGGAGGAGGCCCACACCAGAGTCAGGATAGTCAGTCTGTCACTTTGGGAGATGGGGGATTTCCCTCAAAAGCAATCCACACCTGATCGAAGACTGAACATAAGGCAGAGGGTGGCCACTTAGGGCCACTCCCTTGACATTGCCTCAGAAAAGCATTGGAAAAGCACTGGAAAAGCACAGCCGGTAAGGCATCACCCAAGGAGCAGGAGAGTCGATGTTTCGAGCATAAGCTGTTAATCAACTTATGCTTGAAATGTTGCCTCTCCTTCTCCTCAGATGCTGCCTGATCTGCTGTGCTTTTCCAGTGCCACACTTTTGACACTGAATTGAAGGAGGCATTTCTATGCTCATGGAAACAATGGGGCCACAGTTCTCTCACCGCTTCAGCGCAGTTTAAAAATCATTTTGCAAATTTTAGAAATTTGACCAAATTCCTCATCTAGCCTTCCTGTTCTCATACCCACAAGCAATTCTTTAGTCAGGGTACCAGTTCCTCACTCAATGTTCCATTCCATCACCATGAGAAAGAGTCATGACAGAACTACTCCGCCAAACAACACTCATTCATCAGATAAAACACAATGACATGACTCAAAGTGATTAATACAAAGTAAGAGTAAATAATTTATCAGCTTACAGAGTTTGTGTGTGTGTGCACGCAAATTTGCTTTCTTTCTGTGCGGTTTAGTGAGCGTGTGTGCTTTTTTGCATAAGAATGAGTTATTGCTTTACAGAGGAGGTGGGAGGGAGATGGGAGAAATGGGGAGTAAAGTGGGAAGGGGATTGAGGAATGGGGTTGATGACAGGATAGGAAAGGCAATCTGGGGGAAAGGAAGTGTGAGGAGAGGAGAAAGGGAGAGAACTATAGAACATTATAATAAAAAAATTCGATCATAATATTTAATTACAGTGATTGTTATGACTAATAAAATCATGATGATTATTGTAGTGATCCATCAATTCTCATCGCACATTTCATGCCATTACAGCTGGGTCATAGAAAAATCTCCAAGACTTTGTGATTGCTATTCAAATAGTTTCTTTCTTGATCACTCCCAGGTTGTGCAATGCCTTCTAGTACTTTTGTGCTTTTGATTCTGTTTTATTCCTTGTCAGCTGATTTCCAGTGATTTCACAGTTGGATGTTGAAGATTGCTTTAAAAGGCACATAGATGTTTGCAATTAATATGGTTTGTTTGCTATCATAGAGTCACAGAGTCATACAATTCACGATGCTCTTCAGCCCATCAAATCTGTACCAATTTATCTACACTAATCCCACTTTAAACCACTTGGCCCATAGCCTTAAATGTTCTGGCATTTCAAGTGCACAACCAAGTACTTTTTAAAGGTAGTGAGACTTTTCACCTCTAGTACCCTCTCAGGCAGTGTATTTCAAACCTCCACCACCCTTTGAATGAAAACATTTTCCTCAAATTACTGCCCTTCACCTTAAACTTACTCCTCCTATTGAGCTACAGGAAGAGCTGTTTCCCATCCATGCCCCTCATAATCTTATACACCTCAAGCAGGTAGCTGCTCAGCCTTCTCTGCTCCAAAGAAAACATCCCAAATTTATCTAACCTCTCTTCATTGCTAAACTGCTCCACTCTAGGCAACATCCCTCCTGCACCCCCTCCATTACAATTACATTCTTTCTATAGTATGGTCATCAGGATTGCACTCCAGGTGTGGCAAATGCCTCATTTGCCTTCTTAACTGCCATACTATCCTGTCCTGCTTTCAGGGATTAATGGGCAAACACCCCAAGATGTCTTCCACTGAGCTTCCTAGCGTCCTGGCATTCCCTTGCCTTGTTACTACTTCCAAAGTCTGCATCACTTCACACTTTTCAGGTTTAAATTGCATCTGCCACTGATCTTCGCATTTGACCATTTATCTTTATCCTCCTGTAACCTAAGACCTTTTTCTTCACTGTCAACCACTCAGCCAGTCTTACTTATTATCCCCCTCACATTCTCATCTATTTTGTTTAAATATTTTACAAACAATAACAGGCCCATAACTGGGTACTGGCATCTAGTGAAGCAAACAGCCTTCTGCCATCACCCTCTGTCCCTTTCCACTAAAACACCTTTAGATTCAACTTGCCAAGTTATGTAGGATGTCATTTACATTTGCTTCTTCATCAGTCTCCCATGTGGGACTTTGTCAAAGGTTTTGGTGAAATCTATATCAGCAACATAATTGCTGTGTTTCAGTTCAGGGTCATTGATTTCAGTAGCTCACTACCAGAAGTCAGATGATGATGGAATGAACGCTTTGAAACACAGATCATTCTGAATGGATTCAAACACATGCTGCTGAGGACTGAACAACCTCAAAACTTTCTGCAAGTGTTGATTGGCATTGCATTAACAATTACAGCTGGTTAAAACAGCACCTGGGCTGATAATTGCCAGACTGAGCCTTCATTGGTGAGTTTATTGGACAATTCTGGTGCTAATCCAAAACATTTTCAAACAGAGAGGCAAAGGGAAATATGCATTTTTTTCAAAATGAAGTAAATGGCACAGAAAGAGAGATCAATCAGCAAATTCCAGAGAGCTGTAACTCTCACTGCATCTCTTCATGGGTTTTTCGGATTATTCACCCAATGTTTCTGAACTCATCAGCACGATACAGCTCAGTGAAACAACATCTTAACCTGTTTGTTTATTCCCTGTAGAACATCCGTCTCCTTCCTCTGAGTAAGTTTCATGAATGAAAGTTGTAAAGTTTTTTTATTGCATCTCTGAAGATTGTGTACTCTAAAATGTGAATGATGCTGCACAGAGAGATTTGCAATGGATGAGTTGGGAGCTTATTATTCCTAGAGAAGTAAATATAGTTTCAATGCTATCCAGGATCCTGACAACTGCAGTTCCTGATCAGCTCAAAAGCAACACAAGAGCAGCTCAGCTCATTTTTTGGGTCTCAGGAAAAATTTAAATAGTTGAAGTAAAGAAAAAGTACAATAGCTTCCATGACCCTTGTTTTATTGATACTTTTTTTGTATTAGTTCTTAAATTTTTATACTGTGGATAATTTTTACACAACAGTAATTTCTATGCAACAAGCACCTACAGACAGCAAAATGATCATGATTGGATAATCTGGCTTTTTTTAAGATTTCAATTGAGAGATCAATACTGGCCAGCTGTCAATTTTAAACCCTCAAACATGAATCACAAAAGGTTAGTGTGCAGCTACAGCAAATAATTAGGAGGGCAAGTGAAAGATTGACCTTTATTGCAAGGGTCATGGAGTATGAAAACGGTGGTAAGAAAACAACTGGAACACTGTGCAGATTTTTTGCCCTTCCTATTTAAGCAGGGATAAAACTGAATTCTGCAGAATTCAGAAATAGTTCATTAGGTTGATTCCTGGGATGAAGGTGCTGTCTTCGAAGAAACAATTGAGCAGGTTAAGCGACTTCTGGTTGGAGTCTTGAATAATGAATGGTGATCTTATAGAGTCATAGAATTAAAGAGATGTACAGTATGTCCAACCTGTCCATGCCGACCAGGTATCCCAACCCAATCTAGTCCCATTTGCCAACACTATCTCTCTAAACCTTATTATTTATATACCCATCCAGATACCTTTTAAATGTTGCAATTGTACCAGCCTCTGCCACTTCCTCTGGCAGCTCATTCCATATACACACCACCTTCTGTGTGAAAACGTTGCCACTTAGGTATTTTTTATATCTTTCCCCTCTCACCCTAAACCTATGCCCTCTAGTTCTGGACTCCCTCACCCCCCAGGGAAAAGACCTTGTTTATTTATCCTATCCATTCCCCTCATGATTTAATAAACCTCTATTAGGTCACCCCTCAGCCTTCAATGTTCCAAGGAAAAGAGCCCAGCCTGTTCAGCCATCCCCTATAGCTCAAATCCTCCAACCCTGGCAAAATCCTTGTAAGTCTTTTCTGAACCCTTTCAAATTTTGCAACATCCTTCTGATAGGAGGAAACCAGAATTGCACCCAATATTCCAAAAGTGGCCTAACCAAAGTCTTGTTTAGCCACAACATGATCTCTCAACTCCTGTACTCAATACTCTGATCAATAAAACAAAGCATACAAAACGCCTTCTTCACTATCCTATCGACCTGCGACTCCACTTTCAAGGAGCTATGAACCTGCACTCCAAGGTCTCTTTGTTCGGCAACACTCCTTAGGACCTTACCATTAAGTGTATAAGCCTTGCTAAGATTTGCTTTCCCAAAATGCAGCACCTCATATTTATCTAAATTAAACTCCATCTGCCACTTCTCAGCCTATTGGCCCATATGACCAATATCCTGTTATAATCTGAGGTACCCTTCTTTTGCTGTCCACTACGCCTCCAATTTTGGTGTCATCTGCAAACTTACTAACTATACCTCCTGTGTCCATATCCAAATCATTTATATAAATGATGAAACCTCGTGGACCCAGCACCAATCCTGTGGCAGTCCACTGGTCACAGGCCTCCAGTCTGAAAATAAACCCTCCACACCACCCTCTGTCTTCTACCTCTGAGCCAGTTCTGTATCCAAATGGCTAGTTCTCGCTGTTTTCCATGATATCTAAACCTGCTAACAAATCTCCCATGGGGAACTTTGTGAAACACCTTATTGAAATCCATATGGATCACATCCATCGCTCTGCCCTGATCAATCCTCTTTGTTACACTTTCATAAACTCAATCAAGTTTGTGAGACATGATTTCCCATGAGGAGAAAGTGAGGTCTGCAGATGCTGCAGATCAGAGCTGAAAATGTGTTGCTGGAAAAGCGCAGCAGGTCAGGCAGCATCCAAGGAACAGGAAATTCGACGTTTCTGGCATGAAGGGCTTATGCCCAATACGTCGAATTTCCATGATTTCCCATGAACAAAGCCATGTTGACTATCCCAAATCTGTCCTTGCCTTTCCAAATATGTTTAGGTCCTCTCCCTCAGGGTACCCTCCAACAACTGCCCACCACTGATGTCAGGCTCACCAGTCTGTAGTTCCCTGGCTTATCCTTACCACCTTCCTCAAATAATGGTACCACGTTAGCCAACCTCTAGTTTTCTGGCACCTCACCTGTGGCTATCTATAGTACAAATATTGAAACAAGTGAGAAAGGGTTAAACAGGGTGGATGCTGAACTGATATGGGAGAGTCTAAAAGGAGGGGGTGCAGTTTAAAACTAAAGGGATCCCTATTTAAGACAGAGAATAGGAAGAATTTTTTTCTCACAGAGTATCATTTATCTTTGGAATCCTCTACTCCAGCAATGTAGGCTGTGTCATTATTTGTATTCAAGACTGAGTCAGACATGTTTTTGATAAACAGGGAAATTAAACGTTATTGGGGTGTTGGAGCGAGGCAGGAAAGTGGAATTAAAGCGAATATAAAATCAGTTGTGATGAATGGTGGAGCAAACTTGTGGGGCCAAATGGCTTACTCCTATTCCTATGTTATGTCCTTATGTTAGAACCCTCACAGCACAAATCCCTTTTCTGCCAGTTTAAGGCAACTCACTAGAGAGTACTCTGTTCCCATTTGGTGTTAATATAACTTGATGAACTTGGATATTGGCCAAATCTCCCATTACACATGAGTGATGATATAGCTTTACTGTAAGGTTCTATGTTCAATGAATTGTTAAGACTTTTCACTCTTCTAAAGAGCAGGAAAAAGTCCTCTTGCCTCAAAACCTCCTTTTTCCTTTCCTGTTTTTACATCTGTTTGGGGTGGCATTCCAATAGTTAATGCTCTACCCCAGCCCGACCACTTACTTTATTTTGGGACCTATTCCACTAAGTCCAAAACGGCAGTGAGAGCTTGCTCAATATCTACACCAGTGTAGTGGTCTTGGTATCATTCTGGCCAACTTTGACTACAAAACCAATGTCAAATGTTACCCATTAAGTTAAAATGTACGAGACCTTGCAGTACTGCTCCATTCATAATTGTCTGGAGTGCCATCAGCTTTGTAATCCTGCATGGTTCCTATATTACCTTTTAAAATTATGTCTCAAGTTCAGTTTTTTCAGTGAGTGTGTACACTGGTCACAGACTTTTCCACTGTGCTGGACGCTGCGATAGGTGTTTTACACCCTTCCTGAGGCAGGTTGTATTGTTTAGGTCTGTGGCAGAGATTCCACACCCATTGTCTCCACTGGTAATTTATCAATGGTACAGAGGTGTTAGACTTACCCTACAGAGGACGAGGTCAGCTCATAACCCTTGGTGGCTTTCTTGCAAGCTGAGAGGGTGTATCACTGCTTTCTAAGGTGCCCTGTGTCTCCAAAAGCAATTCCCACATTTCCCTTGACTCTACCCTGCCTTGTCAACCCCAGCTTCTCCCCCCCCATCCTGATTTGCCTGCCAGTTGACTCCAGCAAGACCACTCCTGGGAGTGTTGTTCGGAGCAGAGAGCTGGAAGACATCTGAAGTCCCACCTCAAGCCAGTAAACAGTGGCCATCAAATGGCTGTTTTACTGTGAGCCAAACAGAGCAAATTAGCTCATCCTTGTCCTTTTCTGCCAAGGGGAGGGACCATCACCCCAGAACTAAAATTGAGACCAATGTTTTGCTGGGAAATGTAATTTATTTAAACAGTATCAAAAAATGAACAGTGTTTCTCACACAACTTTCCTACCCAATGATTAGCCGTGCATTCATGTGATGCTCAGTTAAATAATATGGTCAATTGAGACAGGCAGGTTCCCCTTGAAGCACTTCACCATCTTAACTTGGAATTATATTTGTTATTCCTTCATAGTCGCTGGAACTCCTCCTTAAAAAGCACAGTGGCTGCAGCCCAAGGCCTACAGAGTTGATGAAGACAGCTCACCACACATCATAAGGACAACTTGGGATGGGCAATAAATGCTGACCTGTCAGTAGCACCTCGCACCCCTGACTGAATTAAAAAAAAGGAAGCCTGACTGATGGTTAGTCTGGGACTACTCCTTGTTATTTTCTGGGTGGAAGTTAAGTGCTGGATCATTCAAACTATGGACTGACCCACAAGTTAAAATTTGAATTATAGAGCCAACGACTGAGGGAATAAATTATAAATATAAAAGATAAATAATTGATAAAATAAAAATAACAAATACCTATCTCAAATGAAGTGGAAGAAGCAACCTCTTTTAAAATTTTATTGTACATTAAAGTTGAATATTCAAATTCAGGGACAGTTTGATCATGATAAGCAACCTAAAAACAACCTCAAACTAACAACATGTTAAAGGTTGGATCCACGTGATGCGACTCTAGCATTTTTTATCACTAACACCGCGACACATTCATTGACATTTTAAAAATCTAATTAAACTTTCATAGTTTTAAATGAAATGTGGAAAGTTATACATCAGCCTCAATATCTATGCAACCATGTGAATTCAATCTGCAAAATAATTTACTGCTGTGACATTATTCCAATTTAAGTGAAGAAAGTATTTGTTTTACTATTTTTTGCTACATAGAAGCTGCGAATGCACTACTGTGCTGGAGAAAATAGTACAACATCTTACCATCAAATCTGATATCAATTGTACTTGGAGCAGCTGAGAGCTGTAAGCGATAACTCACAATATGTAGTGGAATGTAAACTGGTTTGATGCAATTTCTAGGTTTTTATGTTTGTTTTCTTGTATCTCAATATTAATGTCCGCAACACCATATGTAATTAGTGATGTGGTAGCAGCATTTGCCATGTCTCATTAATTTGGCAAATTATTTTCTGAAGCACTTTATTATTGTGTCATTAACAGCCTTATGGTTTAATTAATTATGATTGTAATTGACTATTTACCATACCCTTTCTTTCAGAATATAATACTAAAATGTTTTTATTAAGTGCAATTAAAGTTATCATTCATTCAAACAGTGGTACAATAAAACAGTTTAATTTTAACAGAAAACAGAAGTTATTTCTGGCCTTAGTTCTGCCTCAGCCGCTCTCATGATTGTTTGACCAACCGGAAATGTGCATGCCTTGTTCAGAACAGGATATCAGTTATAATACCATGCATTGTCCCAACCAGCTTGCATAGATTTGTTCTATGAATCTGCTAAATATCAACTCAATGAGCTGTGTGAATTGATGCAAGTCTGCCTAGCAAGGCAAAAGAAGAGCCTGTCTTACTGTTGTCTTACTTTCAGTTCTTTGATCAAGTTCTAATGCATGAAAAGGTAGTCTTCACACCAATACTTTATGTACATGTCAAATAATCTTCATCAATGACATTTTAAAAAGCTTTCATTATTAAAGGGAGTGGAGTGGGCATTTTATTTAATTTAAGCCATTCTTATTATGTCCAATTATGATGATTTGTTCACTGTCAGTCAGTCAATGTCCTATTTTAGCACATTTAATATGAAGAGACACAAATTGCTTTAGAGGACAAGACAAAGGATGATTCTTTGTTAAATGGGAAAGAATAACAAAATGATAATACAACAATTACACATCCAAGAAAGAAGAATTTGCAATTATATCACGCTTTCAACCCAAGTACTTCACAAAAAAACAATAAATTTTCAATTTTCAAGCACATCCAATGTTGTAATGTCAGGATTTAAAAAACACATTCTCAGAGGTTTCATCTGAGGAATATTATCTTGCCTATTATCTGTTTAGTTGTAGTCCAGCCTTGGTCAGACCCTAATAGGAACCCTGCATTCAGATTTAGGCACTGAACCTCAGGAAGATCACATTTCACCTTGGAAGTGTATACAGCAGGAACATAAACTTAAGTTCATAGGTCTGGGAGTCCTGTAGGTGAGATATATTAATTAATGAAGGAAATGGTGAGGAAATCCAGAATGAGGAAACATAATCTTACAATTGGAATCAGGCCATTCAGGAGTGAAATCAAGAAAATGTTCTTCACGTAAGTGGTAATAGAAATCTAGAACTCTTTCCCTTCACAAAAGGTTATGAATGCTGAAAATACTGAAATGACTACATTTTCAAAAACAGCGATTGATTAATTTTTGGAATGCATGATTCCCGGCCAATGGAGCATAGTTGGGTGAGTTGAGTGAGGTCCACATTAACCATGATCTAACTGAATGTCAAACTTGAATAAGAGGTAGAGTGGCTCATACTTGTTCCTTAGCTCATTTGACACCAAGGCAACTTCCTGTTACACTTTCTGTAGCACCATGAGATCTGTAACATCCACTAGAAGGACAAAGTGGGTCTTAGCTGAAATTCTAACCTAAAAGATGATGCCATTAACCATGCAGTATTCCTTGAGTACTGCACTGATGAAACTCCTGGATCAGTCTTCATGTAAGTCAATGTGAACAAAAATATAACCTGTGAAAGACATATTATTTTAATTTCCTTCTGGTGGCCATATAGATTGTGAATAGATGAAGTTACATGACGATAAACTTTGGTTGTTTTAGAAAATCAACATTCAAAACATGTGCTCAATGAGTTCAAATGTCTCCCTTTGTGTCATAAACACTCAATGATTAACAGAAAGCAAATTCCCTGATCAAGTCCTCTTGCTGAGAAGCTGTGTAATAGAGTAATACAGCACAGAAAAGACCTTTCTATCCAACAAATATGCAGTGAAGTGTCTACACTAATTCAATATTTCAGCACTTGACCCATTGTTTTGATTGTTACGACATTTCAAGCGCTCATCCATATACCCTTTATAAGTTGTGAAGTTTCCCACCTCTACCACTATCCCAGACAGACAATTCCAGATTTCCAACACCCTCTGAATGAAAATATTTTTCATCAAATCCCTTGTATTTCACTTTAAATGGTGCTTTATCATTATTAGCCTTTCAATCCAAGGTGGAGGATGAGAAAAATTTCTGGTTGTAATAGGCTTTTCTGAGGTATTTTAGGTGTTGGAGGTGATTTCCTCAAACTCCAGGAGAAGTAATTACTGTTTTATATGCTGTTGCATTGTTTTGGAATTTTGGAGAAAAAAGAAGTCAAAATCACAGAACTTTTAAAAGGGAAAGGAACATATAAAGGAAAGCATGGTCTGTGCAGTAGAGAGAAAAAAAGAAACAGCAGTGAATCTGTGCAGTTACTGCCTTTGTTGTTGAAGTCATGTATTGTTGGTCATCGGAGTGTGTCTGGGAAAATTAACAAACCGTGAGATTCACAACTGATCTTGGAGGAACCTGTTTGGGAGCGGTCACAGCACAGAGACAGATAAGTTGAATATTTTTAAGTGTGGCCTTGCTGTAAGTCTGCAGTAGTGAGTAGAATGTTTTTTTTTCTTGATTATATGTTTTATTAAGCTTCGACCCTTGATTAAATTTAGAAATATAAGCCGTAAGTATTAAGTTAGCCTGGAGCAGTGTTGTGTAGAGGAATAAGACAGTGCTATTTTCTGGGTCAGCAGATTGGAAGAAGCAAAAGTAGCCCTTAGTAGAGTAATATGCTCCTCTTGTCAGATGTGGGAGTTTAGGGAGAGTTTACATGTCATTGAGGATTATATCTGCAATAAATGTCATTGGTTGTGAATCCTATCAGAGTGAGTGGATCGGTTCGAGCAACAGTTAGAGGCAATGAGGAATTTATAAGAGCAAGGGGATGTGATGGATGGATGGAAGGGAGAAAAGTCGCAGATACAGTCAGATAGATGGGTTAGCTCTAGGAAAAGTAAGAGAGATAGACAGGTAGTGCAGGAGACTTCTGTGATTATTCCCATATCAAACAAGTATGCTGTTTTGGAAAATATAGGGGGTTATGGATTCTTAGGGGAATGTAGCACGAACAGTCAAGTTTCTGGTATAGAGACTGGCTCTAATGAAATGAGGGGTATGTTGAGTTTCAAAAGATTGATTACGTTAAGGGACTCTCTAGTCCAAGGCACAGACAGACATTTCTGTGGCCAGCAGTAAAAAATCAGAATGGTGTGTTGCCTCCCTGGTGCCAGGAACAAGGATGTCTCAGTGAGGGTGCAGAATGTTCTCAAGGTGGAGAAGGCTAGCAGGAGGTCAATGTACACATTGGAACCAATGACACAGGAAGGGAAAAGGATGAGATTCTGAAGGGAGAATGTAAAGAGTTAGGCAGGAATTATAAAAGGAAGTCCTTGAGAGTAGTAATATCTGGATTACTCCTGGTGCTACGAGCTAGTGATGGTAGGAATAGGAGGATAGAGCAGATGAATGTGTGGCTGAGGAGCTGGTGTATGGGAGAAGGATTCACAGTTTTGGATCATTGGAATCAATTCTAGGGTAGAGGTAACCTGTACAAGAAGGACGGATTGCACCTGAATTGGAAGGGGACTAATATACTGGCAGAGAGATTTGCTGGAGCTGCTTGGGAGGATTTAAACTAGTAAGGTGGGGTGGGACCCAGGGAGATAATGAGGAAAGAGATCAATCTGAGACTGGTACAGTTTGAGAATGGAAGTGAGTCAAACAGCCAGGGCTGGCAGGGACAAAGCAGAGAGCAAGGTAAGACTGATAAATTAAACTGCATTTATTTCAATGCAAGAGGCCTGACAGGGAAGGCAGACGAATTCAGGGCATGGTTAGGAACATGGGACTGGGTTATCATAGCAGTTACAGTAACATGGCTCAGGGGTGGGCAGGACTGGCAGCTTAATGTTCCAGGATACAAATGCTACAGGAAGGACAGAAAGGGAGGCAAAAGAGGAGGCGGAGTGGTGTTTTTCATAAGGGATAGCATTACAGCTGTACTGAGAGAGGATATTCCTGAAATTACATCCAGGGAAGTTATTTGGGTGGAACTGAGAAATAAGAAAGGGATAATCACCTTATTGGGATTGTATTATAGACCCCCTAATAGTCAGTGGGAAATTGAGAGACAAATTTGTAAGGAGGTTTCAGTTATTTGTAAGAATAATGGGGTTGTTATGGTCGGGGATTTTGACTTTCCAAACATAGACTGGGACTGCCGAAGTATTAAGGGTTTAGATGGAGAGGTATTTGTTAAGTGTGTACAAGAAAATGTTCTCATTCAGTATGTGGATGTACCTACTAAAGAAGGTGCAAAACTTGGCCTACTCTTGGGAAATAAGGCAGGGCAGGTGACTGAAGCATCAGTGTGGGAGCATTTTGGAGCCAATGACCATAATTCTATTAGTTTTAAAATAGTGATGGAAAAGGATAGACCAGAACCAAAAGTTGAAGTTATAAAGTGGAGGAAGGCTAATTTTTATGGTATCAGGCAAGAAGTTTCAAAAACTGACTGAGGTTAGATGTTTGCAGGTAAAAGGATGGCTGGAAAATGGGAAGCCTTCAGAAATGAGATAACAAGAATCCAGAGAAAGTATATTCCTCTTAAGGAGAAAGGAAATATAGGGAAAGCTGGATGACTAGAGAAAGGAAGCATGTGTTAGGTACAGAGTGAATCCTTTGAAGAGTATAAAGACAGTAGAATAATACTTAAGAAGGAAATCAGAAGGGCAAAAAGGGGACATGCAATAGCTTTGGAAAATAGGGTTAAGGAGAATCCAAAGAGATTTTATAAATATATTAAGGATAAAAGGGTAACTAAGGAGAGAACAGAGCCCCTCAAAGATCAGCAAGGTTTTTGTGTGGAGCTGCAGGAGATGGGGGAGACTATTTTGCATCAGTGTTAACTGTGCAAAAGACATGGAAGATACAGAATGTAGGGAAATAGATGGTGACATCTTGAAAAATGTTCATATTACAGAGGAGGAAGTGCTGGATATCTTGAAACGCATAAAAGTGGATCAATCTCCAGGACCTGATCAGGTATACCTTAGAACTCTGTGGGAAGCTAGGGAAGTGATTGCTGAACCTCTTGCTGAGATATTTGTATCAGCGATAGTCACAGGTGATGTGTTGGAAGACAGGTGAGATGGCTAACATGGTGCCACCATTGTAAGGACAAGCCAGGTAACTGTAGATCAGTGAGCTTGTTGTTGGTGGTGAGCAAGTCATTGGAGGGAATCCTGAGGGATAGGATATACATGTATTTGGAAAGGCAGGGACTGATTAAAGATAGTCAACATGGCTTTGTGCGTGAGAAATCCTGTGCCACAAACTTGATTGACTTTTTTGAAGAAGTAGTTGTGGCTGAGTGGTTAAGCCGATGGATTAGAAATCCATTGACATCTCCCTGCGCAAGATCGAATCCTACCAACTATGGTGATATTTTATGGATGGCACGGTGGCACAGTGGTTAGCACTGCTGCCTCACAGCGCCAGAGACCTGGATTCAATTCCCGCCTCAGGCGACTGACTATATGGCGTTTGCACATTCTCCCTGCGTCTGCGTGGATTTCCTCTGGGTGCTCCAGTTTCCTCCCACAGGTCTGGTAAATTGGCCAAGCTAAATTGCCTGTAGTGTTAGGTGAAGGGGTAAATGTTGGGGAATGGGTCTGGTGGGTTGCACTTCGGAGAGTCGGTGTGGACTTGTTGGGCAGAAGGGCCAGTTTCCACACTGTAAGTAAGCAATAAAAAAAAGTAATCAAAGTAATAAAGAGGATTGATGAGGGAAGAGAGGTGGATGTGATCTATTTGTACTTCAGTAAGGTGTTATGGGAGATTGGAGAGCAAGGTTAGATTTCGTGGAATGCAGGGAGAACTAGCCATTTTGATACATAACTATCTTAAAGATAGAAGAGGATGGTGGTGGAGGGTTGTTTTTCAGACTGGAGGCCTGTGACCAGTGGAGTGCCACACGATCGGTGTTGGGTCCACTACTTTTCATCATTTATATAAACGATTTGGATGTGAGCATGAGCTATAGTTAGTAAGTTTTCAGATGACACCAAAATTGGAGGTGTAGTCGACAGAGAAGAAGGTTACCTTGGATTACAGAGGGATCTTGATCAGATGGGCCAATGGGTTGAGAAGTGGCAGATGGAGTTTAATTCAGATAAATGCGAAGTGCTGCATTTTGGAAAAGCAAATCTGAGCAGGACTTATACACTTAATGGCAAGGTCCTAGGAAGTGTTACTGAACAAAGAGACCTTGGAGTGCAGGTTCATAGCTCCTTAGAAGTATAGTTGCAGATAGATAGGATGGTGAAGAAGGCATTTGATATGTTTTCTTTTATTGGTCAGAGTATTGAATACATGAGTTAAGAGGTCATGTTCAGGCTGTACAGGACATTGGTTAGGCCACTGTTGGAATATTGGGTGCAATTCTGGTCTTCTTCCTTACAGAAGGATGTTGTGAAACTTGAAAGGGTTCAGAAAAGATTTACAAGGATATTGCCAGGGTTGGAGGTTTTGAGCTATAGGGAGAGGCTGAACAGGCTGGGGCTGTTTTCCTTGGAGTGTTGAAGGCTGAGGGGTGACCTTATAGAGGTTTATTAAATCATGAGGGCATGGATAGGATAAATAGATAAGGTCTTTTCCCTGGGGTCGGGGAGTCCAGAACCAGAGGACATAGGTTTAGAGTGAGAGGGGAAAGATATAAAAGAGACCTAAGTGGCAAAGCTTTCATGCAGAGGGTGGTATGTGTGTGGAATGAGCTGCCAGAGGAAGTGGTGGAGGCTGGTACAATTACAACATTTAAAAAGCATCTGGATGGGTATATGAATAGGAGGGGTTTGGAGGGATATGGGCTGGGTGCTGGCAGGTGGGACTAGATTGGGTTGGGATATCTAGTCGGCATGGACAAGTTGGACTGAAGGGTCTGTTTCCATGCAGTACATCTCTATGATTCTATGACTGTATGACTAGGGGAACTGCTGCTTCCCATCCACCTTATCCATGCCCCTCGTTATCTTAGACATCTCCCTGAAGTCCCCTCTAAACCTATTCTGATCTAAAGGAAATAACCCAAGCTTGTCCAGTGTCTTCATAGCTGAAAAGCTCTAAATCAGGTCACATCCCAGTGAATCCCCTTTGCACCCCCTCCATACAATCATATTTTTCCTGTAGCATGGTGACCAGAGTTGCACACAGTACTTCAGCTATGGTCTAACTAAAGCTTTATACAGCTCTGACCTAACCTCCAAACTCTTATAATCCATGCCTCAATTGATAAAGATAAAAATCCTACATGCCTTCTTAACCACCCACTAACCTATCCTGCTGCCTTCAAGGATCTGTGGGCAAGCACACAAAGATTCCTCTGAGCATCCTGCCATTCATTAAATGCTCCCTTACTATGTTACTTCTTCCAGATATTTTCCTAATCAACCTGTTCAGAGTTGTTACTGCAAACTTCTGGAACAAATGGAATTGAACCTGGCCCTTCCAGCTTAGAGGGAGGGACAATACCACTGCACCACATGAGTCCCTCCATTACTTGTTCCATGACTATTTTTGCTTTTGCAGCTTTGTTAAAAGACTTATTTGGAAGAAAAGCACCATTAGAAACTCCTGAAGTCCTGTTTATTAATTGGGCACTTCGATCCACTAAACCATATGGCATTAACTCTTACTCAGTCAAATATATTTGGGCACAGTCTCATCCCTGAGTGGGAATCAAATCCAGGCAACAGCACTGAAAATGCTGAATCTTAACTATTAGGGCCACCAAGGAAGCTCTGTTACTTCTTCCATTTTTTTTATAGAATCAAATTCCATCATCTGCTGTGGTATGATTTGTACCCAGATCCCAAGAACATTGCCTAAGTTTCAGGATTAATAGGTCTAGTGATAATACCACTTGGCTGTCACATGCACGGCTAGCTCATTTAAACAGCATTACATCACATTTTTCATCTATGTTTCCTGACAGCATGATCAGAAGTGTGATGCCTTGAATTGCCTGATTATCTATCTAATTGAACTGAGGCCCAGTAGTTTATTCCTTTCCAAACAATGCTAGCTGAGAAGTTATGGTTTGGAGTTGCCAGTGTTGTACTGGGGTGTACAAAGTTAAAAATCATAAAACACCAGGTTATAGTCCAACAGATTTAGTGGAACCACTAGCTTTTGGAGTGCTGCTCCTTCATCAGGTGATTGTGGAGAACAAGATTGTAAGACACAAAATCTATAGCAAAAGCTTCCAGTGTAATGTAACTGAAATTATATATTAAAAAAGACCTGGATTGTTTGTTGTCTCTCATGTTTTAGAATGACCACGTTGATATCAATTCTTTCATATATAAATCAAAATTTTTTTTAAAAATGTTACATTCTCAAGTGAACTCTAACAATTGGTGTCATGTTGGCCCAGATAAGGAATTAAAGGTGTCTCAGGGAGGCATCGCAGGGATTAACATTCTATTAATTCATTTTTTTAGATTAGAATTAGTCTGAACATTAGGACACAGACAGCAGCACACAAGGGGCTAACACCTTCAACACATTATCTGGGATGACACCAATTGTTAAAGTTCACCTGAGAATGTAATCTTTTTTAAAAAAGTTTTGCGATTTTCATATGAAAGAAGTGAAACTAACATGGTCATTTTAACAGATGAGAGACTTAACAAACAATGTATAATTTCAGTTACATTACACTGTAAACTTTTGCTATATATTTGTGACTTACAATTGTGTACTCCACAACCACCTGATGAAGGAGCAGTGCTCCAAAAGTTAGTGCTTCCAATTAAACCTGTTTGACTATAGCCTGGTGATGTGTGAATTTTAAATTTGTATACTCCAGTCCAACACCGGCATCTCTAAATTGTTGAAAAGAAACCTTATCTCATTTAAGGAACACAACCTTCCCCAGACGGAATTATCCCCCTTCCTGGAGGTGGAGAAAAGAAGACAAAAATTGGTTGAGTTGGCACTAATGAGATATGTCCCCTTCTCGCCAACTCACTAAGTAAGACTATGGGGAGCATGTATTTCCTCAGTTTACTCGACCTTAAGTGGTCACTTGGTTGCCACTAAAAGGCCTCAACACGGTGCCTCCCCGCATATCTGACTTCCTGGCATGCAAGGAAGGTGGCTAGTCCCCGATTAGGAAACCAGAGGCATTCTGCCTGTTGGGTTGGAGAAAATGTATTTGAATTACCTGAATCTTGGTGTGACCAGAGGAGTAGTGGTATGGGGTAAGAGGGGAGCACAGGAAGGGATGCCTGATAACCATCCCTTGACCCTCCCTTTCTCAACAGTCCCAAACCTCTAACAAAAAGATTAAAAATGCTTCCCTTCTTACCACTCGATGCCCCGCGTAGTAGTTTTAGCCTGGCAGTCTTTCGGGCCCAAAAGCTGCTAGCTCCTGATTGGCAATCTGGGACGGTAATGTCGAGATCAGCGATAGATGGAGAAATTTGCCCATGCTTCTCTATCATTTCTTGATGAGCTGATTGGACATGTGATCTGGTGAGCTATCTTGGCAGGGGGAGTGACATTTTGAGGAAAAATGAGAAAGTCATGCTCCTGGTATTGCAAGAAAAATCAGAAACCAAACCAATTTTCAAATTCTTTTGAGTACTTTCCTTTCTCCTGAATGACAAATGCTCATTTATTAGGCATTTTATACTCTTTACAGCATAATTACATGCAGTAAATGAATTTGTAATACATGCGTTGTCAGTGATTAGAAATACCAACACACTGTAACCTCTCCAGTCTCTCCCCAAGCCATTTCTGAATTTTTGAATTTTTTGGATTAATGAATGACATGATGATGCCTAAACAACCTGAAATGTAAAATAGTTATTGAACATCATAGAGCAGTGATAAAAATTATTTTTCTTCTTCAAACACTGCATCTTCAATGCTTCCATTCCCAAAACATTTGAATTAAAATGATGCTCTGTCTGCCCCAGATGTTTCTGTATTCCTGGCGTTTCTGAAAAATAGTTTTCCAGACTGGAAATGTTACTGTCTCCTAACATTACCCATTGTCGATATTTCTGCATTTGTGACACCGACAGTACCTTGTGAGTTTCCAGTTATAAAGCTAAAATGCATGAGTTTCAAATTTCTTTCCCTGCTGTTTCACCAGAGGCATCAATCCATTTAAAATGAACACCTCTGTTAAAATATCAGAGAGGAATTGAGTCTTAGAGTAATTTCATGGCCATGATTTCATTTAAAGTATATCTATTACACCGGAATAAAGATCTATAATAATATATTACAATTTGCATGGGATTGTTTCTTGAACTCTTTCTTTCATTGTGAAGTTATCAATAGCTCTACAGTTTACTGATTTAATAAAACCACAACAGTCATTTGGTAGCTAAATTATGCCTCAAATGTTGAAGTGCACAGCACCAATTTATTTTACAATTTTCACTCCTGGCTTAAGTGCATCCCATTAAAAATTATTTTTTCCCAGTCATTAAACCTCTTAAAGATGCCCTTGCTTTAAAGCATGATAATAAGTTGAATTTAATTACCCATTTCAACCTGTGGATAACAATTAACTTAGAGACCACAGCAGTGGCGCTCTGGGGCACTGTTGTGGCGAATAACCCATACACTGGAGAGGCCCCTCTGATTATTTGGAATTATACAACACAGACTTCCCTGCATATCAAGTTCTCTATTTCCATCCATTAGAGATCTGTTATAGCTTGCCATCAGGGAAAACACTAAATCACTGGATAAAGAGCCTGACATAAGGCATTGTCAATGCAGTTCTAGAGCAGGTCAGCAGCATTGCAGCTGTCCCAAAGTTTTCATCATGGGGCAATAGGACATTAAAGCTAAGGTCAAAGGCCACACCAGATGTGAACAGTCAATTACTTCGATTATACTGTGCTGTCACTCCAGGGAGGTTTGACAGACACTGTGTATATGACTCTTTAAAGACACCATCACAACCCAATTACAGGCTTTGCATGAGAAGGAGAAGCAAATGACATGTGTATTGTATTCAATAGAACACTTCCTCAATATCAATACAAGAGCTTCCCAAGATTTTGACTAATAGCATTGGGAGCTTATTAATGTGAACGTGATATAGATTTTGGTAATTAACTGTAGATAACCTCTTTATAAACTGACTATAATCACATCTTTTTTACTTATCTTTTAGTGTGAACATCACTGTACCTTGACATAAGTTGCTGACACAGAAATAAACTGCATTGAAACAAAAATACTTCAAAAGATAAAAAAAATCAGAGTGATGACATTACACAATAACCAATGAGGTCAGATTATAGCTATAAATCGTTTGCTGCTTACAAAAATATCTATTAATTGGATGTGCAATTATTGGTTGCAGGTATCCATCGTTCTCAAAATACTGAAGGAAAAAGAGGAAGTTATTTCCTGTTGCACCATCAGTTATTGCAGCTTCCACAAGAAAAGTAACGCATATTTAAGTGAAGTATGAATTGAGAAGATGATTAGGCGATACAGTCCCTTGAACCTGCTCAGTCAGTTTATAAGATCATGGCTGATTTGATTGTGGCCTAACATACCTGCCTGTCCCCAGTACCCTTTGGCTTCCTCATGAGTTAAGAATCTGCCTAACTCCATCATAAAAATATTTTACCAGCCTGCTTATACAACTCTCTGGGAAAGAGAGTTCCACAGATTAACAACCTTTTTAGAGAAATAACTAAAGTATTTCTTCCTTAAATGGGAGACTCAATGTTTTTAAATTGTGTCACTGATTTCTAGTCTCTCCTGCAAGGGAAAATATCCTTTTAGCATCTACTCTGTCATGCCCTCTTATGATCTTTTATATTTCAATAAGATCAGCTCTCATTCTAAATTCCAATGCAGGCCTAACTTGTTAAACCTTTCCTCATGGGTTCAACCCTTTATCCCAGGAATCATTGAGTGAACTTTCTCTGAATTTCTTCTAATCCAATAATGTCCTTTCTCATATATGGAGCCCAAAGCTCTACACAGTACTCTTGACATGGTCACACCCAAAACCCAATCCAATGTGTCATGATAATATATAATACAGGCTATTGAACTTTAAATCTCATTGATTGACTTAAAAGCCTAGAGCTCTGGTTTGAGAAAAATGGTCGAAAGTGAAATGAGACATTTTAAAATGGCTTCTAAAGTCACCTGACTGGTAAGTAGCCAAACTCAAGAGGAATGTATAGAATATCTAAAAAAAACCATAGCTGAAACTGTCTACCAGGCCATGGAAGAACTACCTATGGCGTCATTACCTGGATATTAAATTTATCGTCTGGAGTGTATCACTCATGATGATATCTTTAAATATCTTTGTGGTTGAGACTTCTTGACCACAGGTTTGGTGGAACTAAAATTTAAGGGTAAAAAATGACGTCTGCAGATGCTGGAGATCACAGCTGAAAATGTGTTGCTGGTTAAAGCACAGCAGGTTAGGCAGCATCCAAGGAATAGGAAATTCGACGTTTCGGGTATAAGCGCTTCATCAGGAATGAGGAGAGTGTGCCAAGCAGGCTAAGATAAAAGGTAGGGAGGAGGGACTTGGGGGAGGGGCGATGGAGATGTGATAGGTGGAAGGAGGTCAAGGTGAGGGTGATAGGCCGGAGTGGGGTGGGGGCGGAGAGGTCAGGAAGAAGATTGCAGGTTAGGAGGGCGGTGCTGAGTTGAGGGAACCGACTGAGACAAGGTGGGGGGAGGGGAAATGAGGAAACTGGAGAAATCTGAGTTCAAGAGCTAAAATTTAAACCTGAAATACCTGAAATTCTTTAAGGAGAGAGAATGAGTGAAGCCCATTATGTATGTTCATGCATATCAGGGGAGCTCTGATAATGATTTATCCAAACTCTATGGGAATCTGGAGTTTGGGTCAACAGCTAATACTCGTATGCCAAAAACTCCCTCACTATAAAAAGCACATTGACGAGGTTGTGATTTTGGTAATATAAAACAACAGAAAACAGTAATATCAAGTATGATGAATTCTCCCTTTTTGGATATTTTGTGCTTGGTTCTCCAAAAATGATCAGCCTGAGAGACACCTGACTATGCGTTGAGATCTTATAAAGTGCACAGATCTGTTCCATCCAACTACAACCAGGAGAGTCAAAACTAGAAATTGCTGACAAATCTCAGCAGGTCTAGCAGCATCTGTGAAGAGCAATCAGTGGTACCATTTTGATCCAGAACAACAGAACTACTTCAGCCACAACACTCCACATCAACATTTGAAAAGAACAGATTTGGTTGTGGAATACTGCAAAACGTCATGAAAGATGCTACATATATGAAAGTTATTTCTTTGTGGAACTCTGATAAACAGATGTAATTTTTTGATGAATCTTTATTGAGGATTGAGGAGAAAAGAGACGAGAAATGCAAGCCTGAAAAGCTGGATGTCATTTCTTCACAGCAATTTCCCAATGTATTCTGATGCCATTTCACCATGTGCTTGTAAATGAAACAGGCAAAAAACTTGTCAGGCGCTCTTTATATGGACTGCATTGAGCGTTACTTCAGTGTACAGAGCATTAAACAAGGAATTTAGTGAGTAAGGAAGTTCAGTGAAGAGGGGGCCTAGAAAGTATTTCAGAAAGAAAGAAAAATTAAAGTATCACAAGAAAGATGGCAGAACAGGTAATGCGACTGCAGCACGTGGGACTTCCTGAATGGCACAATATGCAGTAATGGCAGCTTGATGATCTGATTGATAGGATCAAAGCAAAATACTGTCGATGCTGGAAATCTGAAACAAACATCAAGATTGATGGAAAATCCCAGCAGTTTCAACAGCATTGGTGGAGAGGGAAACAGATGTTTTGAGTCCAATATGAATCTTTTTCAGAACTGAAGAAGAATTGAAGTTTTGAAAAAGAATCTTACTGGACGTGAAATGTTAACTTTGTTTCTCTCTTCACAGGGCAGTGAGTCACCATTGAAGAGCCAGGGCCATGAATACTTCTTGCCCAGGCCACTGATGGTGACTGGAAAGCTGGGAAGTGATTGTGGAGTAGGCCAGCATCTTCAAGAGACCTTGATGAATCATTCAAGCAAAACCCTAAGTTTGAAAAGCAGGGAGAAGAGAAGGATTCACTTAGAGTCTGGGAGGCAAAGTAATTTGGTGTTACATAGTCATGGGAAATTAGCTTTGTGAGCTTCCCGAGCTAAACCTGGTACTCAGCCGATTAGAGATCGGGAGCAAAACCTTACAACAAAATGTAAGTGGATCTGCAACATTGGTCTCATATCCATTGTAAATAATTCATTTCTCTAATGTTTATAAAGATTTATTGCCATTGGAATGTAGAATTGTTGGCTTTTAAAAAAAGTTCATGCAGTGTACATTTGAAAATCTATTACATCTGGAAGTGAGAGATGGCTGTAGTTGTCGTGTGGTTGAACAGATTGACCATTGCACCAAGATAGAGGAAGCCATTAAAGTGGGGACAGTTAAAAATACAATAGTGGTGCAAGAATAATATACTCAGGGGTTAGATACTGTTCTCTGCTGTCAAGGGAATTATTGTCATGGACCAGGCAGGACCCTCTCAAAACCTTTAAAGAAAGTAGCCCAGACTCTAACTTTGCTAGTTGTTTTAAGCAGGTGTACAGTGGATTATTCCAGGAGGGTCAAACCACTTAGTTTTAAACAAAACAGAATTTATTTACAAGATTACTGAATGAAACATAAGCAAATGCGAACAGAATAGAGAATAACTTAATCTATTCGAAACAGATTATCCCAACTTAATGACGCTGCTCCCAATACTTGCACCAATCTCAATAAACCCCCCTTGGCACAAAAGGTAAAACACAGGGTCTTACAAGAGAGAAGTCAGAGAGAGAGAGAGATTCAGCATGGACCTGCTTCTTTGAGTCTTGCAGCTTCACAACTGCTTGACTGCTTTCAGTGAATATCCAGACAAACCCAAACCAGAGAAAAGCTGAGCTGGGAGAATTGGTCAGTCCCCTTTCATGGTACACGTGTGTTTTTTAAACTTGAAAGCCTTATTCTTGAAGCAGTATCTGTTCACTATAAACAAACTGGCCCTAAAACCCTTCAAACTTAGACTTTGCAGAATCTGTGTCTTTTACAACCTTTCTGAAAATAAACCCATGGGCAACATAGACCTGTTAAAAAGCAGCATCACCACATATTCCAGAAGCTGTTTTGTGTGCCCAATGCCACTGTTTGGGATGTCTGTTGAGCAAACATTCAAGAAACTAAGAGATACAGAGATAGTGCAGGAAAATGCTGGTGCAATGGAAGATCAGTCATGAACGCATGCAAAGTGGACTCAGAAGGCTGAAATGCCTGCTCATTCGCTTATTTTTGAAGTTTTATAAAGACATAACCTCTTTGAATAATTCCAAACCAGGAACACAAAAATGACATTTCTTGTTTCAGCATCAAGCAAATGTATTTTCAAGGTACAAAGGTCAGAGAAATAGAGATGGAGAACTGTACTATGAGAGTGCTGTCACTTTATGAGGCTGAGAAACTTTGATGTGGCATTTAAAAGTTGCCTGTGACTTCACTGTAATAGGAGTAGGTAAAGCATTGCTAGGAAACTGAGGTGGGTAGATGTTTCTCATGGGTGGTACTTTTATTGTGGACTGTATACAATTGTTGGGTTGGGCTCCTCTGTCATGGTTGATTTAACCTAACCATTAAACCTGCTCTGAGCATGGTGGAACTGGGCAGATTGCATAGGCCTAATTTTAATTCTCACCTTGTCTCTAGTTCCTTTCATTACTATGAAAGGACATCCAGAGTCAAAGGAGTGGTTGGAGGCTTTAACTGTAGGGGAACCTTTTTGAGACCTAAGACCATAAGCTAATTGAAGTCCCAAAACATTGAGTGCCCTACTTATTATTGCAGGGACCCTTAGGATCTTTAGTCAATTTGTAGCCACTGAGCCTGAGGCTGGTAAACATTCTGCAGTTACTTGAGAATTGCAGCTCCTGTTTCCTGTGGCAAGGTACTGTTGGTCATGTTACAGACCTAGCACACCACATTAAGATATGGTGAAGCCCAAATAAGAACTTGGCTGTGCTTTACCTGCTAAACATCCAAACAGGGCAAAGGAAAAGGGGTCATTGTACTTCTGTTTTCCTCAATGCTGCCTAACTCAGACAACAGACAGAGCAGTAGCAGCTGCGCTTATCTGCTATCTGACTTGATTTACTTAGCAGCCAGCAGCAAACTGACAGAATTGTTACAAATGGCAGGGTGGAGGCAAATATATACTGAGGTTGGGTCCAATTACTTCATGTTTCTTTAAAAGACATAGACCTTTCTGCATAGTTTTTAATGGCAGGGTCACACATTTCTTTCTCTTGAATATGCCTGATATTTAAAAATTCATTCATGGGATGTGGTATCACAGGCTAGGCCAGTATTTGTTGCCAATCCCTAATTGCTCAGAGGAAGGAGTATCATTAATGTTTCAGGCGGATGCTGTTTGACCTGCTGTGTTTTCCAGCCTCACATCTATTGACCCTAATTGCCCAGAGGGCGATTAAGTGTCAACTACATTCTTGTGGGTCTGGAAACACAAGTAGGCCAGACCAGGTAAGGATAGCCATTTCCCTCCCCAGAAGAGGTTGGTGAACGAGATGGGCTTTTCCCTGATTGGCAGCGGATTCATTGTCACCCTTAGACTTCCAGATTTCTATATTGAATTCAAATTCCATCGTCTGCTGTGGCGGGATTTGAATCTGAAACACTAACTGGGTTAACCAACCAGCAATAATACCACTAAGCTGTCACCTCCCCTACAGTTTGGTTATCTCTAATCAATTTTCAGCAGAACCTCAGCTGATACCTATTGGAATCCATTGAGATAGTGAAATTAGCTACTTCGGCAAGATCAGTTCAGTCTGTCGCTAGGTTCGCTTGCTGGTTGAATGTTGCTACGAAGAGATTAAAAGATTTTGTGAGGGAAAAGATAGTACATAACCTAGAAGCAGAGCTTGGAGAAGATTTTAATTGCTTTGTTCATTTTGCTGCAATTAAACTGTGCACCAATAAACAATGATTCATCGTGAAACTATGAAGGCGAAACATGACAACTGGAAATAGGTCCCAGATTTAATAAGTAGGTAGTGAAGTGTGCTTACAATGTGTATGAGCCTCACAGTGGGTGACACTAATACTTGGTGAGTCTAAGGATGTGGAAGCCTGACCATATTGTTTGGAGCACATGTGTGAAAATTTGTCCAGAGTCAAGTCCAAACCTGGCCAGATGCATGACTAGGCTGTAGCCAGGAATAGATATTGAGGCAGGGCATCCTGCATCTATGGGAATGCCCCTTTCTTGAGAGTTGTGCTGAAAGACATTTCCAGACAGATCCAGTGTGAGAGCGACAAACAGAATAGGAGAGGTTATTGCTTCTCTGTATAATTGAAAATGTAGCTTCTCTGACACCAGGTGGGTCTCCCTTCAGTCTTCATAAAATCACCTTGATTTTTACATTAGGCCTTGCTTGTCTACAGCTGCCTTCGAAATCAGTAAAGATAAAATGTTAACTAGAAAGAATAAGTACAGATGTGTGCATGAACATCATGGCTTTACATCAACCTCTCCTACTCACCTTCTGCCTTGGGTAGTTTGGGGCTTTGAGTGTCCCCAAAAGTATAATAAATATGAGGTGTACACACATCAACCAAAACATAAAATATTTTGTCAACGGGGCATTGGTAATGTGTTGCCGAAGTACCACAGGAAACCTAATGCCGTGTTAGAGATAATAAATGGGGTTGATTGCATAGCATGCGAATAACGAAATTATTTCACTATATGTGAGATATCCATTTAGATCCAAGAAATATATTAACGCTAACCAGCAACTGATGCCTTGCTGAAACCGCTGAGCACATTGGCCTATTCTGTCATCAATGCACTTGACATGGCAGAGGAGCTCAATCTTGCCTCAAGAGGCAGTCGGGCGCTTGTGTTGATGTGGGGGCTGGGTGTAATTATCCTGAGAGGTCACCAACACTAGAGTTTAGGGGAGGAGTCAATAGGAGGGACAGGGCAAGTGGTGGTTGATGGTGGCCTGCCAGTTGAACATACTTTCTGCTGATTTCACATTCAAGTAAACATAATAACATTTCACTTCACTTGACAGAAGCCGCAAGGATTCAATTCAAGGATCCCTTTTGGCTACAGTTCATAGAATCCCTACAATGTAGAAGCAGGCCATTTGGCCCATTAAGGGCGGCACGGTGGCACAGTGGTTAGCACTGCTGCCTCACAGCGCCAGAGACCTGGGTTCAATTACCGACTCAGGCGACTGACTGTGTGGAGTTTGCACATTCTCCCCGTATCTGCGTAGGTTTCCTCCGGGTGTTCCGGTTTCCTCCCACAGTCCAAAGATGTGCGGGCCAGGTGAATTGGCCATGCTAAATTGCCCGTAGTGTTAGGTAAGCGGTAAATGTAGGGGTATGGGTGGGTTGCGCTTCGGCGGGTCGGTGTGGACTTGTTGGGCCGAAGGGCCTGTTTCCACACTGTAAGTCTAAGTCTAAGTCTAAGTCTAAGTCCACACCAACCCTCAAAACAGCATCCCATCCAGATTCACCCCCTCTGCCTTAACCCCATGGCTAATGGCCCACATATCCCTGGATGCTATGAGTAATTCAGCACGGCCAAAGTGTGGCAGCAGTGCTAACCACTGAGCCACTGTGCCAGCCAGCTCACCAAAATGTATGCAGCAAGCATGGTGCACACTGCATTCAATACTGACCCAATATTTGGAAGGAACTTTAAATACTTTGCATGAGATATGGGATGTTATGCCTGTATCAGGGATATTGCAGGGCATTCTAACCAGCATAGCAATTGGCACACTCCTGACACATTGAAGAGTGTGCATTCTGTCCTGTGTATTGGTGACTTCAGCCAAAACGAGTGCAATCCAATCCAATTTTAAGTTTCATGTATCTGGAATATATTATCACTCATGTCATAGGGCCACTTGCACTGTCTAAATCGTGATCAATAGCAATCAATAGCTACATGGTCACATCTTTGTAGAGCCCCATCCAATAAACCAACCTAGTAAATCCATGATGGCAATCCCCCTTTACGAGATTGCACTGTATAATGAAGGTACATAATGAATGCAAGTCAAATTGATGATAAAGAAGGAAAACAAAGCCTTAGAAGTATTTAAAATGGAGGCTGGATTGTCATTATCAATTCAGCCACGGTGCATTGAATTAAAGCAGCCTTTAGATGCCTAATGCTTGACGCAATTGCATCTATTTTATACCTAAACATGCATATGAGCATTGCAGTCTGATTGCCTTATGGGCACAAAGCATTGGCATATTCATTGCCAATGAATCATAGCACAACTCAAATTCTGCAGTACGGTCTTGTACAGATTCAATTTCTCCTGCTAGACATACCCCTGGCTGTGTAATTAAAATATGTATTATTAATAAAACTACATTTAATTCATATTTTTACAGAAATGGTTTGGGCATTATATTGCAGTTATTTGTAATTTGCATTACAAGCAGCTCACACTGAATGTCATTGGTGTAAAGTGAGATCATGTTTGAAAATAGCTCAAATAGCATCTGAAAAGGAAGAACTTTCAGGATGCAAGCAGTTTGCATCTCAAACACAAATGAGTAGCAAACTACAAATATAACGGGGTGCTTCTTTACTCATTACATGATAATTATCACATAATTATAAGTAAATTAAGCAGAACGTACATAAACTATTTCTGCATTGAGAGGGTACATGTGTTTAAGATTTAAAAATGGTCTCATTCATTGGTCTTTGTGTATCACAGATTTAACTATGACACTGAATAAAAGGTATCGGTAAGAGGTTAAAAAATGCACACTCTGATTAATGCAGAACTAAAATCTGCTCTTTTTTGGCATATTTGAAAATGAAGAGGAACTTTGGAGTTCTGTGTGGAAAAATGCCACAGAAATATTATTTTAAATACCTTGACAGTGGTGGGAACAATATTTTGATGACATAATAGTAGACACATTCATTTAGTTCATGTGAGAGGAGTTGTGATGGAAAATCTTCAACTAAGACAACTTGCTTTTCTTAGTGACACCTGGAAACATCTCAAAAAGCTTCAATTACTTACATATTTTTTGAAACACAAAGGCTCACAAATTCAGATGTGGTCTGGCTAAAGAAACCCAAAGACACCAGTAACTAGAATAGATCAGAAAATGGTCCACCGCCCTCACTTGCTTATATCAGTAGAATGTGGATTTCACAGGGTGGGGGTGAGGGAGGGTCACAGGCAGCGTCAGACCCATCAGTGGGGATGCAGATCTAGCACCTGCAGTTACATCAGGATATATTTCTACTTCTCCTGATTCAACTTTAATGTCAGCATGTTAAATGCCTTTGGTGGCAGTCTCCAGTGGTCTCTTTGCTGTTGTTCGGCTGATGCACTCTCATGCTAACTGACTGCAACTAGCTGTGATCCAACTGGGCAAATGAACCTGATAGTATCATATTCGCATAATGAATTCAGCTAAGACCTACTTCAGGTAAGCGTGCAGTCCTGCATCTCTAATTAACATGATGTGTGACATACCATTTTGCATCCTTCAGAGGTTAAATGGGTGCAACACAAAGATTATTTCTATATAGACAACCTAGCAGCCCCAGTGCATTGAGGTCTTGTTGAAGAAGGACATTTAATCTGGCCCTTAGAATGAACCCTTGCATTGAATAGTTATTTTCTATTGGTCTTTGCAGTACAGGACCTGAATAACATGCCAGTAATTGACAAAGAGATGAAGATAGGCAAGGACCTGGAAACAATCATTATCATGAAAGAGGTAGTGTTGGGTGAGCTAATGGAGCTAAGGATAGACAAGTCTCCTGGCCCTGATGGAATGCATCCCAGTGTGCTAAAAAGAATGAAGGGAGGAATAGCAATTGCACTTGTAGGAATTTTCCAAAATTCACCAGACTCTGGGGCAGTTCTAGCAGTTTTGAAAACAGTAAATGTGACACCACCGTTTAAAAAAAGGAGGGAGACAAAAGATGGGGAATTATTGACCAGTTAGTTTAACTTCTGTAGTGGAGAAAATGCTTTAGTCTATTATCAAGGAAGAACTAGCAAGGCATCTCGAGAGAAATTGTCTTGTTGGGTGGATGTAGCATGGGTTCATGAAGGGCAGGTCATGCTTAATTAATCTTTTGGAATACTATGAAGACATTGTAAACACAGATGACAATGGAGACCCAGTAGATATGGTGTATCTAGATTTCCAAAAGACATTTGTCAAAATGCCATACAACAGTCTGCTACATAAGATAAAAGTGAAAGGTGTTACAGGCAACATGATAACATGGATAGAGATTTGGTTAACCAGAAGGAAGCAAAGAGTGTGAATAAGTGAGTGCTATTCTGGGTTGGCAATCAGTGATTCGTGGTGTGCCTCAGGGATCGATGTTGGGACCACAATTAATCACAACTTACATAGATAATTTGGTGTTGGGGACCACGTGTAGTGTGTCGAAGTTTATGGATGATACTAAGATGAGTGGTAGAGCAAAGTGTGCAGAGGACTTTGAAATTTTGTAAAGGGACACAGATAGTTAAGTGAGTGAGTGAGCAAAGCTCTGGCAGGTGGAATACAGCTTCAATAAATGTGAAGTTATCCATTTCAGCAGAAGTAACAGTAAAAAGGACTAAGTAGCGTGGGATTATAGTAATTGGAATTTAGAAGAAAGCAGGGGCTCTTATGGAGACATTTAAATTGTGAAGGGAGTAGATAAGATAGAAGTAGAGAGGATATTTCCACTGGCAGGTGAAACTAGGACAAGACAGGATAGCCTCAAAATTTTAGGGAGCAGATTTGGGACTGAATTGAGAAGGAACTTCTTCACCCAGAGGGTTGTAAATCTATGGAATTCCCTGCCTAGTGAAGTGGTTGAGGCTTTCTCAGTAAATGTATTTAAAGCTGAACCCCATTCTCCTGCCTTGACCCTACAACCAGAGAAACACAGGACATAAGTGCATGAGTAGGCCATTTGGCCCTTCGAGCTTTCACCACTTGAAGAAATATTCTTAGCAATGTCAAAACTCCAATCTGAAAAGGAAAGCCTTTCACCAGTTGAACACTGCCAAAGGAATGAGTGGTTAAAGGATTTCCTGAGGGGAAACAAGCAAACAACATATGTTTTTTCTCCTCAAGCCCAATCTGATATTATTTCCCCATGTCTCACATCCTATTTTATTTTTCCTCCAGTCAAGACAGTAGGATAGCTTTGGGCATGAGCTTTTTCGCTATTTATTTATGTATTGCCAACAAACATGATCCCACCTCAGCAGGAGCAACAAAACTTGATCTAGTGCCCAAATTCAATCTGATCAAATGGAATACAGCAGCCAGAGATCTCTGAGACTTAACCAATTACTGTAGATGTTGGCACAGAAGCCGACCTTTGAAGCCTTGAGAAATCCCTTCAAGTGAGGGCTGACTTAAACATGGAGTGTAATGGCTTTGGAAATATCATTAACATTCAGTGCAAAGAATGCACATTTCTTAAATTCCCATGCATCATTGTGACACAGTTAAAATAACCTGCATGATTCATTACACTCAGTTTTAAGGCACTAATTAGTAAAACATGCATTTGTGGGGAGAAACATTGAGGCTCGCTACTAATGCAAATATATCATGTCATGGCTGAAACTCTGGGGTGTGTTAATCCAAATGCTGAATATATGCAAAAACATTACTTTTTGGGCTGGAGAAATGGTTGACCTATACACCAAGACGTATTATATCTCCTCAGCTTGTGAAAAACAAACTGGGCCATTGATTTGATTTTCTTTTCATAAAAGGGAGGGTATTTAATTGAATATTCTAATAGAAATGATTTCCAAAATGCAATAACTCCCAGATGTTCTGATTTATAAAATCTGTATTAGTTAAAAAAAAAGCTGAAGGATAATCCAAGTCATTTGAAAGCTGGACCTCATAAGCAGTTGTCTACTTTTTTCAACCATGAGGAACTGGATTTCGTCCCAATTGAAAAGTAAATCTCTATGATCTACATAACCGTTCTCTTATTTAGATATGTTCATTTACAAGAATTCGCACTGAAATGTTAGCAAAACATTGCAGTTTTCAAGAATATTACTTGCTGTTATCAAGCTTTAATTCTACAATTGTATCCAGGTGTTGGTTGAAAACCAAAACTGCAATGTTTACCTTGGGAAGCTTCAAAGTGTAATCTGAGCTTGTAATGAATTACATGTATAGTCTGAGAAGTAAAGGTCATTGCACAACATTAACCTACGTTTTACATTCGTCATTTAACTGGTGATTGCAGGTACAGTGTGCATAAAATGATTATGCCTTTCAGATTAAATGTTTTAAATGTTTAACTTCTGTTGGTAGAAAAGAAGAAGTTGCCTATGATCTCTGATGTTCTTAATGTAAACCTGAACAAGAAGGAGTAAAATGGTGTGGAAATTTATTGAGTATAATAATGTAAAGTAGATTCATTTTCCTTCTAGATTTTAAAGACTATTTTTAATGAGAGAGGACATGAAAACTTACAAGTGGATGAGGTGGATCAAGGAAACATTTAGAATGTAAACTTGGAGATCCAAGATGGCGGCGACTCAGCAAGTCTGAGTCTATAGTGCTCTTCCCAAGACTGGGGCAAAGTGGGCCACCTGCCTTTATCACACTTACCAAATCATTTAAAATAGTTTTTACTTAATGTAATTAGTTGCTCAGTACTAAATTTAAACAGTCTAGTCTCCTGTAAAAATGACTAGGGGGAAAGGAGCCCGCAGTTCTCAGCAGGCAGGAGCCCCTCCCCACCCTCCCCAGCTGCAGCAGAGGTGTCCGCAGCCGCCCCGGGGAACTTACCTATGGTGGCGAGCCTCGTGAAAATAATCTCCAAACTTGACGCAAAGATCGACACCTTCATCGAAGAGTCCCGGAGCAGATGGAATTTTCTCTTGGCCCCGCTACAAAAGCATGACTGAGACATCGAGGAAATTGAGCGGTTGAGTCGGAGGGGCGGAGCTAAAGGCCGCGACCACCAAGACTATAGCAGAATCGGCTGTGGGTCAGGTCCGGACTCTTGAACAGCAAGTCCGGACCTTAGAGAATCACATTGACGATCTTGAGAATCGAGGTCATCGAAAAAATATTCGTTTGCTGGGCCTTCCCGAATTGAACGAAGAAGGCCAGCTTATAGCGTTTCTCGAACAGTGGCTTCCACAGCTGTTAAATCTGGAGGTTGGATCAGGCCAGGTAAGGGTGGAATGGGCCTACTGGGTTGCAGTGCGCAGGCCCGGCTCGAATCAGCACCCCCGCCCGGTTCTGTTCCGGCTGCAGAACTACAAGGAGAGGCAGATGCTCTTGGAAGCTTCCGGAAATCTTGGTAAAGATCCCCAAGCCATGATTTATAAAGGCTCCAAGATTATGTTATGCCAGGACTTTTCCCCAGCTTTGGTCTGAAAGAGGAAGGCGTTTGATGAAGCGAAGAAGCGTTTAAGGGACTTAAACATTCAGTACTCCTTGCACTACCTAGCTACGCTATGCTTCAGCCATGAAGGGTCTGTGTATAACTTCGGATCACCGGAGAAGGCCAAGGAATTTTTGGACTCTCTTAGATAAATTGTAAAAGTTAATTAATGTTGTTTTGCCCTCCCCCCACCCCGGTTTACCCCCTTTTTTCCCCCTTTCATTACCTTACTGTTTAATACTATCTCCGGGGGGTGGGGAGAGGGGTTTATTTATTTATTCTTCACTTAGCGATTTTCTCCCCCCTCCCCCTTTTTAAAAAAAAATATATATATAGGCCGGGAGTCTAGTTAATGTAGGTGGGGGGGAGTTGGTTATCTTATCCTATTTTATTTCTGTCCTTAGGCGCGGGGTTGTTTTCCCCTGTTATTTTGTATTACTATATTTAATTATTATTTGTTGAGACTGTAATTTTATAGTTATATATGTTTATACATAATATTAACATTACCAAATATATCCAGGTGTTGGTGTGGGTGGGGGGGGAACGTGGTGGGGGGTAGGATACTCATTGTTAATTCTAGCTCAGTAGTATATTTGAATTTTTTTTATCCTATCGCGGAGTGCCTGGGTCAAGGTTGGGCACTTGTTGAGAGAGGTTATGATGGGCTTTTGGAAAGGAAGTGATGCCCCCTGGGAATAAGGGAGAAAATCTCCGTTTAAATATGTTTTATATTTTTTTATTTAGAAATAGTTTTTTTATTATACTGATCTGAGTGTATTAAAGAGCCTTTATTTTTGTGAATTTTATATGCTCTATGCTCGGGATGTTTTGGATAGGGTTTCTTCTCCCAAGGGGTCTCAGACTTGCCCGGTGATTATGGTTAATCAGTCGATTAAGTGATGCACCTGGAATGTCATGGGGAGTAATTCACCAATCAAAAGGAAGAAAATATTATCAAACCTCAAGAAAGAAAGGGTTGATATAGCTCTCCTATACAAGACACCCTTATTGGATAAAGAACACCTGAAATTACGACAGGGAAGAGATTATTTTCCATTCTCTCTTTCTGTGCAAGGAAAAATATTTTGGTAAACTGGGTAGCTGAGGGCCCTCATGATCTTTTGAATTGGCATAAAATAATTATGAAGTACATTCCTCCTGACTTCCTTACAAATATGGTGCACCAAAGAAAACCGAATTATTCCATAAAATATGGCAGCCCTTCTTGAATTACACAAATACAGATATTTTGGTCATCCTAACAAGGGCTTTTATTTAATTGCGAGGGTGAACCGGCTGGTCCAGGGTCCCTTGGGAGAGGAATCCTGCACGAATATGGGTTTTGTTATGATTTGATGTTAACATGTTCCGAGCATGTATATCGCTACTCATTTTCTGTGTTAACCGTCATTTTTTTTTCTCTTGAATAATGTAAGAGATTTAATCATACACTCTGATTAGTTGTAGGTTAGATGAGTAGTTGGTTGAGTTTTATCTTTTTTTCTCTTGTTTTTTTTCTGTTTGATAGATTTTGGGTATTATTTATTTAAGATTTAATTGTATATCACTGTTTATACTTGGGTTTATTTTTAGTTTTCTTTTATAAACATGTAAAAACATGTTAAATTTTCAATAAAAAGAACTATATAAAAAAAAATGTAAACTTTATAAGATGATTCCGAAGGATGTTGAAAAACTAAGAGGAAATCTAAGAGATCCTGTATCAACATCAAATGCTGAAATATCATGATTTGGACTGGGGTGTACAAAGTTAAAAATCACACAACATTAGGTTATAGTCCAACAGGTTTAATTGGAAGCACACTAGCTTTCGGAGTGACCCTCCTTCATCAGGTGATTGGAAGCTAGTGTGCTTCCAATTAAACCTGTTGGACTATAACCTGATGTTGTGAAATATCATATTATGGTATATTCCCTGGAGCTCTTAAGTATCATTTTATTTCATGTTATCCTGATTGTGCTCTTAACGAGCATGTCATGAAATATTGTATTCCCAGGTGCTCCAACTACATCAACTTGCGTTCAATCATCTATACTCTTTCAAATCTTATCTTGAGGGTGTTATTGTTAAGGGTGTGTTACTCTAGATGCACTCATATCATCAAGGTTTGTTAGGCTATAGCTTGTATCTATTGATAATGTATCAAATAAGGACCAATTGTACACATTCTCTATTAGTCATATCACGCTGACCTGTGACACTGATCAGAGTGTTTGATTAGTTCGAATATCATGTTCATAAATCAGTGGAAAATCAAAGGTCTGTTGATAGGAAGTGCGTGAATTCAAAGCAGAGTTCTGAAAAGGGTCACTGGACCCAAAATGATGCTGCCAGCAGTGCTGAGCTTTTCCAGCAATTTCTGATTTTGAATTCAAAGCAGATTTTTATGACAGCCGTAAGTAGCATGAAGGAGGAAAAGAAATATCAAGTTGAATCAATTGAATTGCTGAATAACATTGAATGAAGTTGCTTTGTGCAGCCTTCATGAAAATTTCCCCCAGCTGAAAATTTAGAAGAAAATCTAACACTTTTAACATCAGAAAATATAAAGACAAATGGAACAATTTTTAGTAGAACACTTGTTCTTTCTGTGACCTGCATGCTGTGGTAAACCCTGGAATATAGTTATTTCTTTCTCGGTGGCAATAGCTTGCGACTGGTTTTCTCAGCTATTTTCTTTGTAGATAAAGAATAAGCCAAACATAATTCACAACCTGGGAGTCCAGCAGCTGGCACAGCACACCATATTTTAAAATTTTTCTGTTTGATTTCATCCTTATTTTTAAAATTCATTTTTGAAAAACTGTTTTATATACCTTGTTTAAGGTCCAGTTAGCTCACTCGGCTAGATGCTAGTGAGTAGTTCCCATTAACACCAATAGCTTAAGTTTGTTTCCTGTTAATGATGAGATAAGCTTGAAACCTAGCTCCTTGCTGTGGTCCTGAGAGTAGCAAAACACTTCTGATGCCCAGAGAAATAACATGATGAAGCATCAGTGGGCAATGAGCCAAGGACCCAAGAAAAAAAAAGCCTGACCATATACTTGAACCATGTTTTCCATTCCCAATATTATTTTGAGTGTTTCCTGCTTAGGACTCAGTTAAGATTTTTAAAAGTTTACTTGTGGGCTGTGGGCATCGCTGGCTGGCCAGCATTTATTGCCCATCCTTAGTTGTCCAAGAGATGGTGATGATGAGCTGCCTTGTTGAACTGCTGCAGTCCACTACTGTGGGTTGACCCACAATGTTATTGGGGAGGGAATTACAGGACTTTGACCCAGCAACAGTGAAGAAATGGCTATCTATTTCCAAGTCAGGATGGTGAGTGGCTTGGAGAGGAACTTGAAGGTGGTGTTGTTCTCATGTATCTGTTACCCTTGTCCTTCCAGATGGAAGTGGTTATGGTTTTGGAAGGAGCTGTCTGGGGATCTTTACTGAATTTCTGCAATGTCTCTTGTAGATAGTATGCACTGCTGTTACTGATCATCAGCAGTGAAGTGCCTGGACGTAACTCCAATCAAGCAAGCTGCTTTGTCCTGGATGGTGTCAAGCTTCTAGATTGTTGTTGGGGCTGCATTCAATGAGGGCAAGTTACAGTCAGGCCTGCTTAATCAGGCACCAAAATTTACATGTTTGAAGAATGACAACATTGTGTTTCAACATCCTTGTTGATCATTATTTTAAGCTGTGTTTTTCCTACACAACATGAGGTTTGTAACATAAGATAGTAAAAGACCAGATGTCTTACAAGAAAAATATGCTGTCAATACACCTTTTGAAGGCTAGTGCTTAGGTGAGAAAGTTATTTCTCAAGTTTGTGTGGGCTTTGAGCTGCAGAGATAAACAAAAGAAAAAAAATGTTCAGCATTCTTCTCTGGTAATAATTGTAAAATATTTTAATGAATGATCACAAGGTTGACCTTAGTGAGTGCTAGCTGAAAATGTGTTGCTGGAAAAGCGCAGCAGGTCAGGCAGCATCCAAGGAGCAGAAAATTCGACGTTACGTCAAATTTCCTGTTCCTTGGATGCTGCCTGACCTGCTGCACTTTTCCAGCAACACATTTTCAGCTCTGATCTCCAGCATCTGCAGACCTCACTTTCTCCCCTTAGTGAGGGCTAGAATTTGTTGATTGTAAGCCTGTCCTCTGCATTGATTGAAAATTACTATAAATAATAAAATTCCAAGGAAATCAAGCGAGAAGCATATGTGTGTTCAAAACTTCCTAAGGTAAAAATAAGCTCTATTATTTTATTAAAAGTAACCATGAAAGCAAAGATGCTGTAAATGATAATCAACCGATCTCCTATATTGAAAATCATTATGTAAAATAAGCCCAGACAAGCGAAGAAATAATTGAGGACAATACCAGTACACTGGTCTTTTGATTTTGCTGTGAATTTTGAATGGTTATAACCCTTGCATTTATATTGCTTACATTAAGAACTGGACATCAGTCATTGTTCATCTGAATTTTTCAGATGAACAAACTGGGAGAGTTTGAATAAAAACCCTGTTGAAAAGCTTTGGATTAATATGGGAGTACTAACAAGGCAGTTTGGGCAAGTGTCCTGTTTAGGGCAGGACGTCCTTCTATTGTTTCAGCTCTGAGTTTTCCTCTTGGGTTGGAGCGCTGGCAAAATCCCCCATGAGGTTTCTGGTGGGAGTCCTATCAAAGGTGAAGAATTGCAAACACTTTATGGTGCGTTACAGAATCAGATGATGTGGAAAGATTTGAGATGAATAATCACTGAAGGCATTGGTAGGGTTCATCATATCATCACAAATTTGTACATTTTAATTACTCTGTACATTTCCTTCATTTTGTTTCTTCTGTGGATTGCTTCTTTGCACAGCAAGGCCTCTGTAGTTAAAAATTGACAAACTAATGTGAAACTGGCCAACAGCAACTAATTAACATTGGATTTCTGTCCTGCAGTGTCTCAATTTGTAGAGGATCTGGGCTCCACTCAGTAGCTCATAACAATGACAGGGAACTCAATTATGCCAAGCTTTCCTACATGAAAATTGTTTTCCTTCTTGTTTTTATGTATCTTAATTTCCCTATATTTTGTCTCTATTCTTTCATAGAATATCTACATTGCTCTCAAGGTCAGCATTTGTTGCCCATCCATAATTGTCCTTGAAGTGAGTGACAGTTCAGCATCAATCACATTGCAAGAGATGTGGGGTCACATGTTGGCTAGACTAGGTAAGGACAGCAGATTTATCTTCCGAAACAGAACTAGTGAACCAGATGGGACTTTGCAGCAATCAGTCTTGGTTTCCTAGTCACCATTAGTGATCCTCACTTTCAATTCCACCAGTTGTCATTTGAACCCACACCCACAGAACATTATCTTGGCTCTTTGGATTTCTATTCCAATGACATTATCATGATGCCACCAACCCCTTTGTTTAGTGAGAAGGCTCATTGGTCTTGTTGCTGTATAATCTCACTGTTGTCATTTAGGGTTTCCAATATTCCAAGAAAAGTTTGGAGTGTCCTGGAATTAAAGATAAATCTCCACATAATGGTTGCAGAGCAATCCAGGAGAAAAATCAAAGGGATATTGAAAATGAATGATCTTTATCCTTCATTTTCTCTGAACATTAATTCATTAATCATGGAACTATAAGCCATCAGAAAGTAAAGGATGATTAAACAATCAAGTAACATCCAAAATTGCCATTAATAGGCTTTCTAATTGGTATGAGAAGAGTTTGTTCCATTATAATGCACATACTATGCAACCAATGGGAAAAGCGTAATGTTGTGGCAGCCTTCCAGTGAAGCTCCCCAAATTGTTGTGGTTCGAGACAGCACACTCCAACTCCTCAAGCTCCCAGGAGAAGAGAGATGAGCTGGCTCCCTTTTATTATTGACCTGTCCCTTCCCCTGCCTTTCCTTGTGGGTAGTGTTTTCTCAGACCCAAATTAACATACTTTAAAAAGAATCAATTTATCCAAGCTTTATAAAGTTAACATTAAAGAATGAATTTTAATTTACTTTTAGTTAAGTCCGAGTTACTTTGAGTTATTTTGGGTTGTTTGTTGCCACAAGCCCTAGTGGGTTCTCTTTCTGTACCTTACCAAGCTCGTCTCATTAATTAGTTACCACATCCATATGGCAAGTTAAACATCTGACTTTCAGCCCACTTTATGATGTGCCACTCCTGGAACTCAGCAGATATCCCACAGTTCAATGGCATCCCTTTTTGTGACCGTGCCTTGTTTAGAAGCCCATTGAGCACCAGGATGAGCACTGTTGGTTCAAAGCTACCCTGTGCAGTTCCTAATGCTTGCCCCAGACATGACAGACAGAGGGAAGTTAGCACCCTATTATGTGGGCAAGGATCTAGAGGTCTTACTGGATGCTGTGGTGTCAGATCATTACATTGAATGTGTCGAGCACACCAGCAGGAGTAAGCTGTCTGCCCTTTCAGCATGCTCTACCACTCAACATGGTAGTGGTCTCAGCCAACTTACCTACACCCTACAACCTAATTCCCCTCACTATCAAAAACATAACACAGGTCTTGAATAAATTCAAAGATCCAGCCTCAATACATTTTGAGGGAAGAGAATCCACACTCTAATGACCCTCAGGAAAAAGTTCTCTGCATTTTTAAATTGTATCAACTTTCAGCCTCCCCAGACATTTTACAGAGAGATATTGATCAGTTAAGTGGGTAAAACATTGGAAAACGGAGTATATTGTGAGAAAATGTGAAGTTGTTCATTTTGGAAGGGTAACAAAAGGACAGAGGATTATTTTAAATTCACACATGGAAAGTGAGTGTCGCTAGCTGGCTGGTATTTATTGTCTAATCCTAGTTACCCTAGAGAAGATGGTGATGAATTGCCTTCTTGAAGCGCTGCAGCCCAAGTCCAAAGGGACTTGCGGGCTACTTGTGCATGCAACATAGAAAGCAGGTGCAGTAGGTAATCAGGAAGGTGAATGAAACATTGGCCCTTATTTGAAGGAGGTTGGAGTATAAGAATAGGGAAGTCTTATTGCGACTGTACAAGGCACTGGTGAGATCACACCTGGAGTATTGTGAACAGTTTTGGTCTCCTTACTTAAGGAAATATATAATTTAATTGGAGGCAGTTCAGAGAATGTTCATGATCTTGGTATGCAGGCATTGTCCTATGAGCGAAGGCTAGCCAGGTTGAGACTCTATTCATGAGAGTTTAGAGAAAATTAGAAGTGATCTGATTAAAACATATTGGTTGGACAAGGTAAATGCTGAGAGGATGTTTCCCCTCATGGGAGAGTCTAGGACCAGAGGGCACAAACTCAGAATTAAGACGGGGTGCAATTTAATTTCTCCTCACAGAAGATTGAGAGTCTCTGGAACTCCTTGCCAAAGAGAGCAGTGGGGGCAGTCCTTATGCATATTTAAGGAGATAGACAAATTCTTGATCAGTGGGGGAATCAAGGATTGCCAGGAAAATACAGGCAACTGGCTGTGAGGAAAGTTGAGTCAGCAATGGTGAGACAAGCTCAATGGGCCAAATGGCCTACTCCTGATCAATCTTCTTATGGTCTTATGATCTTATGAGAGAAAATATCCCCCTGTGAGGAAGCAATGGCCTCATGGTATTATCACTAGACTGTTAATTCATGACAATGTCTGGGAACCCAGGTTCAAATACTGCCAAAAGGCAGATGGTGGAATTTGAATTCAATCAATATCTGGAATTAAGAATCTAATGATGATCATGTTGGAAAAACCCATCTGGTTCACTAGTGTCCTTTAGGAAAGGAAACTGCCATCCTCACCTGGTCTGACCTATGTGATTCCTGATTCACAGTAATTTGGTTGACGCTGGGCAATTAGGGATAGGCAATAAATACTGGCCGAGCTAGTGACACTCTCATCCCATGAATGAATAAAGAATAAAGAATCAACCTTATCCAGTCCCTTCAGGTGTTAATCTAGAAAATTGTAAAACAGACTGCTGATTCACTCTTACTCATTTTTATATAAAACTGGATGCTTGGGGTTAAGGTGAGGGGAGAAAGATTTCAAAGAGATCTGAGGGGTAACTTTTTCAAGCAGAAGGTGGTGCGTGTACAGAATGAGCTGCCAGTGGAAGTGGTGGTATAATTACAACATTTAAAAGCCATCTGGATGGGTATATGAATAGGACAGGTTTAGAGGGAGATGGGCCAAATGCTGGCAAAAATGATTAGATTAATTTAGGCTATCTGGTCGGCATGGATGAGTTGGACTGAGGAGTCTGTTTCCATGCTGTACAGCTCTATGACTCTCTAACACAAATTGGATGTGTGTCACTGAGTGCACAATGTCCTTGCTACAGCATTACAATGAGAGTTGCCAGTGCAGGCCGCAATACAGCATTGAAGGGCAGAAACAATTTGTAAGTGAATAAGAGATGTGCCAGGAGTGTTCTTAGAGGCTGACACATATTAGATGCCAAGGTCCCTAGATGTGGGTGTGTGTGCTTGGTGCCTATAGAGCAAGTCCTGGTGCCCGGTTTTATAACATGGAAGTTGTAGAGAGTAAATGACAAGTTGACTCCACCAAGTGCTTATTCTAGTTTCTTTGTCAAGTTTGCCCGACATCCAGGTTGTTTTGAGAGTTTAGTAAGATAGGAAACTGAATATTAATGAGGCCAGTTTTGGCATTAACCAAGTGTTTAACAATCACTAATGATTGTCTTTTCATTGCTGCCTAGTGGAATCTCACCTTGTCAATTGTGAAAAGTAGAGTGAGATGATCTCAATGCTGAGATGGGCCTTACTGCATTTGTTGCCTGATTCTGACACATATCTTAACATTGCTCAGACCCCGAGAAGATCCATCCTGAATTTATTAATTAAAACAATCAAGAAGAAATAGTAACACAGCACGCACACATAATGTCAAGATAAGAGGTGAGTCCAAGAAGATGAAATTTTTAAAAATCAGTCTCTGAATTGTTGATGAAGAGCAGGTAACTTGTTGCTGCATGCATTATTGGGTGACACTGACAGTTTTGACATTTGCCGCTGAGCAGTCAGTTTTGTGACTAATGGTTTTGCAGCTTGATTGAAATTCTGTTGTTCTGATTCCTTTTGACAGTGAGTGAATTACATCATTCAAAGTGAGTAAAAGCTTTTCTCTTTTGTTATGTCTGCCGTGCAGGGGTGTTTGAAAATGACTGTTATCAAAGCAGTGGCAATCACAACACTAGTCTCTAGTCCATACATTAAGATGTCTGGCCAATAATGTAGGTTAGTACTATCATTAGTTTATGATTTTTTTTGTTTGTATAATCCTTGATGGTGAAACAGACATGTCTGCAACTGGTGGTTTCTGCTTAAAGGGTCAGCACCCTTGTTATCTCTTCTGTTATGTGCTTCTCTGACACTTTACAACATCGATATTCCATAAGCTATAGACAGCTTACCTGCCAGTTACTGAATGTATGCCCACAGATTTTTTTCTTATCTGTAGCAATTCTCTTTAAATCAAAATGGTTCAAAAAATGTGTATAAAGATTTGGGGGTTCTGAAGTGTCAATGTAACAGTGGTGGCAGGCATAGATTGCATTAGACAGGAAAGTTGGCAAGCTTATTCCAGCAACTATGCAGAATTAGAGCTCCTGATCAATCCAGGCAGTGAGTACTGAAAATTATTCGACCAAGTATGCTATTGCAACTAAATATCATCTTGCTCGCAGTCATTGCCCATTCAACGAATATTGGCCAGGAAAGAAACGCCTGGTTTTAACATTCTTTCCCTTTAAACTTTCAGACCTATGTGGCTCAGTGACAATGTATTTACACCTGAAATTGGTTAAGACCCTAGAATTTCCCTGGAGTTACCCTCCACTGTATCACGGCAACTCTACAGAAAATTGGGACACACACTTTATGGTCATGTTTTTCACTGTACCTCTAGCAAAGTAGCATAGGCAGAGGACAAGTAGCTGGAAATGAAATTCTACTGGTAAGGGTCTGGATAGTTACTGAATAAATAAAGTACGTTGTAAAAGTAAGTGATGCCAGTAGAAAAGTTAGCACTGGCCATTGGGTTAACAGCTGAAGCCAGTTAGCATCTGTAGATTAGTCTTTTGTTTACAAGGCAGTACCATCTGTTCAACTTTCTGTATTCCCTTGGCTTACCAGCTGACAGCACAGCCCACCTTATCAATACCAAGTAATTTATTTGTTTCAACTCCAGGGGCTGACCTGCATTGATTCTATCGGGGTAATTTGTTTGAAATGATTTTTAAACATCAGGTTTATTACAAGAACACTTCATCATCAGATAATAGGAGCAAAATTTGATTTTAACAAGTGAAATGAAATCATTCAAAAGAAGGACGTTTGTATTAGAGATGTGACAGTTATTGATCTTTCTGAGCAATAATCAGTTTTTTGTTGATTATGCTTTGATTACATGTCTTTTTGATGAAGGGTGATGTGTTTTATTTTGCACTCAAACACTTCCATCCACTCTGTCCAAAAGAGATACCACCTCAGAAAGTAAAAGCTTTATTAGTGCTTGTTAAATTAGGACACCTTTTAAATATAGCACTAAGATGAGACAATAATTTATGCAGTTAACAGTGGGATACGCATAAAAGTGCAATGCCATCAGGTCAGCTCGTGCTGACTTATTAATAAACAAGCAAGACTTTTTAAAAAATTAATATTAAATGCCTGTTAAATGATCAGTATGGGACAATCTTAGTTTCACATGTTTGCCCACTGTATTTTATAATACGAATATGAAGTCACCCATTTTGTGAACCCAGACAGGAGGTCAGGGTTCAACCTGGGGGCAATGGTTTAATATTGCATAGACTGGCATCTGCTGCTGAATATTTGGAATCAATGCCAAATGAAGTACGTAAGTAAAAATGAAAACATGTATTTATTCCGTAAGCAGTTTTTCACAATGCTAGTACCCTCAAAGCACTTTGCAGCCAATTAATTACTTTTGAAGTGTAAATGCTCGTGTAATGGTGGGAAGGTGACAGTCAATTTTCACACAGTAAACTCTCACAAAGAGCAATCTGATAATGACACCTGGAGGAATTTGCTCAGGACTTCAGTGGTGTTGGCAATAGTGAGAAATGTGGAAAAATATCGTGAAAATGAAAGAAAAACAATGTTGATGTTTAAATAAAAAGTTCAGATTTTCTCCTGTAGTGAAAAAACCATTTGGTACACTTTCCTTTATTGGTCAGTGCATTGAGTATAGGAGTTGGGAGGTCATATTATGGCTGTACAGGACATTGTTTAGGCCACTTTTGGAATATTGCATTCAATTCTGGTCTCCCTGCTATAGAGAGGATGTTGTTAAACTTGAAAGGGTGCAGAAAAGATTTACAAGGGATTAGAGGGTTTGAGCTATAGGGAGAGACTTTCCCTGGAGCATTGGAGGTTGAGGGGTGATCTTATAGAAGCTTATAAGATCTCAAGCGGCATGAATAGGGTGAATTTCCCAGGGTAGGGGAGAACAGAATTAAAGGGCATAGGTATGAGGTGAGAATGCAAAGATATAAAAGGACCCTAAGGGGAAATGTTTTCGCACAGAGTGGGGTGAGTGTATGGAATGAGCTGCCAGAGGAAGCGGTGGAAGCTGGTACAATTACAAGATTTAAAAGGCATCTGGATGGGTATATGAATAGGAAGAGTTTAGAGGGATATGGGCCAAATGCTAGCAAACTGTACTAGATTTATTTAGGATATCTGGTCGGCATGAATGGGTCAGACTGAAAAGTCTGTTTCTTTGCTGCACAGCTCTATGATTTAATGACTCTATGCTTTTAGCAGTGAGTCCTGAACTTCACTTAGAATTGACAACTACCTTATTTTCATGCATTTGCATCTCCTTATTAGCCAATTGTGCCTCATAGCTATCTATAGTTTGAGTACAAGAATTGGAAAGTCATGTTGGTACAGGATGTTGGTGAGGCCTCTTCTGGAATACTGCATCAAGTCCTGTTGCCCAGTTATAGAAAGGATATTATTTTGCTGGAGACGGTTCAGAAGAGATTTACCAGGATGTTGCTGGATATGGAAGGTTTGAGTTATAAAGAAAGGTTGAGATACGAGCTTGTAGAAGTTTATAAAACAATGAGGGGTATAGATAGGATAAATGGCGGGTGTCTTTTCCCAATCATGGGGATTTCAAGACTAGGGGGCACATTTTTAAAGTGAGAAGAAAGAGATTTAAAAAAGACATGAGGGGCAGTTTCTTTTATGTAGAGGGTGGTTAGCATGTGGAATGAACTTCCTGAGTAAGTGGTGGATGTGGGCACAATTATAATATTTAAAAGATGTTTGGATTAGTACATGAATTGGAAAGGCTTTGAGGGATATGGGGCAGGCACAGGCGGGTGGCACAAGTTAAGTTTGGGATTATGTTTGATATGGACTGATTGGACTGAAGTGTCTGATTCTGTGCTGTAAGACTATGACTCTGTGACTTTATTGAGCATACAATTCTCTGTCTATTTCCCAAGAAACTGGATGACAGTTCCCACCTTGAAAGTCAGAGCAGTGATCTGGAGTTACCTGCTTGTTTGTCCATGTAGCTGAATGCTTTGTGGTTATTGTCCTCCTCACCCTCACTGTATTGTTATGGCTGATCGCCAAACAACTCAGGAAACAACAATAAAACAAAGAACTGTAGATGATAAAGATCTGAAACAAAAACAGAAGTTGTTGGATAAGCTCACCAGCATCCTTGCAGAGAAAGCAGATTTAATGTTTTGAATCCATTGACCCTTCTTCATAGTAACTGGACTTAGAATCATTGAGTCAAAGCATATTATAGTCATACAGCGGGGAAACAGACACTTTGGTCCAACTTGTCCATGCCGACTCGGTTTCCAAAATGTACTGGCCCCATTTGTCTTTGCTTGATGCATATCCCTTTAAACCTTTCCTATCCATGTTCCTGTGAAACGTTAACTCTGCTTTCTCTACATAGATGCTACCAGACCTGCTGAGTTTCTCCGGCAATTTCTGTTTTTACTCAGAATACACTTTGGAACTCAGGGAGACCTTTGTCAGTTCATTATATGCAGAGTCATCTCACAAAGATATACAGGATCCATCTTGTAGTTCTTAGCACTCATTCACATTACACTTATGTGGAGGATGGCCAAGTCTGTGGATTTCACTGCTTTTTACCATAGGGTAGGATGGGTCAATAGCTTGGAAGGATCAAGTGGGTGAGAGCCATTGACGGGAGATACTGCAAGCAGTGGTGAGGTTAATATTCTATGGACATTGGTGAGGTTAGTATTCAGTGGCAGAGTTAGAATGAGAATGAATTGGTGCTGAGAAGATAGTGTCACTTACCTCTTTCTGCATTACTATGCATTGTCAAAAAGTGTGGAGCTGGAAAAGCACAGCAGGTAAGGCAGCATCCGAGGAGCAGGAGAGACAGGAATGCTGTACGTTGTGTCTGACACTGGAACTAGCACAGACCTGGGCCTGTGTCTCCAGATTAACTGTACCTTGTTCCTGGGACCCCTCTGGTGGTCTACTGGGAAGAGGATAGCCCACCTGTAGATCATCCCCTCCAGGTCCCTATCCAAAAGGCAGCTTCGCTTCCTGAAACATTTCAGTTTCTTACGAAGGTAGTGTTTGAGGTTGCTCTTGGCTTGAAGAGTTCAAATTGGTGTGCAGCCAGGCTTTAAAGAATAATTTTCATTGTTAATGGATGGAGTTTCCCAGATGAATTAGGCCCATGAAGAACCTTGTTGATTGTAGAGCTTCTTGCAGTTTTCTTTCATGTAGAAACTACATACATTATTTAAAACTTTGAGTAAAGTAAGTGAAGGTCTCTTGGCTACACCTAAGGCTTAAAGATCTGTCATCCATTATACAATTGTTTACATTTCTTCCACTGAATTTCTCAGGTAGGTTAACATTTAAACTGTAATTAAATTCCTTGAGCATTTTTGAATAGCATTGACATCAGAGTTATCACTGTTTTCACAACCAGATGCCCCAATTAATTCCATAAAACAGCAAAAGTTTCTAAAACATTTAAATTATGAATTCAGTATTCACCACATTTATAAATGATGGCCACAGCTTATTTTCCTCAGTCCAACAGAAAGTCAGAGTCAGCAGTATTACAGGATTTTTTAATGTCCAAACATATTCTGTTTCAAAGCTGAGACTTGTGCAATTAATGCACCAAGTTTGTCGTGGTGAATAGATTAACCAAAGAAATACAAATGTTGATGTCTGCCTTGAGCCAAGATCTAACAGGTTAAAGGAAATTAAATGAGTTTCTTGGTACTGGTTAACTGCATCAGCCTTGGCACCCTTTCAGACCCTATTTAATTCAAGCCAGCTGCATCTTCTACAAGGTTTAGAATACATTCTTTACACAAGGATGTGATACAGAGATCCTTGAATTGAATCTGAATCTAGTAGCTACATCAGAAATTTCTACAGTTTAAGCTGAAATTTTATAAGAAAGAAAGATTTCCCTCTTCAGAGGTGGCATAGTGGCTCAGTGGTTAGTACAGCTGCCTCACAGTACCAGGGACCAGTGTTCAATTCCCACCTTAGGTAGCTGTCTGTGTGGAGTTTATGCATTCTCCCCAAGTTTGCATGCATTTTCTCCCACAATCCAAAGATGTGCAGGTCAATGAATTGGCCATGCTAAATTGTCCATAGTATTAGGTGCATTAGCCAGGGGTAAATATAGGGTAGGGAATGAGTCTGGGAGGGTTACTCTTCAGAGGGTCAGTGTAGACTGGTTGGGCTGTAGGGAATGTAATCTAATTTTAAATAAAAACAGAAAGTGCTGGAGAATCACAGCAAATTGGGCAGCATCTGGGGAAAGAGAAACAAAGTTAACATTTTGCATCCCAAATGAATTTTCTTCGAAACTACATTTGTATTAATTTGCTTTTCATGGCCAGGGGATGTCCTAGTGTGCTCTACAGCCAATGGATTGCTTTCAAAGTGTAGTCATTGCAATGTAGAAAATTTGGCAGTCAATTTGCACATAGCAAACTCCCATAAGTGATAACATGATGACAAATTAATTCTTCTTTGATGATGTTCATTGAAGGATAAATATTGGAAAGGACTCCAGGCAAATCTACTCTCATCTTCATTGAAAATTGTTATGTGATCCACTCAAACAGATAGGTGACGGCCCTGTTTAATGTTCATCTGAAAAATTGGTACTTCTGTCAGTGCAGCATTCCCTCAGTTCTGCACTTGAGTGTCAGCTTTCATTTTTGTGCTCAGGACTTAGAGTAAGACTGAAATTAGGACATGGCCTGTTACATCTAAAACATAAGATTAGATTAGATTCCCTACAGTTTGGAATAAGTGTAAAGTACTGATATTGAATGAACTTTAAACACAAGAACAAAGGATCTAACAGCAGGAGTAGACAATTTAGCTCTTTGTGCCTGCTCTGCTGTTTAATATGATGATGGCTGATCCCATTTTGGCTATTTTAAGGACTAAAGTTATTCATGATCCTATAAGAGAGCTGTGAGTGCCATGGTGGCTCAGTGGTTAGCACTGTTGCCTCACTGTACCAGGGACCTGGGTTCAATTCCAGCCTTAGTTGAATGTCTGTGTGGAGTTTGCATGTGGAAATGTCGATGATGCTGTCTGACCTGCTGTGCTTTTCCAGCAACACACTTTCAGATTGGTGAGTTGGCCATGTTAAACCGTCCATAATGTTCAGTGTTATGTAGGTTAGGTGCATTAGTCAGGGTTAAATATGGAAGGGTCAATGTGGACTTTTTGGGCTTAAAGGCCTGTTTCCACAATGTAGGGATTTAGTAAAGAAGTAATTTGTCCCATCTTTGTTTTAAATCTGCCACCCTTTACCCTAAAACTATGACCTCTCATTCTAGATTGCTTCACAAAGAGAAACATTTTCTCTGTGTCTGTTTTATTGATCTCCTTCTGCATCTTATATACCTCAATTAGAAGTCTTTTTATCTTTCTAAACTTGAGCAAGTATAAGGTTAAACTGCTCAATCTCTCCACATACGACAAGTTTTTCTTCTCTAAAATTTATCTTGTGAACCTGGTCTTAACTGCCTCCAATAAACTGGCCATAAATGTTGCCTCTTTTTCAGCATTAGGAGCTCAATGAGGCATTGCCTACTGCTGTGGGAGACCAGGATGTAATTATCCATTTATCTGTCAACAGTGAGATTTCTATAGGGATGATTTTGAATTGGATGAATCGTGAGCCCATTATAAATGCATCTCCATAATCTAATTTCTTTTCAGTTAAAGGATTCAATATTTAATATAAGGGTTCTAGAGACATGTCTTGAAGGTAGAGACATGTGTAGGGTTATGATCAGTGAGCAAAGAGAGAGAGAGAACAGAGATCAAGGTCACAGTTAAGGAAGATGGATATCTGAGATTGATATTGGAATTTGAAGATCATGGTTGAGGAGAAGGAATATTTGAGATTGAGGGTAGAATTTGGAGGTCAGATATTGGGGTTCTCAGGAATGAGGGAAGTGGTACTTGAGATAGCACATGTGATTGTATTTTTGTTTTGTAGGCAATCTTTCCAGATGGAAGTAACCATTTGGGAGCAGGAGTAGTTGACAGCTTCCTTAAAAAAACCTATAGAAACTTGTTAAACAATTGTTTGTTCATTGTATTGATAATAATTTTTGTCTATTTTCAGCTCGTTACTTATCTTTCCAAATCAGGTCCCATAGGATTGCTTTTAAAATGGCTGCAATTAAAATTTGTGCACAGTGCCAAATTAATGTGTGTGTTATAAGGAAGGTGGAAATTGACCTCTATGATAAAAAAGTGATGTGTGTTGTTTAGCATTCTGATATGTCCATGCACTCTTTCAAAAAAAAGGGAAAGAGCAAACCACAATCTGATGAAAATAGAGGCTGGGGCTGCCCTCTCTTTAGCAGGGCAGATTTTGTCTTGCTGCTCCATCACTGCTGGAACCCATTCTGGTCTGATGAAGGGTCATGGGACAAGAAACATTATCTCTGTGTTCTCCTCTACAGGTAGAGCCAGACCTGCTGAATTTCTCCAGCACTTTCTTCTCTTTTTGTTTCAGATTTCTAGCATCCACAGTTCTTTACTTAATTCTCTCCCAATGTCCTGGAGTAGATTTTGACCCATAAGAAAGGTTTGTTCTCCATAGTGGTTTCTGCATCTGTCTAGTCACAGAATGCTGTAGCTTCTGTATAAGCACAAAAGATGATCAGAAAGAGAGAGGACACCCTCAAACTCATCACCCTCCATGGCAGGAACTGAGGACGTTATCACCCCTTCCTGGTGCCTCCTTGATTTAATTGAAATTATTCCCAAATGTGATAGCTTTGGATCTTTGTCACCACAAAAAAAGGACAAAATATCATTTTGAACTGCAGGTATCATTCTGAATAACATCAACAGTCAACTTGTTTATAGCAGTACAATATATATTCACCATTTTACTGATTGCTATGGCAAGTATTTTGTTTCAGAAGGCAGTTGATGCGTCAGTTATAAATACAATAGCTGCTTCATGTTAAAGTTAAGCAAATCAATAATATTTTCCAGAAATTAGTTGATAGAACAGATGTCACGTAGAAGGTTTTCCAGAACTTTGGTGCACTTCATTTAAAGAGCAATTAGAAATGTCGACAATCCATACGTGCACAGTGTAAGAATTAGGAAAAAAAGAATAGTTATCCCCTTACCCACTTCACCTTGCTCCTTGTGAGCAGATTGTTATAAGACTAATAGCTGTCACATTAACTGAAACTATTTCATCCACTGTAGCTGTCAAGATAATGGCAATAATCAAACTAGTTCATTGTAAGTACAGGAAATTACATGAGTTGAGTAATATCATAAAACAGTGTTTAAATATTTTAATTTCATTTATCAGGACAGGCCTATCACTTAATTATACATATAGCCATCTCTCATCAGCAGAATTAGTGCATTATTCATTACTGTTAATTATTTTCACATAATAGCTGCCCTGATATATTTAACCTCAGCATTATATCATGGCTAATGTGTCTGTAAAATTGAATTGTGGAAAGAGTTTAGCTCCAAAGCTCATTTGCAGATCATCATAGGACAAAAAGGAATTTAAAATGGGACTTTTGGCCCATCTTGGACAGAAAATCTGTTATTGCCTGATCTTTACACAGAAAACAGATTATGTACAATTAGACTTAGCATGTGTAGCAGCTTGGACTTATCACATCTGTACTTTAAGGCAAACATTCATATGCCATTTGAGTCATAGCCAAAGTCTACATTTTATTTTGTTTTATATGTTTACTTGAAAACAAAAATTCTGTCACAATTTCCAGTGAGTTCAGTGCTTAAATGTAAAATAATTTTCAGTGATGACAATTTCTCAATAAAAAATCTGAATCAGGATCAATACTTGTTTCAGTTTGTTTTCTGGTTGCAGTCTCCTCTTCATATGAGGAATACATGTTTTATTTTTACTGATGTTACAACCTGATTTTGGCAGACAATTGCTTTCAGAGCTGCAAATTTCTCAAAAGAAAATGAGAAAAGGTTTTTAATGAAACAATTCCTGATTCTTATATCCTTCAAAACCTTTTTAATCTCTCCAGTACACTTATCAACCCCTCTTTCTTAATTCAAGTTAAATTACTAATCAGTTAAAGAGCAAAGTATTAAAGTATGCCTAAAATCTCATTTAGTGGTCTTTCCCCATCCAAAATGTCAGACATATCATTTTGTGAAAGAAAAGGCTGTTATTTTTCCTGGAGACAATAGCCCATGCTCAGCTGAAAGTTTAGGGGCGAGTCCTCCTCCCCATGACTGTGTAATCTCAAACTGATTTTATGATCATTGGATCATTAATCAGGATGAAACATCTACCCTCAACTGGGAGGAAATCCTCCTCCAAGAGCAATCAGCTTTCAAAGAGCTGGGGATTGGTGGGAGTGGGCTTTCTGGCTGGCACAGCCCAATGGTGGGAATGGAGGGTCACGATTGATTGGGCAGGGAGAAATATGAAGAGTGGGGAGTAACATAGGGTGTTTGGGGCCAAGAGCTCTTTTAGGCATATTGCTGAAACACAGTGACAAGCTCAACCCCATAACAAGGCCACTAGAATTGCTCCCATCCTTAAATGAATAATAAAATGTGGGCACCCACAGGAGGATTGTTTATAATGGATTCAAGGAGAAAGTGCATACTGCAGATGCTGGAGATCAGAGTCAAGATTGGAGTGATGCTGGAAAAGCACAGCTAGTCAGGCAACATCCAAGGAGCAGGAAAATCGACGTTTCGGGCCAAAGTCCTTCATCAGGAATGATGGGTACAATACTGCTGGCATCGCACCTGATTTTACAACTCCTCTCAAAGCCTGTTGCCTCCCAGAGTGAGGATATGGGACTGTAAAATCCTGGCCTGGTTCCATGGTAATTGTGCTTCCTGTTTAGATTTGCTGACATAGTGCTGACCTAAGTTTAGTTTTTCGTTTTCTGGCACTACCTCTAGCGTCCATGTGGAGCTTTTTAAACTTCAGTAACAGAATGGAATTAAAAGGATCTTTCAGAGTTGGAATCCAAAATCCGTTGACTTGAATTTATAAAGGCACTTTGTCATCAAGTATCTCACTTGCACGTAAGTGTACAATTTGTCAATCTTTATCTATTCTTGATATAAATGTGACTCCTCAAATAAACTATTACTCTGAATGAATTTGTTTCATAAAACCTTTATTTCATGAAGGCAGTACTTGCTGAATAATGGTGACACATACAATAATTTAAGGTTAATATGTAAATTTTTTGTGAGAGTAAATTCAGAGTGGCTTTCACATTTATGTAGTATTGGCATATTTTAAAGAATACATTTTCAACTGAGTTTTGCTTGCCTTGGTCTTCATACCTAAGTCGGAGTAGACATACCTTGGAGGCAATACAGCAAAGATTCTCTCAGTCAGTTTATGGGAAGAGAGAATTATCTATTGTTGAGTGGCTCAATATTAAAAAAATCAGCGAATGTGGAGAGGTTCCAGAAACAGATAGAACATAGAACATCACAGCACAGTACAAGCCATTCGGCCCTCGATGTTGCGCTGACCTGTGGAACCAATTTGAAGACTATATATACTATACTATTCCATATGTTTAGCCAATGACCATTTAAATGCCCTTAAAGTTGTCGCGTCTCCTACTGCTGCAGGCAGGGCGTTCCACACCCCTACTACTCTCTGAGTAAAGAAATACCTGTGACTTCTGTCCTTTATCGATCACTCCTCAATTTAAAGTTATGTCCCCTCGTGCTAGCTATTACCAACCGAGGAAAATGGCTCTCACTGTCTAACCTATCTAACCCTCTGATTATCTTATATGTCTCAATTAAGTCATCTCTCAAACTTCTTCCCTCTAATGAAAACAATCTCAAGTCCCTCAGCCTTTCCTCATAAGGCATTCCCTCCATACCAGCCAGCATCACTGCCTTCTTAACAACCCTATCAACCTGGGTGGCAACTTTCAGGGATCTATGTACATGGACACCAAGATCTTTCTGCTCATTTACATAACTAAGAATCTTACCATTAGCCCGGTATTCTTTATTCCTGTTGCTCCTTTCAAAATGAGTTACCTCACACTTTTCCGCATCAAACTTCATTTACCACCAATCAGCCCAGTTCTATGTCCCTCTGTAACCTGCAGCATAGAGTCATAGAGATGTACAGCATGGAAACAGACCCTTCGATCCAAACCGTCCATGCTGATCAGATATCCCAACCCAATCTAGTCCCACCTGCCAGCAGCCGGCCCATATCCCTCCAAACCCTTCCTATTCATGTACCCATCCAAATGCCTTTTAAATGTTGCAATTGACCAACCTCCACCACTTCCTCTGGCAGCTCATTCCATACATGTACCACCCTCTGTGTGAAAAAGTTGCCCCTTAGGTCTCTTTTATGTCTTTCCCTTCTCTCCCTAAACATATGCCCTCATTCTTCAGCACTGTCCACAACTCCAGCGACTTTAGTGTCATCTACAAATTAAGTAACTCATCCTTTTATGCCCTCATCCAGATCATTTATAAAAATGACAAGCAGCAGTGGATCCAAAACATATCCTTGCAGTACACCACTGCTAACTGAACTCCAGAATGAGCGTTTCCAATCAACCACCACCCTCTTCTTTCAGCTTGCCAATTTCTGATCCAAACTTCTAAATCACCTTCAATCCCATGCCTCCATATTTTGTGCAAAGTCTACCATGGGTAACCTTATCAAATGCCTTACTGAAATCCATACACACCACATCAACTGCTTTACCCTGATCCACTGATTTGGTCATCTTCTCAAAGAACTCAATAAGATTTGTGAGGCACAACCTACCCTTCACAAAACCATATTGACTATCCCTAATCAACTTATTACTTTCTAGGTGCTTATAAATCCTGATAGAATGACAAAGGCGCTATAAGGGTCTTGGGAGTGCGAGGAGTGAAGTTAGAAGGAGCTTCGAGGGCAGAGAGGCCATAGAAACAGATAGACAAATCAAGTTGTGATTTCATAGGAGAGTCGGAATTGATGAATATTTATCTGTTGTCTCTTGTGACTGACCAAGTTTAAGATGTTTTCTAATTTCTATTAAAGAAGGAATGAGGATAAAGTAAAAATAAAGGACCGTATTCTATTTAGTTGAGATATGTTGGGGTGCTTAGGTCTGTGATTTGCACATCTGAGGTTAGGTGGGGAATCCTAGAAGCTTCTGGTAGTCTTGTTGACCATGTGAATAAGGGTGTCTTTTTAGAAGCTGGAGCAGCAGCGGGTCACTACAGTGTGTTCCTGAGGTGGATGGGCTCGTGGGTAGTACTTTCCAGGACTTGGTCATCTTGCAGCTTAAGAAAGTGGGTGACTGCCCGAGAGAGGAAGTCAGGGAATCCACTGTGTGTGGGAAATTTAAAAAGTCTGAAGGTAGATAAACCATCCAGACCAGATGGATTAGACCCCAGACCTCTGAAGGAGATAGCTGAGGAGATTGTAGAGGCATTGGTGGTGATCTTTTAGGAATCACCAGAGTCAGAAAATGTCTCACAGGACTGCAAAATTGCTACTATAATATGAAGCAAGGGAGGCAGAAGACTGGAAATTATAAGCCAGTTAGCCTGACCTCAGTTGTTGGTAAGATTTTAAAGTCCACTATTAAGGATGGGATTATGGGATACTTGAAAGCGCATGGTAAAATAGGGCTGAGTCAGCATGGCTTAGTCAAGGGGAGGTCATGCCTAACAAATCCATTGAATTCTTTGAGGAGGTAATGAGCAAGGTAGACAAAGGCGTGCCAGTGGATGTGATCTGTTTGGATTTCCAGATGGCCACAAGGTGCCACACAAGAGGCTGCCAAATAAGATAGGAGCCTGTGGTGTTAGCTGCAAGATACTGGCATGGATAGAGGATTGGTTAATTGGCAGAAAACAGAGACAGGAAATAAAGAGATCTTTTCCAAATGGTGACTGGTGGAGTTCCATTGGGGTCTATATTTGGACCACAAACTATTCACATTATACATTAATGATTTGGATAAGGGGACTGAGGGCATTGTTGCTAAGTTTGCAGATGACACAAAGATAGGTAGAGAAACATATTTGTCCTAGCACTATTGACTCCTTATTTCTGTGCTCATCTATGTATATTAGTTTCAGATTCCTGGAAATTTCCACTATAAAATTGTCATCCATTCTCATTTAAAGCTCCTTACACTCCCAATTTCTATTGCCTCCTCCAGCTTTACAATCCTTCAAGAACTCTACACTTTACTTCTGTTTCCTATCCATCACCTATTTCATTCTCTCATGGAGAATTAAGCTGTCTAGAGCCAAAGATCAGGGATTCCCTCTTCTCCTCTAAAACACTTGTTCAGCATATGTTTTGACTATGTGTATAGACAACTCCTGATTCTTTCATTTAATTTAATTTTAATTTTAAATTTATGGTTAACATTTATTTAATAATGCTTTTAAAGCATCTTGAGATGTTTATTAATTTTAATGGTGTAATATAAATGCACACTGTTGATATTTGGAATAACACTTGTTCTCACATTTCACACCTTTTATTCATCCTGTAACTACATTATGTGCAAACGAAAAATGCTGGAAATACTCAGCTGGTCAGGAAGCATGTAGAGAGAGTTAACATTTCAAGTTAATGAGCATTCATCATTGTATTATGTGAAAGTACTGTTACTGAGACTACAAAGTCATTCCATCTAATGTATACTCAGTGACTTTTGGCAGGATATTTGGTCTGTGGAAATGTGACTGGATATCACAGCAAAAATCTTGCTACGTATTTAATATGAGGCAATTATTTAGTTTTGGGTTGGATTGGGAGACAGTGGATGTGGTTTACTCGGACTTTCAGAACAGTTTCAATAAGGTCCCACATTAGAGATTAGCATGTAAAATTAAGGTTTGGTGTGGACTTGTTGGGCCAGATGGCCTGTTTCCACACTGTAAGGATCCTATGAGTAAAGTGCATGGGACTAATGTACTGACATGGATGAAAAACAGGCTGGCAGACAGGAAACAGAGTCAAAATAAATGGGTAATTTTTCCAAGACTGTGGGGTACCGCAGTGTTCAGTGTTTGGGCTGTGCTATTCACAATAGATATTAATGATGTAGATGAAGGAATTAAATATAATATCTTCAAATTTGCAGATGACACAAAGCTAGATGAGAAGGTGAGATGTGAGGAGACTGCAGAGATACTCCAGTGTGATTTGGAGAAGTGAGTCGATATTTACATGGCAGACGCAGTATAATCTGGATAAACTTTTATCGTGAAAACATGAAGTAAGGTTATATCTGAATGGTGACAGATAGAGAAAGGAGGATGTGCAATGAGACCTGTATTCCCTTGTACACCAGTCACTGAAAGTAAGCATGCTGATGCAGCAGGTGGGGTGAAGACGGCAAATGATATGTCGACCTTCATAGTGAGAGGTTTCGACTGCAGGAGAAGGATGTTTTGTTCTTATTGTACAAGGCCTTGGTGAGACCACACTTGGAGTATTGTGTTCAGATTTGGTCTCCTTATCTGAGAAAGGATGTTCTGGATATGGAGGGAGTGCACCAAAGATTTACCAGACTGAGTTATGAAGTCATCCCTCATTTTTCTAAATTTCAGTGAATATGGCTCTAACCGATCTATTCTCTTGTCATATGTCAGTCCTATCACCCCTGAGTCATAGCTGGTAGGATTGACATGTGCAGAGAGAATGAATTGGTTAAGACTACATTCACTGAAATTTGGAAAAAGGGGATGTGATCTCATCAAAACCTATATGATTCTAGCAGGACTAGACCAAGTAAATACAGGAGGGATGTTTCTGAAGCCTGGAGAGTCCAGAACCAAAGGTCCTAGTCTAAAGATATGGGGTAGATTATTTGATACTGAGAGGAGGAGAAATTTCTTCTCACAGAGTGTGGTGAGCCTGTGGAATTCTCTGCTATTGAAAGGGGTTGAAGCCAAATCTTTAAGTATTAAGACTAAAGGGTATGGGGAGAAAGCTGGAACAAGGTATTGAACTGGATGATCAGCCACGATCATATTAAATGGTGACCCCTAACCTGAATCCTGCTCTAATTTTCTTTGTTTCTTTGTTTTTGTTTTACAACCATTTGTGGGAAGTCAGAGATGGACAAGGTGGATCAAAACATAGGTTTCGGTGCTATAATGCCATCCTGTTGGAATTTTTTTATGGGTGTGGGGGAGGTGTCTGATGGGCAGCCTTTCCATAGTCAATTAAAACGTCTGAGTTGTAAATTAATGCCTTCTCGAGGGCCTCATCCACCTGCTGTTCCAGTTAAATGGGTAGTGGGTGAGGACTGGCCTCAATTGTGGAGAAAGACAGGATTGACCCTGCAGGTTGGTGGCTAGTCAAAGTCGGGATGTGAGTGGACCTCATTTCTGGTTACCCAGTGCCATATTTTCTGTCCTCATATCAATCCCCTGCACTTACCTTGTCCAACATACCTTAGCTTCCAGTCACCAAGTGTGGCTCCAGTGCGAGTCTTGATTTTCCTTCCGATATAGATGCAAGACTGAATGTGTCTTGGTGCTTAACCAGCAACGGTCACTGCTCTGGGTGGTACAACTCACATTACAGAGTTGCAAATGGGTTAGGAATAGTTGGAATTAGGAATGATCCCGGTTATAGGATTCTCAGGTGAAATCAAATGGAGAAAAAATAAACTGGAAAGGTGACAATATTGGTTGAAGAAATAATTGTACCTTTGAGAAAGAATGTTATTATTGTATCATAGAAACATACAGTACAGTCCTGTAGCCCATCAAATCTGCGCCATCAAACCTGTTCGAAATCTGCACTAGTCCCACTTTCTAGCACTTGGCCCATTGCCTTTAAAGTTTAGACATTACAAGTGCTCATCCAAATACTTTGTAAAGGTTGTGAGGTTCCCTGCCTCAATTACCCTCCTAAACAATGCATTCCAGATTCCCACAACCCTCTGGGTGAAAATCAACCTCCTCAAATTCCCTCTAATCCTCCTGTCCTCCACCTTGAAATTTTGATAGAGGAATGATCAAATGAGGTTAAATGAGCAAAAGAACAACAAAAAGGCAATACACTAATGCTGAAAGTGTAAAATATACTTTCACATGGTCTGAGGGGGAGGAAGGGACAAATGTGAATTTTACTTTTAGGCCAGTTGGAATGAGTATCAGTGAAACAGCAATTGTTCCTTCATCCTTACAGTCTTCCTAATCTTGTTCCTCTTTTTATTCCATCAACAGCTGGTCAAGTAGTGGGTCCTGGATACCTGAAAGGACAAAGACATCTGGGTAGAGTTGTGATGAAGGGAGATGGGATTAGTAACAAGTACATTCTTACACTGCCTTACAAATCAGAACAAAGTGTGGAATGTGGGAGAGGTGGAGTGTGAGAAGGAGGATTTGACACAAGAATATATTCGTCTTCAATGGTTTTAGCCCAGCACTGGCCATTTCTTCAATATAGGTAACTACTGTCTGTTCCATGGGTATATATTGATTAATGTCCCTGACTGTCTCCTTGCTGTTATACACCACCTTGTCCTACAAGAGAAACAGAAGTATGCTGGAGAATGTGGTTCAATCTGTTTAGGAAATGTGGCCTCCATGATTGAAAACTGACAGTGGCTGCAAGCTATGAGATGTAGGAATAAGTCTTGTAACAGTATAGAATGGTAAAACAATGAATAAATATTAAGTACTAGTCCTGATTGTTCGAGGTAGTTGGTGGGTGCATGATGGCTTGTGGTGCAGCTGGTAGGATGTAGCATATGACCTTGCATTCATTGACATTAACCAGACATGTGAATTAATAGAAGTTATTACAGAACAACATCCAGATTTTCGGAGAAGCTTCCTGACATTGATCTCCACAGCATTCTGATCACACTGTCTGCCTAGAACTTGTCTAGAGGGTATTCTTGGCTCGTTGTTGATAGATAACATCTTATTTCTTCTGCATCTCCTTGAATTTTAGAACAAGTTGAAGCTTGGTCTACACTGTGTTTTGCCAGAATTTTGTAGGTAAAATTCACTTTTAGAATTAATTCCAGCACCTGCTCCAGTTAAAATGTACCATCTCTTTAAGAGGTTTCAAATGGTTCCTGTTAGCTGGAACTTGTGCCAGCCTTCCACCGTTTTTGCACAGGTGTACTGCATGCTTGGTGTGAATGCATATTACAGTCATTTAAATGAGCAGGTAAGATAAGGTCTGTGTTCCACCTCTAATGAGTGAGACATAATCATGTGTCACAATCCCTATACTAGCTTTCTGGTCCTATTAAATTTGACAAATATCGCTAATTGCCCTCATTTGTATAATTAAGGCACGCTGGGGTAGGGATATAAACAGCTGGAATCCTGCCTGCTGACCATGATAAATTATTTAAATTACCATATTTGGATATGTCATACCATACTTCTGGGGCAGGTGGGACTTGATTCTGAACCTTCTTGCACCACATTCTCCAGCAATTTTAAGTTTCTCTTGTAGGACAAGGTGGTGTATAACAGCAAGGAGATAGTCAGGGACATATATCACTATATCATAATATTTCACTATCAATTGTCTCAAGACCCCCTTCTTAACTGTAATATAGCTTGGCAGATATTCAATTCTGTTTACTCAATGGAGCTAAACCTCATGCTGAGTGTAACTAATATTATTCTGACTATTTTACATCCCATCCATTGTCTAACTTCGCTCCATATTGTAACAAGCAAAATAGATAAGGGAGAAGTAGTGGATGTAATATATTTGGATTTTAGAAGGTGTAAACCCAGGGGTCTGACAAACTACATCAGACCTAACAGCAGCGAGTCTCAAAGTCTGCTGACTGCAACAATTGACAACATTCTGTGGGATCAAGTGTTAATTAACATGAGTGATAAATGGCTGTATCCCAGAGGGCTAATTAGTAGCAGTTCATATGGACAGACAACATTGAAATTGTCAAGAACACAAGAGTGCTAACATACAAAACTTCAAGGCTGACAGAATATTCAAAGGTAAATAAGGAAACAACCAAGCTATAATGAAAGGAACAAAGTGAGCACATATAGTGATAGCTCCAGAGAACAACCATTACAGGATTGAACTGTCCTGGTGTCCACGAGCCAATGATTAGAAACTCCCTTTTGGAAAACTTTGGCCAGGTTCATCATTCACAGATAATGTTTAAGCTAGATTGTGAGTCCTATGATTGTTTGATTTTGTATTAATAGCTGAAGTTCTGTTTGTTAATCAGTTGTAGCCAGAATAAAGGATCATTGAATCAACTAACTGACCTCTCTGAGAGATCTCAATTGGTATTGAAGTACAACAAAGGTATTTGATAAGGTAGTACACATTAGACTACTTAATAAAATATATCATGGTGCTGGAGGTAGTATATTAGTATGTTTGAGGATTGACTAATTAATTGATGACTGAATGTGGGTTAAGGGTTTTTTTTCAGTATGGTAACTTGTAAACTAGTTGTAAGCCACAGAGATCAGTGCTGGGGCCATAATAATTTGCAATTTATAATAATGACTTGAGTGAGGAAAGTGTATGTACCACAACCAAGTTTGCAGAAGACACAAAAAAGGGTGGGAAGACAAATGGTGAGGATGACACAAAGAGTCTGAAGATGATATAGACCAGTTAAGTGAGTGGGCATAAACTTAGTAGATTGAATATAACTTGAAAAAATTAGAGGTTATGCACATTGGCAGGAAGAATAGAGGAGCTAAATACTTAAATGGAGAAAGGCTGCTGAAAGAGACAGTGCAGTAGGATTTGGGAGTCCTAGTGCCTGAATCTAGCACTAGTCCAGTGCATAATAGGGAAGGCAAATGGAATGTTCATCTTTATTTAAAAGGGAATGGAGAATAAAAGTATTATTAAGGCACTAGTCAGACCACAGCTGGAGTTTGAAGAGTATTGGATTCCTTTTGTAATGAAAGAGACACCAAATGTGGTTCACTAAGCCGATACTAGGGATGGAGGGATTATCTTACAAGAGAGCTTGAATGGATGGACCCTGTTCTTGTTGGAATATAGAAGAATCTCTAGTTAAACCATAAGGGGAAAACCAGAAATATTTTTCTCAAAGTCAATGTTCTGATATTTTCATTCTTGCCTTATTTTTCCAAGTTTCTTGCCATTTCTCACAGCTGTCATAGGAGTGGACAATTCCACCCATGTTTCAGTTGCTGGGCAGATTCAAATTCATGACCATTTTTCCATGTATCCAGTGTGACATGGAAAGTTCTTACTGATGTCTGATGATGGATCTTGAGGCATGAAGATCTTTTGCAAATCTTAGGGCAACAACACAAGACATATTATTCCATGAAGCAGCTGCATCAATTAGCTGTTGCTTAGAAGTTTTTGGTTTCAACTCAGGGCTTGATTTGACTTCTGAAGTAACCATTCTGATGATTTTCAAGGACCTTCGCAGATGCATGCTACTCCCGATCAGGCTTCTTTAAAATGGATTCTTTCTTTTTCAGTTCATTCACTGGTATTTCATTAACACTATATTTTTCCCAAACTGCGGCACAGTTAGTTGATTATTTAACAAACGTTACAACTTTCATCTTGGACTTCCAGCCTCATTCTTGTGCCAGAGCACCCACTTCCATTTGTCATTTGCCTCATATGGTCTGCTATATTTGGGCATGTTTTCAATTCTAATAAATCTTTTGGCAATGTGGCTTTGATTCTGTGCGCTAATTTATAAATGAGTAAAACTTGCACATTTGAGGTGATAATTGACGCTGATGCCTAATGTCAGTACTGCATTTCTTAGCAGAAAAAGTAGAGGGTATAAACACTGATTAAAGGCCTAAACATGTTTTGGCTTCTGTGATCAATGTATTTGTTATGATGCACAATAATTTTCTTCCTATCATTCTGACATTGCTAGACTTGTAATATTTCAGTCTTCTTGTTAACACTGCTGAAATGATACTGAATTTCTTGAGGAAATGAAATAATGTCCTGGGCCAGATTGTTATTTCTATGTGTTATCTTTCACAGACCAATGTGTAATAGTGAAGCTTCCAATACTTATATTTTAAAAGCAAATAAGCTCCTAATTTGTTCTTTTTTCATCCAAATGTACTTATCATTCACAATTGCATTCATACAATTCAATGGACTGAATTCTCCCAGGCAACAAATGACATGGACATAAATGACATAGTTGGGAAAATATGCTGAGAATGGAAAAATGAGATTCTTAGTATAAAGAAAACAAACGTCCAGTTTTGCACATAGGGTTTCAATGTCCAGATAAGAATCTCCCTGATTATTGTCAAGTGACCTATTTGTATGTACTGATACCTCATCACTGCCTTGTCTTGCTTCACTGATATACAAGTTGCTATTTTGTCAGGCAGTGGAGACAAACAAGACAGCTACAATCGACAACATGAAAGTTTGAGTGGATACTTGGCAGCTACAAATCACTGGGGTTTTGTATGAGTCTCTATCTTTGCTGGCACTCCCCAACAATTTAGAGCTGATTCCATTGGGAGCAATTGCCTCCATCCTTCATCCACGCAGACTGGGATTGGGCAAGCACTGGTCTCAACACATCATCATCATGGCACATCTCTGACATACTTACAATATAGTTTGTATTATACAATGCTGCTTTGTAGAGCTGTCTGCTAGGCTACTTTGCATACAAGGGCATCAGGAACACAGTGCATCTCAGGCTTCTTGCTTGCTTTCTTGAAACTCACACACTTTGCATTTATTTGGATGGCCATAGTCTTCCATTGCTTTCTGTGCATTGTGACCACATTCAGAACTTATAGACCCACCTAGCTTTGCATTTTACTTCTGTTTTGCCTTTCCCATGCCTTGCAGACACAAAGCCAGGCAGCTTGTAATGTTTGCTGTCAATGATCAGTCAAGGAGGTGGACATATTGCTGAATGTTGCCATGTTATATCAATGTACAAATAGCTTACATTATGTACAAATAGCTTACATGACAAATGCACAGATTGTGTTTCATATAAATGGCCATGTCTCTAAGTCTCAGAGCAGTATCGGTCAAGGGGAACTGTTGCCAGGCTGAGAATTCTGATACCAAAAATTAAGGGTATCATCTGATATCAATCTAAGGCTTGGTACAGGTCTGTTGGCCATTTAGAGCATTCAGGATCAGGAGTTCTGTATCATCATAGTCTGATGAGTGGATCACGGTCAGTTCTGCAGGTTCATTGCAACCAGTCTAAGGATTAATGGTAAGTTGACAGGGAGCTACACAGAGATCAGTCAAGGGTTTAGTCACTCATCCAGCAGGGTTGTTGTCCCAGTTCAGGGTAGCCCATGGTCAGTTTCGAGGTCTGTTCACTGCAAATAAAGTATTGGGAGGATGGGGAAGTCAGTTTTGGGAATTGGAGTTAAAAATCACAATGCCATATTATAGTCCAACAGGTTTATTTGGAAGCTGTAACTTTCAGAGTGCTGCTCCTTCATCAGGTGGTTATGGAGTATAACATTGTAAGACACCTGTATCTTATGATCTTATACTCCACAACACCTGATGAAGGAGCAGCACTCCGAAAGCTAGTGCTCCCAAATAAACCTGTTGGACTACAACCTGGTGTTGTGTGACTTTTAATTTTGTACACCCTGGTCCAAAACCAGAACCCCCAAATTATGGGAATGGAGGCTACATGCTGGGATGCAGAGGGGACAATAATTAAGAATGGGGTAACTCAACATATAAGGGTGAGAGACATTAGAGCATGGGAAGACATAAGATACTGTGAGACAGGTTTGTTAACATACACTGTTATCCTGGCTGCAACTGCTGACAGATCACTTTACTGAGGAACTGTTGTATTTCTGACATTGATGGCATTGGAACCATCAATTGATTGAGGTATGGAAGGCTGCTATTGTCCCTGTGTCTGTCACACTAAGAGCATCCTCATGAATGGATATGCATCTGGAAGCCCTGGACCAGCATTAACTTGCAGCAGATGTGGAGCAGCCTCCTAATGCAGAGATTCCAGCAAAAGGTGCCCTCCCGGAGTGGTGAAAACTCAGGAGACCTACAGTCACTTGTTTTTCATGGAATTCCTGGCGATATGGCTTCTTCCTCAGGAATAGAGGAGGAGATGTTGGGTGCAGGGGCCGCTCTCCTTAGGGCAGGGACAGTATGGGTGCTGCTGGTACCTGAAGGAGGCAAGAAAGGGGTTGAAGCTTGAGCATGTTAACAATACATTCACAGCACTGGTAAAGGCAGAGCAGTGCAGCACATGATAATGAATGTTACATTTAAGAACAGAAATTGCTACAGACACTCAGCAGATCTAGCAGCATTAGTGGTGAGTAAAACAAGTTAATGTTTCAAGCCCAGTGTCCCTGGTTGGTGGGACATGAAAGACTCAGCATTACCACATGAGCGGTTTTGATTCTCCACCACTCAGGCACGTAAATCCTCCTCGGATAGGGTGAGCAGACAACTGTCAAGTGCTTGGCCCTTTATGCCCTATTGTTGGTCATTTTGTCTTGAAATGTGACAAAGTGAGGATTGAGTGAAGTGAAATTTCTTGGCACAGTTGTTAATGTTGGTGCAAGTGGAGGAATGGCAGTGAGGTATCCTGAGTGAGTGAATAGGAAGGGCAGTGTGGTAAGGGCTACTGGTTTAGGAAGATGAGGTGGGTGAGAGTCATTCAGGGAAGATGATACAAGCAATGGTGAGAGTGGTAGACCATGAGTATCAATGTGAAGTGGATGCAGTAACAGAACTAGAATGAGTGTGAGATCGCTGTAAGGAAATGATGATCCTTGCCTCTTGCAGAGTGCATAAGTCATTAAAGTTCCTCCTGCACTGATACATGGGGCTTCTGAGGAACATGGCTACTGCACTAACCTGGCTGGAAACTTCAGATCAGACTGCTACATGATCTCCTTTGACAGCCCTGAGGGAAGGGGAAAGCTTTCCTATCTACCAACTCACCTAGAAGGATCTCCAGTTCTCTGTCAGTAAAGAAAAGTGCCTAACCTGCCTCTATTGGCTACCTCTAGGGCAATTCCTCCCATAATGTCACTCTTAAAGACAATACCTGGCTTGCAACAATTACCTTGATGCAAAGTTGGACATTAAATATGGCCAAAGTTAAAAATCACACAACACTAGGTTCTAGTCCAACATGTTCATTTCGAAATAGCTAGTACTTCCAAATAAACTTGTTGGACTACAACCTGGTGTTGTATGATTTTTAACTTTGTCCACCCCAGTGCAACACTGGCTCCTCCACATCATTAATATGGCAATAGTGTCAGGAAAGCCAAAAGTTCCTGGCAGTAATGAACACTTTCACTGCTGATGAGTTCAAAATAGTGTGAGAATAGCACTGTAAAGGCATGAACATTATGAGATGAACAGCAAAGTATTGTGCAAGAAAACCCACTGCTACAGAAGGGCAATAGTCTCCATAAAAGTCCCTGAAATCCCCAGAGGCAAAATCTTTGGGAAAATTAAGCCTGATATCTTTATCATTGCAGAAACAAAAGCTTAATCAAATTCAAAAAATTACAATAATCACCGAATGATGTATCCATTTTTTATCCTTTCTGCATTCTGCCATGTTATTGCCCAACACTACACTGTCTTTAAGACTTCTGCTGAGCTCCTTCGCACCATGTCCCTTTACAGCAGATTCTGCTACTTCTAGAAGAGGGAGCCATGGGAAGCTTCATCCAGATTTTATTTATTTATAACTTGGTATTCAATTTCATGCAAAATTTAAAGCTTTATCTTGCATTCGCAACAATTACTTCACAATGAGAGTCCTTTGATTATCTAAAGCCCCAAGTGCAGGGTAATAAAATACATAAACAGTCATTAAACTACCTGTAACTGAGACTTCCAACTAGCTTCATTTTGCTCAGTAAGCAGGTTCATAGAGTGAGCGGAATCTACTGTGTGTATGAAATGAAACGTATTACTTGACCTACTTCACTCTTGGTTAAAAAGAAACACAACTTCTACTTGTACTGGCAAAGATCTGTATATTCTAATTGTCTCACTCTCAATGGAAATCCTGTTATAATGCCGTTTGTACATTAGCACAATGAATTGGTCTCAATTCCTGTCCCAACTCTATTAAAACCATTACACTTGAAAACTCCATCAGGAACCCCATTTAATACTGGTTTGACTTTGCATCTTGTGCATCATAATTCCAAGCAAATGGCTAGATTTTAAATGTGTCCTGGTTAGAAACTTATTACAAAGTTTTGAACTTCTGGAAGAAATGAAAATTCTGCCATTTGCATCACTCTAACTTTTAAAAAAAACTCACTTTGAAGAGAACTGAATTTTGTGTACAAGAACGTAACTCCTCTGCGTTTAAATCAGGTGCAAACTACAGTTGACAAGATAGTTTGGCTTTGCATGCTAATATGTGGATAACAGTCAGAGATGTGCTTCTGCAGTAAAGTGGCAATGAATTAGAAATAAAAGGCCAAAATAACTATTGCTCCTCTTAATTACTTCTCTGGGCAAAAACTGAAGAAAACACCTGTTCTATTTTGCAATTTATACTTGCATTGTAAAATAGCTGTAATATTTAAGTTGTAACAATCAAAACATAAAATTCTATTTTTCAACCAGCTATTAAATGCATCTCAATAGAATCAAACTGGTTGAGGATTCTGTCAAAAATACTGGTGATCAGCAGATGCCTTACATCCTGCAGTTTAAACTGATTCGCTTTAATGTTTGCAACAAAATGAGAAAAGAAGTTCAACAATATACCAAGTACTTTTACAGGCATAACTAGTGGAGAAATGGGATAATTTTCAACACTCTCAGAAAAATCTACCTTCTGAAGAGCAGAAGCAATGAGATAAAATGTACTTTTTTGCTGCTTCTCCAGTAAACATTTGACCTAAAATTTCTGGCTTGTTGGAGATGAAATGTATGACCAGCTCCATGGATTGGGATTCCTCCTGAAACATTGATCTCACAGGAATTGCCCAGAAAGTTTAAACCTGCACTAGACAGTTCCTGTAGGACCCTTTGAAAATTTCAGTCTCCCCAACTCTGAGATAGAGTTGGAGATATCGTATCCAGAAAATGTTAGACAAAAAGTCCTTGTCAAACTCCCGTGAAACTATCAACTGACACCCTCCTACATTACCTCCTTAACCTCCAGATACTCTGTCAAGTATTCACCCAATGTCTCTTCTCTAATCTAACCTGACCTCTACCCAACAATCCTGTCAGATCCCCTAACCTCCTGATGCCCCCAATCAATTTCACTCCCCCAACCCAACCTGACCTGACAAGACCTACTATCTAACTCCTCCAAATGTCTCCTCTTCCCCTGAACTAGAACATGTCAATCACCCAATCTGATCAGATCTCACTACCGCATTCCTAGCACCTATCATCTGACCCACCCTCTAACCTGAGCTGAATAGATTCTATTGCCAAACCCCAGTTCTGCGTGCCCCATCCCCCTCCCCTGGCAATGCAAAGTCACGTCTGACCTGATTCACTTCTGACTCAACTTGATTAGACAAGCCTCCCAATCTGACCAGAGTACATACTTGTCTCCCTATCTACCTACCAGCTATGGTCTTACATTGTTGTAACCCTAACTACCTACCATCCTCTCACCCTCTCCAGCTGCCTCCTAACCACATTCCTTCTTAATTCACCCAACATACTCTCTTACTCACTTACACCCATCCTTCTCCCTTACACACATACTTCGCCCACCCTAATCTCTTATGCACTTAACCCATCCCCTCTACGCACTTATATATCTAGTCATTCACACATTAATCCTTTCACTCATTCAATGAAAAATATTTTCACATTTTGAATGTCAGGGAAACATGGTCAGAAATCTCTGACCCTCAAATAAATCGTGATGCTTGTCTTGGACATGGCAGGCAGGGGGACATTGACAATGTGCTTAGGGAACAGGAATCTGGAGGTTCTGGGAGACAGTGTGGCCAGAGGAGGACTATCCTCTCCTTCCAGGACTGGCAAACAAGGCCACAATAGCAGACCCTGCCAGCCTGGTCTGAGGATGCATTCAGGTCAGTGCAGTCTGAACCATCTGGAGGAAGAAAGCCAACGATCTTCTCTGCCACCATCTTCCATCAGCTACAACACAGCCTGTCTGCCTGTCTGTCTATCTGTCTCTCTCTCTCTGTTACTGCACCTACCTCTCACCAAGACTCTCGCTCAACAACTCTCACTGTTGCATGCAGCATCTTCACTCACTGGTTCTCACCCATCCAACCATCCAGATGATTAACTTTGTATGACACCGGGCTGCTCACTAGGTGCACCTCACCACCTTCCCCAATGTGCACCAGCATGACAGCTTTGCCACCCACTTTCATCTAAATCAATGCCTCCATTTCTCTCAATCCAGGGAAAGATGGCTCACAATAGAGCAGAAGGAGCTAAAGTGGAAGGCAGGGTGCCTGACATTTTGTTCCCAACCCCTACGAGGAGAGGATCCTGACTGTGGCCGTCCCATGAGGTTGACTGACCATGTATAAACCCCTGGATTGATATTGGATGACACCTGACATTTACTGCGCCTGCATCCCCCAGCTGAAATGTGCCTTCCTTGACCTGGCTGAGCATTACTCTCAGACTTGGAGACACCGTTGTTCGCATGAAACATGATCAGTGCATTTGATATGTGTGTGGCTGCCAAATGGTTCACGTTTGAGATGGGGATAGCACTTTACCACAGAGCTACATATCCACTCCCTTAACTGAAGACTGATGACAACCATGACCAAGCCATCTGACTTTGTGTCTGTGCTAATAGGCATAGCATATCAGAACCATTGTTAGTTCCAGCTGAGGAGGCAAAGTGTTAGAAGACAAGGCAAGACGAGGGAAAGATGCTGTGTGAATCCAAGCTGACTTAAAGTGACTGAGTGCTAAGAAAACAAATCAGGATTCCTGAGTTTTGTCCTGGTCCAATCCTTGAGAGGGATATCTGTCCCTCTAAGCAAAATATCCTGGCAACAGCGTTACATTGAAAGGTGCCAGTGTGCTCCCAAAATCATAGAATCCCTACAATGGAGACAGAGGTCATTTGGCCCATCTAGTCTGCAAAGACACTCCAAAGAATAGTAATGGGGGAGATAATGAATGCTAATACATCCAAATAGGCCTGAAGAAGGGTTACACCTGAAATGTCGACTTCTCCACCTCCTGACGCTGCCTGGCTTGCTGTGTTCTTCCAGCCTCCTGCCTGTCTATTATACATACAAATAAGCCTCTTGCTGCTCACTAGTGAGGATTCCATCTCAGCATTCAACATTTGGTTCGAAAATTAGTCTTTTTGTTCTAAACATCGAGGGGCTTTTTGCTGGACTTCCCACCAATTCTCCCAACTTTCTTACAATGGCCCATGTCTTTTAGTGCCTGGGAAGACTCCACCCAGTCAAACCATTATTCCTTTCCTAGTTCAACAGCAAGTGAAAGATTGACTTTAATCCAATTTTCTGTTTAAATTTGATGGGAAAAGTAAGTAAAATTTGGACTGACCAAATCTTGAAGTAATTGCACTAAATTTTACTTCAGATTCAGAAATCTGTATGAATTGGGAACAAAGATAATTAACAGGAGCCAGTCGAGGAGTGTATCCTTTTGGATGTGATAATGGAATAGACTAAGTTAAGCCAATGTAGAATGTTTACAGATAATTATACACCTCAAAAAGATATGGCCAGGGAAGGAGGTGATATTTCAATTCTACCTCAAATGAGGGTAAAGTCAGTGGGGTGCATGTGGGGTCTGTGGATTCTCTGTGATTCATCATCATTGGCTGTCTCTCACAGATGAGAATGACTCTCTTCCACTCTCAGGGTGAGTCAGTGCACATCAATGCAGCTACAATAGGCTCTGTTACACTCAGGGTAGGTGGTGTCACAGGAAGGGGTCAGTGCGGCGTTGGTGTGGCAACAAACTTCTTTTGCTGTTTTTGCCTGGCTTCCATCTTTTCCTGACGGTAGGCCTTGAGGTGCTCGATGTCTTGCCAGATGCTCTTCCTCCACTTTGGACAGACTTGGGACAGTGATTCCCAGGTGTTTGTGGGAATACCGCACTTTGCCAGTGAGGCCTTGAGGGTAGTACTGAGGCACTTCCTCTGTCCATCTGGGACTCGCCTGCTGTTTCGAGGCTGGGGGTAGAGCACCTGCTTGGGAGTATCAAGTTGGTCATGTGGACAATGTGCTCAGGCCATCGTAACCTAGTCTCTGTGAGTATTTATCATTGCAATGATCTTCATGCTTCATTCCTCAGAACAGACTTTGATTTGATTTGAATTATTATTGTCATGAGTTGAATGAGATGTATTGTTTTGTGATAACCAGAGAAATTATGTCTTATATAAATACATCAAGGTAACAGTACAGGATGCAGAATACAGTGTTACAGCTACAGAGAAGATGCAGAGAAAGATCAACGCTAATATATAACAGATACAACTACTTTGGATCATAACTGAAACATAGGATAATGTTAAAAGTCATGACTGACATCATATTGGTTCTGTTAATCCTGTGACATATCTACCTATAATATGCCTTAAGATGATCTTCGTATGCATCAGAAACTTGATGATTTCACATAAAATTAGAATATTGTATGACACTTGCCAACATTTCAGCTAAACTTTAACTTAATTCAAGCAAAACTATGCAACTTAATAAACTTTATGAGAATTTCTTGTTATTGATACACCTGAGACTGGAAAAATCTGTATGAATTGAGAACAAAGATAATTAACAGGAGCCACTCTAGGAGTGTATCCTTTTGGATGTGATAATGGAATAGACTAAGTTAAGTCAATGTAGAATGTTTACAGACAATTATACACCTCAAAAAGATATGGCCAGGCAAGGAGGTGATATTTAAATTCTACCTTAAATGAGGGTAAAGTCAGTGGGGTGCATGTAGTACTTGTAATACCAATGTGAGGCTGGAACTATTTATGAATTGGGCCTCAATGGAACACAATAGCTAAGCCATACATTAATCTAGGGACTATGTGGTATAAAAATAAGTGCAACAAGATAACAGAAATGTTCATATACCTGATGAAAAATGTGGGAAGGGTCTGGTGGAAGCCTTTTGAATTGGGAGACACATCTCAGTATCACATCGAGTTCGGAATTCATTGAAATGGAGTCATAGAAATCATGTCGATCTGTCTGTTGTCTGTCTGTCTGTCTGTCTATCTATCTATCTATCTGCCTAATCTATCTATCTGTTTACCTATTCTTCTATCTATCTGTCTATCTATCAATCCTGTTATCCATATAAATACAATATAGGTTAATACTTGGTGTAAGCATGTTGAGAAAGATTATGTAGCTTAAAAGAATTACCAAGGGGCAAAGGTAAATGACTCAAGTTTTGCTCATCAGCATTTTGCCAGACCTTTTCATGACCACACGACTGAAAACGTATAAGGGAGATCCGCTTATAAAGTTTTATGGATGAGGACTGAACACTGGACACTTTCAGAGACAGGCCACCTTTGGTTGAAATCCTGGCCGGTTTCTGCCATCATCAAGCAATTGGGTTGTGAGTCTCACCTAGCTTATTTGAGGGGTCTTATTTTGGTTGCTACATGCAATAGAGTTTTAATCATTGTTTCAGTACTCGATTGTCTGTGGGATTTCTTCATAGGTAGCCAAACTAAAGGCTTACACACAACAATGGGTGAAATTTTCACTGTGATGTGCTGTTCCCAACAGCGTAACCTGAACTGTGTGCCATTCTGACTTATTTGGTTGTGTGATCATGTGATGGGTGAATCTTCTTCTTGACAACAGCCAGCTGTCAACTGATAACAGTACAACTACCGGTGAGCTATAAAAGAACCCTGGAGAGAAAGGAGGTTTTTTCTATGGTAACATCTCTGCTGTGAAAGGCCAGTGTTGGTCTTCTACAAAGCCTTCCTTGACTGACTGCATCTTGACCAACCTACCCCTGTGGTGCTACCAGTGCTGGCACTGCAACCTCCATTGTCGATCAGCAAAAGTGCTTTTTAGTTACATCCACCTCTCCCAACCCTGAGGTTACAAGAAAATTGGATGGATGAGACCTGTAGGTAGTCTGCCCATTAAATTGTGTGAAGAACATGGGTAATGAGATGAGAACACATGCACTTGTGGATTTCACCCATAGATCTGAAGAGCAGCGAGATTTTCAGCTTCTTTGATTGTCCACGACCAAAGCTTCACCTGCAACATAGAATCTTCTCCAATTTGATCTTTGTGATTGCGTGTTCTCCTGTCGAGGGTGCAAAAATGGCATTTGTAAGATTTATGATCGAAACTGTTAGCCTCTTCCCTCTTCTTGTCATCATTCTATTTGTTTCTCCCATGCAGCCAGGAAGCTAGGGCCTTTCTTCTTTGACTCACTGATGTTCCTGACCACACTGTCTGTCCTCCCTTGGTCTCTCTTCTACTTCTTGATGCCCTAATTCCACGTATTAACATTAAGCCCCTGATTTGATCTTGCTGGTCTCGAGCCTGCATGCACGCTCCCATTCTCCTGCTCCCATCCCCACCCTTTGCCATGAAGTTCAACAAAGAAAACTGTTGACCTCAGATATAACTGCACAAAGCCAACTGTTGTATGCCACCTTGAAATGAACATGAATGGAGCACAGTGGTATTTTCATGCACTGCTAGCTTTTTTATGAAGGTAGGATGTAATTATAAAAGTTTTAAGCTGATGATTATTCATGGCAAGCAAACGTATCATGAGCAGAACCCACCAATTATTGGCATGAGACTCAACACGCCTCAAACATGGCATTGACGAATTCAGATATCTCAACCCACCAGTGGGGATTTCAAAATTTCATTTCCTTCCTAATTCACTCACCATGCTGGCTGTTGTTTTCCAATTTTGTGGGCCTCATCAAAGAACTCCCCAACAGTATTTCTCTTTTTAAATCCACACAAACCTTTCTAATATGTTCTAATATTTAAAATGAGCAAAAACAGCACAGGATGAAACAAACATGTAATGTACTGAGAATTGTATTCTGTATTTTGTCCACTTAAAGCTATCGTACCCATATAGCATCAGATGAATTATAGAGGGAGAATAAAGGAATCAATGTGTTCACAGCATGTGTTGCTCTGAGTGTGAATGTTCCTTGCTGAACTTTATGTTTCATCCCAAAATATTTACACAGCAGTCAATAATGCTAACAATTATTAAAAAGGATTTTTAAAAGTTTAATTCATGGCATGTGGCCTTCATTGGCATTTATATGCATTTACTTATGCATTATTGCATGCCCTTGTGAAGAAGGTGATGAGCAGTCTTCTTGACTTTCTGCAGTCCATGTATTGTCAGTAGAACTATAATGCCATGAGGATGGGAGTTCCAGGCTTTAGGCCCAGTGACAGTGAAGGGATAGCAATATTTTTCCAGGTTAGTGGCTTGGAAAGGATGGTGACAATGTCCCCAAGTATCAGCTGCCCTCAGTCTTCAAGATCGTAGTGGTCATGGTTAGGAAGAAACCAAAGCCTTTGACAGAAAGAAATGAGTGGATTCATTGAAAATTAATGGATCCATTACAGACCCATTTACTGACTCATTCTGCATGGAATCTGTAGTTAAACTCGTTGAGTTCATAGTTAGATTCCATCAGAAATAATAGAAAATTTCATGCACATCAATTTAGGAATAAAAAGGACATGCTAAATATTAAAATGGACAATGTACCACATATGGCACATATTGCTTTGAGTAGCATGAAACAACATTGAATTTCCTGATCTTTTACGACCTGAACTGGGTAGGCTGGACTACTGTCTCACTAGAAACTGGCTCACTCATATGTGCATTCTCTTCCTGAAATACTTTAAAATAGGTCAACAGCTCAATATTGCAGGGTAAAGGGTTAATTGAACCAATACTCTACCAATAGCTACTGAGCACATGTGTAAGGACATCTATGTCATGATGACATCAGATCACATGGGACTGAGACCTGATGGAAAGAACTCTACTTTGTCATGTTTATATATTTAGTTTATCAGAGATATATGTTAATAGGTTGCACAAATCTTATTTTCAGATTTTTGTTGGCTCAGGTTTCTTGAGACTGCTATAACAACATAGATTGAAGATTGTTCTCATTGGAGGGAAGAATGTGAAGATGAAGTGAGAGATCTTCTAAATCATGATCGGACTGGATAGAGTAGATAGGGAGAAGCAGTTCCCACTCGTACAAGTAACAAAAATGAGAAGGTACAGAGTTAAAATGATGTGCAAAAGAAGCAAGGGTAATGTGAAAAAAAAAGCTTCTTTGCAAAGCCAGTGATTAAGCTATAGAATGAACTGCTTGGAAATACAATACAGGCAAGTTCAACTGAAGCATTGGATGATTATTTGAATAGAAATAGTATTCAAGGGGAAAAGCAGGAAATTGGCACCGGAAATGATGTTCATTTGAAGAGCCTGTGATGGCATGATGGGCAGAATTACCTCATTCTTCACTGTAACAATTCTTGTAGTTCTGACATATATTAGACATTTACATGAGCGACGACAAATTTTAGGTTTCATGAGAACAGCATGTATACCATTAAAAGTGCTGGTTAGAATGCATTCCTTCTTTCCACTTTTCAACTTGAGCCTTTTTCTGAAAAGGAAAACGTTACTTGGACAAATCAATAGAAATGCACACACACCAGAACAATATCTCAATTATCTCTATTTGCACTCATTAGCTTTCTGAAACAGCTTGTTGACTGCTGCGTGCACAGAATTAACAATTGAATCAGAAATGAAAATTGATTTTAATGACCGGCCTCTAATTGGCCCACTCACAAATCAAAACTCAGAAAAATAATAACTAAGAATCATTACAAAGAACTGCAGATTGTTCCTCTCTCATGGGTTTACTCATGATTTGCCTTTTTCTTTGCAAAATTTACTTATAAAGAAGTAAGAAATTACATTTGACATAGAGGGAATACATTTGATATACTTTGAAAGACTTCTTACTAATCAGCATGCAATCCCAATGACATTAAAGGAAGTTAATGAGTTAGAAAACCTGCCTCAGGTTTTCCAACCGTTCTCATTCTTCAATATACAATGATGTTTCTATGATATACACATCAAAAGTAGATGCATTGATGCCTAGCAGTTCCAAGTAATTGGCCTCAATGATGCATGACTTGCTGCTTTTTAGACTATTTCTTTCAACTATTACCCACCAGAAAGATTGCTATGACTTATGTGGCACACCATTCTTTGCTGAGATCGATTACAAATAGTTAGCATTTCAATTTTCTTAGCTATAATCATCACATTGTGTTTAAAATCAATATTGTTGCCTAAAGTCTCTGATACATGCTGTGCAGAGCTATCATTTCAAAATATTATTCTTGCTAAATATTTTTGATGAAATATCCCTGTGTACTACTACAAGTGCTAATGCACTTGGTGAAATTATCTGGTCTAATGCAGTGAAACAGAGCAACCATCTGTTAAGCTATCTCTACTCGTTTCTAGTTTTACATATGCACATTGCCCCAATTGCTGACCCTATCTGAGTTTCATATTATAGGATTCCCCTGGCTTTTGTTAGCTTTAGATCTCACCAGTTCTCTTGAGTATGGTACATGGTATGAGAGTTCTGTATTTACTCATGTATGAGTTTTCGGTAGTACACAGAATTCTCAATTAAAGCTGTGTTGTTGTCTTGCAATCAGTCAATCAGCCAATAATGTTAGGAAATGGTACTAACAATTTTACACTGACTTGGCAGATGTACCCATGTGACTGAAGTGTCTGATGGGGGCTGGCATCCCAGACTGTATTTAATATTGAGCAGAAAATGTGTTGCTGGTTAAAGCACAGCAGGTCAGGCAGCATCCAAGGAACAGGAAATTCGACGTTTCGGGCCAGAGCCCTTCATCAGGCTCTGGCCCGAAACGTCGAATTTCCTGTTCCTTGGATGCTGCCTGACCTGCTGTGCTTTAACCAGCCACACATTTTCAGCTCTGATCTCCAGCATCTGCAGACCTCACTTTTTACATTAATATTGAGCACACAGGCTTATGCAAAACATTGACATGATGATAATTCTGTGAAACAACGGTAATTTGTATTGATATAGTCTCCTTAACATAATAAAGCATTCCAAGTGGATTAATAGGAACAGTTTGAGCAAAATTTGATACCAAAACATAAAAGATGATAATACAGCATATTGCATATGATTGGCCAGAAATAGGTCTTAAGGAGAATATCAAATGGTGAAAAAGATGTGGAGAGGTAGAGAGGCTTCAAAGGATTACCAGAATTTAAGGTCTAGGCAGACAAGGGTAGAATGGAGCAATAAATATCATATGCTCATGATGCTAGAATTAGAAGACTGCATTTATCTCAGAGAGTTGTGGGGATTACTCAGATCAGGAGAAGCAAAGTCAAGGGGGGACTTGAAAACAATGATGGGAATTCTAGTCAGCCAGAAACCAACATAAGGAGAAAGTGAGGACTGCAGATGATGGAAATCAGAGGTGGAAAAGCACAGCAGGTCAGGCAGCATCGAAGGAGCAGGTGAATTGATGTTTCAGGCCTAAGCCCTTCATCAGAAATGAAGCTTGTGGGCCAAGGGGGTTAAGAGATAAATGGGAAAGGGATGGGGCTGGGGGGAAGGTAGCCGAGAGTGCAGTAGGGAGATGGAGGTGGGGGTGAAGGTGATAGATTGGAGAGGAGGGTAGAATGGATAGGTGGGAAGGAAGATGGACAGGTACGACAGGTCAAGGGGTAGTGCAAAATTGGAAGATTGCATCTGGGATAAGGTTGGGGAAGGAAAAATGAGGAAACTGATGAAATCTGCATTGATCCCATGTGGTTGGAGGGTTCCAAGGCAGAAGATGAGGTGTTCTTCCTTCAGTCATCATGTAGTATGGGTTTGGTGATGGAGGAGGCCCAGGACCTGCATGTCCTTGGGGGAGTGGAAGGGGGAATTAGCGAACATAAATAGTCAAGCAAAGGGGTAATAGGTAAATAGGATTAATTAGAGTTTGGGGCACCCAGGTTTAGGTCATCTCAAATTTATGAGGGTCAGAATGTGTGATGGGTGATAATTATACTTTATCATGATTGACAATATTTGAAAAATGGCATTATATTTGCACACCCTGCCATCCAGAAGTCAAAGTATAAAAAATTCTGAGCTTGGTACAAAAATAATTACTTTTATAAAAAAAAGATATAAAAATATGGCCATCAGTTTTCATCTACTAGTGCAGGCACAACTATACTTTATAAGTAGAGGCACTTCCTAAAATTTAAATGAGCCAGAAAAATGTTGAACGGGACTCTCATAATGCACTTGTTCTTTTTCCATGCATGAGAAAAATGTTCATATCAAGCAAGGAAATAGTTATTGCTTTAAAATACATCTTTTGAAACAAAGTAGTTATTATCTGTACATTGAGGGAAGGAACTTTTGTCATTAGGCAGGGGTTTCACCCTTTTATTGATGTGCATCAAAATGGGTATTCCTCACTCTAAATATGGATATTTTCATATTATTTGTGTAAATGGGGGAAAAAATCAAATTTTGTTGAAAATTAACACATTCGTAATAATGGGAAAGAAATTCCATAGAACTAATCAAAAAGTAATTAACGAGTAAAGGGATAGCAATGCTGAAACTGCCCATAAGGTTAATCCCGAGTTTGCACATCACTGCAATAAACCACCTTGGAATGCATTTACTCAGTACAAACTGCTTTAAATGCAACTCGTTTGTAGAACGTTGATTGGGCAAATGGACATATATTAATAAATGATTAACATGCATTTTTTCAGTAAATATTTTCATTATATCTTTGGTTCAAATATGCCTGCATAATATGAATAATGTATTTAAGAGCTGCCACTGAATTGCCTAAATCTGAACATGTTTTATTATATCGAGCATCATTTAAGGGGGCTATTGATAGATGTCTTAGGACCAAATCAATAATATTCAAACCTGAAGCTGATCAGAAACAATGCTGACAGGAGATGCTTGATGAACGTTATGGTTACAATGCTTTCAATTCAGCCCCTGTGCTGTTTTTATCACTATACTGATCTTTGGACCAGACTCAATGAAAATTGGTGACAGAATCTTGTGAATGATCTGTGAATTGACTGATACTGCAGATAGAAATATGTGAACTTGCTCAAGGTTCATTGTGTGAGGGAATGGACATGATTAATGTAGGTCAAAGCAGGTCCTGCAGATGCTGGAGATTAGAGTCAAGATGAGAGTGGTGCTGGAAAAGCACAGCAGGTTAGGCAGCATCGGAGGAGCAGAAAAATCGATGTTTTGGGCAAAAGCCCTTCATCAGGAATGATTAATGCAGAAAGAGTCCTACAATTGTTCTCTGCATTACTTATTAATGGTATATTTGTGAATACTCTGAAGCTAACAGTTGACCATTCCTGATATTGTACACCAACACCAATATTACAATGAAGAGTTTGCCTAGTTTCAGTTTGACTGCAGATCCTTCCTTTTAGTGAAAAAAACCAGATTTTCCTGTCTAATATTTAGGTACAGTCAAACATATAAATTTGGATCTGGAGTAGCCAATCCGGTCCCTGATGCCTGCTCTGCCATTTGATAAGATGATGACTGATCTGCTTGTGGCCTCAACTCTGCTTTCCATACCTACTCGTGATACCATTTGATTGTCTTTATCAATCAAGAATCTAACTCAGCCTTTTAAATATTCAATTAACAAGCTTCCACTGCTCTCTGGATTAAGAATTCCAAAGACCAATATTTCTCTAAGAGAAATGAATTGACCTCATCTCTGGGAAAACCTTTATTTGTGAACTGTATCCCTGGAACTAGGCTCCCCAATAAGAAGACCTTTCTTTTACACCCAACCTGTAAATTTCCCTCAAGATCTTCTATTTGCCAATAAGATCATCGCCAAGCCATTATATCTTTTGTCAGGTAAGAAGAATAAAATTTACACACAATAGTGTTAGCAATTCTTTATAAAATTATACCAAAACCTCTCTACTTTTATATTCCATTCTCCTTGCAATAAATGATAACACTCTATTTGATGGAGAGGATTGCACACCCTATAGCTAGGTTTCTGTCCATTGATTTAAATGGACAGAAGATCAGGCTGGCTGTGTTATGGAGTGTGTGCACTGTAGCAGGAGACATGGTTCCTCTGAGTAATCTTTTCGACAAGCACTTCACACAAGCAATGTTTTATGCTCAAATGCCTGTAAATAAAAGCCAGCTTAAAAGAGCATGAAAATTATTTGCTGCTCAAATTATGTCTCAAGCATTATTTGATTAACATGTTGAAAAATTCTGTCAGTTGTTCAAAGTTTGTGGCAGGAGATTAGTGATATTGATCCAAACACTGACTCTGAATTTGCTGTCAAATAATGGTGAGGTTAATGGTGCTCAGTTACGTGTATATGGTACAGCAACTTCAAGCAAGGGGGAGGTACCTAGTTACATGTCGATAACTAAAAGCTGCTTTCAGAATGGTGGCATGGTGGCACAGAGGTTGTCCTACTGCCTTATAGAGCCAGGGACCTGTAATCGGTTCGACCACTGGGCAACTGTCTATGTGGAGTTTGCACAATCTCCCCATATCTGTGCCAGTTTCCTCCAAAGGGTCCAAAGATGTGCAGGTTAAGTAGATTGGCCATATTAAATTGCCTATAGTGTGCAGAGTGGTTGGATTAGCCATTAGAAATGCAGATTTGCAGAGATGGTGTGGGTTTGGGTGGTATGCTTTTCAGAGGGTCAGTGTAAACTAGATGGGCTGAATGGCCTGATTCCACACTGTAGGGATTCTATGAATTGCACTTCTCTTTTGTTATCTTACTGAAGTGGCACCTTGCTGTCATTAAAATGCATTGCACACCTGAAATTTTTTGTATGGTAAAATTAGTACAGACATTAATTCTTATTATTTCAGTCCCTTGTACTTTTTCAACATGCTATTTGTTAATTTCTATCAAGGAATTGTTCCAGCACTGAAAATGAATTTAGTGTTCCAGTCTGATTCATTTAAGTTTTAATTGTTGTCATTTTTAAAAATGTGCGTTTTTAGTTTTCCATTCTCTCTCCTTAGTCTGTCTTTCATCCAATCTTTACTTTCCTCACTTTACCTTGCATTGACACTGAATTCGTTCACTCTATTTTATACTTCTTTATCAGTTCCACTAAGTCATAGTGATGTACAGCATGGAAACAGCCCTTCGGTTCAACTCATCGATGCTGACCTGATATCCTACATTAGTCTAGTCCCATTTGGCAGCATTTGGCCCATATCCCTCTAAGCCCTTCTTATTCATATGCCCACCCAGGTGCCTTTTAATTGTTGTCATTGTACCTGTCTCCCCCACTTCCTCTGGCACTTCCTCATTCCATGCACGCACCAACCTCTGGGAGAAAAAGTTGCTGCTTAAGCCCCTTAATCTTTCCCTCTTCACCTTAATCTTATGCCTTCTAGTTTTGGACTCCCCCAGAGAAAAGACCATGGCCATTCTCCCTATCCCTATCCCTTCCCCTCATGGTTTTATAAACCTCTATGAGGTCATCTTTCAGCCTTTGACGCTCCAGGAAAAACAGACCAGCCTATTCAGCCTTTCCCCATAGCTCAAACCCCCTTACCTTGGCAATATCCTTGTACATCTTTTCTGAACTTTTCAAGTTTTATGGCATCCTTCCTATAGCAGGGAGACCAGAATTGCACACAGTATTCCAAAACTGGCCTAACCAATGTCCTGTGATTTCATAATGGACATTATGTTCCTCATTTCTGGGATAGCTGCAACCAGAAGACCTGGCAAAAGAGGCAGAGCAACATTGAGTTGAGTCATTGTTCAAGCAGAACAGAAATCCAACAATGATTCATGCTTTTCAGAAGATCAGGGTTAATGTATATTGAAGTGTACAGTTTTAAAGGTAGTTAGGAGCAGAGGGACCCAGGTGCTCATGTGTATAATTCATTGTGGGTGGCAGGACAAGTCAAGAATGTGATTAATATGGCTTATGGCTTATGAAATCAAATGGCTTTTTTTTTGTAGAATCCTCACAGCATGGAAAGAGGCCATTCAGCCCATCAAGTCCACACCAACCCTCCAAACAGCATCCCATCCAGAACTGTTCTATCCCTGTAACCCTGCATTTAACATGGCCAATGCACCTAACATATACATCCCTGGACACTGGTTAATTTAGCATGGCTAATGCACCTAACCTGCACACCTTTGGAATGTGGAAGAAAATCAGAGCAGCTGATGGAAATACATGCAGACACGGGGAGAACATGCAAACTCCACACAGACAGTCATCTGAGGCAGGAAGCGAACCCAGGTCCCTGATGCTGTGAGGCAGCACTGTCAACCAACGAGCCACTGTGCCGCCCATTTTTTCCTTTCAACAGAAATTGCTGGAAAACTCTGTAGGTCTGGCAGCATCTGTGGAGATAAATCACAATAAACATTGAGTGTGTAGTGACCCTTTTTCAGAAGTTCTGGATTTGGAAATATTAATTCTGATCTCTCTCCCCAGTTGTCACCAGACTCGCTGAATAGCCCCTACCCCCCGCAGCAATCTCAGCTTTTGTTTTCTCAGTTGGCCTGAATCATTGAAATAACAGTACAAATAAAAAGCCCACTCGTGCTGTTATATCTATGCCAGGGCTAGGAATGAATTGGAGTTCACATCCTTTCCCATTGCAGTTACCTACTCCAAACCCCTTTAAGACGATGTCACAGTTTCAACAACTGTTTGAATATATTCTAGAAATTCTAAAGAATTCTTCCTCCTGTTCTCTTCGAGTGATAATCCTTAGCAGTCAACGTTTGGTTACCCAGCCAGTAGAAACAATCTTACATTATTTATTCTCACAATGGATATTCAGAAGAAATAGAGGAATCATGTTCATCATGGGCAACCTTGGTAGTGGTATAAAGCTTAAATTAAGAGAGGCAGATATATATAGTTTTATAATCTCAGTGTTCTAATCAGGACATGGATTCTAGAGAGGGTCATTCTGTCTTGTTCTAATACCAAATGGAATGCCAGAATCAGAGCAAAGGTGTTCTTTCTGTAGGATGGCAGATTTCATAAAGAGGGTTCAAAGTTCAAACCAACAGCATGTTAGAAGTTATTGCCTTAACCTTGTGCACTGTAAAACATAGCCAAGAAAACATTTGATGTTCTCATGTTGAGGGTAAAAACATTAAAATACTCCATTTTAGATATTTTGCTTTCAGAATCCCAGAAATTCTCAGATAAACAGATTATAGAAAGAATAAGACTCTTGCACATGGAGCTGGTAGCTTGCTCGTGGTCTCAATATCAGTGCTGGGTAGTGAAGAGTTTAAATTGACATAGAACATAGAATATTGCAGCACAGTACAGGCCCTTCAGCCCTTGATGTTGCATCGACCTGTGAAACCAATTTGAAGTCCATTTAACCTATACTATTCTATTCTCGTCTATTTGCCTATCCAATGACCATTTAAATGCTCTTAAAGTTGGCAAGTCCACTATTGTTGCAGGCAGTGTGTTCCATGCCCCTACTACTCTCTGAGTAAAGAAACTACCTCTGACATCTGTCCTATATCTATCATCCCTCAATTTAAAGCTATGTCCTCTCATGCTCGCCATCACCATCTGAGGAAAAAACTCTCAATGTCCACCCTATCTAACCCTCTGATTATCTTATATATCTCAATTAAGTCATCTCTCAACTTTCTTCTCACTAATGAAAACAGTCTCAAGTCCCTCAGCCTTTCCTCATAAGACCTTCCTTCCGCAGTAGGTAACATCAATAGACAATAGACAATAGGTGCAGGAGTAGGCCATTCTGCCCTTCGAGCCTGCACCACCATTCAATATGATCATGGCTGATCATCCTTAATCAGTATCCTGTTCATGCCTTATCTCTATAACCCTTGATTCCACTATCCTTGAGAGCTCTATCCAACTCTTTCTTAAATGAATCCAGAGACTGAGCCTCCACTGCCCTCTGGGGCAGAGTATTCCACACAGCCACCACTCTCTGGGTGAAGAAGTTTCTCCTCATCTCTGTCCTATATGGTCTACCCCATATTTTTAAGCTGTATCCTCTGGTTTGCCACTCACCCATCAGTGGAAACATGTTTCCTGCCTCCAGAGTGTCCAATCCTTTAATAATCTTATATGTCTCAATCAGATCCTCTCTCAGTCTTCTAAACTCAAGGGTATACAAGCCCAGTCGCTCCAGTCTTTCAGTGTAAGGTAGTCCTGCCATTCCAGGAATTGACCTCATGAACCTACGCCGCACTCCCTCAATAGCTAGAATGTCTTTCCTCAAATTTGAAGACCAGAACTGCACACAATACTCCAGGTGTGGTCTCACCAGGGCCCTGTACAGCTGCAGAAGACCCTCTTTGCTTCTATACTCAATCCCTCTTGTTATGAAGGCCAGCATGCTATTAGCCTTCTTCACTTCCTGCTGTACCTGCATGCCTTACCTTCATTGACTGGTGTACAAGAACACCCAGATCTCTTTGTACTGCCTCTTTACCTAAATTGATTCCACTTAGGTAGTAATCTGCCTTCCTGTTCTTGCCACCAAAGTAGATAACCATAGTTTATCTCCTAGTAAATCTCCTCTGAACGCTTGGCAAAGCTTCCACATCCTTCCTATAATGCAGTGATAGAACTGATAAAATAAGACCACAAAGAGCCACCACTCCAGGATTGATTTTGAAAACACCTAGCTTGTCTAAAAGTAGGGCTAGGTCTTCTTGAAATTTATTACTAGGGCCACAGATAAATTAATGCTGGATTTAAAAAACTGGTTTGCCTTAAATGGCACACTGCATTCAGCTGCGGGCGTAGTCTTAAGGATAGATTTGAAGGCATTAGAGAAAATACAGAAAAAAATGATCAGATTCCAAGGTTGAGGAATTATTTTTCAATTCATTTAGAGAATGCTCCATCCCTACTTACTCTTGGTGGTGAGATTTGTTTTGAATCATTGCAGTCCATTTGGTGTAGATAGACTCACAATGCCAATAGGGGGACGTTCTAGGATTTTGATCCAATGACAGTGAAGGAATGATGATATATCAGTTCATGATGGTGAAATGTTTAAAGGAGAACTTGCAGGTGGTGGTGTTTCTATGTACCTGCTGCCCTTGTCACTCTAGATATTAGTGGTTGTGTGTTTAGAAAGTGCTGCAAAGAGCCTTGGTGAATTTCTCCATTCACATTGTAGTTAGTATGCACTACTGCTACAGACTATCGGTGTTGTAGGGACTGAGTGTTTGTGTCTGTCAAATGGCTTGCTTTATCCGGGTGGTGTCAAGCATCTTGAGTACAGTTGTAGCTGCACTCATCCAGTTGATTGGGAAATATTCCTTCATACTCCTGATGTGTGCAGAGTTGTTGGTGAACAGGCTTTAGGGAGATGGAACGTGAAGTATTCTTTGCAGAATTCATAAATTCAGGCCTGACTTGTAACCATAATATTTATGTGACTGGTCCAGTTCCGTTTCTGGTCAATTATAACCCCCAGAATGTTGACAATGTGATGGTGATGCCATTGAATGTCAAGTGATGATTTTCTCTCTTGTTGGACACATTCCTTGCTTGGCACCTGATCACTGGGAACGTCCAGGATGTTGATAGTGGGGGATTCAGTGAAGGTAACACCATTGAACACTAATGAATGGTGGTTAGATTGTCTCTTATTGTGGATGATCTTAACCTGACACTTGCGTAACACAAATGTTCTTTGTCATTTTTCAGCCCAAGTTTGGATATTTTCTAAATCTTGTTGCATTTGGACATGAACTGCTTCAGTATCTGAGGAATCACAAATGGTGCTGAACATTGTGCAATCATGGTGGGCAGCACGGTGGCACAGTGGCGAGCACTGCTGCCTCACAGCGCCAGAGACCTGGGTTCAATTCCCGCCTCTGGTGACTGACTGTGTGGACTTTGCACATTCTCGCCGTGTCTGCGTGGGTACCCAGGTGCTCCGGTTTCCTCCCACAGTCCAAAAATGTGCAAGTTAGGTACATTTGCCATGCTAAATTGCACGTAGTGTTAGGGGCAGGGGTAAATGTAGGGGAATGGGTCTGGGTGGGTTGTGCTTCGGCGGGTCGGTGTGGACTTGTTGGGCCAAAGGGTCTGTTTCCACACTGTAAGTAATCTAATCTAATTGGCAAACATCACAACTTCAGGCCATATGATGGAGGGAAAGTCATTGATGAAGCAGCTAAAGATAGTTAGGCATAAGATACTACCCTAAGGAACTCCTGCTTAAATGTCCTGGAGCTGAGATAGCTAACTTTCAATAAACAAAACCATCTTGCTTGTGCATACATGACTTTAGCCAGCAAAGGTTTTACCCAAACTCTGACAGACTGCAGTTTTCCTTGGGGTCCTCAATGCCTCACTCAGTCAAACGGTTTGAGTTGACAAGTCTCCCTCATTTCACTTCTGGAATTCTGCTCTTTTGTTCATGTTTGAACAAGAATTGTAATTAAGTCAAGAGCTGAGTGGCCCTGGTGAAACCCAAACTAAATTTCAATGAGCAAGTTATGGCTAAACAAATGCTGCTCGATAGCATTGTTGATGATGCCTTCCTTCACTTATGATTGCAAGTAGACAAATATGGCATTCATTGCCGGTTGCATTGTCCTGGGCAATTTTTTACATTATCAGATAGACTCCAGTGTTGGAGCAAATTCCAGTGTGACAGGTAAGGATGCAGCAAGTTCTGGAGCTCAAGTATTCAGTATTATTGCCAGAATGTCATCAGGTTCGATAAACTTTACAATATCCAGAACTACTAATTCACTGCTACTTCTCTCACAGCAAAGCCCAGTGTGAAGAATTTCTGGTCTTTTTTAGATTATATTAGATTAGATTACTTACAGTGTGGAAACAGGCCCTTCGGCCCAACAAGTCCACACCGACCCGCCGAAGCGCAACCCACCCATACCCCTACATATACCCCTTACCTAACACTAGGGGCAATTTAGCATGGCCAATTGACCTGACCCGCACATCTTTGGACTGTGGGAGGAAACCGGAGCACCCGGAGGAAACCCATGCAGACACGGGGAGAACGTGCAAACTCCACACAGTCAGTGGCCTGAGGCGGGAATTGAACCCAGGTCCCTGGCGCTGTGAGGCAGCAGTGCTAACTGCTGTGCCACCGTGCCGCCCTATAAGAATTCTAGTTTTCACTTTTAAATTGACTTGGCTTCATTGCATTCTGTTTCCCTTCTCAACTTTGATCACGTGACTGCAACAAACTCCTTTTGCAGTTACATTCCTTCCCCCCCTCACCATCACCAGCTCCAATGTGTTCCATATGGATTGCAAAAGTTTCATTCTCCACGTTTTGGAACAATCCATTATTCCAGATATCTCAGAGAAATCCCTGGAACCAGAATCTTTTCATATCTTAAGATGCATGCTCAATACTCTTAACTCATTCGATCTTAAAGATGGAATCTGATCTGGAGATTCATCTCATTCTGATGTTGAGGATGCATAGATAAGTAGAAAGAAGGATTTCTGTGGAATTTTATGGTTCTCCCACTAGTAAAACTACCAGTGAGACTCATAAAGTTTTTTCCAGGATCAGAACTTAAATTTAGAGGTTAAAGTCCTTACTGGGCACAATAACACTTACACAGAATGAATCATTGGATGCAGGGCCAATCTCAGAAATATTCTAAAATTCAAGTGCATTGTCTTCAAAGCGTAAAACTTTTAATAAAAAAAATTCAAATTCCCAGAAAGCAGCTTAGAGATATTGACAACAATGTACCACTTTTCATATCTAGTATTAGAATCATAGGCTCGTAGAGATGTCCAGCATGGAAACAGACCCTTTGGTCCAACTCATCCATGCTAACCAGATATCCTAACCTAATCTAGTCCCATTTACTAGCACTTGGCCCCATATCCATTAAAACCCTTCTTATTCAAGTACCCATCCAGATGCCTTTTAAATGTTGAAATTGTGCCAGCTTCCACCACTTTCCCTGGCAGATCATTCCATACATGCACCACTCTTTGCACGAAAACATTGCCCCTTAGGTCCCTTTTAAATCTTTCCCCTTTGCCCTCAACCTATGCCCTCTAGTTCTGAACTCCCTCACCCCAGGGAAAAGACCTTGCTTATTTATCTTATCTAAGCCCCTCATGATTTTCTAAACCTATATAAGGTCACCCCTCAGTCTCTGATGCTCCAGGGAAAACAGCCCCAGTCTATGAAGCCTCTCCCTATAGCTCAAACCCTCCAACCCTGGCAACATATTTATAAATCTTTTCTGAACCCTTTCAAGTTTCAAAACATCCTTCCGATAGGAGGGAGACTAGAACTGCACACAACATTCCAAAAGTATTGTATGAAACAAACCAAAAGCATCATTGACTTAATATCTTGCATCCCTTATATTCTAAGCTACAGAATATTTCCTTTCTTAATGCTTTAATACAACAACAAAAAAATCTCCATCCTTAGTTATATTTTCTTCTGCTTAAGTAGAGATTCTATCATCCTGGAGCCAGTCAATAGTGACTTTCAGCTAGCAAGACCTTGCTTCCTTTCTTTCCCTTTTATAACCAGATAACCTGTAACCCTTGACTAGCTTTAATGTTTCTGATTACTCCAGAGTTTCCTCCCTCCAGTTAAACTAGGAAAATCTTCCAGTCTTGTTTAAATCCTCACAAATTATGTTTCTTTAATGACAGCATGGGTTTACGCTAGCATCCCATATAGTGAACCTACTGTCTTATCTCTCAGATCTCAGTGTATCTCAGATCCGTGTATGCTGGCCCTATATGTATATATCAGCAGTATCTAAAGAAAACAACTTATAGGACGATCTTATAATAGCTTCTCTCTTAAAACCAATCTCCATTCTAATGTGAATTGTACAAGCTTTGTAGGTAGGTGGAAATACTAATCAGTTATCCTTTAAATTCCCATCTCCATTGGTCTCACAATTACTTTAAAATATAATTATTTACAACACATAACACTCCTAAAATTACCTGAGACCTTAGAGATGAACAGTCTATTTAATGTCAACATACATGTATTGGTCATTGCAAACAGGTTAAGCACCTCTTTCTCTATAAACAACCTGCATCTCTTCGTAACCTTTAACTTGCAACCTTCATAGTCTTGCTGTCAGTAGAATTCAGAACAGGTCACATCACTCCATTGAAACATCTATTTAACCCTGAATTAAAGACACAATCACAGTCCTGGGACATGGCAATCTTAACAAAAATATCCCATTCATCATAGCCTTCTCACAGATTTTCTGCAGCTTGTTAAAAAGAAAGCAAGTAATCATCTCCTCAATCTCTGTCAATGCCACGCAAGAGAGAAAAAAATACTTTTTTGCTGAGTACTGCCTCCTGATGGTTTCAATAAGAACAACAGGTTCTGGGCTAATTCTGAAGTTGGGTGATAGCCCTTTTACCATCTCACAAAGTGAAGTCAATGGATTAAAAATCAAGAGACATGTGACGTTTGAGGTCAAAGGCATTTGGGGCAATCATAGTGGAACATTAACCTCTAAGTTTCTGATGTTTTACATTCATGAGATGTTGAAAAATCCGTTATTGAACTGTTACAGTCATTGGGGTATAGGGACCTCCACATCTGCTTGAAGCACTGTTCTCTTAGACCTGCTGTGCTGTTGGGAGCTTGCCTCCAGGCAGGTAAACTGTCCCCTGCATTCTGTGAGGACCATAGAGGTCAACTGGAAAACTCTAGTCAGCCTAAGAATACAGGCTTCAATAACTAGGAATCAGCTCAACTGTCTATCTTACCTCATCCCACTCCCATCCTATTTCAGAAAATTGCCATGAAGTTGGGAATTCTCCATATTGCCTCACAGTGTTATTTTAATATCTAACTGCCTCTGTGCCTGACCTGTTGGCGTCTCAAAAGCCAGCCCCTAATGTTGTTACTTTTGATGGCACAAGCATCATACAAGCAGATAGTATGGCAACAATAATATCTTGCATTGATTAATATAGGTCCATTAATATAGTAAAATGTCCTAAAGTGCCTCAAAGGTACGTAGTCAGACTGAGGCTGGCCTGATAGCATGCCGAATAGTGAGACATTGGGCCAGCTGACCAAAAGACTTATTAAAGAGGTAGGTTTGAAAAGAGTGGCCCTTCAGGTGATGAGGGAAATTAAGAGGAGAAGAGATTTCAGGAGAGAACTCCAGCAAGGGCTTAGACAGCTAAAGGCACAGTCACCAATATGACAGTGAAACGAGTAAATGTGAAATTTTACGTTGAGTCGGCCATGATTGCCACTTTCTCACTTGATTCAAATTTTGGCAGAATGCATGTCACTACACAAAAAAAGCATAAAATTAACACCAATGACATTAGGTTGGATTGAATATGCACCAAATTTTAATCTGGTGCGCATGTAGAATGAGGTCCATAGTAATAATATTAGTGGTCAATAAAGATTAAATGTTCTACCTTGTGATGGCTTTACAACTTTTGTTCTGTCCTCTCTGTGCTGCAAAATTATCATAAAATTTTTAAAGATGTCCTCAGTGCTGAATATGTCTATGAAATATTAAATATTCAATTTTCCTCTATCATGGCTAGAAACATTCATAATTATATGATGATTCACATAATAATTCATTCTGAAAAGTCATAAATGGCACTCCCTCTGCGACAAAGTTAATAATTTACTGCCATTCAGGATTTTTCACTCCGCACTGTTGGTCTTGTGAACATTTATTAAGCAAATGTTCAGTTGAATAGGTCAAAATCTGAGCCATGATTATCAGAATAGTACAATAAGATTTTAATGAGGAGTGACAGACAGGTGAGGTGAAGTTTGAGATTCTTAGTCAGTTATTAGCTTCTATTGGCTGCGTTTGTTTGGAGGAAGAATAAATGCTTTTTAATATTAAGTATGCAGACCAGGAAAATTCCAGATCAAGTTTCTGGTCTGTGTAGAGTTCATTGGTCCCAGCCAGGATACTGCAGGGATACTACCTTAACACCAGGATGTGCAGGAGCCAGTGTTGGACTGGGTTGGACAAAGTTAAAAATCACACAACACCCAATTATAGTCCAACAGGTTTATTTGAAAGTACTAGCTAGTGCTTTCAAATAAGTCTGTTGGACTATAACCTGGTGTTGTGTGATTTTTAACTTCTACATTAACATGAACTTCACTAGAGAAAGTCAAGTTATTGGGGTACCGTCAGTGATTGTGTCCCTGCCTCTAAGCCGGAATGCCTGGGTTTGGGTCCCATCTGATCCAGAGGTATGTCACAGCATGTCTAAATGGGTCAATTTAAAGGAAGAAAGAATCACTTGAATAAAAGTCAATTTGTGTCCTGGTCACTTCTAAACAAGCCTGTCAGTGAAGATAGAAATAGATTGATTTTACTCTGATGACTCAGCCTGCTTAAACACGATGGGGTAGGTGTTTATTTTGATAGTGTAAATGAAGTAAGAGTCAGCAACTTGATGCTCATCTCTCCCAATTTCAACAGAAAGCAAACACAGCAAAAGTGTACAATAGGCTAATCACAGGTTATCAGGTTATTAGACCAGGGAAATCCAGTGGATGTAGTCTATCTAGACTTCCAAAAGGCCTTTGATAAGGTGCCACACGGGACGCTGCTAAGTAAGGTGAGGGCCCATGGTGTTCAAGGTGAGCTACTGGTATGGATTAAAGATCGCTGTCTGACAGAAGGCAGCGAGTTGGGATAAAAGGTTTTTTCGGAATGGCAGCCGGTGACAAGCAGTGTCCCACAGGGTTCAGTGTTGGGGCCACAGCTGTTCACGTTATATATTAATGATCTGAATGAAGGGACTGGGGGTATTCTAGTGAAGTTTGCCGATGATACGAAGTTAGGTGGACAGGCAGGTAGTACTGAGGAAGTGGGGAAGCTGCAGAAGGATCTAGCCAGTTTGGGAGAGTGGTCCAGGAAATGGCAGATGGAATTCAATGTGAGCAAATGCGAGGTCTTGCACTTTGGAAAAAAGAATACAAGCATGGACTACTTTCTAAACAGTGAGAAAATTCATAAAGCCAAAGTACAAAGGGATCTGGGAGTGCTAGTCGAGGATTCTCTAAAGGTAAACATGTAGGTTGAGTCCGTGATTAAGAAAGCAAATGCAATGTTGTCATTTATCTCAAGAGGGTTGGAATATAAAAGCACCATTGTGCTACTGAGAATTTATAAAGCTCTGGTTAGGCCCCATTTGGAGTACTGTGTCCAGTTTTGGTCCCCACACCTCAGGAAGGACATACTAGCACTGGAGCGTGTCCAGAGGAGATTCACACAGATGATCCCTGGAATGGTTGGTCTAACATACGAGGAACGGCTGAAGATCCTGTTGTATTCATTGGAGTTTAGAAGATTAAGGGGAGATCTAATAGAAACCTACAGATAATACATGGCTTGGAAAGGGCGGGCGCCAGGAAATTGTTTCCGTTAGGCGAGGAGACTAGGACCCATGGACACAGCCTTATAATTAGAGGGGGTAAATTCAGAACAGAAATGCAGAGACATTTCTTCAGCCAGGGAGTGGTGGGCCTGTGGAATTCATTGCCGTGGAGTGCAGTGGAAGCCGGGACACTAAATGTCTTCAAGGCAGAGATTGATAAACTCTTGATGTAATAAGGAATTAAGGGCTACAGGGAGAATGCAGGTAAGTGGAGTTGAAATACCCATCAGCCATGATTGAATGGCGGAGTGGACTCGATGGGCCGAATGGCCTTACTTCCACTCCTATGTCTTATGGTCTTATTTATTTTACAGTATCACACAAGACACAGTCTACGGCAACCAGGTAAAAGAACTGCTCATTGTGGAAGCAGTTCGCAAAAAATGTATAGAAGTGGAGACCAGTTCACTGAGATTGAGAATTAGCGATCAGCTGTGGAATTTAGCTGACTACATATATATATTTTTCCAAGAGACTGATTTGTTACCTTTTTCCTGTTTTGCAATTCTTTTCCAATAAATTGGTATATTCTCTTCAATAAGCATGGTGGCACAGTGGTTAGCACTGCTGTCTCACAGCACCTGAGACCTGGGTTCAATTCCCGACTCAGGCAACTGATTGTGTGGAGTTTGCACGTTCTCTCCATGTCTGCATGGGTTTCCTCCCATAGTCCAAACATGTGTGGGTTAAGTGAATTGGCCATGCTAAATTGCCTGTAGTATTAGGTAAGGGGTAAATGTAGGAGTATGGGTGGGTTGCGGGTTGGTGTGGACTTGTTGGGCCGAAGGGCCTGTTTCCACACTGTAAGTAATCTAATTTAAACTTAAATATTTTTACTTTAAATTTAAACTTTTCTTCTCTATAAGTCATAGGTGGTGTCTCAGTGAGTTTTACCATGTAAATACTGGAAGTTCTGCGCAGTTTTGAAAGTATTTTCACAGCTTGTGCTTTGCAACATCTGTAGAAATTACTTTTCCAATAATTCTGCTTCTTTGAAGTAATTAGATGTGCATGGGCACTATTTCACATACAGCTTCCTATCAGTGATTTCTTTAAGGTGGAATATTTTGAATTTAATACAGAAATCCAGATATTCACAGGAAAATCAATGAGACAAGAAACTGGAACCAGATTTCTTGAACTTTGTCTATTATGAATGGCAAATTATGTATTAGACTGTGGTCCTGTATAACATCAGCCACACTTTCAGAAGACTTTGTTTAAATATTGGAATTCTTAGTTTAAAATGAAAGAAACACTTTCCTGTGAAGCCAAATCCAGTAAAAGAAAAACAACCTCAATGGTAGATCAGACTGAGCCAATAGATTTGAAGAAGAGTCATTGGACGGGTAATGTTAACAGATATATGGTGCCAAATGTATAGCCAGCAGAGTGGCTCAGTGATTAGCACTGCTGCTTCACAACGCTAGGGTATTTTTTCCACTCTCGGAGGACTGTCTGTGTGGACTATACACGTTCTCCCTATGACAGTGTGGGTTTTCACCAGGTGCTTTGGCTTCCTTCCACCGTCCAAAGATGTGCAGTTTAGATGGTGCTACATTGCCCACAGTGTGCAGGCTAGATGAATTAGCCATGGAAAATGCAGAATTACTGGGATGCTATTTGGAGGGTTGGTGTGGACTTGATGGGCCAAATGGCCTGTTTCCATGTTGTAGGGATTCTATGATTTTTCAAACACATTCTGTCTTATTTTCTGTCAGATCTCTGACACCTGCATTATTTTACATTCAATAAAGTTAAACTGTCGGGAGTAAATTTAATCTTGAGTAACAATATAAAATAAGTAATATCAAAATAATAATTTGCTATATGTCTTGGCTGATATTCCCATTTGTTGAATTATTGGAAAAGAAGATTTGGACAAGGTGCATAATAAGGTAGTTAGTTGATAGCATCCATTTTGCACAATCTTAATAAAATGACTCCCAGGAGACCAGGGTCATATGACACCTTGATCCAACCTAGTGACTGAGCTAAGTCACTTTTGCAAAACAATTTTTAATGTGAATAGCCTAATTTTCAGAGTCTACTTGCATTGGGTCCCTGCCTTCAGTCTCTTTGAATCAAATTTGAATATATTTAGAAAAATAAAACAAGAATGATGAGGCTTCACTCCCAATTACCAATACATGAGTTCAAATATGACATGCACCAGTTTTCCATGGTACCATGTCTTAAATATAGTACAAGACTTCCCTTCCCATTGTTTGTGGTATAAACTTCAAGAATTTATGCAGTTAACCATAGTGTAAAAAGAATATTTCATAGATCTTGATGTTTTATGACATTCAAGAAATACTCTGATTTTAAACATTTGTGCAGTAAGTTGTTTTTTAACTTGTTTCAGGGAAGTGGGTGTCACTGTCTCAGTCAGTCCCTAATTGCCTGGAGAAGGTAGTTGCAAGCAGCTTTCTGAACCCTGCAAGCCTTGGGATGTAGATATATCCATTCTGCTGTCAGGAGGAAGTTCCAGGCTTTGGACTCAGTGACAGTGAGGGAATATTAAGGTAGTTCCAAGTCAAGACGGCTTGAAGAGAACTTACAGATGCTGGTGTTCCAAAGCATCTGCTGCACTTGGGATGATGGAGGTAGGGTTTTGTAGATGCAGTCTAAAAGGTCACCTTGGTCTTGGTGAATATTCACACTGCGTCTTGTGGACGTTACAACTTGCTGCCAATGTGTGTAACTAGTGATGGATGTGAATGTGAAGATGGTGAATGTAGTGCTATTTGTCTTAGTGTCAAGCCTTTTGAATGTTGTTGTGGCTCCAGACAAGTGGAGTGTGTTCCATCACACTCCTGACTTGTGCATTGTACATGTTGAACAGGCTTTGGGGAGATAGGAGGGGTGTTACCTATTGCAGAATCCCTAACCTCTGACCTGTTCTTGTAACCATGGCATTTATATGGCTGGTTCAGTTTAGTTTCTGGTCAATGGTAGCCTAGGAATGTCGATAATGGAGGAATATTTAATGATGGTGATGGTATTGGACGTCAAGATATTCAATGTAATGGTGATGGTTAGTCTCTTTATTATTGGAATTGATCATTGCGATTTTTCTTAAATATCACAAACCAGGTCAGAGGTTAGGGATTCTGCAGTAGGTCATGTGATATCTCTTTTTATGCTGATGATGTTGATTGAAAAAAATCCCAACAAATTTGAGCTTGAGTTAAATCGCATCAGAGGCGATCTTAAACCTCTTCAATCTTTCATTTGGAAGGCCTATAGTTTCTTGAAAGGTTTGGATGCTTTGTATTGCGTTGAGGGTCTGATAAAGTGAAAGATTCACAGCTTTGTCACAGTGAGATTTTGAAATTCATTCCTCAATTTACTTTACAAAAGGCTTAGTTGCCAGTTGTAAATTAATTATTAAAAAGCTGACCAATTGCTTGCCAAGTTTGTTCACAGTGATCTAGCTATAGCATTAAGTTTGACATCAGTTCATATTGGGTTTGCTGTTACTTGAATAATTTTAGGTCCGCAAGAACAGATTCAACATCATTGTCTTTCAAGTCCTCCTGTTGAACGCCACATGAGCAAATTGTCATCAATTGAAATTTTTTTTATTGCTAAACACTTTTCCTGGCAAAGTTGATACTGATATCTATTTGAGAATGATATTGTTTGAATCTAACAAGGCTGTTAATACAGTCAATACCTTCATTTCTGTTGCTGTGCAATTAAGAGCAAAACTCGAAAGCTTGAGATCCAAACATGAGATGGATTCCTTGCCCCCCAACATCCCCCCACTCCCCCATCACCCCTGCAACTTTTCTAAATTCAAAATCACATGGGAATTAAACTCCTGGAAATCTCACTGTGACAAAACTGTGAATCTTTCACTTTATCAGACCCTCAACTCAATACAAAGCATCCAAACCTTTCAAGAAACTATAGGCCTTCCAAATAAAAGACTGAAGATCATAAATCAAAGATGGGGTTAACAAGAATCCATAACATATGCTGTCTTTAATCATGGTCAATGTGAGGGTGAGTAAAAATGAGTGTGTGAGATGTTGTGTTAAATTTAGGAAAAATATGCGAGACTAAGCAACTGTCTTTCTGAACAAACATACAAAACCATACAGTTAGAATTATTTAACTGAGATACACCTACTCAGGATAAGAAAACTCATATCTCATTCATATCATCACTTTGTAGGAAATGTGCTAATGTCGGCAGTACAGACATCATTGCACATTGATAACCAACTTATGAGTGACACTATAAAATGAGTGATGATGCCACATATTCCTGTAGGGAAAGGATCATTCTATGTATCAGCTTTTCAAGATAGCATACTACATTCAAGGCTAGGAGATATGCAATGGGTGGCTCACATGTCCACTTGTCTTATAGTGCAACAATCTGCCAAGAAAAGCTTCATGAGGTACTGCCTCTCATAATGTAATTGTATTATAGAGGATACTCAATCTTTTCAAGGCAATCTAGCAACGTAGATGCACGCTGAAGCTCCAAATAAATAACTGATTAGAGAAGGGATAAAGGAACATCTTTCAAGATATCTACCAACATGGTGGATATCATGAGGGACTTCACCACACATCACTTGTATGTCACTTCTTAGTGGATAAGAACGCACAAACATTAGCACCATGCAATGTTAGTGTACTGTCTCATTGTTGCTTTTTTCCCTGATGGTCATGTAGGACAAGTTATGTGTAGATACTTCAAACTGGGGTCTACCAAAGATATCAAGTACACAGTCACATAGACAACTGGATATTTATTCAGCAAAACAAAGATTGCAAGGTCAAACTTGTAAAAATGATATGGTCCATATGACCTTAACCACTAAGCAGGGGCTGTTTGCAAAGATTAACAAACAATGGTCAAGCCAAAATCATCTTGGATGCTGGTGTCTATTGTGCTGTTTCTCTCAATGTCAGGGATGCATTGCTCATGGTTCTTGGAAAGCCTGCTTAGTTAATATCTTTACTGTCAACCTCATCTTTATTTTGTGAAGAAAACAGTTGATCTTCCATTTTGTCTACATCCAGGACATCCCCCTCTGCCAGCTCCAGATGTGAATGGCCACAATGGTTCAAGGTATCCTTTGTGGCCTATACTACAAAGCCCCATTGGAGCTGTCGAGAAGGATTTGGGCTTGGACTATATTTAATTGTTTGCTAATCTTTGCAAGCAGCCCCTGTTTAGTACAAAGGACATATGGACCACAATACCTTTGTAATCTTTGATCTTGCAGTCTTTGTGCTGCTGAATAAATGTCTAGTTATCCACGCCACTGTGCACGTGATATCTTCGGGTGACCCCACTTTGACGTACCTACACATAACCTGTCCTACATGACCTCCAGGACATCAACATCAGTTCCACTATGGCCCTGGTGAAAATACAAATAACATTTTATTATTGGTCTGCATCAGTATGAAAGTTTTATAAAGGTGTCATAAGCTATGTTTGGAAGGGGTAACTGTTGTCTCCCAGCAGACAGAGGACTTTGGGAGGGGGTAGGAAGTAATAAGGCTCTCTGGTATGTAACAGTAAAGGCAGTATCCAGGATATCTGGCACAGAACTCAATGTAATATCAACATTAGCGGAGTGGAAGTCTCTACTGTTCACAAACATTTCAGTTTGGTGAAGGATAGCCTCAAAGCAAATTGACAGTAGCTGATAGCACCCTGCAGCTAGGAGAGGCCAGCAATGGTGAAGAATCACAGTTGTTTGACTTCCATTTTCAAGGCTAGGGATATGAGAAAGTGGGGCCTGACTAAAATAGCATTAGTAACATCCCATATGCACATATAGGTCAAGTGTTATGATATTTAGCACAGGTCCCCAGTGACCAGCTCAAGCTGCTAACATAAAGTTCAGGACACTGATAACCTATATGAGGATGGGATCGCTATCTACACCTTGTGAACATAGGTACCTCTCACATATGACATAGTTTGGAGATAATTGGATGGGACATTCTAAATTGCTGCTTTTTTCGGATTTATAGATGAGATGCACACACTTATGCCTTGTGAAGCCTTCAAATACAGAGTCTTATCTTTCACCCATATCTCTTTGGTGGATTTTGACCAGTTGCTTCTTCCTCTGTTTCTCTTTAAACTGAATTTTCCTAGTATTTACTATGTAACATGAAATTTTGTTTAACAGCTATTACAGCAATAACTAACTCTCCAAATTTCTAGCACATAGAAACAACAAGGGTGGATCACAAGAATCACTGAAATGGTGTCAACAATGTATATGGCATGATTTATACTCTATCATTAGCATATTGATTTGGAAAACAAGGTGTTTTTGTTCTTTGAAAGAATAATAAGCTATCCCTCAGATAAAGTGACGTGATTTGATTTGCTTATTGTCACGTGTATTTTGGTATAAAATACAGTGAAATGCTTTGTCTAGTATTGCTACTCTCTGGACCATCTCAAAATACAGAAAAATAGACCTAAACATAGAATATAAAGGCATAAAAATGAAGAAATAAAGAAAATGTGTCCAACTTTACAATTCTTCTTGTTAAGTGCTTCGCCATGGGCGTGGTAGCCAGGCATGAGTCTGCTTTGCTACGCTGCCACCACTGGAATAAAGGTTGACCATTCTTTGGTGCCATCTTGCCTCCACCGACACACTTGCCACTTGCCACTATAAGTCCTTGAAGGAGCTCGCCAATGTAGACACCACCAATGCTACCACTGGCCCAACTCAACTCTCGCATCACCATGGGTCCACTTTGGGTGCACTTCATCAACGCAGCCGCCGCTGATGCTGCTGGGTCTCATACTGGGCTGAAACTTGCCTCCTCCATCTCCTCTATTAATTTACATTGGACACAGATGCTGCCAGAAACCCAAACTTGCCTCCAGCTATCAGTTAGCGCTTGGACCATCTTGTTGTTACAGAAGCTGACAGAAACCCAAACTTGTCTCCAACGCTGCTCATATATTCTGAAGTTTGCCATTTGGAGGAATAGCCTACAAATGTTACTTGATGCCAAGAGTCTAAAATTTTAATTCCTGACGTGGAGGTGCCTGTATTGGACAGGGGTGGACAAAGTCAAAAATCACAAACTACCAGGTTATAGTCCAAAAAGTTTATTTAAATCTGAAAATAACCCAGCTGGACTATAACCCTATGTCATGTGATTTTTGATTTTAATTCCTGCCATATTTAATTACCTTATTCATCATCCCACCATATAGGGGGAAATTCTGCTCATACTAGACAAGCTTCTCATCTTGCACCCATCAGGACAATCACATGAATGCTAATTTCGAATGTAGACATCCTTTCACCTGTCTTGACGAATGCAACAATAACATTTTTCAACAGTTAAAATGTTTACATGAAATTCTGGTGACTCTTAGTTTATAGGAAATTGCCGTATTTATACAGTGCACTGTGATTTAACTTTTGAAATGTTTATCCATCAATATCACATTAGTAATTTCTAACTGAAATATTTCTATAGAGACTGGGAACCTGTCACCAAGTTCTCATTTATTTACACATGAACAGTCCTTATTTATACAACTCCCTCATACAAAGTCAGGCACCAGTGAGTCAGTATCCCTGACACTCACCCTACTTTTTATGTCAGCCAAGGCTCGCTGATTGGACCAGATTGACAGGCACAGTCAAGAAACACCTATCTATGAGGTCCAGCTGGCTACCTTATTACAATCATTGCACTATATCTATCTATCTATCTATCTATCTATATATGCACATGTTTGTAAATATTGTCAGTATTTCATACATATTTGCATATCTACATTACAGAAACAATATTCTCAGTTTATGATCCTGGAAAGGAATCTTGTATATTAGTAGCACACATCCACAGTACATCTACATGTTCCTGGGTGGTTCTGTTAGAATTATGTGATAGTGTGTTCTTGAAGATTTTGAAATTGTGTTGCCAGGAGCAGTCATTGCAGAATTAATTAAATTAACCGAAGAGATTTAAAAAAAGGCATTAAAAAAATCAAGGAAGAAAATAAATTGACCCAAGGAAGCTTAATGTAATTTTAACTAAATGTAACTGCAGCAAACCAAATTTAAAATTCAACTGCATTTGAATACTTCCAGTATACTTTTAGCAGCTGCAGCTTCACCTGGAATATATAACATTTGTTAATAATGAGCTTCTTCCCAATCTACTTTGTTTTTAAAGTGATTTTTCGCTATTATAAATTTATGCTCTCTGATCCTAGCCATTTATACTTTGCAATAAATTCCTGACTTGGCTTATTTTTTCCTATTTGCCATCTAAATGTCTCAGTGAAGTCGTCTCTTAGCCTTTCCTTAAGATTGTTCTATCATTGTTTTTGGTTTGCATATTTATTTAGAATTGTTCTTGCTGCACTATTACTCCCATTTCTCCACACTATGCACATCTTTCTTGCAATATGGTTATCAGAACTGATCGCAAGATCAAATATTTAATGACATGTTCATTGCTAAATATTAGCATGACCTCTTTATATTTTATCATGTTGGATTTGAAGGCTTTCATATGTGGAATACCTAACATACTGTAAATATACCTTGAAAAATCATGGTCTTGATATTTCTGAATTGTGGTGTCCAAATCTGGACCATATTCAACTATTCTGGTCACCGTGAAGCCCAGTAAACTTATAACTTCAAATATGAACAGTAGTCAAAATCAAATTTTCCAGAACTAAATGTACATTAAAAGGCTACTAATGTGGCCACCAACGATCAGATTACTTTTGCAATTAATGCATAAGCTTTAGAAAAATGTTTCTAAATGAACAACCCTGGTTAGGGTGCCTCTCTGCTGTGTGCAAACCAAAATGAAACCATTTGTGGAATTCACACTTCCTGCTGTTTACGGATTTACCAAAACTCAAAATCTATGGACTCCTAGAATCATTGTATCCAAGTTCAAAATTTAATCAAAACACTATAAAGGGACCAGTTAAATTATTTGTAGGTATGAATGTCAAAATGTAGCAATGGCTGCTAGCTTTACATTCTGGGTGGAAAATAAAATTACTGATCTGGTGGTTACCTGACCAAGACATTATTCTCAGTGATGATGACCATGAAACTATTGTCTAATAGGGAAGAAAATTTACCATCTTTACTAGACTGGCTTGGATTTGACTCTAGTTCCAGAACAAGGCAGTTGACTCCTAACTATCTGTAAAGATGGCCTATCAAGCCATTTTTAAAGCAATCATTCTTGGGGTGTGAGCGTTGCTGGCTAGGCTAGCACTTATTGCCCAATGCTAATTTTGCAGGAAGACAAAGGAATGCTCTGTCTTAATGAACTGCTGTAGGCCATGTTTTATGGAGAGTTCCAGAATTTTGACCAAGTGACAATGAAGAAACAATGATCTAATTCCAAGTCAGGATGGTGTGTGACTTGGAGGGAAATTTGCAGGTTCTGGTGTCAAACCAATCTTGGTGAATTACAATGCATCTTGAAGATAACACATCGTGCATCAGTGTGAAGGGAGTGATTATGGGTCTTTTGCATTGCCCTAGATTAGATTAGATTACTTACAGTGTGGAAACAGGCCCTTCAGCCCAACAAGTCCACACCAACCCACCGAAGCGCAACCCACCCTGACCCATTCCCCCACATTTACCCCTGTCCCTAACACTACGGGCAATTTAACATGGCCAATTCACATAACCTGCACATTTTTGGACTGTGGGAGGAAACTGGAGCACCCGGAGGAAACCCACGCAGACACGGGGAGAATGTGCAAACTCCACACAGTCAGTCGCCTGAGGCAGGAATTGAACCCGGGTCGCTGGTGCTGTGAGTCAGCAGTGCTAACCACTGTGCCACCGTGCTGCCCACTGAGGGGTGGTATCAAACTTTTTGAGTGCTGTTGGAGCTGCACTTATCCAGGCAAGTGGGGAGAAGTCTATCACATTCCTGACTTGCACCTTGCATATGATAGGGACTTTGAAAAGTCAGGACATGAAGTATTTGCTGTAGAATCCTTGCCTCTCCCCTGGTCTTGTAAACCCAGTATTTATATGGCTAATCCAATTCAGTTTCTGCTTACCGGTAATCCCCATGATGTTGATAGTGATGCTAATGTGATTAAACATCAAGGGATGATGGCTAGAATCTTTTTTATTGGACATGGTTGCTGCCTGGTACTTGTGTGGCATGATGCTGCTTGTCACTTACCAGCCCAGGTAGATATCATTCGCATTTTTCTGGAAATAGACACAGTATGCTTCTATTTGAAGAGTCATGAACAGTGTTGAACATTGTGCAATCATCAACAAATATCCCATTTCTGACCTTTGTGATGGAGGGAAGTAACTGAAGATGGTTGGTTTAGGATAACATCGAAAAAAGGTGCTTCTAATCAACTCTTGCATGCTAAACCTACAGGCATCTACTTAGCACATCCAGGTATGTTAGATCATGATAATCATCAGTTGGCCACAAAACTGAGATATAAAACCAAATGCTTAAACATGCATTTCTTACTGAGATGGCACCCATTTACTCTTCTGGCATAGAGACCTTAATTTTGTGTCGTGAGCAACTGAGCAGCTTGTTTAAAAATATCTGCAATGTCATTGACCAAAACAACTCTATGTAACTCTAACAGTCAAATCATTAGGCAGAAATGTTGCAACAAGCTCCAGTTTTTCAAAATAAGAGCTTGGAAAATGCTGCAAATATAAAAAAAAGTGAGTAAGATTCTGTAGAGTGGATGTACAATCCTGTCACTTTATTTAGATTTGTCAGGGATATCTTATTGAATTCAGTAGCATAAGATCTTCCGATAAGTAAATGCTGCTTCCTTGATCCCAGAACTGATTGACATTATTCAGTGGCAGCATGGAAAGTGGAACCCAAGGGATGTAACAATGCAGCACCCTTGAATTGTAGATAGTTATTCCTGATCACATCTTTTGCATGTGTCTTCAAATGTGCTCCTCCAACTCTCAGCAGACAGCTAGTTTATCCAATACAAATTATACCTTTTTCCTCAGAGAGGAAATGAACTTATTGAGCAGCAGTTACAATCATAGACTCAATAAATTCAATCAGTGCAATGTATCTTCACAGAATAATGCAAAATAATGAATGTACTCTGCCTCATCATGGAAGTATTGCCCTGTTTGACTTTAAAAAAAAACTTCCCTTCTGCAAATTCGTTCCTAAAACCAGCTTAAAAGTGCAGCTGTCTGCACAAATATTTTGTTGACATTATGTTATTTTGTCCTTATTTCATTGCCTTAAATTCACAACCAGAAAAGAAAGCCTATATCAGATAACTTGTTTCGAGGACAAAACATTTCTCGTGCTATGGGTGTGAGGTTTTCATTGATTCCTGAAACAGGCTAAGAAATAGCTTATTGTTTTTGGTCTATGGGGAAATAACTTCAACACCTAGTTCATTAACATTTTAATCACCCTCACATCTATGGCTTTCTTTGCTCGTGTGCATACATTTTGCTTTCCTAGCCCAAGCTTTAGCTGAACCTCTTTTCCAAATTCTTTCTGTGGGCGTTTGGTTAAATGTGATAACTGTTCACTGGAAGTGGAGGCCTTTAAGATGCGAAAAGTTTTCAAATTGAGCCACCTATCCCCTGAAAAAAATATACTATTGAATTATTTTGATTGGTCCCTGCAGTATGAAACAGTGTTGCATATTTTCTTTGACTTCAGTTTGCCTTTAACCATCTCAAGATTGTATTCAAAGTCTACTTCAAATGACAATTGACCAGTTTTATTCAGCGACCCTGTGTGTAGTGCATGTTCCAATACTTTTACATAAATTATATTAGTTGTTTTGTTGCATCCTGAAACTCTTTGAGGGAATACTTGTGAAATTTAAGAGTAGCTTCAAAACAGTATCATGGTGAAGATGTGAAGGCAAAAAAGGAGTGCACAATGCATAAACACATTGTTTGCAACAGTAAGTGCAGAACAAGGGGAAGACGACTAATCTAAAATATATACCAAGTGTTTAAATGTTTAAATATTAGTACAGTAAAATTGCCAGAAATGTTGAATACTAAATAATTTGTTGAATCTGATTTTAAGTAAATGACTGAATATACACAAAACACTGAGAGCCTATTGAACTCAGGGTTTTTTTCTACTGTAGCTTAATATGTATTATAATTTAGCATGCTTCAGAATTGGCAGTGATACTTACAGGGTTCAACAGGATACCATTAATGTTTCACAAATCTCTCCAAAAAAAAATGGAACGCAGAGATTGAAGAGAATGTCAAAAGACACCTGGAAGGATAGTTTTTGAGAAAAAAGACAAGGGTTAAAATATTAATGAAAAGATCTATGATGTTTAGCTGTAATTGATTACAAAATCATTATGGTTGCACTCATCACATTCATGTAAATCACCTTCATACTATAATAATCTCTATTGATGTAAATCATAACCCTTGTTGTTAAATACCATACACAAATTATGATAAGGTTTAGAGGCATGATGGCTCAAATGGCTATACAATATTTAACACTGAAATGCATGTAAATAGTACTAAATATCTAGGGAATTTAAACAATATCCCCTAAATTTTGTGAATGACATGATTCATACTTTCTGGAAATTACATTTTTCCTCGAGTAATGTCTTTCCTAACCGCAATCAAACTCTGCCACCCTTCAGGTCCTTCACATAATTTTGTTGTAAATCACCATGAAACTGATTTTTTTTCTAAAATATTCTGCCTGGAGAGAAGTAATTTATATAATCCCTCTCAGCAAGAAATTTTAGTATAAAAATTATGAAAAGTGTAATATTTCATTAGACACAGTCCGTTTCACAACAGTACCTAATCTTAGACTAAATTGATCTTTTTTCTTTTCTGCTGTTAAAGAGAGACAAGCATCATGAGAGACTGAAGTTAATAATCTTCCTCTAAGTTGCTTTCAACCAAACAAATCAGCCCTGCTAATGAACATTCCCTGTGGAATTGACATACACTAGGCTTAGGAAGCTGCAGATTGTTCCAGTCATTTCTATTGTTTAGTATTCACAAAAATCTTAGGAGGTTCACAATCAAACACTGGACTATTCACAGAATATTTGAGTACTTGATCCTGTTGAAATATGTGTGAAAATGATGGTAAACACTGATTGCTGGAGTTTCCAAAATAATCATAATTGAGAGAATTTTATTATTGCAATATTTATAAATACAGAAGCTATAGAATAGTTAAAATTGTGGTGTGTTAATATTTTGGTCAGTAAGATTGCCACGAAGGTTGATCTTAAAAAATGTGCTGCTAGTAACTGTTCTGTTAGATCTCATTTTAAATAAAATGCTGAATATATAAAATATGAAAGACCTATCAAACTTTGAAAAAAGCACTTTTGATATCACTGTGCTTGATTTATAATTACAACTTGGCATGCTTCAAGAGTTCTTCAACTCAAAAGACAAGGGCAGCAGATGAACGCGAACACCACAGTTCCCCTCCAAGATACATACCATCCTGGTTTGGAAATATACTACCATTTCTTCAGTATCACTGGGTCAAAATCCTGGACCCACTTCCTAACAGCAATGTGAATGTTTCTGCATCACTTGGGACTGCAGCACTTCAAGAAGGCAGCTCACAACCACTTTTGCAATGGTAATTGGGATAGGCAATGAACACTAACCTACCCAGAGATACTTACTTGCCATGAATGAATTTTTACAGTGTAATTTAAACAGTTCAAATAACCTTGATAAAATGATATTTTAAATAGTAGGGAGTGATTCTTGGTACTGAAAGAAACTATTGTGTCACCATTGCCATCACTACTTCTGTTGTGTTAATTTGTCCGATAGTATATACATGGATCTGAACGGCTTAATGCTGAAGAATGCCATTACACCATCCATGATGCAGATATCTTATGAAATTATGTGCAGAACAGCTTAGGATTTCAAAGAATTACGGCTTAGCATCTAGCTCCTCTTAAAGTTTCTGTGGCACGATATTTAACTTCAATGTGACCTGCAACTAGTTGCTAACAGGTAACCAACAACATCTGGTTAAGTGCAATAAACTCTTCTAGTTAGACCAGGACATGGTTTCCTTCTGTTACACTAGATCAAGCAGGTCTTGTCTTTTCCGACAGTTAAAGAGGATGGATGGTAGCAACCTTCAACATGAGCAGCAGTTCATACAACACAGTGAGCTGGCAAGACCATTTCAACATTATGTGGTATGCCACAAACGTAATACAATATGATGCCCCTGTGACTAGTTCTGATAAATAATAGCTCTGTGGTGATTGTTTATGACCCCTTCGTTTTTTTTTGACTCATGCCAAATTTTTTTGCACTTTTATCCAACTTAAATGCAATATCAAAACTGATGGTATTTACCATATGATTTAAAATTGTCTCCCACTATTTACTGACAATATTTGAAAGCAATTAGATAGTCTTAAATCTGCAGGCAGAACAAATAGCTGTAGGATTAAGATCAGATACTAGAACGCCCATTTTTCTGCTCCAGTGCATTTTAAGAAGTATTATCAGATGCCATTGCTGGAAGGAGATACTCATGCCCCTAGCATTCTAAAGGCACTAGGTTTCAGCTTCAAAATTGCCTGAGTATTCCTTTTATGTCGATCATTTTTGCTTTTCACCTTGCAGTGACAAATGTACAGAAAATAAGTTAGTTAGCAGACTACTGCCAATATATATTATAAAGTAGGCAAGGCTATTGACTGTCTGCAGATTGTGCATTTTTTTCAACAAAGTAGAATGTATCTATAAATACAAATTCAACCCATAGATCTGTATGTGTGTTATATTTGTAGGTACATTCTAGTTTGCTAAAACAATGCACAATCTGCAGGCAGTCAATGCAGACAGTCGATCCATGTGATATTTTGTAAATTTCACTTTGGAAATAGAACCAGTCTGACACAAGATTGGGATACAGACAGACTCTGACCTCACACCTTTAATGCATTGTCTGAGCTATGATGTCACCATTTGTTATAAAAACGTAAGTTTTCTCAAGAAGGTGATTTAAAGGATGTTCTGGGATCTACATATTAGTGAACTGAAACCTGCGTTCTAAAAGAGTTAACAATCCAGGTTTGTTTAATATATCAATGTATGACACTGCAATCCTTTGCTATAAAGTCTATGTCTTATGATCTTATTCTCCACAACAACCTGATGAAAGAGCAACGCTCCGAAAGATAGTGCTTCCATATAGACTTGTGGACTATAACCTGGTATTGTGTGATTTTTGTTAGCAATAAATGTTGCTGCACCTGTGACTATAGAAGTAAACAGTAAGTTAAGGATTACCCATCCAATATCATCGTTTACCTGTCTTTGTCCTTGAATTTAACATGGTTGTTGACTTTTAATTCTTTTGACTTCACCGTGAGAGATGGCAAATAGGCTGCTGACTTGTTAACACTTATTTTTCACAGTGGTCCATAGTCAAAGTTACCCCAAAGTATTTTGTTCTTATTGAAGTCACGAGGAAGCAGCCAATAGCAAAAAGCTGTTTTTTTTATCAAGTTGTACTGACACAGATTGAGAAGTGTTTACTTGCTTCCATTTGAACCAGGTGCAGAAAACTTGGGAGAAATGTGCTACAAGTGGTTTGTATGTGGAATAAAGTGCCAGAGGAAGTGGCAGATACAGGTACAGTTACAATATTTGTAAGATGTTTGAACAGGTCCATGAATAAGAAAGATTTAGAGGGATGTGGGCCAAAAACAGGCCAGTAGGACGAGCTGAGTTTGGGAAACTTGGCAGGCATGTACGAGTTGGACAGAACGGTCTGTTTCTGTGCTGTATGACTTGTTATGGAGTAGGCCAGACCACTCAAAACATTCTTAAGCAGGCAGCTCAGGCAGTAACTTTGCAATTTGTTTCGGTAAGTGTACTGTGAAAATTACCTAGATTAAGTTAGCTAGGTCGACTATTAGATTTTAAAACAGACAAAAATTTATCTACAAATTAACACAATGAAACACAAAGAACAGAATAAAGAACCCCTACAGAACTCAACCTATCCAATGAGCCTTAATTATATTATTACAAATATACACAACAGTTTCAATAAGCAAACTACCTTTAAAAACCAGTATAAATGGAACAAATGCTTAAAGGTTGAAGTTGAAGTGCAGAAAAGAGGAAGAGAGTTTCCACATAGCTCCGTGTTGAACTTCTCACCAGCTCAAGACTAAACTAAACTGCTCAGCTCAGCTAGAGAGCTGACCACTCCCCTTTTATTATACAGGTCATTTCTAAAACATGACCACTTTGGCCTGAAGTCTCATCTGTTTATAAATAAACAAAAGGCATCTCAAGATCCTTTTCATCTCTGTACCAAACCAGACTGATTGGAGTCTGGCCCGGTTTATTACCCCTCTGAAAAAAATCAAGGACAGATTCTCCTTGAACCAAGGAACAGCTCATAGGAAAAAAAGGGACTAGCTTTGTGACAGATTCTATGACTCAATGAATGCGATATTTTATAAGACTGCCATGTCCTGGGGCTGTGACTATGTCTTTAATTCAGGGTAAAATACAGGAATGGAAAGGGTCATGTATCTGCTCTGAATTCTACTGACAGCAAGCCTATGTGGGTTGGTTGTTAAAGGTTACAGAGAGACAGTTTTTTTTAAATTGGGGAAAGGATATAAGGTGTCCGTATACAATGACCAATGCATCTGTCTTGACGTTAAATGAGCTGTGAATCTCCAAAATTCTAGAAAGATTTTAGGAATGCCAGGTGTTGAAAATAGTGATACTTTAAATTGTTTAATTTCTACCTGCGTACAAAGCTCTGAGATTCATTTTAGGATGGAGTTTGATTTTCAAAGAATCCATCAGAAACTATTAGCAGATCAACCTGCACGTTGTTTTCTTTTGATATTACTGAAATACACTGATGATGTCAGCCTGCAAAGTTTAGAGAGATGAAAGATAGAGACAGCAAATTCATTGTTAGGGATGCAAGTGGAAACTCGTGATAAAATTGAAGAGACATAATTTGTGAGGACTTAAGCAAGACTGGAAGATTTAACTAGATTTGACTTGAGGGAGGAAACTTCAGGGTAATCCTAAACATTAAAGGATTTGGCAATAACAGGAAAAGAAGCCGTTGGGAGCTGGAAGTCGCTACTGGCTGGTTCTAGGATGTTGGGTGCCTACCTAAAAAGTAGAGTAAACTATAATCAAGGAGGAAATCTTTTTTGTTGCATGAATGCGTTAAGAAGGGAAACTTACTGCAGTTTACAATAACTTACAACATTATTAAGTCAATGATGCTTTTTGTTTGTTTTTTTATGATACAAGATATGAAAATTGAAATTGTGCAATTACTATAAGTTGGTTTCTGGAAATTTAATTTATTTTAAAAAGTATTCAGCTTTGAAAATAATGCACCTGACTTTTAAAATATTTTTGAGATAGGGCCTGGAAAGGAGGTCAGAAAATGAATGGCGCTGGTGGAACCCAAACTGAGCATCAGTGAGCAGGTTATTGCTAAGCAAATACTACTTGCTTGCTGCTGACACTGTCCATCACTTTACTGATGATTGAGTGGTGACTGATGGGCTGGTAATTGGCTGGATTGGATTTGTCCTGTTTTTTTCTGTACAGGACATAATGGAGCAATTTTCTATGTTACTGGGTAAATGCTAGTGTTATAGGTATACAGCTTAGCTAGGGGTATTGCAAGTTCTGGACCACATCTTCAGTATTATTACTGGAATATTGTCTGGCCCCATAGCCTTCAAAATTACACCTTTGACTATTTTTTGATATCAAGAACAAATAACAAACCAACCAATATTAAAAAAGCATCTTGGGATCTTTGTGGAGCCTCCTCCTTCAGACAGTAGTGTAATGTTCTAATCTAATGAGACATTCTGTGTGAATTCTGTGCCTAGTAAGGACTTTATTAACTCAATTCAAGTTCTGATAATGCATAAAACGTTATGAGGTTTGCAGCATTTGCAGGACGGGAAACCACAAAATTCCACAGGTGTCCTTCATGCTGCTTACTTGGCCATCCTAAACATCAGAGATTTTATTGGGGAGCCAAGTAATGCCAATTGACTTCCTTTATGTGGTCAATTAATGGACACATATGGACTGCTCCCTGTATAACCATAATTCTCAGGTTGGCAGGACCAAGTTAAGGACACTGGAGAAACCCAGCAGGTTACCCTGCTCTGGTCTTAATTGGTAAATGGTAGGCAAACCCCAAGTTTTGTCCCCTCTCAGCCCTCCCACTATTGGGTGCTTCTTACTCTTGCCCCTTCCCATTCTTTTCCTGACTGGCTGCTCCTTCAGGTGGGGCTTTCTCCAGAATGAAGAGCAGAGGCATAGAGATGTGCAGCACGGAAACAGACCTTTCGATCCAACTCATCCATGCCGACCAGATATCCCAACCCAATCTAGTCCCTCTTGCCAGCACCCAGCCCATGTCCCTCCAAACCCTTCTCATTCATATATCTATCCAGATGCCTTTGAAATTTTGCAATTTCACTAGCTCATTCCATACACGTACCACCCTCTGCATGAAAAAGGTGCCCCTTAGGTCCCTTTTATAACTTTCCCCTCTCACCCTAAACCTATGCCCTCTAGTTCTGGACTCCCCCACCCCACGGAAGAGATTTTGTCTATTTATCCTATCCATGCCCCTCTCGATTTTATAAACCTCTATAAGTTGCTGATCTTTAAGGGACCCTATTCTCTCCCTAGTTACTCTTTTATCCTTAATATATTTGTAAAAACCCTTTGGATTCTCTTAAACTCCATTTGTCAAAGCTACCTCATGCTCCATTTTTCCCTTCCTGATTTCCCTCTTAAATGTATTCCTCCTGCCTTTATACTTTAAGGATTCGTTCCATCAATCTTGTCTACACCTGGCATACGCTTCCTTCTTTTTTTTTAACCAAACAGGAGGGGTTAAGTTAAAATGGTGTTGGAGGGGAAATAATGCACTCCAACCCCTGTAGTGTTCACCATTCTCTGTATACTTTCTGCGGGAGTTCCTTAGTAAAGTGCCCAACAATCTTCAGCTGCTTCATCAATGACCTTCCCTAAATTGCAAGGTTTGAAGAGAAGATATTTGCTGATAATGGCATGTTAAGACTGATTCAAAAATGTTAGTAGTTCTCAGTTAGCCATAGTTGACACCAGAATTAAGTACCTGAATGAGCCAAAATATTATACACGAAGTATAGAAGGCACTACAATGCAGTAATGAAAGCAGATCAGGAAATTCTGATCATTCTTGGGGGCTGGGAAGAAAGGGGTCAGAAAATAGAAATAATTAGAAACTTGAAGTTCACAGGGTAAGAGATATACATTGCAATGAAGTACAATCATTGAATAGTACAACACAGAATAAGGCTATATTGATTCACCAAGTCTGAATCGATGGGTGTAATTTTCCCCTCCCTGGTGTGGTGTGATTAATGGAGAGAAAGTTGAGAAAGTACAGAATGACTTAAAACTTTCAGAATTTCAATATTGAGAAAATCTTTTGTGATTTTCCCCTCAAGGCTTAACTGGTGAAAATTATGAGTCTCACCATTGAGTGATGACTACCTTATGCCCATGCATTTGCATCTCATTAAGACCCCAATTTATTTTATTTATGTGCTACTTCCAGTTCTCCTCTCCGTCCCTGAGAAACTAGACAGCTCAAATTCTCCACATATAATCTGAGTGAGCTACATGCTCCAACAGCACACAGAATACTTGGCCCGGGCACAATCCACACTGTTCCTTCACAATAATGGATGATTCATGCCGCCAACCCCTTGATGCTTCATCCATGCATTTTGGCATCGACAAACGTCCATCCCAAACACATCATTCATGCCTACTTTTCATCGAACTCAGAAAACACTTTGGAGCACAGTGACACTTACAGATTGCATGCTTCTCCTGGGTTACTTTGCACATGGCTACACACATGGATCTCATGTTAGCTGTTGTCCGTGGGCTCTTTTTGTAATGCTCTATCACTTTGTATTTTCTGAGAGCTTACCAACCTCTGTACAATTCACATTGATTTCTTTGCGCATGCTCAATGTCGCCAAGGCTGACTGAGAGACAGCCAGTTTCTGTGCGATCTCATCGCTTTCTTAGTGCACTGTGTCTTGAAAGCTGAGGTACAGGCTGACAACCTCTGGGTCTTGCATCACTTTTTAGTGCAAGGGAGGGGCAGGTAGCTGTCCTGATGGGGTGTATTGAATGGTCAATAGAGTAAGAGTCATAGGGTCACACAGCTGTACAGCATGGAAACAGACCCTTCAGTCCAACTCATCCATGCTGACCAGATATACTATATTAATCTAGTTCCATTTGCCACCATTTGATCCATATCCTTCAAAACCCTTCCTATTCATTTACGCATCCAGATATCTTTTAAATGTTGTAATTTTACCAGCCTCCACCATTTCCTCTGGCAGCTCATCTTTTCACCATCCTCTACGTGAAGACATTATCCCTAGGTCCCTTTTAAATTCTTTCCCCTTTCAGTTTAAATGAATATCTTCTAGTTTTGAACTCTCTCACCCTGGGGAAAAATAGCTTGTCTATTTCTCCTATCCATGCCCCCCATAAACTTATAAACCGCTCTAAGGTCAGCCCTCAAACTCTGATGCTCCAGGGACATTGGCCCCAGCCTATTCAGTGTCTCCCTATATCTCAAACTCTCCAACCCTGGCAACATCCTTGTAAATCTTTTCTGAACCCTTTAAGTTTCACAGCATCTTTCCCATAGCAGAGAGACCAGAACTGCATGCTCTATTCCAAAATTGGCCTTACCAAAGTCCTGTACAATCACAACATGACATTCCAACTCCTATACTCAAAACACTGAACAAGAAAGGCAAGCAGACACCTTCTTCACTGTCCAACTACTTGGGGTTTGACTTACAAGGAACTCTTTGGTCTCTTTGTTCAGCAACACTCCCCAAGACCTTATCATTAAGTGTCTAAGTCCTGCTGATTTGCCTTTCCAAAATGCAGCATGTCACATTTTATCTAAATTAAATACCATCTGCCAATCCTTGGTCCATTGGCCCATCTGATCAAGGTCCCATTGTAATCTGAGGTAACCTTTTTCGCTGTCCACCTCATATCCAACTTTGGTGTCATCTGCAAATTTACAAACTGTACCTCCTATGTTCATATCCAAATCATTTATATAAATGATGAAAAGAATGGACCCAGCACCGATCCTTGCGGCAGTCCATGGTCACAGGCCTCCAGTCTGAAAGGCAATCCTCACCACCACCCTCTGTCTCCTACTTTGCCAAATTCTGTATCCAAATGGCTAGTTCTCCCAGTATTCCAAGTGAACTAACCTTGTTAACCAGTTTACCATGAGCTGATATGTCACTGTCCCTCACCATGCCACGTCAAAATCAGACTTACAGCTTATGCTGGAACCTAGCACAATAAACACGCTGAATGCACTTCAAGCAATTAGCATATGTGAAAATAAAAGGAGACCATTGTTTAGTAGATGGAGGGGGGGGGGCTTTGATCAATCAGGAGTTAACTTTGTACCCAATCTTGGGGCTTGTCTGATTTCAGGCCAGGGTTAGCTATTGGTCAGTCACCTTCTTGGTCCTACAGGAGCTTAAGAGTCTGTGCTCTGATTGTGCAGAGTTTGGCTGTGGTCAGTCCTGCAGTTTATATGCAATGTGTCCAGCTGTTACAGGTAGGTCAGTCAGGCTGCGTTGGAAACATCAGTCTCGGCAAGTAGGTTAATCTTTCCTGTGATATGATGAAGGGAGAGATTGAGTAGGATAAAATTATGTAGAAGTCCAGTTAGTAGTAAAGGAGAAGAGGGAGGGTGGTGAGATGCTCCCAGTGAGTCAATAGGAAAGATAAAGAGCATGAAGGGTTGCTGGTTTAGGTGAGGTGAGTGAGCTGGTGAATAGACATGATGCACGAAAGCCTTTGTGAAAGGTGGGTGTAGATACAGAATGAGTCATGACTGAGTAAGTGTGAGGCAGTAGAGAAGGTGGTAGTACTTATATTGGCAGAGCACAGAAAATAATCAATCTCATTCCTCCATTGCTGGGCATCCAACTTCACCCGGGACACAGCCCATCATCTGGGCTTCCAACTGGGTCAACACTGGCTTGGTCTGATGGTCTGTTTTCCTGTGGTGTCTGCAGGAGAAAGGAGTGTCCTCTTCTCCACGACCTTGTCTACCAACATCTTCTTTTTCCTGTCCATGAAGTGGGGAGTAAGCTTTCATCCCTCTGGGCCACGTACTCTGTGATAATGGGGTGATGGACCCCCCTGACTTGAATTAATGTACACTTGGACTTTAAAATATGACCCTTTTGGGTGCGAGGTTGGAAGGTCCAAGCAGTGGAGAGCACCTCTTGCCTTTCCTGCCAGGCAATTTCAGAGAAAGATACCCAACTGTCATAATTAATAAGTGGAAGGTTGCATGAGAAAAATTGCTCTGGGCCATGGTGGGTCAGGCACCGGGCATCTAACTCAACAAAACATTTTGCTGAAAATGGGAACCTTCTGCTGAATGTTTCTCTCTGCATGAGTCATCTTGCAGGGTGGCATGATGGCTCAGTGGTTAGCACTGCTGCCTCACAGCACCAGGGAACAGGACTCGATCCCACCCTTGGGTCACCGTCTGTGTGGCATTTGCACACTCTTCTGCATGGGTTTGCTCCAGTTTCGTCCCACAGTCCAAACGGGTGTAAGCTCGGTGGGTTGGCTATGCTAAATTGTCCATAGTGTGGAGGGATATATGGGTAGGCCATAGGAAATTATGGGTTACAAGGGTAGGAGGGTGGGCCATTCTTCAGAGGGTTGGTGTGGACTCTTTGGCCGAATGGCCTGCTTCCACACTGTAGGGATTTTATGACTTACTAAAATCCACCCTCCTGCTTGTTTCCAACCCAGTAACCATTTCCCTTTACTAGCAACTAATTCTAACATAAAAACAATCTTTTTTATTTATCTTATAACCATAATTCATAATTTTCATGAACTCCCATCAGGTCACCATCTGTGTCAACTCCCCTTCAACCTGTTAATTTATCATCTCAAGTGCCGTAATTGACGTCAGCCTTGACCTCAAACTTATCAATGAAACTAACCTATGTCCATAAATATAATCAACTTCTCTCACTTGGGTTTACACAATCACCCTTCAAAAAACACTCCGCAATGACTACTACAGGAGCTAGCAAAAGTATTAGAACAAAACTAAGGACTGACGGAAGACTGAGACTTTAAGGTGAAAAGTACAACCAAATATATCTTTAATTTCCAAAGAAATCTCCTCAATTCCATTAACCAATCTGACTGATGCATATTGAAAAAGTTCAGTACTTATGGTGTCAGCCAACTCTTGGTACATCTGATCACCTCAAAATCAATGAGACTCTAGCACATTTGATCTGTCAAGAACTTTATTTACTCTTTAGTCTCTCATATGTTTGCTAACAAAGACGTCACACTTATACCTTTAGATAAAGTACTCCTTAAAGAGCTATATCTTGCCTTCCAGCACTGGTAGTTAGTGGTGTTTTTTTTATTAGGCATTATGATCTAATCAACATTAGTGCTTTCCTTTCTGACAACTGATAACATTTTGCGAACATGTACTATGGCAATTCTGTAACATTTCTCCAAGCGTTTTTCCATATAAAACTTTAGTTGGAATAACATTTGTGCAGGCAATCTGGAGGGGTTGATCTGCTGTCTCCAATCGCTGTAAAGGTGACAAAATCAGAATAAAATATTACCCATAATTCATGGATATTGGAGACAGGAATAACTGGTCTTTACGTTCTTCTTTACATCTGTATCCTTGTGTAGAAAGGTGTGACAATTGCCAGCCATCATACTCTGTCACAATGTTCTTCTGATTCCTCACAAACTTCCCTCAGACATTTCAGATGCATAATCTCAGATCTGTGTATTATACCAATACCAGCATGGTGATGTTATTGACTAAGAACTATATTTTAAAAACTATAAATATAAACGTTTGAAAATTAACATGGCTTCCAAAGATTACCAGATATTTTTGTGGACTGAACTGTCTAATCTCTTGAGTGGGCAGGTATACTTTGATAATGACTCCCTGTAGAATAGGCCAATATATAGATCAGGCTCCCTTGACATATTATTGAAAGAATATGGATATGGGTTTCAAACAGTAGAATCTCGGCTCACTGAAAGGTGTGGGCTAATCCAGTTTGCTATCTGAATTACCACAATACCTTATTTGACTCAACATATTATGATGAGTCACATGATATCACAGGCACCTTTGCTCTCTGGTAAAACAAATGGCAGAAATTCAAGATAATTTCTAGGCTTTTTGAATGGAATTTACTATATAGTGAGAGCCCTACAAAAAAAAAAGCCATCAGGGCAGTACAGTCTGGTAGGCAGCCAAGTATCAACTTGTCTTTAAGTGAAAAAGGGATGCATTCTTCTCTGACATGTACAATCTCTGATCACTTCAGCAATCCATCTCAAGCCAAATCAATTGCATGGGTCTTAAGACAGCTTTGTTGTACCCTCCACCAGCTCAGATGCTGACACCTCCGTGGATATAATAGTTAGAGTATAGGCAGGAGCAAATGCTGGTGAACATATCATTGCTACGTGTCTGCAGCTGGTCAAAGAAGTAACCACCAGATTACTGGCACTCTGAGGAGTTCCAGACAGCAGGCAGTCGCTCATCCACTGGCAGGAGAGGACCCAAAGGCATCATCAATTCAGAACTTCATTGAACTGCAACAATCAGACATAGGAACTGCACAGAGCTTTGTCTCAGTCACTTTGTTTAAACCATCGTCTGATTGGGCTACTTATTCAATGATCTTCCCTCCATGATAATATCAGAAGTGAGGATGCTTGCTGATCATTGCACAATGTTCAGCACCATTTGAAACTCCTCAGATACTGTAGCACTCTATGTCCAAATGCAGCAAGACCTGGACAATAGCCAGACTTGGGCTGAAAAGTGGCAAGTAACATTTGCACCAGGAAATGACCATCTCCAACCACTAGGTTTTGACATTCAATGGTGTTGCCAATACTAAATCCCATGCTACCAAAATCCGAGAGGTTACCATTGATCAGAAACTCAACTGGAACAGCGATATAAATACAATGGCTACAAAAGCAGGTTAGAGGCTAGGAATACTGAAGTGAGTAACTGATCTCCTGACTCCCAAAGGCCTGTCAAACATCTACAAAGCATAAAGCAGGATTAGGATGAAACACATTCCACTTTCCCTGATGAGTGCAGCTCTAACAACATTCAAGAAGCTTAGCACCAGGTCAAAGCAGCCCACTTGATTGGCATTACTTCCACAAAGATTCAATCACTCCACCACTAATGTTTAGTAGCAGCTGTATGCGCCATCTACAAGATGCACTGAAGAAATTTTTCAGAGATCTTCAGACAACCCTTTCCAAACCTACTACCAGCTAGAAGGACAAAGGCAACAGATACATGGGAACACCACCACTTGTAAATTCCCCTCCAATCCACTCACCATTCTGAGTTGGAAATATATTACTATTCCTTCGGTGTCACTGGGTTAAATTCCTGGAACTCCCTCCCTAATGGCATTGTGGGCCTACCCACTGCACACTGCCTACAGTGGTTTAAGAAGGCAGCTTAACACCACATTCTCAACAGCAACTATGAGAGACCAATAAACGCTATCCATCCAGTGATGCCCACATCCCACGAGTGAATGAAAAGAAAATTGAAGGCCGGAAATTGCTCCAATCATTCTTTCATTACCTCCTATAAAAAATACTATTTTTTTGAATTACTAATCGTTTAAGAAGTAATAATGCAAAAGAACATAAAATATCTTAGAATATTTTTATTACTCTGGTAACAAATGAATGGTAATTCTGGAAAGCAATATGAAATTACAAATTAAAATCTTTTTTTTAATTTAACCAGTTTACAAGTCTAAGTCTTGGATTGAAGATGGGTTTTCAGGTTTAGAAGTGCAAATGAGACACAGTGTGTAATACAAATGTAGGATATTTTTAAAAATACTGTCATTTTGTACTTAACATGCTTCCTCTACCCATTCTGAATCCTACTACTGGGAGCAGTTGCACAAATCTAGGACGTTCATAAACTATCTAGGTAGCAGGGAACTCCACTTTTAACGTAGCCTCATCAGAATGTCATCTACATGGATAAGATAATAAAAAAAACAGAGATTGCTGAAAATACTTAGCTGGTCCAGTTATGTTCTCAGGATGGGTCACTGGACCTGAAGAGTTACCTCTGCTTTCTCTACACAGATGACATGAGACTTATTGAGTGTTTCCAGTAATTTTTGGATAAGATGACATTTGAGTTCTAAAACAGCTCAGCTGAGCAAGATATTGAACTCCAGATAGACACTGATTATGGAGAGATAAACAGGTATTAACTGAAAAGACAAACTGCTGCTGATGTTAGATGGGTGGTGGGGCCACATGCACATTCCCAAACCCACTATTGACATGCCAGGTAGTGAACCACTGCACTCTCACCCATCTGATTTGGCAATAATTGAACTCACCACAGGTGAGCATCACAAAGGGGCTGTTGATTTAATTGCCCATGGTCTACTGCAATTTTTCATTTGCTGTTTGACCTTAACATTGGGCAAATAGAAGCACTGTAAGTTGGATTATACTCTTGAATAATTAAGCACACCAAGCAAGGTGTGTTGAATAGGTTTGTGAATTCTGGAGACTAATTTTACCTTGAATCTTAAGTGGCAGATTGCAAACTCGGACAAGTCTTATTTCATCCTTCCATTGGGAAGACTCTTTTCTTGGAAGATGTATAGAATGTAATCTGATGTAATGGACTCTTGAGTCTTCTCTTCCAAGTGTTCAATGTCATACATAGTCAAGATGACACAATCTATATCACAGAATTTATGATATTTCCATATCAGCTTCTTGCTCAGGTTATGACATGTTTGATAACGTCAGGCCAGTTGAAAGATACATGAATGAAATTTTCTTTTGTTGTCTCATTGCTCACAATCACTACAGATGATGGTTAACAGTTGTCAAACATTCTGAATTGTGTCTTTCTGAGATCAATGTGTTATATTTATCAATCAGCGTGACACATGGCAGCAATAAGTCCTGTTGCCTTTTTTGAGAGACCAAAGCAGCATTTTTAGTAAATCCAGACAGTGTTGGAGAAGTTCAGCAGATCTGGTAATATCTGTAGGGAGAGAAACAAAGTTAATGTTTCAAGTCTGATATGACATTTCTTCGTTTCTGTCTTCACTAAATGCTGCCAGATTTGCTGAGTTTCTCCAGTGTTGCTCTGGTAGCTGACAAACAGGGATAGTTCCCTCCTTGGGATGAATTGAACTATCTGCTGAAATGATGTCAAATCTCATGAACTAGTTAATCAATCTGGGTGAATCCTGGGACGTCTTAAATTGATATTTTAGTTATTTCAAAGTTAAGAGTAGTTCTGTACCCTGCAGATCGTCTTCCTCATTGGAAATTCTAACTTCTTTGTTCAGAACTATCCGTGATCTCTTACATTGAGCAGACGGAGTAATAGACTGTACAAGACTTGACACACAATCTTTCAAGATTGATAAATGTTGTTTTCGTATCTGTGAGGTTGACTACTTCTCTGCTGAAATGAGGAGGAAGGTAACCTCTCCTCTTGCAAGAAATTGCCGTCACCATCATTATCTTGGTCTTCTGCTAAGGATTCACTCAATCTCTCCTGTCTGTACCTTACACATGCTTCCTTCTTTTTCTTAACCAACCCCTCAATTTCTTTAGTCATCCAGCATTCCCTATACCTACTAGCCTTTCCTTTCACCCTAACAGAAATATACTTTCTCTGGATTCTCGTTATCTCATTTCTAAAGGCTTCCCATTTTCCAGCCGTCCCTTCACCTGCGAACATCTGCCCCCAGTCAGCTTTCAAACGTTCTTGCCCAATACCGTCAGAATTGGCTTTTCTCCAATTTAGAACTTCAACTTTTAGATCCGGTCTATCCTTTTCCATCATTATTTTAAATCTAATAGAATTATGGTCGCTGGCCCCAAAGTGCTCCCCCACTGTCACCTCAGTCACCTACCCTGCCTTATTTCCCAAGAGTAGGTCAAGTTTTGCACCTTGTCTAGTAGGTACATCCACTTATTGAATCAGAAAATCATCTTGTACACACTTAACAAATTCCTCTCCATCTAAATCCTTAACACTATGGCAGTCCCATTAGATTCTGTTTTATAAAGCAGCTTGCTTTTGCCCCTTAATTCTTTTATGGTTGCATAATGCTCTCTTCATGAACCTTGCTTTTTTATATCAGTCCTGCTCAACCTCAGTGTTGCAATTTAGTTATTTTCATGTTACGTTGCCTATTCAATTATCTTTCATTTGGTTACTTATGAATAGGTGTTGGGAATAAATTTCTACCTCTTTCTTGGCTGACCATACTGTGAACTTGGACTGTCAGTTCATAATCTTATCTAAACTTTATTTGATAATATGAATTAACTGTATTACCAGCCAGTTCTGAACTAAAATCCATAAAGCATTTCAGCTTCCAATTAAAGATTCTTCTTTGAGCAAATTTGTGGCAAGACGTAGCACATTTGCCCAATGAACCTCAAAGGTATCCTTTATGCAATTTAAAGGTCTTTTTTTCCTACAACTAAAGGTCATTGTCAGTTGTTTCATTCACTACATTTGTTCTACAATCGGCTTCATTAAATATTTCACTACAGAAACATTATCCACTGTGGGTTGATACTAGAAGCCACCACCAAAATGATCAACTCATCTCTATAATCAGCTGAGTAGGTCGAGATATTTGTTTGTTCATATTTATGTCCTACTAGTGGTATTAAATGGTCATTACTCATGGCTTCAATCCCATCATAATGTAAAACACAACATATATTGTTCTTTATACTGATGGTGCCCTCCATCATATTGTTTCACTGTGCTAAATGGAATAGATTCAGAACACGGTGGCACAGTGGTTAGCACTGCTGCCTCACAGCTGCAGGGACCTGGGTTCGATTCCCGCCTCAGGCGACTGACTGTGTGGAGTTTGCACGTTCTCCCCGTGTCTGCGTGGGTTTCCTCCGGGTGCTTCGGTTTCCTCCCACAGTCCAAAGATGTGTGGGTCAGGTGAATTGGCCATGCTAAATTGCCCGTAGTGTTAGGTAAGGGGTATGGGTGGGTTGCGCTTCGGCGGGTCGGTGTGGACTTGTTGGGCCGAAGGGCCTGTTTCCACACTGTAAGTAATCTAATCTAAAACAGATAAAGAAACCCAAAATACTCATTCATGATGTGCTGTGAGATATCAGCAGCAGAATTGCATGCAACAGCACTCAGGCTATCCAAGGTTGTATTTTGGTTTTGCAAGTAACCCAATTTCTCCTTCTCACACGGTCTTGTCAGCATCCATGATGGTGTTGTCTCTTATTCTTTGTACCAGAGTTGGTTACCCTGCTTACTGCCCTATCTGTAAAATTTCATTCATCAGCAAAGGGATGGAAAGGGCCATCACCAGTGCTATCAAGCGGCATTTCATCAGCAAAAAGCTGCTTCCTGACACATAGTTTCTGCTTCGTTCCTGACTTTATTACAACTTTAGTTCAAACATTGACAATAAATAAAATTGACAACAGAGATGAACTCGATGAGATGAGGTAAGAGTAACTGTTCTTGCCATCATGATAGCACTTCATATCAAGGAGCAAGAGCAAGACTTGAAGTCAGTGAGGAGTCAGACCTAGCACAAAGCAGAGTGATGGCTTAAGGGTAATATCGCTAGAGTTTTAATCTAGAGATCTGAGTAATGTTCTGGGGAACTGGTATTCAACCTTGCAATGGCAGAGGGTGTAATTTGAATTCAATAAAAATCTAGAATTTAAGAGTCTAGCAATGACCATGAAACTATTTCTGATAGTTAGGAAAAAACCTACCTGGTTCACCATTGCTCTTTAGGGTACTCTGCCATCTTTACCAGGTGTAACCCTTCTACACCCAATATATTGACTTCTCCATCTCCTGATGCTCCCTGGAGATTCTTTCAGCTCCTGCTTGTCCACCTTGGTTTCCAGCATCTGCAGATTTTTTTATATCTAATCCTCACCAGGTCTGGCCTACATGTGGTTCCAGACCCACAGCAATGTTTGACCCTTACCTACCCTCTGGGCAATTTGGAATAAGCAAGAAATGCAAGTGATACCACATCCTGTGAAAGAATAAATAAAGGAAAACTGTTGTGGCTGTTGGAGGCCAATAGGCTTATCAATCTTCAGATGATACTTCATTGACCGTCTCTTCATTACAAATTCAGAAGTGAGGATGTTTGCTGATGCTTGCATAATGTTCAGCACCATTTGTAACTCCTCTAATGCTGAAGAATTTCTTGTTCATATGGAGTAAGCCCTTGACAACATCCAGGATCATGATGATAGGTGGCAAATAAAATACAGATCATAAAAGTGCCAGGTAATGATAATCTCTAACAAAAGAAAATCTAAACATTTCTGTATCCCTGAAAATCAAAATCCTGGAGTGAGCATTGATCAGAAGCTGAACTGGACCAACCTTAATAATGCAGACAAATAAATATATGTATAAATTGATAAATAAAGATAAAAGCAGATCAGAGACTGGGAATTCTGTGAAAGGTACCCTATCTCTGTACTCCCTGATGCTAGTCCACCATCTACAAAGCACAATATAGGAGTGTGATAGGATGATCGCCACTTATCTGAATGGATGCAACTCCAAGAACACTCAAGATGCTTGATACTATCCAAGACAAAGGAAGCCCACTTTTTTGGCATTTCATCTACCACATTAAAATTAATTCCTTCCATCATTGATACACCGTGGTAGCAATGAATATCATCTACAAGTTACACTTGAGCAACTCAGCAAGACAGCTCAAACAGCCCTTCCCAACCAGTGACCTCTACCACCCAAAAGACAAGAGCATTAAATGCACACTAAAACCTCTGTAGAGTAAAGTGTTAATTTACTCCATAGTGTTAAATATATAAATGTATAAATATATATAATATATACCATCAGTGAAGTATGATCTCAAGACAAATAGATTTGCTGGGGATTTTTCCTTATTGAATCATTAAAGAAGGCTCCTATGTAAAGCTACTTCCTCCAAATTGTCAGAAGGTATACTTTAATAAATTATAGTCTCCTGTTGTCTCAATCAGACTCAGTCTTAGATATAACTGAATAACAATCACGGATGATGATAACACACACCTACGATTTTCCTTTCAAGTTACATGCCATTTGATTTGGAATGAGATCCTTCACTGTCTCTGGTTTATAATTCAGGAATTCCGTCCTGACAAGCATTAGGTGTGTATCTATGTCATGTGGCCTAAAGTAATTCAAGAAAGTGGTAAATAGTGATGGGCAATCTATGCTAGTCTAGCCAGAAACACCCATGTCCTGGGAATGAATGCATTAATAAAATACATTCTGTTCCAAACCTCACACTGTTCTGAATTGGAAATACCATTCCTTTCCTTTCAGAGGTCAATAATTTGGAATTCCTTTCCTATCAGCACCATGGTTCCAGCGACATGAGATATACTGCAGCAGTTCAACACCATTTAGTGTAGGGCAACTGATGATGGGCAACAAATGCTGGCCCTGGCAACAACTCTCATGAAAAGTGTGAAACCTCAGAACCTATAATATGATCAAGGCTCGTTCTGTGGTCAGCTGCTTCTCTCGACTATTAGAGAAACAAATTAACCTGCCAACCCTCCAGAATGGTACATCTGTCACCTCATAAATACAGCTTCACATAGAGACGTGACTTGTCCACTATATTCCCATCAGGTGTCTGGAAAGAGTTTAGAATACTATATCAGTTTGCAGTTGTATGATATGGGGGCTAAACACACAAGTGAGATATGAGACATTTCTGAATATGGGTTACAGCGAGGAGAATGACATTTGGTCATCCACTTTTGTAGTCGCATTTGTAAAACCACAAGACTGCAGCAGACACTCTGATATCCCCCTGCAGCATGAACGTGAATGAAGAAACTAAATCGACTTTGAATAAGAACAAAACAGACAACAACTAAACATTGGAACAAGATGAATGTGTACTCAAAAGTACTGAATATGAGATCCAATGATTTGCTTTGTCATTTTTTTTGTCAACACAGAAAACAGAACAAATAATCTATGACCCATAAATAAAATGCTCTTTCACCCAAAGTAATTAGTACTCTTTGTCTTCAGGTTATGTATCTGTAAACCACTGTTTTCTATAATGACCTTCAGGCACTCATTAGTATACTGATTACCATTACCACTGCCATAATGTAGCAATTTTCTTGCTGTATTTGGAATGGTAGTGTTCATCTGAAGACAGCCAAGGGACAAAATTAACAGAATAAATCTACTGCTAACGCTGGCACCCATCCAACACTTTGACAGACTTTCTTTCTGTCTGCGGCATTATCGAGAGTGTGACATCACCACCCAGGTTCCTGCTGATGGATCAATGATGGAACTGTCTCCACAGTATGGATTGTGTTACACAAGCCAACCTTTTCACCTATGGATTGAATGAATACCACTTTGACATATCGGCTCCAGATGGACCTTGCTTAACTCTTACAGGCCTTACCTTCATAGAAACTCGTGCATTTTAAAAACTTTCATACTGTCACTCACACATAGAAAGGTATTACTCGTGGCTGAAATGCTGTGAACCAAATCGGTTGTCCAGTAGGATCAACGTCTAAAGCAGTCTGAAAACAATTTTGGCTACTGCACTGAATGCAGTATATTTCTGGAATCCATTGGACTCACTGCATTAGCAAAAACAATTCAGAGCTTGGGGTAGTGCAGGTGTGAGGAAGCTTTCTTCTCTCTTTTGCTTACCCCATTCTAAACCTACTGAGACTGAATAGCAATTTTTAAATTATAATGCATTTGGAAATTGGAAGTTAATATACAGTTTGTAGTTTTAATATTTGAAAAATACAAACTTTCATTCTGGAACTCATTTTGTCTTTATACTAATTGGTCAGTTCTAAATTTGCACATGTTTAATCCAAGGAACATAACATATCCTTTGTCATTGCTAATGACACAAAGAAAATCCTGGTCTATTCATATTGTTACTGTTAATTTATGTTTTGAACTACTTAATTTCACTTCTACAATTATCACTTTTATAAGTGAATTGTGGCAGAAAAGAACATAAGAATATAAGAAATAGGAGCTTAAGTAAGGTCTAGAAGCTGCTCTCCCATTCAAAAATACCAAGGCTTAGAAAGTTGTGGTCTTAACCCCACTTAACTGCCTCTCCCCAGTAATCTTTGATTCACTTGCGATTAAAAGTCTGTCCTTGAGTGTTTTCAATCACCCAGCTTCCACTGCTCATTGGGGTAAAGAATATTAAAGCTTAATGACCCTCTGAGAGAAGAATTCTTCTTTTGTTACTATCTTAACTAAGAGATGTCTTATTTTGAAACTTTAGTTCCCAGGGTGGAATCTACCATTAAAGAGTCCATGCCTAGCATCTGCAGTAGAATTGGGAATTACATCCACTTGCAGATCGTCTGACTTTTATTGGGTGATCACAGAGAATTCTTGGCTCATTGCAAATACCAGCAAATCTTATGGTGAGGGCAGACAGGAACTTTTCAACCCCCCATAGGAAACTTCCAGGAGTCTTTTCACCTAACGAAGGAGCAGCACTCCAAAAGCTTGTGATTTCAATTAAACCTGTTGGACTATAATTTGGCATTGTGTGGCTTCTGGAAGTGAGGAGTGTTGGATCAGCCATGATCCTATTGAAGGGTGGAGCAGGCTCAAGGGGCCAAATGGCCACCTCCTGTTGCTATTTGTTATCATCTAATGGAATCAAGTGAAGTTTCAGTGGTTTTGAATTTTATTTCATAGGAAAATGGACTATATCTAATGATTACTCAGCAAAAATATAACAGGACCTTCTGATATGCATAGTATAAAACATAATCTCCTCAGCAGGATGTCACAAAATATCATCAAATTAGAAATTTTCAATCTACAAGAGACATTGTGAAAATTGTATTTAGTAATTAAAATAGTTATTAGAAATAAATAGATTCTATTACATGTAAACCATTATAAACCATTGGCATTTACCTCCATGAGTTAAAACTCTCATCCCTTAAAACAGCCATACACACAGATAAACATACAAACATGCCAAAAATAGGTGTTATCACAGAAAGACAGGTTGGAAGGCAATTAAATGGCCTCCATCCACAGTACTTTCTGAGTGGATTCCTTTGCCGTGTCAAATCTTGCAGCTTTTTGACCTTCCTTCTTTAGATATTTTAATTTACTTGCAAGAGGCACAAGGTGATTGGTTCACACTTGTAACATTTTTGACTTATTAAGGGCCACAGCTTAAAGCAACAGATGATGAAAAAGTAATTGGCCCTCTTCAGACTTGAGATTTTTTTTAAGGCAGAGAGAAGGACAGCTCCTTCCTTTCCATATGTTCAATGACTTCTCATCAAACAACCACATCCACAAGCTGTTCAGACACTGGGAACAACATAGCTGTTGTCAGGGAGAAAAGCTTTGTCATTGACAATTGTTTGCCATTTGACAAACCAATCAGCTATTTGTTGTTGATTGAATCTCCTTTCGTGTACACTCCTTGGCTCCAACTCATCTGCACTAGACTTCCCTCACTGCTTAAAGAAACAGCACTCATAATGAGTGTCAGATAACTAGCTTTTCAAATGTGCTGTAATCCTTTCCACAACCCTTAGTTTTTAAAACAGTCCTTTTCCCATTTCAATCCAAATTCAAAAATACAGGAAAATGTAAAGATATGGTCTATACATTTAAAATGAAATGAAAATTAGCACTAAAATACATCTGAAACTTTCAGAGTCAGTCAGGAATTAAAATAACAGTTAAAAAAAGACAAAAGAGGTTGTAAAGATATCTTGCTGTGAATAAAAAAAATCAGAATCCACTTTTTAACCACTGCTGATGGAATCAGTTATATAAAAAGAGTTTTGTAGAAATGTAATACGTGTGGAATTAATTTGGAAATTTATTTAGGTGTAACAACAACTGGTTTCCTAGGGTTTGCCACTATAGCAGGAAATAGAAGCACAAAGATATTTCTGCTGTTCTTAATTACATGCAAACAATAAATCAACACCATACCCTATCCTGACAGCAACACTGATCGGGACATAAAGACAGGAATAAAATATGAATAATTTTTATCATAGGACCAGACAAGTGCAACTTATCAAGGGGCAAAGGCTAAATAAACAGAGAGTGCTGGAACTCTTTAAAGATCTCAAGGGAAAATATCATGTTGGCTACTTCAACATCCGATCTTTACTTAACTTTTATTTTATTAGAAGCAAATTATCGCAAAACTCAATTTTATTCCTTCAGCATTACAGCAAAGTAACTCTGTTCCTGCCTTGGTAAGTAAATTACGGTGTTGGGCTCATTAGGTCTCATAGAGTCTGTGAGTCATTTACTGACTGTTTTCCTTATGATACCATTGTATTTAAGGGTGCAATTATGTTTACTGCAGGCTGCAAATTGTACTTAAGGATACAATTATATTTACTACAAGCTGCAAATCATATACTACGTTCCAAGAAAGGACTCTCCACAGACACTCTCAGATTTCTGATGCCCTGACAAAAATCTTTATTTTTTCATTTAATATTAAAAAATGTGGCAGTAAGCTTTTAAAGAGCTTGGGACGTCCAACAGAGTCAAATCAAAATGCCTGTAGTTCATTCCTGAGTCATCGGAAACCTAATAAGACTAGGCTTGATCCTGCCATTTTGCACCTAAAACTATTTTGCGCTGATGCAGGTGTCCTTATAATTGCACCCATAGATACAATGGCATCACCATTTCATATGAGATTTAATGATCCCTGAGCCATCATTTGCCTTAACTACTAATTGGGTTTGTGAGCAAAAGCCTCCCAAGTAGGGCAGTTATAACTAGGAAATCTGTGGCGCGTGTCAAACAGGCAAGCCCTAACAGCCAATGGAGCTATGGTCATGATAAAAGCAAAGAGCACAAACCTTCATTCTAGGAATCAGATACCAACAACTCTAAATATATTGTCAGGTCTCATTAAAGTTCTCCAGTCCACTGCGCAGTAAGATTGCTATTCTTCCTGATTACATTGTGGATTCAGTGTCCTGTCCAATTATCTGCATTACTTGTTACATAAACTTACTTCTAGTGCGTAATTTGAGCTTTTACATCTTTTAGATATTGCCTTTCACTCGTGCATGAATTTGATTTGATCTTTGGGCCTCAGGTTTCTGTTCTAAACAACATGTCAACTACAACAACCTCAAAAGAAGCACTGGCAGCCTCCCCCAATCAGCATTGTGGTACTTTGCTTTTATTACACGACAAATGAGGGGAAAAAACCCTTATCTACACTTTATTATAAAGTTTGAGCTTAAAAAACTTATAAGTACCATTATTCATAACCAAATTGACATTCTAGAAATAATTATGCACCTTTGGTGATGAATATTTTACTGGGTATAATTACCCTGGAAAAATAACACTGTTGGCAAGGAAATTATTCAAATATACCAGAATTCTTTTTAATGGTGCACAGGATATTTGCTAAGATTTTCTCATTGGCCTGTGGAACATATATTTAACCATCCTCTGCAACTTAGTTTTTCTTTCCTGTGTACACCTATTCTGCATGTGACTGTACAATCAAGTCCATTGTTCGACCGAATGTGTGTACAAGTTCACCGCTGTCTATAAACATGTTGAGAGTTAAGACAATCATTGCAGGAACCTTTTCAACATGTTCATGCATAATAAAGCAATATAGTGGAAGCAATGAAATTTGACAAATGTCTTACTAGTAGTGACCTCCTTTTGCCATTGCTCATTTCAATGGCTTTGGCAACTTTTGTGCATCCATGTTATACCAATTGCCTTACTCGTTAACTTATCTGTTGATGTAAATAATCTACTTTCATTATACGATGTGACAAGAAAATGCAATTCTATTACACAGTCAAACAGAAGGAACCTTGCCATGTAGCACATTCAAAAAAACACACAGAAATGTCCTAATTATTATGTATTTCCTACATTAGTAATTTAGTGAAAATTCTGCAAAACCAAAACCATTTTCTTCAAAAATCACATTTCGTTCTTAATTAAAAAATGACAAAAGTTATTTCAGCCCACCAAATTGATTTTGTACGCAGCTCTTGTACAATTCTCTCCATATTGAGCTCTACCCAACCATGTCGTGCCCTGAGGAAATTTTCACATTTTTCTTAACCTTTCAAAGACTATGACAGTGGACTACTGGGATAAATGAGTAAGCATGCTCATAATTTCTTTTATCTTTGAGTATTTGTTTTCTGTATGGTCCTATGTTTCATGACATCACGTGGCATTTTCATAATTTCACTAGTTCAAAAAGCAGGAATGTAGGCAGTAATAGCAAATCAACTGGGAATATTTAGATTAGATTCTTGCGTCAAATAAAAAAGTCCAATTTTCCACCAGAGATTTTAGGGGTGAACCAACAATCTCACTAGTAAATGGCAAGAGTCCTGTTTGCATGTATTAACATCTCATTATTACTTAATCTCCTCTCTTTTATATACAGATTACTACTTTCCCAGGCAGTGGAGAGAAGCTACATGATGACAATTCCTGACATGAAAGTCTGAGAGGATATCTGGCAGCTCCAGCTTGTCACTCGCTCCTCCATTTGACCAGCATTCCCCAACCATTCAGGGTACACTCTGTGAGTCAACTGTATCTGTTATCCATGAGGTTGGCCTTGCACATGCATCAGCCTCACCACATCATCATGGCATACCTTCAACTCACTTACATTACCACTCACCACTTCAAAACCACACTTTAAAGCACACCAACTTCTTTCACTGCAAAGTTACTACCAGGTCACTTTGCGCTCAGGGACAGCAACTATCTCATGCATCTCAATAGGGTAATTCTCAGGGCTCTGAGCTTACTTTCTTAATGTTCTCTCACCTTGTGCCAATTTGGATTCTCTCAGCATCTCAGCCTTGCCTTGCTTTTTTGTGCATTGTCTCCTCATTCACAACCTACAACCTCATACTATTCTGGCTGGCCTTTCCTTTTAGCACAGGAATAAAGCCAGGCAGCCTGTCATGGATGTCAGCAGTGATCACTCAAGGAGTGGACATGTTGCTGTATAGCACTATGCTATGTCAATGTCACACCTACACCATGTGCCAGCAGCTTATGCAGCAAACACACTGAATGTGCTTCAGCCAAATGGCCATGTCTGAGACTCTGAGGGGAGTAGCCTTCAGTAGAGTCCAGGGGAATTCTTGTCAGTGAGAACCCTTGCTACAGTAAATCAAGGGCATCACCTGTTATCAGCCTGTGGCTTTGGATATTGTCCACTGGGCGCTTGGGATATTTAGGGTCAATTGGTCTGTATCATTACAGTCTGGGGAGTGGGCCACCATCAGTTCCAATGCAACCAGTCTGGTAACAGTGGCAAGTTGACCAGGAGCTGCATAGACATCAATCAAGGGTCTGGTCACTCATCAGTCAAGGCTATCTTTCCAGGTTGGTCAGGAAGTGGGCCATGGTCAGTCCAGGGGATCTGTTCACTGAAAATCAGAAGGAGGTTATCAGGGGTCACGATTGTGGTATAACAATTGGGGAAGTAAATTGTGGGGATCAGAAGCAGCATACTGGGATGCAGAGAGGACAATAATTGTGAAGAAGGGTAACTCAAAGAATAAGAATGGGAAATGGTGAAGCATAGGAGGGCAAGATATACTGCAGGAGGAGGTGTCATCGAAGGTCACTGCTGACCTGGCATTGATGGGGGACCATGCAAAACAATGTTTGAGAAAAGTAAGGTGTATACCTGGAGCTCAGGTGTTCAATTGGACTGGAGGGAGCCTGCCTTATAGTGGACCCTGTTAGCTATCAATCTTTGGGTGGATGACTCTGAGGATGTTTTGTGTCTTGAAGGCATAGAAATATTGAGGGTGTCCTAACCAGCTGTCTGGATTCACCTTCCTCAGCTTGAACTCCTACAGGATAGAAGATTGCGGGAGGTTGAAAATGAAGTGTTAGGATACATGTGCAGTATCCTGAGTAGAGACTTCCGATGCCTTTATATGGTTCTCCTCTTCCTGTGTCCCTATGACACCATCTTGTTTTCATGTGAGGAAGGGGCACCCAGAATGAGGTCAAGGTCCCTTAGTCCCTCTATGATCTTGACATTGGTGCTGATCACCAATGACTACAGTGATGAGTGACAGGTTTGTGCAGATACTGAATTTGCTGGGCCTGAATCTCCAAGGAAACCAACTAAACTGTCTACAGAGACAGCCAGGCACAAGCGGGTTAGAGGCAACACAGCACTGATAGGGTAAGTGGGGCCCTTTCACATTCAATTCAGCTCCCTGAGTGTCTTTGTCGATAAACCTGTCTGCTGCTTCTGTGCCTACCTGTGTATTTTAATGATACTTTAATGGCTGATACTATGAGATCCCCTATTTCCTGGAGACAAGATGTTACCTAGTCTCCAGCGGTCCTCTGAATGGCAGCAAACTGGGACATTTCTTCCTCAGTCAGTTGTAAAAATATGACAGTGATTTGCTCACCATCTTGGGCTCTCAATTCTAATCTGGCTAAAATACTAGGGACCTGATGGAGGGTTCAGGAAACAGGTTTGCAGTGCTTCCTTTGAGGGATCTGTGTCTTCTTCCTCAGAGATGGAGGAGGAGATGTTGGCTGGAGGGGCTGCTTTCTTCAGGGAAGAGATTGAGCGAATCCTACTGATGCTAGCAGCAGATAAGAGAGAACCACTTGCAAAATGAGGGTAAAAGCTTGGTCATGCTAGCAATGCATTCACCATGGTAGTAATGAGTGGGTACAAGATTGTTAATCTTACAATGTTGTTGGGACGTGGAGTTCCCTACATTACCACAAGTGGTTTGGGTTCTGTCCTACTAATAGGGATTCTTTCCTTTTAGGACATATGGAGCCAGGTGTTGGGCATCCCATCATATGTTGGGGATCTCTGTGCCCTTTTGAGGGCTGTTTTCACTTGCAATGAGACAAAAGGAAAGTTTGAGTGAAGTGAAAGTGGGTGGCACAGCTATTAGCACTGGTGCAGATGGCCGAAGATGGTGAGGTATCGTGAGGCAGTCGAATGAGTGAGTCAGATGTGCGGAGGGCATTTGGGTTTAATTGTCTGAGGGTTAGGGATGGGTTGGATGACCGTGACTAGGGGATGATGCTGCATGCAATAATGAGAGTAGTAGACTGTGAGCCTTGGTGAGAGGTGGAGAAACAACAGAAATGGAGTGAGAGTGAGGTAGCAGACAAATTATCATGGGAGCATAAAAGGTTATTATTACACTGCTGGACATTCCTTTGGACCATGGACTTCGCATTAGCCATTTGGTAACTTCAGACTAGGGAGGCAAGGTCTGGTGCCTTGGTTTCCTTTGGTGGTCCTGAAGGAAGAGGCCCTCCTCTCCATCAGCCCATTCACCAGGACCTCCTGGTCCTTGTCAATGGAGCAGGGTGCCAACTTCCCTTTAAAGCGATGTCATTTAGAATTATGCAGCAACTTTCTGAGAATAGCAGTTCTTAGCTTGCAGCATTTGACCTGGTGCCTAAATGGGACTTAGATATGGCACTGTTGGTATGTATCCTAGAAAATCCTGGCAGCGTGAGTGCAGCAGCATAAGAGTGTGGTGTATACATAATGAGCTGGAGGATGGAGAATTGCGTGAGCTAACTCAGTGGCGCTCATGTAGGCCAATCCACAACAAAACTCCCCAAAATTGACACTTTTGGTACTGAGTTTTCATAAATTTAAGGCTATATGAATAGGAGTAGGCCATTCATCCTATTGAACCAGCTCTGCTATTCAATCAGAACATTGTTGTTAATCTATTTCAATGGCACTTTATTGCACTAACCTTATAAATCTTGATGCCATGAGTACCAAAAGTCTATCAATTTCTGTTTTAATGCTCTCAATGTTTAAGCTTCCACAGTCCCCTTGACTAGGTTCCAAAATTACCACTTTCTGAGTGAGAAAATTCCATCAAATCCCATTCTTGAATGGCTGACCCTTTATCCTGAGATTTAGTCTTCTGTTGTCAGATTCACCAGCAAGGGTGAAACATCTTATCTCCTTCCACTGTCATGTCCTGAAAACATTTAGCAAATTTCAATGAGATCATTCCTTAAACTTTGAACTTCTGGGAAGTATAGATTGGGTCTCCTAAATCTTCCCTCATAAAACAATCTCAACATCCATGGGTTATTTGCCTTTGGTAAATGTAGTTCTCCTTCAATAAAAGAACCAAACTTTACTTTGGTCTCACCATGGCTCTAACTGCAGGAAGATATCGTCACTCTGGTACTCCAATCCCCTTGCAATGAAAGATACCTTTCGAATACCACATGCCTTTCGAAGTACTTACTGCACCTGCAAGCTATATTTAAATGACTCAAGGACACTCAGGTCCCTTTGAATGCCTACATTTCTCACCTTTAAGAAATACACTGCCTTTCTTTTACACCAAAGTGAATAACGTCGCTTATTCATATTATATTCTATCGGCCATGTTCTAGCTCATTCAGTTAGCCTGTTCAATTCCTCTTCAAGCCTCCTTGCATCCTCCTTACAACTTAATATTCTCATCGAGTTTAGCATTATCACTAAATTTAGAAATAGATTGTGAACAACTGTGTGTTTAGCTAGTGATCCTCATGATAACATACCAGGAACAGCCTACCACTTTGAGAATGATCTGTTTATTTCTTCATTTCTGTGCTTTGCTTTCTTTCTGTTCACCAATTCTCAAGCCATCCCGGTAAATCTTCCCCACTTTTGAGCACTCTAACAGTATTTACAAATCTTCAGTGTAGGACCTTTCCAAAAAGATTCTGAAAAGCCATATGCTTCACAATTATTGTTCTCCTTCATTAATGTTACAAGCAATATCCTGAAAATCTCCAACAAATTTTTCAAACATGGCTTCCTTTTCATAATTCCCTATAGTCTCTGTCCAATTTTACCATTCTTACCACAATGTCCTGTTATCACATCCTTTACAATAGATTCTAACATTTTTCTGCTACCTATATGAAATTAACAAATCTCAATTCTTCCTCTTTGTCCTTTCATAAACTGAAACATTAAATTTGCTACTTTGCAGTTCACAGAAACCATTCCCAAATCAATAGAAAAATGTTGAAGGCAGCCACAAGTATGTCCATTACTTTATGCAATGTCTTTCAACACCTTGAGATGGAGCTTATCTGGTTAAGGAGATTAATCAATCTACAATCCAATTAAAAGGAAAATCTGGAACAAGCACAGGAAATGCTGGAGAAACTCAGGAGGTCTGGCTGTGTCTGTGGAGATAGAAATGGAATTAATGTTTCAAGTCCTGTATGACTCTTCTTCAGAACTGAAAAGGGCTATTACTGATGCTAAAAGAGAAAAATAATGTGAAAAGGAGAGAGTTGGTCTTATCTATGAAGAGCAAATCAAACAAGTCACAAACAAGACAAAGCTATTGGGTGATAGTGAAGAATGTAAGAAAACTGAAGAATAGACATCATATGGTCAGGTTCTGAAGTTGTGGGACTCAATATTAAGTCCTAAGGGTTGTAAATTGTTTCAGCAGAAAATGAGGCATAGTTCTTCAAATTTGGATTGTGCTCCTTGCAGCAGGCCCCAAATAGAAATGTTAGAACAAATATAATGTAGAGGACGTCATTCTGCCTCCTTTCCTTTGATTCAGTATTGGTAGCTAAATGAGCATTCAGCTTCTGCATCTGTTGTATTTGTGTTGGCATCATGAACTAATATCTGTATTCAACTACTCCCTCAGTCCTCTTCTGGGACTCTCTTTCTAAATTTTCCTACTCACCAATCTCTTTCTCTGCAGTTTCAAACCCTTCCTCAAATCCTCCAATTATAAGGGAATCTGCTTATTATTCAAAATGAGCACTTCAGAATCTCACAGTCACAATATTGTTATAATGCAGAAGGAGGTCAATTGGTCAATTGTATCTACACTGTCTCTTCAAGCATTTTAATTTAGTGCCAATCTCTTGCCTTTTCTCTGCTATTCTGCACATTGTTTCTTTTTAAATAACCATCCAAAAGCATATTGAATGCTTCAATTGAACTTGCTCCCACCTCACCTCCAGGCATTTCAGACTTGAACCAATTACTGTGAAAAATGTTTTCTTTCATCTTGTATTTTGCAAAAACACTTTCACAAAACAGTTGTGTCCTTTGGTTCTCAAACGTTTTGTGAGCAGGGACAGTGTTTTCCCTATCCACTCTGTACAGACCGCGCTTGAACAAATGTTGATCAAATGTCCCCGCAGCCTTCATCTCTCCAAGGACAACAGTGACAACTTCTCCAATCTATCCTCATAAAAGATTTTTCTCATCCCTGTTAATATTCTCATAAACCTCTTCTGCAATTTGTCTGATGCATTCTCATCCTTCCTAAAGTGTGGAGCCCAGAACTGTACACAGTTACTCCAGCTGTGGTTCAGTATAACCTTCTTGCTCTTACACTCTTTGCTGCTATTAATGAGATCTAGAATACTACATGCTTTCTTCATAACTGTCTCAATCTGTCTTGTCACCTTGAGTGATGTATACACATACCCATTCACGTCCATCAGATGGTGGAACAGGCTCAGCAGGACTGAATTTCCTACTCCTGCTCTTCTCCTTGTGTTCTAATGTAATCTGGAGATAACTACTTCAGAGGTCCTACCTAGCTCCCTTAATGTTGCTTGCAGGACCGCATTCCCCTTCCTATCTATGATATTTTAACTAAGATGGATCATGACATCTGGCTGTTCAGACTGCCCCAAAAGAAGAATGACTCACAGTTGTACTGTGTTATCCTTGAACCTAGCACCAGGTAGACAACACACCATCCTGGGCTCATGTAGAAATGCCTGTCTATTCTCCGAACTAAAGAACCCCCCCCATCTGCATTGCCTTTCCACATTTCTTCCTCCTCTCCAGTAAAGCTGGGCCACCTGTGGTGCCATGGGCTTGGCGCTTGTTGCAATCCTTTGACTTCACCAATATCTGGAACTGATAACCAACTTGTGAGTGAGACCTCTATCACTTCTGCACCACCAGCCTGTTTTGGTTGAACTGCTTGGCACTCACACATTCCCCATCTGCTTGTGTGCTCCTAAATTGCAACGTGACCACTCATGAATATGTCGTCCACATAGTTCTCTGCCTTACAGATGCACATCAGTGACTCGAGCTGCTGCTCGATCTCTGAAGCCCAGAACCCAAAATTGTGGAGCCAGTGACACTTCCTGCGCAAAAGCTCCTCTAGGTCTAGTCAAGTGTAAACCACTCCCACACGCCACAGGATGGTATTCTGCATGGCCGAACTGCGCCACCAGATCATATTGTATACTTTGACAATACTTGATGGAACATTAGTTATTTTGATTGACTTTAACCTTACTCTTGTGCTATTAAGTAAAAATAGAAAGTAGAATTTCCTTGCCTTAACTCACAAATCTGCTCCCTCTCCTGCAGCTAAATTAATTATTTCCTTGTGTGGATTTAGAAATTTCCATTGTTCAACATACTCAAATTGCAACACATTCCTTAACAGCAGCAGCTCACAATCAACCAACTTGTGATTTTCCTGTAATGTCACTCCCTGGGTGTTTCCTCTTTCCTGCACTTTTTAAAAATCTGATGTCTGCTCTCTTCTGCTGATATAGGGGCTGGTCACTGTGTCCTCTCTCTCTTGCTCCTTGAGGTTCCAGTCACAGTGCTGGGGTCCTTTTGTCTTTCCTCCTGGTGCTCACTTTGCTATTCTCGGAGGAGTTGTGAGCTGCAGGTGTTTTGCAAATATAGTCCCTGCCCTATGAAAATAATATTTATTAGTACGCTTTATTTTCTCTCACAGAAAATGTAACATCACTTTGCTCCTTCTTGAACCAGTTTGGAATTCTTTCTAGACTGGTTGGATGATTCCAAACTCTGACCTTGAGAGAAATTATCTTGGTTGCATCCAGAATAATGATGTAGCCACTGTGGTGTTTGTATTGGGTTCTGAATATGTTCGGAGCTGTAGACTCTGTCTGGCTGATGTCCATGGACCAGTGTCTTGTCCTTGTTGGTGTGGACATAAGGTAATTTCCTTCTCAGGTCATTGAAGTTAGTCTTCATCAAGTAAGCACCATTACCTGCAGGTTCCACTGCAAGCCACACACCATCCTGATTTGGAAATATATTGCCATTCCTTCACTGTTGCTGGGTCAAAATCATGGAATTCCCTCCCTCAGGGCATTGTGTGTCAGCCTGCAGCATGTGGATTGCAGTGAATCAAGAAGACAACTCACCGCCACCTTCTCAAAGACAGCTAGGGACGAACAGTAAATGCTGGCCCAGCCAGTGATGCCCACGTCCCATGAGTGAATAAATAAAAGTTATGTCTTGTATTCTTTTAAAGCTAGATTAGGCTTGGTGGCTTCATGTGCTGTCCAGTTTTGACTTAAAAAGTTGGTCAATCTGACTTGCAGTAGAAATACTGGGAGAGACTGTAGTGTACAGATCTGCAAGCAAATTTAACAATTCAGTCAGAACTCCCATCAGAACTGCCAAGAACAGCAATTATTTCAGATGGTTAGATTGAAATGCAGGAAGGGATGACCACATCAGCTTTTTCACTGGTCACTGATCTAGTTACCATGCTTAACATGTTGACTGCAACTCTTGTAAGCCCTTCGTGGTCAGATCTTGGAGCAAGGAATGGACTCTCATTGGGGAATTTGAGCCTGGAGCTGCATTCTGGGTTGCTGCTCAGAATTTGGGAACAGTTATCTCTTAGCTGGCAACCACTTTGGAAATTGTTTACAAATCATGATTTAGTGTATTCCCATGAAGCACCCAGGGCACATTTAACTGAACTTAAGGCAGGGTGTAAAGGCAGATTGTTGTTGCTTGTTAATTTCCTTTGCAAAATCAGATTTCTCATATTACTGCATCTTTTTCTAAAATAAATTACCTCATTCAAACAGAAATTCTTGCAGTGATCAGCTCTTGCAGGCTCAAGCAGCTTTAGGTATCTTGATGTGACTGGACATTTTTTTTTAATTTGGTTGGAAACTCAAAGAAATGCTCATTGTGCCATACTAACATCCACCTTGTTGAAAAAGAATGAAATGAAAAGACTCCTTACTTATCATGTGAAAGCTTTGCATCTAGCATTGGGCGGGCATCAATTTCAGACAGTTTTAATCAGGCAAACCGTGTCACATTGAACCTAATTGTTTATTCATATAACATTGGGAAAACACAATTAAGATGTTGGAAATACACAGAATGTCAGACTGCAAAAAGTAAAGACAAGCTAATATTTTAAATGTGAGACCCTTTTTCACTCAGAAATAGTTGTGAAACATATCACACTGCCAAATTGAAGATGAATTATTAACTTCAAGAATCTTTTAATCAAGAACGGACAATCTGAAAGTGGTTACAAATAACTTGGGAGCAGAGGAACAACCAAAGCAATTGGTTCATTTCTGTAACTTGCATCTGTGCTTACAAATCTCTATTTAAAAAATACAATGGCAAGACAGGTACTTTCACAAAGCATAGATCAGAGTGGTGCTGGAAACGGACAGCAGGTCAGGCAGTATTCGAGGAGCAGGAAAATCGACATTTTGGGCAAAAGCCCTTCATCAGGTATCAGAATTTGCTCGAAACGTTGATTTCCCTGTTCCTCGGATGCTGCCTGACCTGCTGTGCTTTTCCAGCACCAATCTGATCTAAACTCTGGTTTCCAGCATCTGCAGTCCTCACTTTTGCCTACTTTCACAGAGCATGCCAGCCTTGCTGTTCATAACCCCTGCTCCCCTTGTTATCATCTAGTAGAGTCTGGTAGGCAAAACGGAGACCAAATGTAGCAGGGGAAGAGGTGATTGTTATATATTAATTAGGATTAATTGCATTAAAACTGGGTGTTTACATACGGAAACAAGTAATCAGTGTCATTGGAGTTTATGGTTTTAGAACCAGGTGTAAAATTTTGACTAGAAGCTGTAACCAGCATTTTACCATCTGATGTTTAACACTGATAGCACAGGATGGTTGGTGATTTGTAGGCCAAGGTTTGAGAACTAAACATTATTCTAACCAAAGAGTAATTTGGTAGAAACCTCCAAAAGATGGTTTAATGTGGATGGAAAGTATTTGAGTATAATTACCCACTGCCATTTTCTGACAATAAACCTTATGACCTGGGGATGAATTATTTAGATCAGTTACTGCTTTACAGAAGAAGGAAAGGCCTTCAGACTTTTGCTACCATATAATAGCAAGCTAAGTTTTTTTTTCTGAATTGGAGTTTGGTGATTTGAACATAAATGAAGATTTGGATAATATAATTATTTTCCTGGATTAAAAAAAATTACTAATTGCTTATGAAATGTGGTCAGATTTTGACAAATTCAGAAACAGTGAAGATAGTCCCATTGAAGAAGAGATAATGGAATTCAACACAATATACAAGATTACAGAAATTCCTCAATCTGTGCTAACCTTTAAGTTACTTGACTGTGCAAAATTATTGGGCATCAATGGACTTCTAGTCTTGAGACTAGAGACTAAATTTGTTAAAAAAAACAAATTGCTTGAGCAAATGTTGGAAGTGCTGAATAAATTCCTTGGAAAACATTTTTTTCCAGGAATGCTCATGCTGCATATGAGACAATTGACTGTGTGACAGAAGACGGAGGACACAATATTAACTGGCTGGCAAGATCATTTCAATACAGATTGCAGTAAATAATGCAAAAGAAGTTTAACTAAAATGAAATGCTTTTGACAATTTCAACAAGTGATAAGAATTTAAAATATTAGATTGGTGAGACACTTAAAAATAATGAATGAACATCCCCTGAAATGCAAGCATATAGCAATAATAAAATAGGAACCAACATATATATATTTTCACGCAACTATATCTATTTAACTTCCATAAATTGGTTTGAATGTAAATCAGAGCGTTATTAACGAACCAATTTTGTCTTGAGAAAGTCACACTTCAATTGAAAAACTTGTAACTTGATTCTGTTGTTTATTAAAGCAATGGGAGGACATTTTCTGTCGATGAATGGTTTCATATATATTTCAACTGTGCGTGTAGGGTGAGGTGAAAGTGATTGTTCTGGACAACAAGGTCATAATTGATCCAAGTGTAAATAAGTGAAGCTAGCAAAATTGAATCAGGGATAACTCTTCACTGGTCAGAGTTATTAGAATTAGAATCCCTATTGAGTGGATACAGACCCTTCAGCCCAACAAGTCCACACTGACCCTCTGAAGAGTATCCTACCCACAGCCATTTCCCCCAACTCATGCACCTAACCTATACATCTCTGAATACTATGGGTAATTCAGCACAGTCAATTCACCTAGCCTGTGCATCTTTGGATTGTGAGAGGAAACTAGACCACCCGGAAGAAATTCGCACAGACACGAGGAGGACATACAAAGTCCACACAGACAGTGGCCCAAGGCTGGAATCGAACCTGTGTCCCTAGTACTGTGAGACAGCAGTGCTAACCACTGAGCCACCATGCTGCCCCAGTTATACCTAGCACATAGGTTAGATGGTTGACATTGTTGGAGATCAATCAGCTCAGTCCAAGGACATCACTGCAGGAGTTCTTCAAGGTAGTGGTCTTGGACCTACCACCTTTAGCTGCTTCATCATTAAATGACCAACCAGCGTAGGGTCTGAAGTGGGGATGTTCGCCTATGATTTTACTATGTTCAATGCTATCTATGACTTTCCAGAGACTGAAAGCATTTCATATCTATATGCAGCTAAATCTGCACAACTTCCAGTGGTGGGTTGATAGGTGAGAAGTAACATGTGTACCACACAAGTGCCAGGTAATGAACAGACTATCTCAAACAGAAGAGAACCTAGCCATCATTCTTTAGCATTCAACGGCACTATCATCACTGAACTCCCCATTATCAATATCTTGTGTGCTTCCATTGACCAGAAACAGATGTGGACCAGTTATACAAATACAAGAACAAGTTTCAGTTTAGAAATCCAGTGGTGAGTAATTTAGCTTTTGTCTCCTCAAAGCTTATCTACCATCCACAAGGTTGAAGTTGGGTGCATGATGGAATATGCTTCGCTTGTCTGAAAGGGTTCAACTCAATAATAATGAAATAACTCAACACCATCCTGGATAAAGCAGATCATTGTGTGACACCACATCCATCACGAATGGTCACTCTCTTCCTGACTGATATACAATGGTAGCAGTGTGTACCATCTACAAGATGCACTGCATAAGTTCAAAGATCCTTCAACATAACTTTCCAACCCCAAGACTTCTTTCTAGAAAAGTATGGATACATGGGATTATCACCATCTACACATTCCTATCCAAGCCCACAACACCCTGACTTGAAACTGTACTGCTGTTATTTCACTGTTGCTGAGTCAAACCTGAAACAACCTTCCTACTAGAGTATTGGTATCCTGATACCTCAAGGACTGCAGCAGTTCAAGAGGGTAGTTTTCCAACATTTTCTCTAGGTCAGTAGAGGACAGGTAATAAATTCTAGCCTAGCCAGCAATTCCCACATCTGAAGAATGAATTATTGAAAGAAAAATTTGCAGTATTGTTTCCATTTCAAGAATTAGCTATACAGGGGGATCCAAAATGGCGGTGATTTGAGCAGATCGGCCTTGCTGAGCTCTGCACCTCAGCCCAGCAGTAGTGATATTTTTACCTCCCCTACCCCCACCCCACCCCACCTTACCTTTTTTTGGAGAAAATTGATGTTCAATGGTTGGGAAACCGTTTAAATTCACTTGCGGAGGAGCCTCCATTGTCCGAATGAGATGGGCGGGGAGTATCTTGTTCGGACAATTGGTCATTCAGTTGGCCGGAAACAAGTGGTAATCTATGACTGCCCATTATTCAAGCATTTCTCGATCATCCAGCAATGCACTCCTTAATGCTGGTTCGCCAAGAGCTGCCGGTTATTGAACATCATTTCGTTATCTAGGATTGGAGGCCATTTAACTGATAACTGAATGCTGGGTTGGCTGGTGCCGCCATGTTTGCAGGGCCTTGAGATCTTGTTTGGATGGTCTGGAATTCGGATATTTGAGGTTTGGACAGTCTTTTTGAGCGAGCGAGGATGATGAAAGGAAAGCATACAGCCAAGCCCTGACACACGGGACACTCGCTGAAGGCATTGGGCGTGCTTGCGACTGCGACGTGGATGCAGCTGTATCTCTCTCAGCAGCCGAGAAAAAGGCACCTGCGCAGCAGAACGTCACTGAAGAACTTGTGGCGATCCAAGGGAAGATCAAAGAGTTGATGGAAGACAATCGTACTCGTCTGGAGCCAATTTTGGTCTTGCTACAAAAGCTTGAGAAGGGGTTGGAAGGGCTTGGAAGCGAGTTGAAGAGGTCGAGAGGTGGAACGCGGCATCGGACACTGAGGTCGAGTCCTTGGTGGGGCAGATCCATTCCCTCAAAAAACAGTCCAGGCCTTGACTGAACAAGTCGATGTTCTGAAAAATCCAGGTACGAGGAAAAATATCCGGGATGTTGGGCTGCCGGAGGGAGTGGGAGGTGGGCAGCTAGCAGGGTTTTTTTTGAAGATTGGTTGCTACAGTTTCTTGGCTGGTATGCCAAGGCAGGCCGGGTGAACGTCTGGATCAGTGCCCCCGCCCTGTCCTGGTATGATTTCAATGCCACAGGGACATTGTCTTGGAATCTTCTAGAAGGATGGAGAAAGATCCAGAGGCCCTGACTTATCAGGGAACTAAGATAGTGTTTTTCCAAGACTTTTCTGTGGCAGTGACCCATAAAAAGAAATCATTTGATGAGGTCAAGAGAAAATTAAGGGACCTTGGTATTCAATATTTGATGAGATTCCCAGCGGTGCTTCGTATTGCTGACGAGGAGACGGTGCGATCATTTGACTTCTCGGAACAAGTGAAAAATTTCTCGGACACCTTAAAATAATTCGGATGGATTTATAGACATGGGCAATAATGTTTAGGCTTGTTCTCTCTTGTTATGTTTCTTGTAATGTTACCCTCTTATTAAGGAAGCTGCTGTTGGTGCGTTTTTGTTTCTCCGATTAGCAATGGCATTGATATATATTTGGGGGTGGATGGACTGGTCACTATTTGGTCTGTTTCCTTCTATAGCTGGAGTCTAGACAGGCGGTTCAAGCTGGATGGGGGGGAGGGGGTAATGTAAATGTGTGTGGGAGGTGTAAGCGCCCTCTACGAGCAGGGGTTTGAGTCTTCCATTAAGTGCCTTTTGTGTTTTGTATGATTTGGAGGAGCCGGTGTTGGAGGGGGGTGTACAAAGTTAAAAATCACTAACACCAGGTTATAGTCCAACAGATTTATTTGGTAGCTAGTTTAGTTTTTTTGGTTTTCATAAACAGACTCCACAAGTCTTCTTTTGTATATGCTCAGCGTACTGTAAGTCAAATTTATCCTCTCAGCAGATCAAAGATGGTTGTAAAGGATCATGGCTAGCAGTGTTTGTGAATGATGCCCCGAGGAATATTCGCCTTTAAAAGGAAAAAGATGTTGTCGAGCCTCAAAAAGGAGAGGGTGGGTGTTACCCTGTTGCAGGAGAGTCACCTTAATGACAGGAACACTTGAAGTTACAGCAGGGCAGGTTTGATCGGGTGTTTTTCTTGTCCTTTAAAACTAAGAACTGGGGGTGGCCATACTCATCAGGAAGAATTTTCCATTTAATTTAATAGATTGTGTTAAAGATGAATAAGGCCGGTTTGTTACCCTTAGGGTCCTAGCACATGGTGAGAAATATAGTATTTTGAATGTCTATTTTCCTCTAGCCCAACCTCTTACATTTTTGACTGATGCACTATAAGCTGATGGCTTTTGCATTGCTGCATAGTATTATTGGGGATGGGGTGGGGTGGATCTTTTATTGCCTTATAGATCCTGTGCTGGATAGAATGCCCAAAGGCACACCCCAAAGCTTTCTCCACAACCTAAACAGTTGGGTGATCCATGTGTGGAAATGGCGCTGGTCGACATCTGGAGACGTCTCCACCTAACAGGAGACGTCTCCACCTAACTCTGCATTCTTTTCCAATCCTCATAAGTGCCATACAAGTATTGAGTTTTTTCCTAACTCCCACAGCTCTTCTAGATTCAGTGGTACCTTGTTCAATTGGGAATATTGCCATCTCTGGTCGCGCAGCAGTATACTTGGTGATTGAGATTAAGTGTAATGCAATGAGCTCAAAATACTGGTGAATGGATCCCTTCATCCTCAAGGACAACAAGTTGGTTGAGTACCTTTTTAGGGAATTAGAAGCATTTTTGGCCACCTACTTGGGCACAGCTAGTAATCCATCCATTCTTTGGGAGACTGCTAAGGGCTATGCTAGAGGGATAATTATCTCATACTGAGCCAGTCAGAAGAGATGGAAGGGAGAGCAGCTGCATCTGCTTGAGGCATGACTGAAGGCAGCTGAGATGGCATATTACAGTAGACAGTCAGTGGCTAAGCTCCAGCGGATCGTAGCCCTTTGATCTGCCTTAAACTCCATGATTACACATACAGCCAGCAAGGAACCTTCCTTTGCGAAGCCAAAAGTGTTTGAACATGGTACATATTTGGCATATCTGATTAGGAAGAAGCATGTCTTCCAATCTATTGCTTTTATTAGGGAACGGAATGGGACACTTACTCATAATGCTAAATAGATCAATGTGGCATTTTGGAGGTTCTTTTCTGAACTGTATCAGTCTAAATGTTGTGAAGATAGATGAGATAAAATAGAGTCTTTTTTTAGGAACTTGGATCTTCCGGGAATGTTTGCTGAGTGGGCGTCTCTCCTTAGCGCTCCATTAACAGCACAAGAGATACAGGAGATGGTGAGGCAACTTCAAAGTGGGAAGGCACTCAGCCCTGATGGCCTTCCCAATGAGTCTTATAAAAAATTTGTAAACACACTGTCAGAACCGATGCTAGACATGTATAACTATTCATATAGTCAAGACTGCCTCCTGCCATTTTGAGAGAGGCTAATATATTTCTTATCCTCAAGAAAGGGAAGAATCCAGAGGACTGTGCTTCTTATAAACCCATCTCGCTCTTAAATTCTGATTTTAAAATCTTATCTAAGAATTTGGCATTGAGGTTGGGAGGGGTGTTGCCCTCTACTGTTAAAGAAGATCAGACAGGCTTTATAAAGGGTCAAAATTCCTCCAACAATGTTAGGAGGTTGCTTAACATGATTCAAGTGTGCCAGCAGCAATTGGTTCAAGGGTTGGTGGTCTCTTTTGATGTGGAGAAAGCATTTGATTAGGTGGAATGGCCGCATACCCTGGAGCGGTTTGGCCTGGATGAAGAGTTTACTAGATGGGTAAGGGTTCTTTACAGTGAACCTCTGGCGGCGGTTATCACCAATGGTATAAGATCTGATCGTTTTAACATTGGTAGGGGCAGTCAGCAAGACTTTTCACCTTTGCTTTTCACATTGGTGATTGAGCCAAAGGTGGAGGCCATTTTTGGGGACCCTAACATCACTGCCCCAAAGGTGGGGTCAAAGATACATAAGATTACATGATATGTGAAAGATGTTCTTATTTTTCTCTCGAACCTGGCAGTCTCGGTGCCCTGTTTGATACAGTGCATTAATTTATTATGTTCTTTCCCAGGTTATAAGATCAATTTTTCAAAGTTGGAGGCGATGCATTGGGGGAATCTGAGGAGAATACCTGATGTGGAAGGTGGGTTCCCTTTTAAGTGGACACAAGGAGGTTTTCTTTACTTGGGCATTTCTGTTACCCCTAGCTTTGTGCAGTTATTCAAGGCTAAGTTTGTTCATTTGCTTGACAAGATTAAACAAGACCTTCAAAGATGTTGGGCCTTTCTAATATCATGATTAGGTTGAATCGCCCTTATCAAATGAATATTCTTGCTGGCTTATTGTACCCTTTGTGGATGCTCCCTTTGCTCTTTCCTAGGCAAACATTTTGGAAATTGAATGGCTGGTTTAGTTCTTTTTTTTGGTGCTATAAGCGGCCCCTTAAGCTTGCCAAACTGCAATTGCCCCAGGGATTGGGGAGAGTGGACCTCCCGCCAATAGACAATATCAACTAAGCTCCCTACTATCTTTTGTAAGTGACTGGGCCTGTGGGAACTCGGCATTGAGTTGGTTGGACATTGAGGCCTTCCCGATGAAATGTCCTCCTATCAACCTGTTGCTTTTAGACAAAATGAAGACAGTTGTGGAACATTGCCATAATCCAATAGCTTCCAACACTGTCAAAGCATGGTGGACAATGAGGCAGATGGAAGGTAAATGTCTAAACATCTTTTCTTACTCCCATAGTTGGCATGCCGGGTTTCTGGGTTTAAACTTTGGGCCGATAGGGGAGTCTCTTGTTTGGGTGATCTGTTTGAGGGTGAAACATTGATGTCGTTTGATCAAATAACTCGGAAATATGGATCATCAAGTGGAGACCTCTTCCATTTCTATCAGATTAAAACTTTTATCTGAAAGGAGATCATGTTTTTGCCTGAGTGTTATAGATCAGGCTAAGAGTACACTTTCAGTAAGTACTGTCTATCAATTAATGGGGGAGGTTCTTCGGGTAATATCGAGCACCCATGTGAGGGCTGAGAGAGGGAGTTAGGAGTTGAGATCACTTCGGAAACATGGGAGGACATTTATGAGAATGCAAAGAGGACTTTGATATGTATAAGGACCCATGCTATGCAGTTAAAGATTCTTCATCTGGCCCCAGATCATCTTGCAAAATTTAAGCAGGGTGCATCTTCAATGTGTCCCAAATGTTAAATAAATACAGGTACCCTCACTCATTGTTTGTGGTCCTGCCACAGGCTCCGTGTGTATTGGAATGCTGTGGCAAGAGTAATAGAGAGGGTCTTGGGGACCAAAGTCAAGGTGGACCCAGTCTCTTTGCTCCTGGATCTGCTGAATTTAGCTCACTTAGATGTACATGGGAAAAAGCTTTTCAGCATTCTCACTTTTTGTGTGAGGAAGAACATTCTGATGTGCCGGGTGTCTGAGACCCTCTGGGTCTGTTGGGATGGTGTAAGTTAATTATGGAACACATTCCTTAAGACTTTCTTACAAATACGGTGCACCAGAAAGCAAACAACTTTTACAAGACCTGGCAGCCCTTTTTGAATTACTTGGAAGCAGACCTCTCTGCCATTTTGTCTAGCCATGATGGCTTGGTCTGATAAATCTAAACCCATGAGAGGAAAAAATTCAAACAAATGTTTGTATAATAATTGATGCTCTCAACAGTTGAGATCTATGTCTTGGTGTACTGAGCAGCATTATTTATTTATTTATTGATATGTAATAAGTGTAGTTTTGATTTCTTTTGTAGAGTATTATAGTAGTTGGTTAATTGTTTATTGTTGTTTTTGATGTTATGATGCTATATTTTCTGTAGCTTTCTAATTTTGTAAAGAAATCTATTTCAATAAAATTATTTTAAAAAAGAACTGGCTATGCAGGCAGATACTGAATAACACCTGAAGTGCCAGAAGTAAATCAAAGTTTCTTCTGTTTCATAAACTTTGGTAGCTTTCCTTCAAATTTGAATAATCCATTTCTATTGCCATCTTGAATAGATTTCCATCTTGTTTTGTGTCAGGTATTTTTTGGCCCACAAACAACCATGTAAAGAACATAATACAAGGTCATCTTGTTTTGCCAGGCAGGAGCATGTATCCACATAGTGTCTCCCAATTGTTACAAAAATGCAATTGAGCCATTCAAATAACTACGCATTCCCTTTCATCGTAAAAACGCATTCAAACTTGTTCCAGAGCAGCATGTGTAGAACTGCTGCAGGACCCTGTGAATTATTTAGGACGTAAACAAAGCCTGTGAGTAGCATCACAAAAGCTCAAGCAATTCAAAACTGTGTCAGTTGTGGTAACTAATCAGACAGAACAGAATACATTGAGGCATTCCCCACTGATTTTCTGAGAATGGCAGATACAAATAAACACACTGTGCTTGTGGAGTGTTTTTGACACTTGGCAAGATTTCAATGGTTTGTTACAGCTTTTGCACAGTCGAACCCCTTTTCAAACATCTGTTTATTCTATTTCCAATCAAAGTCAAATAAATGCGTTAAAAGTGCTGACGAGTCAAAGTGTCCGCATTACCAACCAAAATTTGATTGATTGACGCTCACTAGTTTTCACTTCATCTGAAATATCCATTATTTTCAAGAGATTGATGTAAAGCAAGTTTGTGTGGAGCTGTTTAAATGCAAAAAACATCACATCAAGATGACAGTGGAGTAGGTTCCTTAGCCGGGCTCATCTGCTCCGACTGCTTATCTTTTGTTTATTTACCTTTCCACTTACCTCTTGTTCAGAGCTTGGAGCATTGGTGGCAGTGAGGAACCCTAGCACAGCCTCGAGTGGGTCCGGCACAGAGTTTGTGATGGCGGTGTGTGGGCCCAACATGGACCTTGTGAGCCCTTACTTACTTTTCCAGGTAAGTACAGGATCTGGCATTGGAATCAGTGGCTGCTACAGCAATGGAGGTGACATCAGTGAGGTAGGCCCAGCGGTATAGGGTTGCGCCTGAGGAACGGCGACTTTGTGGTTGGCTGCGTCTGGTGCTCATAGTGGCAAAGTGTTGGTGGAAGAGAAACACAGTGACATTGACATGGGCCCAGCAGTGAGAAATGAGATTTTGACATTGATGGGTCTGGCACAGCTGGTGCCGAGGTGGTGATAGAGAAGCATCAGCCCAGTGGTAGAAGATGATGCATGAAGAATGGCAACTTCAACACATAGATTGGGTCCGGTGTACACAGTGGCAAGACAATGTATAACAGATGGCAGCACAGGTATCTTTGAAGATGAGCTGGCTCAGGACTGATGGACTCTCTTTGAGCTATGTCTTTCTATTTTCTTTCTCTTATTCTTAAAACTATTCAAAATAGCACCAGATTATGCTGATAGTAGAAAAGTTTTTCACTGTATTTTATTGTTCTTCTCACTATAAAATACTAGTGACAATAACATAATTCATTCAAATTAGAACATAGAACACAGAACATTACAATGCAGTGCAGGTCCTTTGGCCCGCGATGTTGCGTCAACCTGTGAAATCAATCTGAAGCCCATCTAACCTACACTATTCCATTTCCGTCCATATGTCTATCCAATGGCCAATGACTTTACTACTTTCATTAATGACACTGGCTTAGCATCTTTTACCATATCTTTTCCCACAGTGCTTTTCTTTATTGACCAGCACTATGACTTTATGTTTCTCACTTTACCAGAGTAGAAACACCTGAGGCCTTTCACCCCCTTTCCACCCTCTTTGGCTTCATTTTTAACCTGTGGTAAACACTTACCAATGTTCTCCACTCTTTGTTTCATAGTGTAGGATCTCCCCTCTCCCAACCTCTATCCCTCACAGGACGAAATTCTGGCCGGAGTCTTGTCTTATACGCCAACATGTATTCATTTGCTAATTCTGCTGCCCTTCTCACTTGCTGAACCTTTTGTTCATTCATGTGAATTCTTACCATCTCTGGAAATGATTTTTTAAACTCCTCCAGGAGAATAATCTCTCTTAGAGCCTCATAGGTCTTATCTATCTTTAAAGCTCACACCCCATCTATCAAAATGACTATGTTTAATGCTTTCAAAGTCAATATTCCTCTGACCTGGTTCCTTCTTTGTGTTTCTGAATGCTGTCTGTACACTTCTGATACTAATTCATAAGCTCTTAAGTAGCCTGTTTGACCTTTTCATAATCTCTTGACCTCCTCATCTGACAGCGCAGCAAACACCTCACTAGCTCTGCCTATCAGTTAAATCTGAACTAACATTATCCTTAAATCCTCAGACCACTCCATCTGCCTAGCCAATTTTTCAAGTGAAATAAAGAAGGCTTCAACATCTTTGTCATCAAAATATGACAGAGTTTTGAAATATTTCTATATATCACAACCTTCTCTTTTAATCTCCATCCTGTTATTTTGCTGACTAAGTTGCAACTTCTCAAGTTCAAATTCTTTCTCTTTTTGCTCAGCTAAGAACCTCCTCTCTCTTCCTTTTTCCTCTCTCTCTTTCTCTCTCCCTTTCTTCTTTCTCTCTTTGCTCAGCTAAAAACTTTCTCTCACTTTCTTTTTCCTCTCTTGCGCTCTTTCCGTGCTCTCACTCTCTCTCTTTCTTCTCTTTCTCTTTGTTTATCTTCTAAGTCCATTTTCCTCAATTGTAATTGAAGTTTTTCTAACTATTGTCTGTTTGTCTGCTGTCTGTTTCTTGTCTGTTTCTCTGACACACCTAAGTGTTTGAGTAATTCCCTTACAATTTCAGCTTTACTTTTGTCATTGGTTAAACCCAAATCTAAATTCTTTGCTAATTCTAAAGGTATGGCCTTTTTCTTTCCTTCTAAACTTTCTTAGCAAATTTGAGAATCATCTTCAAACCCCAGAGCCTCTTGAGCAATTTTACAAGCCATTTCTCTCACTTTTAATTTAACCAAGTCACAGAAATTAAACGAATTGTCTCACTTATGTTTTATTTAAAGATCTAGAATGCTAACCTGCAAGTGTTTAAAACTACTGGGCTTTTCTTGTATTCCCAAATCTAATCAAATCTGCCTAAATCTGTTCAAGTCACGAATATTTTACTTCTTCTTAAATGCCATGTCAACCGTTCCAGTGCTCAAAGCATAACGTAATTGCATTTTCCTTTCTGATGATTGTTAAAAACTGAAATTTAAGAACAAGTACAACAATTTGTTCAAGTACGTCAAGGACTCACAAACAAAGTGTGCAGCCATTTAAACATGCACCTGGCTGCCTATAATATACCAGTTTATCTTTGGTGATATTGCATAGAAGCAGATCAGGAGAGGAGACAGAGAGGACATGAAGGTGAAAGGGATAAGGAGGAATTAAAAGGTGGAGAAAGGGAAATGAAGAAGAACTAAGGGAGTGGGGTGAGTAGAGGAGTATAGGAGGGATGAGTGGACAATTGGTGGAAAGAAGGAAATCGTGATGATAGAATCATAGAGTCATAGAGACGTACAACACGAAAACAGACCCTTCAGTCCAACTTGTCCATGCTGACAAGAGATCCTAACCCAATCAAGCCCCATTTGCCAGCACATGGTCCACATTCCCCTAAACCCTTTCTGTTTATATACACATCCAGATGCCTTTTAAATGTTGTAATTATACCAGCCTCCACCACTTCCTCTGGCAGCTCATTCCACACACTCAACACTCTCTGGAAAAAGATGAAGGAAGAGCAACAGATGGAGAACAGGAAGATATGGAAAGCTGGGGGAGTGTTAGAATGGGGAAGTGATCTATGAAGATAACAATTTTGTTAGCAATACCAATTAGAGGTCATCTTTTTATTGCATTTATGATAACTTTCCTAGTTTTCAGAAAAAAAAACGTTCTTCACAGATTTCATGGATATTGTTACAGTTATGAAATTTGTACATTTCCCTCAGGGAAAGACAACAAAATGAGGACATGCCACAACCCAAAGGACTAGCCACACTCCCATACATCAGGAGCATTTCTGAACTGACAGCCAGACTGCTGCAACCACTAGGACTCATAACAGCACACAAACCTACAGCCACTCTCAGACAACAACTCACCAGGACAAAGGACCCGATACCCAGCATGAGCAAAACCAACGTGGTTTACAAAATCCCATGCAAGGACTGCACAAAACACTACATAGGACAAACAGGAAGACAGCTAACAACCCGCATCCATGAACACCAACTGGCCACGAAACGACACGACCAGCTATCCCTAGTAGCCATACACTCAGATGACAAACAACATGAATTTGATTGGGACAACACCACCATTATAGGACAGGCCACACAGAGAACAGCCAGGGAATTCCTAGAAGCATGGCACTCATCCACGAATTCGATCAACAGACACATTGACCTAGACCCTATATACCGGCCACTGCAGCGAACAGCTACTGACAACCGGAAGTGGCAGATTCAAACCAGTATAAATGCCGGAGGAATCAGCACAGAAGCACTTCACAGGAGGCTCCCAAGCACTGAAGATGTCACCTAGAAAGGGGAAGAAACGTTTGCAAGAAAAACTCCTAGCTCGGCGAACAGAACTACTACAATTTGTACATTGTTTTGTTATGAATCTATGACTAGTTTAGAGCAAAATGACAACACATCTGGGGTGATTAAAAGGTCAAAGGAAAGCCAAGATTTTATTCATGGGGCTATCGCACGAAGTCTTCACTTTTGTAGGCAATCAAAGCAGTCTGAGTTCACAATGCAAAGACTCTGAACTTCCCAAAGTAGATGTTGTCACCTTGTTTTGATGGTGCAAAGAGTGAATATTGCAGTTGGTGAGTGGGAGCTAGTTAACAAGTTCGCTTAAGCTTGTATGATGTCAAGCTTCTTGTGTTGTTGTTGGAGCTGCATTCACCCAGGCAAGTGGGGACTACTCCATTACACTCTTGATTTGTGCCTTGTAGATTGTGGACTGATTTTGTGGAGTCAGGAGGTCAGTCACTTGCCCCATAATAACCAATCTCTGACTTGTTCTTATAACCGCAGCTTTTATACTGTTGATTTACATTAATTCCTGGCCAGTGGTAACATCCAGGGTGTTAATAGTAAGAAATTTCTGTCCAATTCCCATTGGGTCCTCTTTTGCTAAGGCTCTTGATGTTACAATCAGTCATGGCCAGTCAATCTCAACTTACCTTTGTGATAGGGGATATTGAAAGAGATAAATTACCTGTTTAAGATAAATGGACAAAAACTCTTCAAAACAATAACAGAAGAAAAATATGTGCTGATGCCCCTTTCCAGCTACAGACTTCTTTACATGACCTTGATCAGTGCTCTGGACTTCTTTCATCGGACACTGTAGAGCTCACATTAATGCTCAATATTTCTCCAGTCTGATGCATCAAATCCTGAATCAACTTACAAGGCTCCAGCCCAGATAACCAAGGCTTACCAATCAGAAATCAGAAGGTCCTGAATTCATGCCAAATGTTACCCTTCAATGTATACTCAGGTTACCTAGATAATGACAGTTGTCTCTCTTTAGAAATGCTTCAATAATTTGTCAATAATGCCACAAGACCTCTCTCTTGCAAGATAGTCCCAGGATTCATGCCTGACACTGGTTTCATTTCTACAGAATTATTCCTTCAAATGAATTGTGTCATAGGTTCTTTTCTCATAGAACTAGTAATATAATTTTAAATATTTAAATATTTATTGAAAATCTGTCTTACACAGTTTTAATTCCATGAGATAGAATCATTCATTTCAAAGGAACATTTTGGTTTTGATGTGGGCTAAATGAGACTCCTTTCAAAATAAAGCTACAAAATGCATAACATGTTGAGAATCTATAAAGTGAATTGGCAAGTTTCTGTTGTGGCTGTAATCTTTCATCAGAAAGTTTTGGTTTAGGTGAGAGTGTGCAGAAAGGGCCATGATTAAGTCCCACATGCCCTTTAAAGACAGAGGTTGGGCTGATGCACAGGGGTCTCCCCGGTGGGTGTTCTACAACCATGTACATTAAAGGGACTCTATATTTTTGGCAGTACTTCATTTTGTTGGTAAAAATAGGCCCTCCTCAAATTCATGGAAATGACTTGAATGCTTTGAAGACTTAAAGGGTAATCATTTTTTGATATAGTTGACAGTCTACTGTTAAGAAAAACAATGAGTATGTTACTACAATCTGCTGTTGCAAAGACCTCAGCAACAACCTGGAGTTACCTTCTCCAGAAGATCCAATAGACTAAGGGGACTACAGATGCCAGAAATTCACAATTCATTTGTCTCAATTACAGTAAAAAAACAACTATTTGCTCTGAGCTTAGGAATAAATTAAAGTGGGAAAAGGTTAGTGTGGAACATGGATCAGCTTTACTGAATGCCTTATTTGTGAGTTACATATTCATAGAATCTCTGAGTTGTTATGATTCAGAAGGAGGCCATTCATCCCATGGTGCCTGCCTTGGATCTTCAAATGAGTATTTCGACTTAATACTTTCCTTTGTCCTTCCTTTGCATGTTGATTTAAGTAATCATTTAATACCCTCCTTCTTGCCTCAATTGATCCCATCTCCACCACACTTCCAGGCAGTACATTCTAGACCCTCTCTTTTCACTTGTTTTTGAACACTTCTTACAAATATTCCCTTCACCTTCTCCTCTTGAAGGAAAACAATCCCAACTCCTCCAATGTAACTTCCAAATTAGAGAGTCTCATCCACAAGTCTATTCTTGTAAATTTCCACAGCACCATTTCAAATGCATTCATATCCTTCTTGAACCGTGACACCCAGAACTGCACACAATATTCTCCCTGAGGTCTTACCAGTGCCTGCTAGAAGTTCAGTATTACCTCCTTGCTCTTGTACTTGTATGCTCATATTAATAACATATTTGGCACTTAGGAAAGCAAATGCCATGTCAGCATTCATTTTGAGAGGGCTAAAATACAAGAGTAGAAATGTAGTCTGGATTAGGCTTTGGTCAGGCTGCATTTGGAATTTTGTGAACAGCTTTTGACCCCATATCTAAGGAAGGATGTACTGGTGTTGGAGGGGGTCCAGAGGAGATTTATAACAATGATCCCAGTGCTGAAATGCTTGTCACAGGAGTAGTGATTGAGGACTCTGGGTATGTACTCAATAGAATATGGAAGAATGGGGGGGAAATCTCATTGAAACTTCCAGAATACTGAGAGACCTTGATAGAGTGGACATGAAGAAGATGTTTCCATTGGTAGGGGAGCCTCAAGGTGAGGGCATGACCCTTTAAAACTGAGATGAGGATGAATTTCTTCAGCCAGAAGGTGGTTAATCTGTTGAACTCAATGCCACAGAAGGCTGTGGAGGCCAATCATTAACAAGATTTAAACAGAGATAAATAGGTTCTTGATTGATTAAAGGGATTAAGGGTTATGGGGAGAAGGCAGGAGAATAGGCTTGAGAAATACATCAGCCATGACCACTTGGTAGAGCAGATTCAGTGGGCCAAGTGGCTTAATTCTTACAGTTGTATGGTCTAAGAATACTGTATGCTTTATTATCCATCTTCAATGACTTATGTACATGTACAACCAAATCTCTCTTCCCCTGCAAACTATTTTGAATAGTAGCCTTTAATTTGCATTGTCTCTCCATGCTTTTTAAACTAAAATGTATCACCTCACACATGTTCACATTGAACTTTGTCTGTCACTCTACCAAACTGACAATGATCTTCTGATGGTCTATGTTGTCCTCCTTACATTTTACATAGTTTCTAATTTTGTGTCATCTGCAAACTTTGAAAGTTTCCCATGTGACTATTATTTCTATCCTGAATAATTATTCCTCCACTACCAAAATTAAGCTGACATGTCTGTAATTACTGGGCTTAACTTTACAACCTTTTCTTAAACAACAGCACAATACTTTCAATTCTCCAGTCCTCTTGCACCACCCCTGAACCTGGGGAAGACTGAGAAATTATGGCCAATGCTGCCCTACAATTTTCATTCTTATCTCCTACAGTATCCTTAGATGCATTGCATCTGGTACCAATGCCTCGACAATTTTAAGTACAGAAAAATACTCCAATCAGATTAATTCTGAATGTGTCGACTGACTGAATTTTTTTCTTGGTAATCATGTCTGGGCAGCATTTGCTTCCCTTAAATTAATTTATACCTCAGCCATGCTCCATGCTTCCTTGTGTATATCCATTTAGATTCCCAAACAACTCTCCTCCTCCTTTTACCACACTTTTACTTTTAACATGCTTATAGAAGATCAGAGAATCATAGAATCCCTACAGTACGGAAGCCGACCATTCAGCCCATCGAGTCCACACCGATCCTCCAAAGAGCATCCTACCCAGACCTACCCCCCTACCCCATTCCTGTAAACCTTTATTTCCCATGGCTAACCTACCTAGCCTGTACATCCCTGGACTCTATGGGCAATTATCATGGCCAATTCACCTAACCTGCACCTCTTTGGATTGCTGGAAGAAACTGGATCACCCGGACGAAACCCATGAAGACACGGCGACAATGTACAAACTCCACACAGTCACCTGAGGATGGAATTACTTTTTACTTTCTGTTTACCAATCCACTTTCAAAATATCTTTGCTTTTTCAGCTGACTCCTGGGCAATCTACATTCAATTTCCTTTCTTTACCATAGTTACTTTTTCTTTTTCATCCAAATAGCACTGCAACATTAACTTGAAAAGTTTCATTTTCTCCCTTAATCTGACTGCATCTATTAAGTTACTATTACCTAGTATATTATTATCTGTCTCTCCCAGTATTTTGAGCAGATTGGTATTTGTCTGTGATATTCTCTCCTGGTTACTATGACCTTGCCAATTTAATTTAACCCCCCCCAAATTGCACTAACAATGTGTCCCTCAAAGAACTCAGTCCCAACTCTGATTCTGAAATCAATCAGGTATAATCCATTTGGCTTGGACAAGACTATCTCTCCCGGAACCCGTCCCAGAAATTAAAACTCTCTTTCCTGCATCATCTTTCCTGGCACACGTTCATCTGCGTCATTCTCCTATTATTGTACTCAAATACATTCACATCCTTCCTGAAGTCTGATACCCAGAACTGCACACAATACTCTTCCTGAGGTATAACTAGTGCCTTACAAAAGTTCAGTATCATCCCCTTGCTCTCATACTGATATGCTCCCATTAATAAAGCACTTGGCAGTTAGGAAAGCAGATGCATTCCAAGAGGGCTAGAATGCAAGAGCAGAGATGTACTGTATAAGGATCTGGTCAGATCACTTTTGGAATATTGTGAGCAGTTTTGGGTCCCTTATCTAAGAAAGGATAAGATGGCATTGGTGGGGGTCCAGAGGAGATTTACAAGAATGATCCCAGTGATGAAAGGCTTCTCACAGGGAGAGTGGTTGAGAACTAAGAGTATGTACTCAATAGAGGGGAATCTTAGATTCCTTACAGTGTGGAAACAGGCTCTTCAGCCCAACAGGTCCACACTGACCCTCCGAAGAGTAACCCACCCAGACCCATTCCCTTACATTTTATCCCTGCACCTAACACTATGGGCAATTTCATGGTCATTTCACCTAAACTGCACATCTTTGGATTGTGAGAGGAAACCGGACCACCCAGAGGAAACCCACACAAACACGGGAGAATGTGCAAACTCCACACAGAGAGTCGCCTGAGGCGGGAATTGAAGAAACTCATTGAAACTCCCAGAATGCTGAGAGGCCTGGATACAGTGGATATGGAGAAGGTATTTTCACTCATAGGAGAACCTCAAAGTGAAGGCTTGACCCTTTAGAAATAGGATGAGGAGGAGTTTCTTCAGTCAAACAGTGGTTAATCTTTGGAATCCAATGCCATGGAGAGCTGTGGAAGCCAAGTCATTGAGTGTGTTTAAGACAGCGATAGGTAGATTTTTGATTGTTATTACATAGGATTCAGTAAGAAGGAAAATCCACTCCATGTCCTCAGTCTGATGATTGCCATTTTCGTTTGAGGGTTCACCTATTGAAGTGCACTCAACATGTGTTCTCAGGGGTGCTTCAACTAAGAACATAAACTACTTAGCTATATGTATTATCTTTAATGCAGTAAAGTGTCCAAGGCACGCAGACTTTCATTTTGCTGAATGTAGCCAACAAATGGGTGTGACTTGAGTTTTTCCAACTTCACAGAAATTAAGGTTCAAGGATCCATATAAGCGTACCACATAAAATTAGCTCAAGGAAAAGTGGAATATATGACACAAATTTAACATTGTCTTACAAGTAATGATAGCGCCCTCGATTTCTTTAACTTAACCTATTCAGTGTTGTTATTACACATATCTAGAGTATGTGGGACTTAAACGTCTGGTCCAGAGGTGGAGATGTTATCTATGCACCACAAGAACCCAAATGATACGTGGTGTTAGATTTCAGTTAACTGGCAAAGAAAAGGGAAGCAATAGCTAGAAGTGGAGACAATGAATTAACTAAAAAAAGAAATTGGATCATCACTCGAAGGCAAATTTTATAGAGTTTGGGAATAGGACTGATTTTATTGCTATACAGAAAGGTAGCACAGACTCATCAGATAAAAATAAAAGGCTTCCTCTGTGATGTAATGACCGTGGGATGCTCAAAGCTTTGTTATGCACCCAATGAAGAAGATTTGGGGAGCAGGTTTAATTGAATCAGTCAAAAAATTGGACTGTTATCTGAAAAAGGGCAATGTACAGCGTTTTGGTGAGAAAGCTTGGTAAATATGGCACTAAGGTAACTGCTTAGCCAGAGAACTGATACAGACATGATGGGCTGAAGGGCCTCTCTGTCATGCAACTAAATTTACTTGCTGTGATTAAGATCTTGTGCAACTACAGAGGTAAACTATTGATATGGACAGCAATAGGGATAAATAGTGATGTACAGCAAAAGCTGATATGATTTATTTGAGGCTTGAAATGAAAGCACCATTAGTTTTGGACAATGTAAACCATTTGAAGAAATATATGTTCTCTCAATTATTTTTCATTTCTACCATCAAATTTCATCTGGAATGTAACATTGACTTTGGTTTGAAATGTTGGAGCAATTCTTTCTGAGACACTCTGACCAGTAAAAAATACCAAATGAGGCAGTTGCTTATGGCAGGGAGGTGCAGATCTTATGATGTTTATGGCACTTCCCCAGAGCTATGAGCTAGGCTGAAGAAAGAGAATTGACTTACACAAATTTAGGATCGAGGTAGATAGAAACAGGTGAGACAGCACAGCCGCATACTATCCATGATAAATTTAGTCTTTTTAAAGACTTCCTTCTCAGATTCAGTAACATCAGTCACTCTTGACAAGCAATCTATATATCTTACAGAAACTATCTCATCTGGACTAGATTTACTTACATAGCAGTCACCCAAGGGAATCCAACAAAACTCTCTTGTGGCCCCGACTGGATAATTATACTTCTTTATAGAAGTTTCTTAAATTTGCCAGAGCTAACCTTCAATAAAATCTAGGTGGTTCTAAACTGAAATCAGCTTTATTTCACAATGAGCATGAAACAAGGATTTTTATGATAACAGCTGAGGTAAACCATAAACTTTTCTCTAAATAGAAACAGAGCATGCTGGAAATACTCAGCTGGTGGATCATGGTGGAGAGAGAAATATTTAATGCTTAAGTTTATAACCTTTCATCAGAATCATTGTTTAAATGGTTATAGAAGTTTATAATTTTCTTTGGCAAAATAGACAGTATACTTGTATATATATAAAAATAGAGCGATGGGTGGGACCAGAATCTTTTAGATACCTCTTATTACATAAGGCTTGTCATGACACATCTCTAGAAAGGCAGGAGTAAGGAACACTAGCACTGCATCACAAGGCTCCCCTTAGTCCATCATATGATCAAGTGTGGCCCAAATTATCATAGATTCATAGAATCCCTACAGTGTGGAAACAGGCCATTTGGTCCAACAAGTCCACACTAACCCTCTTAAGAGTAACCCACTCAGACCCATTTCTCAAACTTTTTACTCTATATTTCCCCTAATTAATACAACTAACCTACACATCCCTGAACACTTTGACCAATTTAGCATAATCAATTCACCTAACCTGAACACCTTTGGTCTGTGAGAGGAAACTGGAACACCCAGATGAAACCTATGTAGGCATGGGCAGAATGTACAAACTCCACACAGACAATCACTCGAGGCTTGAACCCAGGTCACTGGTGCTGCGAGACAGCAGTGTTAATCACTGAGCCACTGTGTCGTATGAAACATGTAACAGTATCCCCACTTCCACTTGACTGAAACAGAACAATCGCCCTTTTGTACAGCTAAGCTGTTTTTAGATTATTAGCTCTTCGTTTGTGGGTAACACAGGAAAGACAATATTTATTACTAATTTTTAAAAATTAATTCACAGAATGAGTGCATTCCTGGCTAGGCCAGTAGTTACTCAGAGCATAGTTAAGAGTCAACCACATTGTTATGGGTCTGGAGTTGCATGTAGGCAATGTCAGATGGTTGGACAGAATAGAAAAAAAGTGATGTGACTAACAATTAATAAGGAAAGAAAAATTAGTATAAAGGAAAATTAACCAGAAATATGAAAACATTAAGATTTTCTGTAAATATTTTCAAAAGCAAAGAGTTAATAAAATATGCATTGGTCTGCTTGCAAGTTAAGACTGAAGAATTATTAATGAAAATAATAAAGTAAGGAAATGGCAGAAAAATTGAATAAGTATTTTGCATTAACCATCCCAATTGAGGATGCAAGAAACATTGCAGTAGCAGCAATAAATCAGGAAAATCAGGAGTGGTACTGAGAAAATGGTTGCAGCTCCAAGCAGATAAGAAGCCAAGTCCTGATGGACTTCATTCTAAGCCTTAAACAGATTAGCCATGAAATAGTTGATGCATTAGTTTTAATTTTCCAAAACTTCCTTGATTGGAACTGATCCCATTAGATAGGAAAATAGCAAACATAACTCCTTTATTCAAATGGGAGGGAGTCAAAAATGAGCATCTGCAGACCAGTTAGCTTATCATCTGTCATAGGGAAAATACGCAAAGTTTATTTAAAGATGTTCTAGTAGATAGTTCGAAAAGTTCAAATAATCATGCAAAATGAAAGTGGCTTTGTGAATGGGGATTCTGGATTAGTGGTGCTGGAAGAGCACAGCAGTTCAGGCAGCATCCAAGGAGCAGCTGCTGTGCTTTTCCAGCACCACTAATCCAGAATCTGGTTTCCAGCATCTGGAGTCATTGTTTTTACCCCTTTGTGAATGGGGAGTCATGTTTGACTAATCTACTGGAATTTTTTGGGTGGGTTATACATGCTGTTGAGAAACGGGAGCCAGTATGCAGAATTCCAGAAAGCACAAGATAAGGTGCCATATTAAAGAGTACTATGGAAAATACAAGCTCATGGTGTAGGGCAGCACAGTAACTTGTATACAAAGGTAGCGGGATAACAGGAAGCAAAGATTAGGCATAAATTGTTCTTTTCTGAATTGGCGGGATGTAATCAATGTCGTGTCACATGGATTGGTGCTGGGACCTCAATATCTATAACTTATGTAATTGACCTTGATTAAGATATGGTTGACAAATTTGCTAAGAATACAAGGTAAGTAGAAAAGTACATTGTGAAAAGGACATAAGGAGGGTACATATAGACATACATTAGTTAAATAAGTGGGAAAGATGGCAAATGGAGTATAACATGGGAAAATGTGAAATTGCCCTTTTTGATAAGAAGAATAAAAACGCATATTGTCTAACTGGTCAGTGATTGCAGAACAGAGGGTAATGGATGTCCTCATGAATGAATTGCAAATTATTAGCATGAAGAACAGCAAGTACATAGGAAAACTAATAGAATATTATTACTTCTTATGAGGAGAATTGAATACAAAAGTATAAACATTTTGCTTCAGTTATACAAGGCACTGGTGAGGATGGAGATGCATTGGAAGCAGTACAAAAAAGATTTACCAGGCTAATAGCTGGAAAGAGATATATTTTGAGGAAAGGTTTTACATGCTGGTCTGAATCTTCTAGTGTTTAGAAGAGAAAAAGATGATTTAAATAAGATCCTGAGGACCGATGTGGAGAGGATGTTATGTCTAATGGAAGAATCTAGAACCAGGGGTCACTGTTTCAAAGGCAGGGTTAGTCAATTTAAAACAGAAAGTAGGCAATTTTTTTCTTAAAGACAATAGACAATAGGTGCAGGAATAGGCCATTCAGCCCTGCAAGCCAGCACCACCATTCATTATGATCATGGCTGATCATCCACAATCAGTATCCTGTTCCTACCTTATCCCCATAACCCTTGATTCCACTATCTTTAAGAGCTCTATCCATCTCTTTCTTGAAAGTATCCAGAGACACGGCCTCCACTGCCTTCTGGGGCAGACCATTCCATATATCCATCACTCTCTGGGTGAAGGAGCTTCTCCTCAACTCTGTTCTATATGGCCTACCACTTATTTTTAAACTGTGTCCTCTGGTTCTGGACTCACCCATCAGCAGAAACATGCTTCCTGCCTCCAGAGTGTCCAATCCTGTAATAATCTTATATGTCTCAATTAGATCCCCTCTCATCCTTCTAAATTCAAGTGTATATAAGCCAGTTGCTCCAATCTTTCAACATATGATAGTCCTGCCATTCTGAGAATTGACCTCATGAACCTACGCTACACTCTCCCAATAGCCAGAATGTCCTTCCTCAAATTTGGAGACTAAAACTGCACACAATATTCGAGGCGTGGTCTCACCAGGGTCCTGTACAGCTGCAGAATTCCTCTTTGCTCCTATACTCACTTCCTCCTGTTATGAATGCCAGCATGCCAATAGCTTTCTTCACTGCCTGCTGTACCTGCATGCTTGCTTTCATTGACTGATGTACAAGAATACCTAGATCTCATTGTACTTCCCCTTTACCTAACTTGACTCCATTTTGATAGTAATCTGCCTTCCTGTTCTTGCCACTAAAGTGGATAACCACATATTTATCCATATTAAATTGCATCTGCCATGCATCCATCCACTCATCTAGCCCGTCCAAGTCACCCTGTATTCTCATAACATCTTCCTCACATTTCACCCTGCCACCCAGCTTTGTGTCATTAGCAAATTTGCTAATATAACTTTAATACCTTAATCTATATCAATAATGTATACTGTAAACAGCTGCGGTCCCAGCACCGAACCTTGTGGTATCCCACTGGTCACGGCCTGCCATTCCAAAAGGGACCGGTTTATCACACTCTTTGCTTCCTGACAGCTAGCCAATTTTCAATCCAAGTCAGTATTTTGTCCCCAATACAATGTTCCCTAATTTTGGTCACTAATCTCCTATGTGGGACTTTATCAAAGGCTTTCTGAAAGTCCAAGTACACTATATCTACTGGGTCTCCCTTGTCCATCTTCATAGTTACATCCTCAAAAAATTCCAGAAGATTACTCAAGCACAATTTTCCCTTCATAAATCCATGCTGACTCTGACCTATCCTGTTACTGCTATCCAAATGAGTTGTAATTTCATCTTTTATAGTTGACTCTAGCACCTTTCCCACCAATGACATCAGGATAACTGGTCTATAATTCCCTGTTTTCTCTCTTCCACCTTTCTTGAGAAGTGGGACAACATTAGCCACCCTCCAATCTGCAGGAACTGATCTTTAATCTATAGAACATTGGAAAATGATTACCAATGCGTCCACGATTTCTAGAGCCACCTCCTTAAGTACCCTGGGATGTAGACCATCAGGTCCCGGGGACTTATCAACCTTCAGACCTAACAGCCTATCCAACACCATTTCCTACCTAACATAAATTCCCTTCAGTTCATCCATTACCCTAAGTCCTTCAGCCACTATTACATCTGGGAGATTGCTTATATCTTCCTCAGTGAAGATAGATCCAAAGTATCTATTCTGCCATTTCCTTGTTCCCCATAATAAATTCTCCCTTTTCTGTCTTCAAGGGCCCAATTTTAGTCTTAACCGCTATTTTTCTTTTCATATACCTAAAAAAGCTTTCACTATCCTCCTTTATATTTTGGGCCAGTTTGCCTTCATACTGCATTTTTTTCTCCATGTATTGCCTTTTCAGTTATCCTATGTTGCTCGGTAAATGTTTCCCAGTCCTCCAGCTTCCCACTTATCTTTGATATGTTGTACTTCTTCTCTTTTCTCTTTATATAGTCCTTAACTTCCCTCGTCAGCCATGGCCGCCCCTGCCTTCCCTTAGGATCTTTCTTCCTCTTTGGAATGAACTGATCCTGCACTTTCTGTATAATATCCAGAAATACCTGCCATTGTTATATTGCCATCCCTGCGAGGGTATTGAACTACTGAACTTTGGCCAGCTCCTGCCTCATAGCTCCATAGTTCCCTTTGTTCAACTACAATACTAACACTTCAGATTCTCTCATCTCCCTCTCAAATTGCAGATTAAACCTTATTATATTATGGTCACTATCTCCTAAAGGCTCCTTTACTTCGAGGTTCCTGATCAAATCTGGTTCGTTGCACAATACCAGATCCAGAATTGCCTTCTCCCTGGTACGCTCTAGTACAAGCTGTTCTAAGAATCCATCTCAATGGCACTCCACAAACTTCCTTTCTTGTGGTCCAGTACCATCCTGATTCTCCCAGTCTACCCCATGTTGAAATCCCCAATAAAAACTGTAGTAATACCTTTGTGACAGGCCAATTTCAACTCCTTAATCAACTTACACCATACATCCAGACTACTGTTTGGGGGACCTGTAGACAACTCCCATTAGGGTATTTTTATCCTTAGAATTTCTCAGCTCTATCCATACTGACTCTATATCTCCTGATTCTATGTCCCCGCCTCGCAAGGGACTGAATATTATTCCTCACCAACAGGGCCACCCCACCTCCTCTGCCCATCAGTCTGTCCTGTCGATTGCACGTATAGCCTTGAATATTCATTTCCCTGGCCCTACCACTTAAGCCAGTCTCAGTTACCCCCACAACATCATACCTGCCAATTTCCAACTGACCCTCAAGATCATCCACCTTATTTCTTATGCTTCATGCATTCATATATAATTTTTTAAATTTGTTACTCCCCTTACCCTTCCTATCAATCCCTATTTCACTTGACTATACTATATGATCCTTTCTTGAGTTTTATGCTCTGTTGATTCGGTTGTATTTCTTAACTTCTCTTATTCTCACTTTCCCTATAACTTCCTTCTTGAATTTCCAGTTTGACCCCTCCCTGTCACTACTTAGTTTAAACACACCTGTGTTGCAACGGGAAACCTGCTTGCCAGAATGCTGGTCCCCCATCTATTAAGGTGCAACCTGTCCCTCTTGTATAATTTATCCTTAACCTTATGGTTCTCTGAGGATCATAAGGAACACTCTATGAAAAAATGGTGAAAGCAGAGAAAGTGAATATTGTTAAAGTGAAAGTAGATATGTTCTTGTTAAGCAAGAAGGTAAAAGGTTCTGAAACATAGGCAAGCATGTGGATTTGAGGTTACGAGCCACAATCTTATCAAATGGAGGAGAGTCCCAAGTGCCTGTGTGGCCTCCTCTTGCTCTTCATATGTATGTTTGCCAATAATGCATGCAACTCATGAATGAATATAGCTTGGGGAATCAGGCAGCTCACAGTATCAGTAAATCCTAGGGACTGTATACCTTCCATGAACACACAAAGAAACTGTAGATTCACAATTTTCATGCTTGTAGCATTGCCTCCAGTTATCAGGAATTTCTCTTCCTGGCCAGCTGCTTCCAGAATGTTCTGAAGGTAGCCTTCGTGATCTTCTGGTGTCCCACACCCTGCAGAAATATCTCAGCCTTCTTTCTGCCCACTACCCCTAATAGTTCTTGTATCCTTGGATCTGAAAATCCCAAAACCCTCACTCTGCCCAAATTCCTCTGTTGCTGCATTTTAAACTGCAGCAGTGCTATTCAGTGAAGATTCCCTTCAAGAAGGACAGGCCGGATGAACTACCTAATATTAGCACAATGATATTTGGTAGCACAGACCAGCTCCCACCATGGAGAAGTGGTCAACAATGAGGCAGATGTTTGGCACTATACAACAATCATGGTAATGAGATGGAAGCAGCAAATTTAAATGTTCCCTTGCTTCAATAAGAGTGATGCTGGCAGATTATGATTTACATCTCCCTCCCTGAAGTACAAGCTAAGTCAATTTTTAGCTTTCAATCTTTTAGTAGGATTTGATAGGTAAGAAAATAACTTCATTTTATAAGATATCCAAGAATAATATTTAAAATACCTTCTTCCTTGTTGCTTGTATTATCACTTAGTAGCATCCTTGAGCTGGTTCATCGCTCCAAAGATTAATCTGTATTGGTGAATTTGATGCCATAATTAAGGTTGTTGAGCTTCTGATTCTCGCTGACCACAAGAAATAGTCAGTAAACTAATTTGAATATATCACAATGAGTGTAACATTTAATCAGAAGCTTTGCAGCCAATGATCAATAAAGAAATTTGGTAGTATATGAAAGAATGGACAAAGGGTATCTTGGCTTTCCTTCAAATAAATCTGATTTCTCTTTAAAATAAAAAAAAGCTGAATTGTAATAAAGTAGAACTAGCTCTGGGTACTGCATTGTAGAAAGGATGTGAAGGTAAAAGAGAGAATGTGGAAAAGATTCATGAGAAAACTTCCAGGGATTAGGATTTTCAGGTGTGAAGATAAATTGGAGAATTTCCTCAGAGAAAGAAAATGGCTGAAAGAAGATTTGATAGGGATATTCAAAAACATGAGGAGTCTTGACAGAGGATATAGAGAGAGATTGTTGTCACTCGTGAGACCTTCAAGAACAAGAAGGCACAAATTTAAAGACATTTGTGGGAGAAACAAAAGAGACAGAAGGGAAATACTTTTCATGCAACAAGTAGCTGAGGCCTGGAATGAACTGCCTGAATGTGTGATGGAAGCAGGTTCGATCAAGGTTTTCAAAGGGATTTGGACAGTTGCTTGAAAAGGAAGAATCTGCAGGGTATGGGGAACAACTGATGCAGACATGATGTGTCAAATGACCTCTTTCCTCATTTAATTTGATTTGATTTATCATTGTCACATGTCACTGAAAAGTGTTGTTTTGTGTGCTAGCCAGATAAATCATACCTTATGTAAGTGCATCAGGGTAATAGAACAGCCTGCAGAATATAATATTACAGCTAGAGGGAAGGTGCGGAGAAAGATCAACTAGAAGTTATGAGTTCATAAGTTTGACAACAGCAAGGAAGAAGCTGCTCTTGAATCTGTTGGTATATGTTTTCAAACTTGTGTATCTTCTGCCCAATGGAGGAGGGTGGAAGAGAATATGACCAAGGCAGGAGGTGTCTTTTATTTTATTGGCTGTTTTCCTGAGCCAGAGGGAAATGTTATCAAAGTCAGTAGAAGGAAGGTTGGTTTCCATGATGGACTGGGCTGTGTTCACAACACTCTGTAATTTCTTATGGTCTTGGGCAGACCAGTTGCCATATTAAGTTGTGATGCATCCAGATAAGATGCTTTCAATGGTGCATCTGTAGAAATTGGTAAGAGTCATTCTGGACATGCCAAATTTCCTTAGCCTTCTGATAAAGCAGAGGCATTGGTGTGCTTCCTTGGCTGTAGTGTCAACATGGATGAACCAGGACAGATAATCAGTGCTATTTACTCCTAGGAGGATCTCAACCATCTCCACCTCAGCACCACTGTTACAGACAGGAACATTTTTCCACTCTGCTTCCTGAAGTTGATATTAGAACAGCAGGTGAGGCAGCATCCAAGGAGCAGGACAATCGACGATTCGGGCAAAAGCCCTTCATCAGGAATGAGGCAGGGAGCCTCTGGGGTGGAGAGATAAATGGGAGAGGGGTGGAGGTGGGGAAAAGGTAGCTAAGAGTACAATAGGTGGATGGAGATGCGGATGAAGGTGATAGGTCAGAGAGGAGGGTGGACTGAATAGGTGGGAAGGAAGATTGGCAGGTAGGACAGGTCATGAGGATGATGCTGAGCTGGCAGGTTGGAACTGGAATAAGGTGGGGGGGGAGGGGAAATGAGGAAGCTAGTGAAGTACACATTGATGCCCTGAGGTTGAAGTGTTCCAAGGTGGAAGATGAGGCATTCTTCCTCTAGGTGTCGGGTGGTGAAGGAGTGGTGGTGGAGGAGGCCCAGGATCTGCATGTCCTCGGCAGAGTGGTGGGGGGGAAATGTTGAAATGTTTGGCCACGGGGTGGTGTGATTGATTGGTGCGGGTGTCCCAGAGAAGTTCCCTAAAGCACTCTGCAAGAAGGCATCCAGTCTCTCCAGTGTCGAGGAGACTGCATCGGAAGCAACAGATAAAATAAATGACATTGGTGGATGTGCAGGTGAAACTTTGATGGATGTGGAAGGCTCCTTTAGGGCCTTGGATCGAAGTGAGGGAGGAGGTGTGGGCTCAGGTTTTGCAATTCCTGCGGTGGCAAGGGAAGGTGCCAGGAGGGGAGGGTGGGTTGTTGGGGGGGGGGGGGCGGAGGGCGTGGACCTGACCAGGTAGTCACGGAGGGAACAATCTTTGTGGAAAGCGGATAGGGGTGGGGAGGGAAATATATCCCTGGTGGTGGGGTGAGTTTGTAGGTGACGGAAATGTTAGCAGATGATGCGGTTCATGCGGAGGTTGGTAGGGTGGAAGGTGAGGACCAGGGGGTTTCTGTCCTTGTTGCTGTTGGAGGGGTGGGGTCTGAGGGTGGAGTTGCAGGATGTGGATGAGATACGTTAGAGGACATCTTCAACCACATGGGAAGGGAAATTATGGACTTTAAAGAAGGAGGCCTTCTGGTGTGTTCTGTAGTGGAACTGGTCCCTTCCTGAAGTTGATGACCAGCTCCTTAATTTTGCTAACATTGAGGATGTTGTCTTTACGGGATTTTTTGTGCAGTAGACATTAGGTAAATCTGTGTTGAATGTTTTCCAGGAGAAAGTGAACAGGGACATGGTCACCCACACTGAGCATCAGGAAAAGATAGTCACCGACATGTGGGTGATGCCAGGACTGTACTCTGTGGATTCAACAGCTAAACACCTCAACCCTTTGTTCCAGAACTAGAATCTATGGTTGACAATGACAGGTGAGTGAATTGGTTGTCAGATTTACTTATTTAAAGAAGCTATTTTGGATTTTAATTTTCATTATGTTGCTTCAATTTTTACATTGTCATATTTGGAATGTTGAAACCTGTTAGTTTCTTCATTTTATTCAATTATCATTGAGAGGTATTGCACATTTCATTTATAGATTCATAGAGTCATAGACATATCTCTCTTAGCCCTTCCTGTTCATATACCCATCCAGGTGCCTTTTAAATGTTGTAATTGTACCAGCCTCCACCACTTCCTCTGGCAGCTCATTCCATATACGCATCACCCTCTGCATGAAAAAGTTGTCCCTTAGGTCCCTTTTAAATCTTTCCTCTTAAGCTACAAGATGTATGGTTAAAACACTGAGTTTAATCAGGCAATGAAATGAGGTTTGCTGAAGCTTGTTTAGTTTGAGCTCTTAAGGAGCTGATAAATGCCCAAACAGTTGGTGAAATAGATTCACTGGTATTTTATTGATGTTTATTTTTACCCAAAGCAACACAATCTCTTTGTTTAAGCTTCAGCTGAAGCCTCTATTTTTGCTCAGGCTTTGATTCAGATCATTTATGTTTATTTACCAAAGGGAACAAAGTCCTTGGGATTTGAAGTTTATTTCCAGCCTTATTTAAATATATAAGTCTGATTCAGTGAATGAGTGCAGTCAATCTTCATGATGTTTCTAGGCCAATTAGATGACCATTTTCAAATCAAACATTTTCAAAACATGCTTTAATACAAGTAACTGAGGACTGCAAATGCTGGAGATTAGAGTCAAGATTACAGTGGTGCTGGAAAAGCACAGCAGGTCTGGCAGCATCCGAGGAGCAGGAAAATCGACGTTTTGGGCAGGACCCCATCATCCTGATTTTCCTGTTCCTCAGATGCTGCCTGACGTACTGTGCTATTCTAGCACCACTATAATATTGAGGCAAATGAGGATCACTATTGATTTCAAAAGAGGAACCTCCAAGTTCAAATTATCTCCAAACACTTTTAGGTGTAGTTAGTGATGGAGTGACAAAAATGTCTTGGAAAATTATCAAATTGCAAACTTAATGGTGTAAATCACTTTCACAAATCAGTCTCAGAAATTTGCACAATTTTGGCAATCCTTTGCCACAAGGTCCCAGGAAAATTGACGCTATTATTCCATGTCCATAGCAGTTATACAATGAAAAAATGATAATGCTTTGGGCAAGTGTCAAGTTCTTTTAAAGTTATCTTAAGGCCCATACAAAGCAACCAAATACACCAAAATATCTATAATATGACACAACATAAGGGGTTAAATTTATATCTTCACCCCATGGCAGTAATCTGGGAGAGAGAATTCCAATGGTTTGGACAATCTGCCTGAATTCACTGGACTGAAAATGAATATGTTCTCAAATGTATCGAAAATCCACACCCCAGATTATCATCCATGATGAGTGGATGAAAATTTGCCCCCAAAGTGTTGTCACTTCCACATTTCCAATCTTCTCCTGCTGCATAGTTTGTGATTCTTTGTCTCAAACTGCTTTTGCATTGTCTCACAGAGCTCTAGTGTATCAACCATATGCTTCAATAAACAGCACAATCATGACAAATCATCAACGCAAGCTGCTGATATGACCCTGGATACGAGAGCGCTGCAATTTAATGAAGACAAAAGCTAGGTGAAAGCTGCTAATATCGTTTTCTGATAAACATGGTTTCTCATGAAGTGTCCAGCTCAGTCCCTGGAGGACCCATAAACCTGCATAATTCCACATAAAATATTGGACAATTCCCTAAATTAGTCTTAGAACATCCTTACTGTCCAATTAGAAAGACCCTGTATGCAGAAATAATGAAATTTTTCAAACAGAAAGCAAGTATGAGGTCTTAGCCAACCCATAACAAACATTGAAATTAGCTTCAAATTTGTGAGTGAAAGCCACATATCCTCAATGGTTCAGTACTGTTAAAACAGTAACCTGGCACACAGTCTAGTAGAATATTCATCTTGGCCTTAGTTATTTTTACAGGAAAGTTGTCATGCATTAGGCCCAGAATAAATCATAATGGCTGCACATATTTTTTTTTCATTTACGAGCTATTGAGCCCTTTGAAAAAAAGCACTGTAATCGCTGATGTTATGAAACAAGAAATGGAGCAAAAGGGCCACTTAAGCCATTCCATCTCACAGGCAGAAAAAGAGAAGTTTAAGGAAAGAAAATTTATCTCTGTTAAGCATCATGAGCTGCATTATTAAAGTCGTTTGTCATAGTTTGAATATTTGTACCTGATTCACCATTAAAAGGGACCTCTAATTACCTAACTTTGTCATGTAAAGCAATCAGGCAGCTTCTCCTCCCAGTAAACTTTATTTCTTCAATTACAATAGCTTTATTTTTGTCACTGCTTCAGCTGAAGAAAAATCACCAGAGACCCATACATCAGTATGTAATAATTATAAGGAAGGTAACCCTACATTTTGTAATCCTATGTGTAAGCTGTAAATCAGACCATTTTAAACCTCTGTGATCCACTAAACTCCTCTTCATTGCAGGAGGACGCTATTCTGTGCCAATTGGACCAAAAAAATGTTCAATTTCTTTTTTGAAACGGTCCCTCCTGCTCAGACATATGTAAATGAAGTGGCTACACATAACTATGATTCAAGTAGCCAACTTCATAGCAAACCTTAGTAAAATGAGAATAGTTGGGAAGTATTTATCCATTTTATTAGGATTCCAATGCAGACTGTACTAAGATCACTACATCTAGTAAAACCATTAACATCAGTTTAGAATAGGGTTCAAAAGATATACAAACACTCTTGCCCTGTTAGGCCTCTTTAAGACATATATTTCTCCTTAGCACAACTGACTTCTGATGGTCCCTCACTGCAGCTTTATGCTTGAATTGTCAGATATTGCAAAAAAATTCCTTGAAGACAAATGATTGTGAGGAATAATGCTTCTCCATTGTATTTCATTTAATAAATAGCCAAACAGTTTTCTAAACTAGTGTGTGGGACTATGCAACACTATTAGACATAACAGCTTGGATCTTCCACTGCCTACCATCTGAATTTTGAATCAATTTCTGGATAGAAAACTGAGTGGGAATCTGTTACACTGGATCTATTTGAGGTCACACCATTTGTAGAAGATGGCTGAATTACCCCTTCATTCAAATGACAACGTGAAACCATATTTCTTCTCAATAATCACGGTTGACATAGTCAACTGGATGGTGCGCATGTTTAATGTACTGGTAGGAAACAATCACATGGAGAGAACCAGGAAAACATTCCCATAAAGAAGTAACAGTCCCCATGGAGAGTAACCAGGGTGTAGTGACAGTGAGATTATTTAGCAAATAGACAGATGGAGATTAACCAGGTAGTATGCAGATGAATGAACAGAAAATTGGTACATTGAAAAGAAGTGTGCAACAGTCATATGGAAAATAAGCAGTGAATTGTTTTTGTTATTTGACATGCATTGTTTGACCAAACACAAATTCAACATTAACTTTTTAAAAGGAAACCTGATAAATACACAAAGGGGCAGAATTTACAGAGAAATTGGGAAAGAGAGGGGGATCAGACATAATTGGTTAGTTCTTTCAGAAAGCTGACACAAGTTTGATGTGTCAAGGTGTCAGTCTGAGCTGTGCGATTCTCTAGACTCACATGAAATAATCATCAGGAAAATCTAGCTATTAAAGAAAATAAGGAAATGGATCTAAAAGACCTGTTAGGCGTATTGTTGAATTTCATCAATAGTTTTTAATGTGGCTTACATTCTCAGAGAAGCAAGCATTTAACCATTTACTTTTTGTTTTGTTTTGCGAAGCTAAAATTCCCCTCTGCTTCCTATGTACTCTAGACAGGGCACAATAATAACATCAGTACCAGAGGCATCTAACGTTGATGATTCACACTGGGCAACAGGACTACTATTTGCACAACTGAGCTGCAATTTCTATGGATTTTTATTTATATAAGAGTATCTAGCACAGAGTATTGCCATATGTTGGAGCCTACTTTGAATATAATGTTCTATATGTGACTGCTATAAATATGAATTGAATATAAAACAATAAGGTCATTTCAGATTGTTTTAGTATGAAGGGCTAATAGCTATTGCAGTAATTGTTAGAGTGCATCATCATTGATGTTATCCGGAATCTGTGAGAGAAAGGTTATGATACAGTCCTCCAACAGTCTATCTTGCGCGCAAAACTACACCCTAAGTCTATCTTGCAAACAATGTTGATATTTTCAAATCAACCCATTCAGTTATTATTACATGACTCTGGAGCCAGTGGGACTTTACCCCAGGCTTCCGGTTTAGACATAGGAACACAATCACAAGAGTGCTAAGTTGCCAGCAAACATTGATTAGCTTTTAAGAACAATGCTTTCTGTGTCAAAACCCAACAGACCCAGCCATGCTATGAATGCAGTTGTGACTGGGTATAAAGTATATGTATCATAAGGTAAAACACTGATGCAAAGAAACATAAGTTCAAGTCCCAGGTGTATTTGTTTAGAGTTGGCAGTTTAATCAACTTTGCCACGATCAATGACAACACAAGGCAGCAGTAGGACCGTTTCTGAAGCCCAAGGTGTCATTTGCTATTCATAGTAAAACGATAAAATAATAAGGAAGGAAAATGGAATTTTGTCATTTATTGCAAAAGGAATAGAGTGTAAAAGTCAGGAAATGTGGCTACAACTGTACAAAGCACTAACAAGACCACACCTGGAATATTGTGTAAACATTTGGACCTCTTACTTGAGGAGTGATGTAATTACATTGGAGACATTTCAAATCAGGTTCACTAGATTGATTCCAGATATGAGGCGTGTATCTTATGAGGAGAGATTGAGCAGTTTAAGTCTATAAAATGTGGAAATTAGAAGAATGAGTAGAGATCTAATTGAGGTATACAAGATGCTAAGGAGGACTGACAAAGTAGAATTATGGAGGATATTTCTTCATGTCATACAATCGCAAATGAGAGGTCGTAGTTTTAGGATAAAGGTTTGCAGATTTAAAACAGAGTTGAGGAAAAATTACTTCTCTCAAAGCGTCGTGAATCTGTGGAGTTCAGTAACCCTCGTGTATGCCTGCACATTGAGTAAATTTAAGGAGGAGATAAATTTTTAATTAGTAATTGGTTGAAGGGTCATGGAGAGTGGTCAGGAAAGTGGAGTTGAGGCCAGGATGATATCAGCCATGATCATATTAAATGGCAGAGCAGCTTGAGAGACTGAACTGTCTACTCCTGCGCCGAGTTTTTATGTTCTTGTTTTGCAAGACTGCGAGAATAATGTACTTTTCTTTGACATTTTAGCATGAAGGGATAAGGGTAATCAGTCTGGGGTAAAGTTTGTGACAGGAGAGGGTTAAATGAACTGAGAGTTTGTAAAATAACTGGGGCAAAGTCATAGACAACTGAGTTTTCTAACCAGCCCACCTCAGCGCTGGCCCTTTCATAAGACCACCTAGGATCTGCTTCCAGGGTTACCTCGGCCAACTGGCTTCTCCCCCCAGTTCCCTGGAGTGAAAGTTGGGTTTTCCCCTAATGCCACAATGTTCAGTCAGGAATTTTCCCAATTTCAACTGTTTGTCTTTCTAGAAAACTCTTTCTTGAAAAAATAAATCTCTGAGCGAGAAACTGTGCAGCAGTGGTGATGAGAAAAACACATTTAACTTTGACAGTGCACACAACACTCAAGTAATAAGCAATGTAATCTTTGAGTTAAAATCTATTTAGTAATCATCCCAATTGCAAATATAAATTAAAATCAAATTTAGATAATGAGTTCATCATTTTACCTCAGTAGCAAAACAATTATACTCATCAAGTTTTATAAAGAGATGATTTACAATTTTGAATTATAGCAGAGTCATTTCTGGAATGAAATGAGTTGGCAAATAACAAAGACAAGTTACAAGATATTCCTACTGTACTTTTTATATGCATTAAATTGTACAGCAATAAACTATTTTTACAAATAATCACCATTAAGGCCAGGTTAGACTTGCACAATGCTATTGTTATGAGTATAAAACACTCATTCTTCACAGAATCAAAGGTTGTCAGCTCTGATGACTGCAAGTGCTTTGATGTCTGTGACCTGTGATTATATAAACAATTTCCCAAGAAAACATGTTGTGTAGAAATATTTCAGATTGATTTATATTAGTAAAATATACCAATTAATCAGTGACAATTGCTAATTTAAGACACTTACTACTCTGTTAAGAGTTAGAAGAAGATATACTTCCCTTTCTTTGACTGATGTTCACTGAACTAAATGTTAATAATGATTACAAGTTAATTTATCAATAGTAACATTTCCTGCATGACAATGGGTGAAACCTCATGACTTTCAGCCAATGTGATTTGTGAGACAGTTCATTATTTCCATGATGATTTGTTTAGTGAGTTGTATGAGCATCTGTTTGTTTACTTGTCTTTATAGAATAATATTCCAGTCTTACGTAAAATTGTGCAGAATGATGAAAGTTTAAGTTTTGTCTTATTTTCGGAATTTGTTTCTAAAGTAATAGTACATGAAGTATGGGTTTTCATCCTACAAAAGTCTGTTTATTTTAAATAAAGAGTCAGAAATTAATTTGGAACAGTGTGCGAAGGATAACGTTTTCTAGAAATCACGTGACTAAAGCAAAATTACTCAGTAGGTTTTCTTATCACTTAAAAAAAGAGAGACAGGTGGTAAGTTGATTTCAGAGGAAAGTATCCATTCCAGTAAAAGGGAAGTTTTTAGTTTGCAGAAGTCATCAGATCTAAGAGCAAAAGAAAAATCTTAAGCTGTTTTAGCAGCCTCAAAGTAGTCATGGGCAGTGAAATCTCAATGAATTAGCCTATCTCTATGGGGAGAGATGGAAAGAATTATATACATCAAATGTTACTGGAAGAAAATGCTTGTGTTGTCATCAGTTGAAGTGAAGATAGGGGTGATACCTCAGTGGCTTGTAAAGGATATTACTTGGGTAAAGGGTTGAGCCTTTTCATCTTTCAAAATTGCCTTGTATTTATTTTCTTTCATGCCACAATATATTGACTTTTTAAATCAAATGTGCATTTGCAGCCTCATGTGAATATGTTTAAAACTGATCACCACAGTAATCAAAACAAAATATGTGATCCATCAAGTCACTTTGCTGTATAATGTGACTTGCCCTTGTTCATCATAAACCTTGATGTACTCACCTAACAAAATCTATGGTTCATAATCTTAAGAATCATATGCTACATTTTGCATGAAAACGCTTAATGATTTTATTCTGAACTCTCCTCCCTCTAACTTCAAGATCCTGCTCCCATGTTCTGGACAGCCACACAGAAGTGTAGGAGAAATAATCTCTCTGTATCTGCCCAATTGAATATCTTCATCACTCCAAACATTTCAATTGGATAATCATCCATCTTGGTAAACTTCAAGCAGTACAGATGAAGTTTATGCAACCATCTCTAATACTTTAGGACATCAGCAGTGTTCTTAATGAGTACTTTATCTCTGCTTCCACAAAGGAGAAAGGTGATATAGAGGAGAAGTGTGTAATATTAGATCAAATGAATATAATGAGAAAGGAAGTACTGGTGAGACTGATCTCCATGAAGGTGGATGAATCACCAAGACAGGATAAGTTGTATCCTAGGCTGTTAAAGGAAGGCAGGGAGGATGTTCTGAGAATCACTTTTCAATCCTTGTTAGGAACAAGAGAAGATTGGAGGTCTCTGAATATTGTACCATTATTCAAAAAGTGTGCAAGGGTTAGGCCAATAATTATAGGTCAATCTCTGACCTCAGTGGTGCATAAATTACTAGAGTCAACATTATGAGATAGGAGTAACTATTACATAGAAAGGCATTGAATAATTATGGATAGTCACTGTGGTTTTGTTAAAGGAAAACTATGTCTTACTTAAATTTAACTTTTTTTACAACAGTAAAATGGAGAATTGAGTGTAGCACAGTGAATAGGACAGATGTACACTAGTGTGATGCTGGAAAGGCACAACAGGTCAGACAGCATCAGAGAAGCAGGAGAGTCAATGTTTCGGTTATAGGCCCTCCATAAGGAATGTGGAGGAAGAATTGGGGTGAAAAATAAATGAGGGGGTGGGGGAGTGCGGTTGGAGCTGTGGAGTAAGTAGGTGGGATGGCAATAGATGGCTGTAAGTGGGAGGTAATTGTGATGGGTCAGTGAGGAATGGGGACCAGATAGGTAGGAAGGAAGATGGACAGGTTGAAGGATTGGATCTGGGCTGAGGAAGGATGAGGGGAGATTTGAAAACTGGTAAAGTCAACATTGATGCCGTATTGTTGTCTGGTCCTGAGGCAAAAGATGAGGCATTTTTTTCTCCAGTTGGCAGGTGACTTTGATTTGGCAGTGGAAGAGGCCCAGGATTTGCGTGTCCTTGGGTGAGTGTGAGGGGGAGTTGAAGTGATTGGCCACAGGACAGTGGGGTTGTTTGGTGTGTGCTAACCAGAGATTTCTCTGAATTGTTCCGCAAGTTGGCATTCTGTTTCCCGGATGTAGAAGCGACCACATCAAGAGCAACGGATGCATTAGACGATGTGGGTGGACATGCCGGAAAACTCTGTCAGATTTGAAATGATCCTTTAGGGCCTTGCACAGAGGTGAGTGGGGGAGGTGTGGGTGCAGTTTTTGCATCTCATGTGGTGCCAGGGGAAGGTGACAAGTGTGGGGGTGGGTTGGTCAGGGGAGTGGACCTAACAAGGGAGTTGTGGAGGGAATTGTCTCTACGGAATGCAAATAGGGGTTGGGAGGGAAATATATCTTTGGTGGTGGGATCTGACTGTAGATGGTGAAAATGACAGAGGATAATGTGCTATATCTGGAGACTCGTGGGGTGTAAAGTGTGGACAGGGTTCTACCTTTGTTGTGATTGAAGGCGTGGGGTTCAAGGGCAGAGGTTCAGGAAGTGGAGGAGCTGTGATGGAGGGTGTTGTTGATCACTTGGGAGAGGAAATTGTGGTCCTTGAAATAGGAGGAAATAGATATATAATAAAACATTTAACAAGGTACCACATAGACTGGTCAGTAAAACTAAAGGGAATGGGACACAGGAGAATGTGGCAAGTTGAATCTAAAGATAGGAACCAATGTGAAATGATTGCTGGGTGTTCTTGCAAATATAAAGTCATTTCCAGGGCTGTTAAACTGGCTCAGTCTTAGATTCCTTGCTCCTGTGCTATTGATTAATGCTTTAGACTTAAATGTAGGACACCTGGTTCGGAAATTTGCAAATGATACCCAAAACTTGATAGGTGTTAAGAATTCCTGCCCAATTCAATAGTTGAGGCAGAAATCCTCAATTAATTTGGAAAGAACCTGGATCAACAGCTGAAACACTATAACCGTCAAGACTATGTGTGGGTAAACAGAACTGGTGTGGACAACTAAATTATTCAGCCAGCATAGATGTAATGGTTAGAATGGCCTCTTTCTGAGCTATTAAGTTTCACTCTGGGGTGACTGTTTTCTGTATACTATCCTCTCCAAAGCTTTTATCGTTCTTGAGGTGTGGTGATGATAAGTGAATGCAGTACTCCACATGGAGTGGATAAAGAGTGGAGACTGAAAAAGCAGCATCAGAGGAAGAGGGGAGTCGACGTTTCAAGTTGGAACTTATCATCAAGATAGGTGAGGGGATGGGGGCTGCAACATAAATGAGGGGGTGGGGCAGGGGAAAAGGTGGGTGGGATGGCATTGGGTGGATTCAGGAGGTGGTTATAATTGGTCTGTTGGGAGGGTGGAGTGGATAGTTGGGAAGGAAGATGGACAGATAGGGTCAGGTTAAGGAGGTGAGGTGGAGAGGGAGGGCTGGTCCTGGGATAAGGTGGGGGATGGGGAGATTTGAAAGCTGGTGAATTCTAGGTGCAGCCCTTATGGTTGTAAGCCTTTATTCTAGCTATAAGGTGAAATACTTTTGTATTATTTTATTCCTAAATGTACTTTATTGCCATATGTACATATAACATGCATATCTAAAATGCCACATCACTCAAAGCGGAACTACAGTCAGTGTAATCAAGCAGTAATGTATAATTCTCCAGTACTTAGGGAGATCTTGCAAAAATGCACTCCTTGAAAGCTCCAGTGTCTAAGAATGTAATTATAACAAACGTATGCAAGTCACAAGACATAACCGATGACATGTTTATGACTTATTATAACACACCCACTGCCAGCACATATCAAGAAATTGTAGACCTACTTTTCATCATATGTTAATGCATGCCGGTGACAGGAGAGAATTTAGTAAAACTATCATTTAAAAAAACACTGGCAGAGCAATATTGACAATCTTAGAAGGAAAATATAAAAGGATTTCATTACAAATGAATGATACATAGATCGTTGATTTCGAGATTATTTTCACTTCTTATCAAATTCTCCATCTATAGATTATTCATGTTAAGTCACAAAGTTATGTTCAGTTCCCTCAGCCAGCCTGCGTAACATATTGAAAGCAAGAAATCATTGGAAGAACCGAGCCAATTTCACACTACAATCAATGACAGACTTCTAACTTAATCTTAGTTTTAAAAATTGTAATACTGTCTCCAACCAGAGCACAATTTCAAGTTACATAATTTATATAATTTCTGGCATTTTTAATAGCTCAAATGGTTATATGACAAAAGTTTTCAGGAACTACTAATCTATTATTAATTTTTGAATGAATTTAAACATAACTGAAAGCTTTTTGATTAATCCTTCCACCAAAATAATAACAAGACAAAGCAAGCTGTGAAAGTAAAATTGGTTATTTGTCTCCAGTAATTAGTCTTATGCAAAGCTATTTGCTTATGAAAGAGATTTGAGTGTCATCAGTATCCTCTTGCATTTGGTGTTCCTCAAACCTTTTGTAACCTTGGCTGAGTTATCAGACTTCTTTTTAGATGAGCTACATGTCTTTTTTTACAGCTTTGATTGAGTTTTTGGACTGCATTAACCTTAGCAGTAACTCTCCAGTGGATAATGCTGACATGATAAAAGAGCTCAGAATGTACACTAAAGGAATGAATTTGAAAAGCATTTAGATTGTATGTCTTGTTTTAATTTGCTTAAATCTGTGCAAGTCATGAAGTTGATCCTTGTAAACTGTCCCAACATGATTCTTTGTAAGCAGTTTAAATGACTAACACAGAAGCATTTCTACTTGTTCCCAAATCAATACATTGTTCTACAACCACAGTGAGTAGTGATTTAATAGCAGTTAATAATGTAAGTATACCTTTTAGATTGACCTTATACTAATGACACAGCTCCTTTCTACATTTTCCATTGCCAGTTTTCCTATTATTTTTATTTGTGCACTGTGTCTTTAGGTTGGGGCAAATCCCATAATCAATCCCAGCTGTAAGTTGCAATATGAAAGGGACTAAGTGGGAGAAGGAAGATGTGCTGTATTTAGTAGACAATCAATTGACTTAGTCTGCACTGAGGAGGGTGGTGCCCCACAGGAGGATGAGTAAGGCCTGAGGAGAGTCAGCATGAGGGAGGTGTTGAGCCCCACAGCAGGATGCCAAGAGTGGAAAGTGTGCTAAGGGAGGCCTAAGAGCATGGCAGCTGGAAAGGTTCCAGAAGGGATGGTGTCTAAGGATGAAGATAAAATAATATGGTGCCCAGAGGGGTTGTTGGTACAAAGTATATGTTTAAGGTAGGGTTTCGTGGATTTCTAGAATTTTTTTCTATTGATTGATGGGATGTAAGCATTGCTGGTTGAACCAGTACTTATTGCCCATGCCTAACTGCCTCTGAGAAAGTTGTGGTGAACTGTATTCTTGGATTGCTGCAGTCATTTGGTGTTGGTACATTACAATATCATTAGGGAGAGAAATCCAAGGTATTGATCCAATGACACTGAATATATATCCGAGTCAGGATGATGAGTGACTTGGAGGGAATTTGCATGTGGAGGTGTTCCTATGTATCTGTTCTCCACTAAGTGAATATTGATAGAATTTTTCATTTTTTCGTAGCTAATGTGCTTCATTCCCTCAGTAGCAGCAGTATCTACTATCTACAAATGCATTACAGAAATTCACAAAGACTCCTTAGACAGCATGTTCTAAACCCATGGTCACTACCATCTAGAAGGGCAAGGACAGCAGATACATGGATTCACCATCATCTGGAAGTTTCTGTCCAAACAACTCAACAATTTAACTTGAAAATATATTGATATTCCTTCAGCGTCACTGGGTCAAAATCTTAGAGCTCCCTCCCCAGCAGAATTATGGATACATCCAGACCAAATGGAATGCAGCAGTTCAAGAAGGTAACTAAACACCTCCTTCTCAAGGGCAATTAGGAATGAACGATAAATGTGAGCTCTGACAGTAACGCAACATCCAAAAATTAATAAATAATTTCCAAGGGATATAAGGACAGTGTGCAAACTTGGCATTAAGTTAGATGATCAGCTATGACCCAAAATCACAGAGCAGGCTTTAGGGGCTGAATGATCTACCTTTGCTCCTATCTTCCTATAACATGTAAAGGACTTTTTGTACTGTTTTCTTCTCCTTCCCAGGTTTAATCAGCAATTATTGATGCCGAATGTTGCTTCAATCAATTGCTTTAATCTTATGTCTCAAAAATTGGTGAAACAACATATTCTTCAAAGCAATCAATGAGAAGAACCAAAGTAAATGATGGCTGAAGGTTCTTCATTGTGGTTAATGTCTAATTAAAGTTATTTTGACTCAATAAGAATAAAAACTAATAGAAGATTTAAATATATGGGTAACATCTTTGTTAATAATGAAATTGATCTTCAAACAATGCATGTCTGATATAATCAAATGTGAAATACAGCTGAGTGGAACAAAATTCTAGATTAAAATTTTGATCATTTAAGAAAATGATAGATTTCATTATCTGATGTAATTTAAGATTTATTTTTAAAGGAACATCATGACAGACTTTGCAACGGGACTGTGAATTTCAATAAAAGACACAGTGCATATTTTAAAAGATTCATGCTCATGCAGAATTTATATTTATATTTAACTTTAGGAAATTCATTCACAGAGGTCAAATCTTGAAAATTGTAAATTGAATGGTGAAAAACAAAACATATTTAGGTCACTGGAAACAGAAATTGGTGGTGAAATTCAACAGTTCTGGGAACATCTGTGGGAAGAAACTAGAGTTTACGTTTCTAACCTGGTGGCTCTTCTTGAAAGCTGTTAGTAGTTGGAAAAGTTAGTATTTATGCTGAAGATGGGAAGGGGAAGGGAGAGAGGTGAGCAGACAAGTGGAGATGAAGACCAGACAGAGATATGAAGAGTAGTAACAAGGAAGTTAAGGATAGCAGGCCAGGGCAGAAGAAAAGCTGAATAAGTGATAAGAAGAGCTAAGGAGTGAATGGGTAAGCCCTACTGAAAGCAACCCATATAATATGATAATGGGCGTGGGGTAGGTAAAAAAACATGGAAGGATAGAATTAGGCTTTAAAATTATTGAACTCGCTGTTACGTCCTTGAGGCTGTACAGTCCCTAACTGGAAAATTAGATGTTCTTTGAACTTGTACTGAGGCTTACTGGAACACTGTAGCAAGCCTACAACAGAAATATTGGCATGGGAACACGCAGGAAACTGGAAGCTCGGATCATTTTAGGAACAGAACATAGTTGCTCTGCAAAGCTGTCACCCAGTCTGCATTTCATCTCTCCAATTTAGTGGCCTTGTCTCATTAATGGAACTTCTCCATCTACCATTGACCAGTTAAAACATGATCCTTTTGTGATAGAACTGCCATATAACTCATGTACAATGGGTATTTACAAAAGACTAATATAAGCCTACAAAATAGAATAGTTTTTTCTTTCATTTGATATATGTAGTGCTTAAAATCTGTCAATATTAAACTATTCCTGATATAACGACCAGTGTGTGGTTTAGCTAAAAGTCCAGCTAAAATATAAAACATTTTTCTATGACTCATATATTAAAATTGACTTTGATTTCCCCATTTATTTAAACTAATTTTCTACTTGTAATGAATTTACATTTTATATAAATGTGAACAATGCCATTACTCGAGAATGCAGCAATTCCCTCACAGTGACAAAGTTAAACAAAGTCACAAACTAAGTATAGGACATTGAATTAAAATTTGGTGATACCTTAAATCTCCTACAAACACTGAACAATCTTATACACACTAGATCACAGGCCCACCTTTATCTTTTTTTTGAATATTAAGCATTAAATAGAAGCTGATGTACAAATTTGCTCATGCTTCTGGACTACATAGTAGTATTCGGTATACAACACAGATGAGAATAAGATATTGGGGAGAAATAGCAAAGAAGACATCATAAAGAGCATCTATGATGCTGGAGTTCTCACAATTGTATCAGCAAGTGTAATTTTGCTGAACCCGTAGCAAGAGGCCGGGTGTTAACAGCACATTCATACGGCCAAGAAGTTTTCAACCAAGTTCAAGTTTCTGAGGTATAACATTACATGCATAAAATAACTTATCAATTCTAAAATGACATTTTGTTGCTTACAATTTGATTTTAATAGGAGCATTAAGTTCCAAAGGTTCATTTTTTCTTGCTTTTTATGATTCCATAAATGTTGATGTTAAGCTTGTGAATTTGATGCTTTCTTCAAATGAATTGATCTGGACAATAGGCGAAAGTGAGGACTGCAGATACTGGAGATCAGAATAAAGCTTAGAGTGGTACTGGAACAGCACAGTAGGTCAGGCAGCATCCAAGGAGCAGGAAAATCAATGTTTCAGGATAAAGCCCGAAACATCGATTTTCCTGCTCCTCGGATGCTGCCTGACCTGCTGTGTTTTTCCAGCACCAATCTAATCTTGATCTGGACAATATCCCAGTTGGGTTGAAAAGTGACAAATAACATTTTATGTCACACAAATGCAGGCAAAGACCATTGCCAACAAAGAGAAGCTAGCCATTGCCCCTTGATGTTCAATGGTACTACCATCACTGAATAGCCCAATATCAACTTCCTGGGGATTGCCAGTGACCACAAGCTGAAATGAGTCAGCCATATATGATGCTTACAAAAGCAGGTCAGAGGCTGGAAATTCTGTGATGAGTAACTTTCTCCTGACTAGCACAGGACACATGTTAGGAATGTAATGGAGCAATTTCCTCTTGCCTGGATAAGTGCAGATCCAACAACACTCAAGACACTGAACACAATCCAAGAAAAAGCAACCCATTTGATATACACCCCATCCATCATTTTTAACATTTACTCCCTTCACCATTAAAACCCAGCAGAAGCAATATGCAAGATACATGACAATAACTCACCAATGCTCCTTCAACAGCAACTTCCAAACATGTGACCATCTAGAAGCACAAATCTAGAAAATCATCCAATTTAAAAAAAATGGAATTAAACTCTGGAATATGCAGTGAACTATATCGCAGCAGTTGTTTCTGAGCAACAGGGAAGAGACAAGGAAAAAATGGATTTTTAAGCAAGTATTGAAGATATTCTCTCTCTGTACTTCTAAAAAAAATCAATACCTAGTGAAAGAAACAATTTGAAGCAACAACCATTCACGAAAATCTCAGATATCTGCAGATTTTGCCATTTCTGAAGAAGTCTGTTGCCATGGGTAATTTTCACAACTCAAATACTCTTCAGAATTTAAAACTGCAATTGTCTTTACCTTCCTGGCTGTATAGAAGATGCAAATTTTATTCGTTCAAATCTTATTGTGTGGTGTATGGGTGTTTGAAAGCAGATAATAAGATTCCTCTTCCTTTCAATTACAATTTCAAAATAATCGACTTCCTTTATTTTCATCCAATTTTTTTTTAAAAATTGAATCGTTATAGCTGTGTATTAAAAAAGTTAAAATCAGTTGTGACTGACTGAGACTGAGGGGTGGGGGTGTGAGGGTAGTAAAGAGAGAGGAGCTGATCATCTCTCCTCAACTGGTGGTAACTCTAATGACTAAAGTGGTTTGAGAAGGCAGCTCATCACCACCTTCTCAAAGATAATGAGGGTTAAATGTTTGGCAGCTGGTAATAGTCCAATCCCGTAAACACATATAAACAAAATGTTTGCAACATTTCACACACTCATTCTCACATGCCTAAGGAATAGTTACACTTTTACAGACTACAGTTTACCTAGTCTCTGGTTTATAATCTCCAGTCTCCAGAGTATTAGACCTATGATTTCTTAAATGGATTTGAAACTTTAAAGTTGACCTGAGGATTTTGTAAGGTGAAGGGTTCATAGCAGTCTGTAATTGTTTTGCAGTTGAATACTTAGAGGTTGGTTCTCAGATGATCTTTAGAATTATAACAGGTTATGTGGTTTACAGACCAGCTGAATTGATGGTTGGGATAGTTTATTGGATGAGCCTATAAACAATTTGTACCTGATCTTATAAATAGAAAACATTGCTTTTCACAAGTCCATGGTCTTTCCAAATAAGATGTGTCTTTATGGATGTAGGTTTGTTCACTGAGCTGGAAGGTTTGTTTCCAGCTCAGCGAGCAAACCTACACCCAGAACCTCAACCTGAGCTACAAATCTTCTCAAAATTCGCTAACACCTATGGGTGCAATATGCTAAAACTGACCCGAAAATGGGAAACCAATCCCATGTGTTTTCATGTTGAGTCCACATCCTACATTGTTGTTTGACACTTCGACAGTCAGTTCAGTCTAGTTTGGATGGGGGTAGTCATCTTGCTATAAAGGGAAGCTGATAGCAGGCATTCACTTCCATCTGTCACAAAGGGATTTTTAATCTTCCTTCTTGTCCAGAATGAAACATGAAAACAGTTCAAGTAGTAACTCCATAGGCTTTTGTGTTGGCCCATCCTTAGACAAAGAGATACATGAATTCCTATATAGCTGTGAATGGCCATATATAATTAAATATTGTTTAGCGCTCAAACCCCAAAAAGTCAAAGAATTTGCAGCAATCATTTTAACAGCTTGATTGCATTCAATTTGGCTGCTTTCAAGTATATAGTAGCGGGTTCTTTTTCTGTCATCTCTCTGTGTATGTGGTCAAATGACGCTTTCAACTTCCTCCCCTCTTGTTGGAACATTTTCCTGCTCAAGGGTTGTCTGGTCACATGAACCAATACTCCTTATTTTTCCAAAAAAACCACAATTGATATATTTACAATTGTTGCAACATCTTAAAAGTTCTAAACACCCTTTCTTCGAAACAATTACAGATTCCCGAGCATTTTAACAAAATTGCAGGTTATTCCTATTATACTGCTTCAGAGAGTCAAAAACAAAACACTTTCACAAGGTTAAACATTTAAATGAGATGATTAGCTGCAAATTTGTGTAAATCTCTATGTTGAATTTATACGCTTTTTGGTTGTTTGCCAGGCTGGCTCTGTAACAGCATTTTGAGCCCAAGGTTTGTGGGTTCAAAATCTTGTCCAGGATTTGAGCACCTCATCTTGACTGAGAGTTCAGCATCATAGTCAGGAAGAGGTGCATAGTTAGAGTAGCTGCCTTTTGAATGAGACCATTAAACAAAGCAGTATGTTGTTATTCCAATGGATGTAAAAGATCTTATAGCAATATGCAAAAAGAACAGTGGGATACTGTTGGAATGCTAACCAGATATTGTCAAATCAGCCTGTTTATAGATATAATGATACACCTCTGGAGCAGGTGGGACTTCAGTCTAAGTCTTCCAGCTCCGAGATTAGCATCACAAAAGCTCACTTGGCATTTTGACCAACATATACTTCTTAATCAACGCCACAGAATGAAATTAAATAACCATTTAGGTAACAAATTTACCTCATTGTTCCTTGTAGCATCTGGATGTATGTAAATTAGTTGTCAAAGAGCAGTACTTTAAAAGTAAAGCATTAACAGTGAAATTGTTTGTGAAATTTTCAGGATGTGTAAGATGCTACATAAATACAAACTTTTTTTTCTATTTTTACCATGTCTACGGAATTACGAACAAAAAGGTTGAAATATTAGTTGGGGTTCATTCAGTCAGTGTCTGTGCACTGTACAAATACCTGTAGTTTAATGCACACAAAATAGAAAAATGTGACTCAACCTTCTCTTTCACCCCACTTAACAAGCATAACAAATGAATATTGAAACTAGCTGAAAATATATTAAGTGGAAACAAATAGGTTTCATTTATAACAAGTGCATTCAGGTTAATTAACAGACAGGAGCTTTTGTGTTTAAACAAGGCTCCCTGATGCTATACATGCAGGTGCTGTTAAGGGCCAATTGAGCTCTATAGGATAATTATCAAACGCCTTTGCGCTCTTCAATTTGTTAACAAAGTGCAGCCTGTAATTTGCCTAAACCCATAAACCATCATGTGTGATCCCGTGCAGCAATTAAGTGAAAATATCTCCTCATCAGAGATTCCTGAGAACAAAGATGTACAATAATATTTAAGAAGCCAGATGGATGTTCAGAATGCTGATATTTTGACAGCTGTGATGCTGTTTAATTGTGCCGGATTAAAAAAGCATGAAAACATTAGTTACAACCCCTCCTGAAAAATGGCAAACCAAGACCTTACACTTGTTTCTCTTTGCTTGTATTTAAATTTGACCATCGTCACTTCAAAAACTGAACAGTATCTGAATCATAAAATATAATTTTATTACCATTGTAATAAAAGCAATATGCTGAATGATGCAACAAAGCTTCCTTTTGGTTGTAGTCAAAGAAATGTTATATAATTAATTATGCTCTGATATTTAAATTAAAATCCATCGCAAGGGCCAAGCTTTCAATGAACTGAATGTTGCACATTCATTTTAAAGAATTATTGATTCGGGCCCAGCAGTTAAATATAAAATTGTGATCTAAATGGAAAATATTCTTTCATCTGCTCTTGTAAATGGCCAGTATCGTAAATATATGTCTTCCATTCAGGAGATAAAAATCAATCTACTGTGTTCTCTTACCCTGGGGTAGAGGTGTATGTTATAAATGATTCATTTTCTAACATCTGGGGATCAATGACTACAGTTTGAGCATTTTTCCTTAAAGCTCCAAGGCACTCAGAGAAAAATCTAGGACAGTTTCTGGACTGTCTTTGGTCTGTTGCATTTAGCAGGGGACAAAAAACTTATATTGCACTACTTGAATGGCTCAATTGGTAACACTTTTATCTCTCCATGTTCAGGTCCCACATTAGGACTTGAGTTAAAAAGAAATTCCTATGTGTTGGTGAGAGAGTGCTGCACTACTGATAGGGCCATACTTCAGACAGGGTGCTCAACTCAGCTTGCGCAAGTGGGTATAAACGATATCCTTGCATTACTTTAAAGAGGAACGGTTGACCAAACTCTAATCCTCAATGATGCAGGACAAATTATGCGATCATTTTCGATGGCAATGAAATTATGTTATGCAAATGCTGATACAAACAGGAGAAGTGACTGGTGGAACATTGTACTAACCCTTGACAAGAGAAAGGAATCTGATGAAGGAGATCATTATCAGATTATCATATGCAGGAGATTGCTGTTTGCAAATTAATTACCATATTGCTTAAAGTACAAAAGTGACTACACTTCAGAAATGTGCCATTGGCTGTGAAATTCTTTGATACATCTGTGGTAGTGAAAAGTGCTGTATAAATGCGGGTATTTCTAGTTTGTTTCTTTGATTATGTCTGAATACAGTTCAACACACTTGTTTCTTCTCCTCCAAACCCTTCCATGGCAGTCCAAATAAAAATATAGTGGCTAATTTGCTTAAAAATATATCTGGGTTATAAAGAGCAGGACAAAAGTTGGGGTTCAATCTCTGGTCTGCGTGAATGGGGACATGGAAATTGGTGTCAACATTCCTGAACTGCAGAGGGACAAATCATTAACCAAAACCCTTAGTTTACATACATGGATGGCTGGCAAGTTAATGCCTAAGATTCAATATGCTGACTGTGCCTGCTTTCCAGACATGAAAGATGATCATTTGAGCAATGTTTTAGATGATGCAATTTAATAATCCAGCAGGAAACCAATGGCTACACAGGTGGATGAGAGAAATGGTGGAAACATTTGTGAACAAATAAGGCAGAGGATGAAAACATTTAAAGAAAGAGCAGAAAGAATGAAGAGATAGAAAAAGGCGAAGGAGAAAGGAGTATAAAAAAAAGAGGCTTAAAGAAAGACAGAAAACCAAAGTACAGAATTTCCCCCTCCTTGAGTTCATGAAAGTACTGGTGAGTAGGATGAGAATCCAAAAAGAATGTTCTAGCCATGAGAAAGTCTCACATGATTTTCCACCTCAGAATTTTGCTTGAGTGGTGGCCAGTTAATTTCCATGTATTTTCCAATCATTAGTACCCTATTCACATCAAACTTCCAATAGTGAGCAACCGAAAGGGGTGGCCAATGAGTCCTGCCAGTCAAGTGCAAGCAGTCCATGATTATTGGTGGGTCAGTCAGGGTGCTGTGGAGACATCAGTCTAAGGGTTGAACCAATATTTCCTGCATTGAGACAAAAGGAAGGATTGATTTTGATGTTTGCAGATGCAAGTCCAGTTAATGGTGATGCTCGAGCAGGAGAGGTGAAAAGATGCCACTCGTGAGTGAGGAGGAATGGCAGGGGTCATGAAGGGCCCCTGTGTGGCAGGATGAGGTGGTTCGCAGCCCTCAAGTGGACATGGGGTGCAAAAGCAATACTGAGGGTTGTAGTTCATCAGCCTGGGTGAGATGCATGTGCTTAGCAGAGTTAGAGTGATTGTTAGTCTTTTGAATGTGAGGCAGCAGACAGAAAATGGCGTTATTTATGCTTGCAAAACACAGAAGGTCACCAAACGTCTTGTGGCACTTTGGGGAACACTGCTTCACACAGGACCCTGCACTTACCCATGCTGCTATTTAATTCCAGACTGATAATATTTGCTGGCAATGGCTGCCCATGTCAGTCCTTTGGGAATGAGGCTGATCTCCTTTCCACTGCCTCAAGCAACAACACTTCCAGATCCTGACTGTGAAATGGAGAATGAGTTTTTCTTTCTTCTGGACCATCTTTTCAGTGATTATGATTGAGCAGCAAAGTGTGAGAGCTTGCCCAGCATCTGATGTGCTGTAAAACTGGGCTTTATGGCACCAGAGGCCTGGAATCTCAAAGGGCCTAGTAGTAGTGAGAACCTCTATCTCTCTCACCATTAGATTCACTGAGACACATGCTGACTGTTTTCTCTGCAAAAGTAATGAGGTGAAAATGGAAGACTGTGCAAGAAAATTCACACAGGACCATAGTGGAACGGATGTGATGAAACTCACCACACATTAACTGCAAGAAGCAAAATCTAGTCCAAAGAAAAAAAACAATAAAATGGAAATGTGAAAGAAAAAAGAATACCTCTCAGGAAGAAAAAAATCAGAGCTGTCTCATAATCTGAGATCGGTTGGTGTTGCTGTGTCAACAAAAACATAATTTAGTCTGCAGGAACCACAGATTCATTTTGCTATTAAATATAGACTTATCCATTTTGCTATTAAATATAGACTTAAAAGTACTTTGGTAGTGCTGGTGTTTCTGTGTATTAAGTCAAGTTATTGAACAGGAAATAAGAATGGTTGGAAGGGAAATTACACATTTATTTTTAGTTTTATTGCATATTAAATATTCCATCACTGCAGTTTATTTGTTGAAAAGGCCTATAATTATTTTCCTAAGACAGCATCATTTGTAAATTTGTGAATGGAGTCATTAAAAGAATCCTTAGGGGATAAAGACGTTACCTCTTTCTGACCTAAATCCTGGAAACTATAAATGTGAGGTGATGCAATTTGGAAAAAGTATCAAGAAAAGGGAGTACTCAATGAAAGGCAGGACACTAGGAAGCTCAGAGGAACAGGTGGATCTTGGAGTGCTTGTCCACAGATCCCTGAAGGCGGCAGTACAGGCTAATAGGATAATTAAAAAGGTATATAGGACGTTTGCCTCTAGCAGCCACGGCATAGACTTTATGAGCAGGGAGACTATGTTGAAGCTATACAGAACTTTTGTTAGGCCACAGCTAGAGTTCTGTTTATACTTCTGGTGACCACACTAGAGGAAGGATGTGATTGCATTGGAAGGGGTGCAAAGGAATTTCACCAGGATGTTGCCTGGAATGGAACATTTCACTATGGAGAGTGGCTGGATAAGCTCAGGTTGTTTTCTTTGGAGCAGGGGAGGTTCATGGGGGATCTGATAGAGATATGTAAGATTATCAGGGGCATGGTCAGACTGGATAGAAAGCAGTTGTTCCCTTTAACTGAATGGTCAATAACAAAGGAGTATCATTTTAAAGTGAAAGGCAGGAAGTTTGGAGGGAATTTGAGGAAAAACTGCATTTTTAGCTAATTTTAGCAGAGTCACCAACTTATTTACACGTTCCTTTTCAAAACATAGTTGATATACATGCTCCAATAACTTCCAGGCTGTTTAAGACTTAGTCAGAGGATGTGGGCATTGCTGGCTATGTAGCATTCATTTCCCATCCCTAATAATTGTAGAATCCCTACAGTACAGAAGGAGGCCATTTAGCCCATTCCATCTGTATCACACCAAGAATCCCCTGTTCCCCCCACCCATCTTGCACATTCCTAGACGCTATGGGACAATTTTAGCATTGTCAATCCATCTAACCTGCACACCTTTGGAGTGTGAGAGGAAACCAGAGCACCCATAGACATAAGGAAAACATGAAAACTCCATACAGACAGTCATCCAAGGCTGAAATTGAACCTGGATCCCTGGCGCTGTGATGCTAACCACTGTGCCAGTGTACCACCCTGGAGAAAATGGTGATGAGCTGCCTTCTTAAATCATTGGTTGGCTCTTGGGGCAAAACTACATTAACAATACTTTTTAGATTAGATTACTTACAGTGTGGAAACAGGCCCTTCGGCCCAACAAGTCCACACTGAAGCGCAACCCACCCATACCCCTAACCTAATACTACGGGCAATTTAGCATGGCCAATTCACCTGACCTGCACATCTTTGGACTGTGGGCCCGGAGGAAACCCACGCAGACACGGGGAGAATGTGCAAACTCCACACAGTCAGTCGCCTGAGGCGGGAATTGAACCCAGGTTTCTGGCGCTGTGAGGCAGCAGTGCTAACCACTGTGCCACCGTGCCACCCAATGGAAGAGAGATTCAGGATTTTCACCCAGTGAGGCTGAAGAAATGCTGATATATCTCCAGGTCTTGATGGTAGGTGGCTTGGAGTGGAACTGTGGTATTTCCATATATTTGCTGACCCTGTCTTTCTAGATGGTACTGGACACAGATTTGGAAGGTGTTGTTGAAGAAGCCTCAGAGAGTTGCTGCATTGCACCTCGAAGATGGTACACAGCTGCTGCTCCTGTGCATTTATGACAGAGGGATTGCATGCTGAAGTGGTGAATGGTGTACCAGTTGAGCAGGCTGCTTTGTCTTGGATGGTGTAAAGGTTCTTGAGTGATTTTGGAATTGCGGTCATTCAGACAAGTGTAGAGTATCTTGTCACATTCCTGACTTACGCGTTATCGATAATGGACAGTCTTTGGAGAGTCAGGGAGTGACTTACTTGTCACAGCATTGCTAGCCTTTAATGGCTAATCCAGTTCAGTTTCTACTCAATAGTAATCCCACCACCACCCATTCCCCCCCACTCCCCCCCCCACCCCCCACAACCACCACCACCCCCCTACCCCTCCAGGATGTTGCTGTTGGGAGTTTCTGTCATTGTGATGCTATTGATTAGCAAGGGGAAATGGTTAGAATATCTCATGTTGGAGATGCTCATTGCCTGGTATGTGTATAGTGCGAATATGACATGCCAATAATCAGCTCTAACCTGTATATTGTCCAAGTCTTGCTGCAGATGGACGAAGACTGCTTTAGTATCTGAGGAAGTACAAATAATGTCAAATATTGAGTAATAAACAATGGACATCCTCACTTCTGACCTAATAATAAAGTAAACATCATTGACAAAACAGCTGAAGATGGTTCGGCCAAAGAAACTATCCTGAGGAAGAAAAGAAGCTCTTAGAAGCTCAGAGCTTTAACTCTGAGACAGAAGACCTAGGTTCAAGTCCCATTTGCTACAGGAAAATGTAATAATACTCAGATCAAATTGATTACAAAATAAATATCCAGGGACTCCTGCAGAGATATCTGGGATTGATAATGGCTTGACTTCCAATAACCACAATCATCTTCCTTTCTCCCACCTATGACTCCAACCAGCAGAGATATTCCCATTGACACTGGTTTGACTAGCACTCCTTAATGAGACACTCAATCAAATGCTACCTTGATGTTAAGTGCTGTCAATCCCACCTCTATCCTGCTGTACATCTTCTATGTCCACATCTGGACCAAGACTAAAAGAGATCCCAAGGCTTATTTGAGCTGGCAGAACCCAGAGTGAGTATAAGTGAGCAGGTTGCCCCTGAGCAAGTGCTGTTTCAAAATGCTGTCAACAAAACCTTCCTTCATTTTGCAATAATTGAGATTCAACCAATAGGATAGAAATTGGCTGTTTTGGATTTCACATACTTTTTGTGTACAGGATATACATAGACAATTTCCACATTGCCAGGTAGATGTCAATATTGTAGCTGTGCTGGAACAGCTTGGCTAGGATCTGGAGCACAAGACTTCTGTCTTAGAACTGGAAGGTTGTCAGCTCTCAGAGCCTTTTAGCTCTGTTCCCTTGTTGGAGCAGGTACTTTACTTCAGAAACATTATTCAAATGTTCATAAATTTCCAATGGATAGGGAAAGAGACCAACAACTTGAGCAAAACTTTAGACCAACTGTATCAGAAAGATACTGGATCTTATAGGTTTGTCCCACTGAGGCAAGGAAGGGATGATAGGTTGAAAAAACCTTGGGTGACAAGAGATGTGGAACATCTAGTAAAAGGGAAGAAGGAAGCTTATTTAAAGTTGAAGAGGCGAGGATCAGACAGGGCCTTAGAGGGTTACAAGAAGGAACTGAAGAATGGACTTAGGAAAGCTAGAAGGGGCATGAAAACGCTTTAGCAGGTAGCACTAAAAAATACCCTACGGCATTCTGGATTTGTATGAGGAACAAGAGGATGGCCAGAGTGAGGGTAGGACCGATCAGGGATCAGGGACAGTGACATAACTTGTGCCTGGAGTTGGAGGAGGTAGGAGAGGTCCATAATGAATTCTTTGCTTCAGTATTCACTACTGAGACGGACTTTGACGTTTCTGAGGATAGCATGAAACAGACTGACATGCTGGAATAGGTTGATGTCAGAAAAGAGGATTTGCTGAAAATTTTGAAAAGCATAAGGATAGATAAATTCCCTGGGCAAGATGGGATATACCTAAGTTATTACAGGAAGCAAGGGAAAAAGTTGCTGCTCCTTTGGCGATGATCTTTGCATCCTCACTGTCCGCTGGAGAAGTGCCAGATGATTGGAGGGTGCCAAATGTTATTCCCTTGTTCAAGGAAGGGAATAGGGATAGTCCTGGGAATTATAGACCAGTCAGTCTTACATCAGTGGTGGGTAAAGTATTGGAGAGGATTCTGAAACACAGGATTTATGATTACTTGGAAAACCACAGTTTGATTACAGATAGTCAATGTATCTCACAAACCTTAGCGAATTCTTTGAAGATGTGACAAATCATGTTGAGGAAGGTAGAGCAGTGGATGTGGTGGACATGGATTTTAGCAAGGCGTTTGATAAGGTTCTCCATAGTTGGCTCATGGTCGGAAAGTAAGGAAATATGGGATACAGAATTGGCTGCTTGGATACAGAATTGGCTGGCCCATAGAAGACAGAGGGTGGTAGTAGATGGAAAGTATTCAGCGTGGAGCTCGGTGACCAGTGGTGTTCCGTAGGGATCGGTTCTGGGACCTCTGTCTCTGTGATTTTTATAAATGACTTAGAGGAGGAAGTGGAAGGTTGGGTTCATAAGTTTGCCGATGATACAAAGGTTGGTGGAGTTGTGGATGGTGTGGAGGGCTGTTGTAGGTTGCAACAGGGCATTGACAAGATGCAGAACTGGGCTGGCAAATGGCAGATGGAAAGGTATGAAATGATTCACTTTGGAAAGTCGAATTTGAATGTGGAGTACAGGGTCAAAGACAGGATTCTTGGCAATGTGGAGGAACAAAAGGATTTTGGCATCCATATCCATGGATCCCTCAAAGTTGTCATCCAAGACAATAGGGTTGTTGAGAAAGCATACAGTGTGTTGGCTTTCATTAGCAGAGGGATTTTGTTTAAGAGCCACAAGGTTGTGCTGCAGCTCTATAAACCCCTGCTTAGACCACACTTGGGACATTGCTTTCAGTTCTGGTCACCTCATTATAGAGAAAGATGTGGAAGCTTTAGAGTGGTGCAGAGGCGATTTACCAAGATACTGCCTGGACTGGAGGGCATGTCTTATGAAGAAAGGTTGAGGGAGTTAGGTCTTTTCTCATTGGAGTGAAGAAGGATGAGAGGTGACTTGAAAAAGGTGTACAAGATATTGAGAGGCATAGATAGAGTGGATTGGCAGGATGTTTTCCCATGGCGGAAAGGTCTATCATTAGGGTTGCAATTTCACGGAAATTGGAGGAAGATTTAGGGAAGATGTCAGTGGTAGGTTCTTTACAGAGAGTGGTGGGTGCTTGGAATGCACTGTCAGCAGTGGCAATAGAGGCAGATACATGAGGGACATTTAAGTGATTCTTGGATAGGCACATGGAAGATAGTACAATGAAGGGTAGGTCGGTTGGTCTGATCTTAGAGTAGCATAAAAGACCGGCACAACATTGAGGGCCAAAGGGCTTCTACTGTGCTATACTGTTCTATGTTCTATACAGGCTGGCTTGAGTGTTAAAAAAAAGCAGATCCAGAGCTAAGACTCTTCTTGTATTCCCCTTGATGGGTTTCTGAATAAAATACTTAATTCCTGTTTATAAACTTTCTCTATGTAAGGACATAAGTTCAAGTTGTTTTTGGAAATTTGCTGATCCTTAACTTTATTGGACTATTGCTCACCTGCACAGAGGACACTGCTGCTGAAAATGCTAGGAAATAAATTGTCATGTTATCTCATTAACAAAATTATGGATCATCTTATAGACTTTGCTGATGAAGTTGAGGATGGAAATTACCCTTCGATTCTCTCTGGCCTTGAGGATTTTCCTTGACATGAAACTAGTCAATGAGCGCTTTCAACTGAAGACAAGGGCAGTTCAAGTTCTGCCGCAGCACACAGTAGAGTAGTGGATGAGAGTCTAACTGGTAGCCCTCATTAGAACACAAAGAAAATCACATGCCACAATTAGGGCTAATGAAATAGAAGCTAAACAGTTGAAAGAGGTTAGATATTCTACATCCTCACTAGATGCACTTTCAGCAGGGGCACGTAAAATGGGCCATTTGCTGAACCCAATCACTTTCACATTATCCCTAGTCTCATCTCCACAATACAGAGGGTGGTAAGGTTCTGAAACTTTGACTTTTAGCATGGCTTCCTGCAGAGTAGAGAAATGTTTTTCTTCAACTGTGAAGTCAATGGTCAGGTCCACAAACACAACAGTGGGACCCAACAGAATGAAACCTCTGCTGACGGTGCCCAAGGCAATTAATTTAACTTGGCACTTTTTTTTCTTTCTGAATGCTCAGACTCATAGTGAAAGGGAAGGGGGCCCAAAAAGCTGGACCTAAGAAAGGCAATAAAGTGGTGATAGAAAGGATGGTGGAAATCTAGGTTGTAGAGCTTCTGCTGTGTTGAGAAACCAGAGATCGTCCTGGTAAATTGTTCTTCATCAAATTGCTCTCTGAGAGAAAGCAGCTTGATGTCAGACTTGTTTTTCATCTGCCTACACTTACAGCCCATGCAGTCCCTTCTATTGATAAAGTTATGTAACAAATGACTGCAAATTGGATACCAATGCGGGGCTATACTGTAACAACATTTCTGAATATTCTCGGATAGAGATGTGTTGCTTGAGCATGCTGTCTGTTCAATGATACCTTATAGGCAGCTTCATCCTAGTTCTTGAGAGGAACCAAGACGGGAGTTATGTCACTCAGTAGCCAAGCTGCAACTTGACATCCTGGTTGGAATAAAAGTGGCATGAAATAAATAAACCAGGAACTTGTGCCGTGAAAGTAGGCACAGATCCAGGTTTTGCATTGCCTGTAGTTATAAACTAGCTGGATGTTAAAGAGTGCAGTTAGTTTACATTGAAAAAGATGCCAAGCTAGTGAGGAAAAAGACAAGGTCTTTTCCCTGGGGTGAGGGAGTCCAGAACGAGAAGGCATAGGTTTAGGGTGAGAGGGGAAAGATATAAAAGAGATCTAAGAGGCAGCTTTTTCATGCATGTATGTGTATGGAATGAGCTGTCAGAGGAAGTGGTGGAGACTAGTACAATTGCAACATTTAAAAGGCATATGGATGGATATATGAATAGGAAGGGTTTGGAGGGATATGGGCCAGATGCTGGCAGGTGGGACTAGATTGGGTTGGGATATCTGGTCGGCATGGTTGGCTTGGACCGAAGGGTCTGTTTCTGTGCTGTATATCTCTATGACTATAAGAGCTGCAGGTACTACAAACATTGAATAAAGCAGCTTGAACCCTGAGAAGTTGACAATGTTGGTAAACTTTTGTGTTTGATGATCTTGGGAAAGATTTGGAAGTATTCCTGCTTCTGTAAACAACTCTGCTGATTTCCCTAATGCAATGATGGCTGTAAACTCAGAATGTCTCAGGTGATATTACCTGCTGAATCCTGGAAGGAAACTGTTGCATTAAAGTTAAGGGGCACTGTGTTGTAAACAACTGTAGAGTTCATTGGCTTCATTGATCTGTAATTGATTATACTATTCTATTAACTGATCTATGTTCACTGTGCTTGATTGATTAAGCCTATGTGTAGCCATGAGAGCCAAACCAAACAAGCTCCTAGAAAGATGGGTGAAGTCAGATATTTGCACATGTGAAGAGGCATCTTGTAATTGAAGAGATAATTTAAGGCAATGTAAATAAACCCTTATTAGGTGTAGGGCTATTTATTGCTGCATTGCCCTTTGGTAAATCAGCTCTATCAAAATGTAACAAACTGGCAGATGCACAAGAACCATAGACAATACTGTCTATGCCTTGTTGAGGGCTTGGATTATGGTTGCAGAAAATGAAAAAGCCTTTTGTTAAATGGAAACAACTGGAACATGGTTTCTCCAAGCCATTCAGGTAGAATAGGTACTCACTGAAGATCCAGTTCTATGAATGATGTCTTGTGCGATGTCCTTTTCCTCCCTCTGCTCTCTCCTGTTTTATTTGCTACTTCAGTCATTCCTTAGCCATAAAGGAAGCTGTAAAACTGTTCAGAAGTTGTCCAACATTTGTGCTACGTCCACCAAAACCTTCTCAGCAGTCATGATGATTTTTTACAAGTAAGAAAACTGGCTCAACATAATCAGGGGTTAAGTAATCACCTAAAAATTTACAATTAACCTATATATGGTAGGTAAGACCTTTTAGATGTCATTGTTGCATGATCCTTCCGACCTGTTCACATCTTGAGTTCCTGAGTGATTCTACTGCTGGGCAGTTCAATAGATAAAAAAAAATCTAAAGCAGCAGAGGACTTCAATTTGCTTTTTAAGCATCATTGACAATTAGCCTGGTTTAAGATATCGGTGAAGTAGACCAACTCAATATGGCAAGTGGCAGATTGCATACCTGCAGCCCACCTACCATATGCTTTGGTGTCTGATTTACATGTGAAACGTGCTTGCAAGGCCACTTTTGGGCCATGGTTTTTACAGCTTTTGATAGTGTACTTAGCTTCACAAACTTCTTTTAAATAAATGTGACATCGTGTACCATCTGGGATCAGTACAGTCGTGTCCGTTGCAATATAGGAAACAGCTTTGTGAATTCGCAATCCTATGCTCTAGAATTCTGTCAGTAAATCTCATCATTATCTTCACTTTTGAAGTGCCCTTTTAAATTCTACATGTGACCAATCTCTTGGTCATCTGTCATAATATCTCTGAATGATTTAATATTGCATTTTACTTGATAAAACTTCTTTGAAGAGCTCTGGGACAGTTTACTATCTGAGAACAGCTACTTAAATGCAAACCTTTATTGTTGTTTTATTGTGAAACAGAATGCACAGAGACCTATTACCCCGTCTGACAAAGTGAGGATGGTTTTCTCAGCCTGAAGACCAACTCCCCTTTCTCAGGTAGAGCGCAGATTTTCTTTTCAATTCTCTTTCCAGGACTCCCTGAAAGACATCCCATCCCAGTCAGCAAAATCAAAAGAAATTCTCATATTAATTATCTGTTGAAATGTTTCTTTGCTACAGCTTCATTTCCAATACACTGTAAAAATATGGCTGCAATTAGCTTCACAGCCAACAGGTGGCAGGCCTCCTACATCATTGCCATTCTTTACAAAATAAGAGCAGGCGACTGGTCATTCTAAAATTTGCACGATATGCATACAAAGTGGCAGGAAAGCTTGATTGCTGTGTATTCTGCATGACCTATAAGAATTAATTTTAAGATGTGCTAACAGGTTAAGCAGCTGAATTCACAGTTGTTGAAGATTTAACAAACTGTAATGTTGGACACAAGGCCAATGGGAGGCTCTCCAGAAACAGCACATCAGCAACGCACTGTCAGGGCTGCATGTCAATAGGAGAAAGAGAGAATGCAAGAGGACACTCGAGGTGGAGGCATCTTTTCAAGGACTTTGTAGCAGTTCAAAAAGTGGGACACCTGCAAAGATGCCATCATGAAGAGGAGAGATGGGGATGAGAGAGAGAGAGAGATAGAGAGGAGAGACACGTTGAGGGAAGGAGAGGTGCAGAGAGAGAGAGAGAGAGGACCTCTGGGTGCAGCTGTGGCCATCTTGCCTTCACATCAATAAGGTGAGGGTTAAAACTTGAGTTGAAACACTGGCTTTTTCACTGCCTGCACCTTAATTGAGGGGCTTAACTTTGTCTTTTGCAGGGTAGTAGCCATTAACTTCCTGGACTGGCATAATTGGGAATAATAGAGAGGTCAGAATGGCTCAGTCTAGCAGTATAACAAACCCGTTTATCATATATTTTCTACATCAAAACTCTGCAGAGATTACACTAGTCAGTGTGTGTAACAGGATTTATTCATAGTTCTTACAAATGTCTACTCCATGCTTCTGCTGCAGCTCCCAACTCTTTCTACCTTCTTGTTTACTTTTTTGAGACTAGACCCAAACTGAACCAGGTCATTAATTGTAAACAGACTAACATTAAAGTCAACGCAAGACAATCAGACACTACCTGGCTGATGCTGGGAAACTCACCCATCTGCCTTTGGCAACCACCTTTGTAACGGTTCAAACATTCTGCCCAATAGGTCACAGACCATTTTAAAAAAAATTAATTTCCTAAAATCTATTGACATTGAGTTTCCATTACGGTTCTCCCTGCTTCATGGAGCTGGCCTGAAGGACCAAAGGAATTACTCCTGCTCTTTAGTCTTATGTTTTCCATCATAACTTTTGCTCAAGACTAGTGCAACACTGGAGAAACATCATAAAAATTAACTGATGGCAATTTGTTCTCCCTCAGAGGTTATGGCTGGAGATTGAGTCACCCTCGGAGTTTTGGGGTATCGATGAGGAATTAAATCTAAACATAATTTTTTTTGACTTTCTCAAATTGAAAACCTGACCATCCTCAGATCTGCACACTGTTTTTTACATAAGCATCTATAGGTTCATTAAAAATACTACACTGTGGTAAATTCTGGAGGCAATCAGTTGAGATTGGGGAGATATTTTGACTTGAGGTCAGATGTGCATTCAACCAACAATCCTCTCCCACTCCATCCCCACCAGAACCACTTCTCTCCACCTGAAATCTCCTGTGAATCTGAGACTTTGATCTCATTCACATTGGCAAGGGGAGCTGTAGGGAGATAAATAGATATCTTGACATCCCTTGTTCAGTTTGACAAAGGAAAACTGATCAGAGTTGTTGCCAGAGAGATATACTCCAAAGGGTGGGAGCAATAGGTGTGTTGGAGCAAAGATAGTGCTTATCCTCTACATTCTCTTTGTAGTTCTTGCGATTGTACTTCTGCTTCTTCAGCTGCTCAAAGATAATTCAATATTTCTCTTTGATTTGCTTCTTTCCCTCTATTGCACTACTCAGCTACCAATTCATCTTTACTTAAAATGATGCTCAGAGCCCTACTTCCTTCACCTGAAACCAGGCATCCACTTTGACTATTCAGAGTTTAGCACCTTTCAAACTGTGTCATTGGGATTAATCATAAAGGGCAAGCAAATTAAATCACCTCCAACTCTTTTGCGTTCATGATCGGCTGCTGAATCAGCAGTTTACCTGTTCTGCAACCACTCAACATTTAACATATACTGGAGGCATCAACGAATGACTTTATTTTAACACTAATTAACACATTAGCACTTGCTATGCTTCTTCCGAACCTACTCATGAGCATTCAAAGCATGTGCTGAGCCTTAGTAGTACTGACACATTTACAGCAGCCCCCTGATTCTGCTACTGGGGTGTTAACCTGGAATAATGTACTCCGTTCTGTATTTTTTCACACCAAACCACAAAGCCTTGATGTGGAAATTAAGCCTGCAATCTTCATTCTCAAATACAAAAATGTTACCAACTGACCTAAAGTTACACTTCAACATATTATTGATGTTACTAACTTTTGAATATCCAGTACAGCATAAAATTATTCGGGTGTTGTATAGCATTATAGATTATATGAATTATATATAAAATATAAAATATATAAAATAATATAAAAATATAGATTACATCATTCTTAGTCTGCAGGAACAATGAAGTAGCAGTAGCACTAAATGCTTTTAATTTCATTGAAAATGATCGAGAGAGACACTGACTAACTAATTAATCAACCAACATTTGGTACATTGTATGTGCTGCAATTATATGGAATAATGGATTGCCAGAAAGCAGGGGGCATGGTTATAACTCAATAAAGTTGCTCAAATGACATTAGAAGCCACAAAAGTCAAATTTGGGATGGAGTTATAACCTTTAACATCTATCTCATTATTATTGCCTCATGTTGTTTTTGGTGAATAATACAAATTCCAACTTTTTCATTTTACAAATCATTAGCTTTCAAAACTAACTAAGCGGCCTCTGTCTGGCTGTGTTCTGATAGAAACATAATATTGGAATAAGAATCTTCCTATGTACATTACGTACATGATAATGTGTATCCTTATACATTATTGCATCAATCTTCCCAGTTTTTGTTGGATAAAATTCTGGAACTGAATGGCAAAACAATTGGGACTTCAATGGCTTTGTATCTCATTAGTAGCAAATACATTCATGTGCTCTTATAAAATTCCCACATCTGAAAATTTAATTCTATTCGTTAAACAAATCAAAATAGTGAACAAAGAAATTTCAAAGCAAAGTGTCAATGTGCTCATGAAGGGCTTATGCCCGAAACGTCGAATTTCCTATTCCTTGGATGCTGCCTGACCTGCTGTGCTTTAACCAGCAACACATTTTCAACTGTGCTCATTGATGTAGTTGAGTGGGTTGATTTCAGTTCCTATACCATAACATTACAATTGCAATCTATGAGACTTGAGCAAATGAGGAGAACACCAAGTGTCAAATCAGCAACTGTAACTAGATGGAAGTATATAGTGATTTATTCGCATAGTTACTGAATGTTGCAGTGTATGTTATTTAGGAAACGTAGTTTACATAGAAACAGGAATTAATCATTGTTCCTGTTATGCATTTCAATGTGATTATGGCTGCTCTGTGACCCAATCTCTCATCTACCTTTGTTCAGTATTTCTTAATAGAATCACAAAGAATATATGAAACAGAAACAGATCAGTTTGGCTCAATCAGTCTATATTGAATATATCCTCCACTTGAGCCTCCTCACATTCTTCCTTGTACCAGTTTCTCAGCAAAACTCTCTAGTCCCTTCTCTGACACATACTTAGCTGGTCTCCATCTAAACGTGTCCGAACTATCCATCTATTGGAGCAAAGTTCACAATATAACACTTTTCAAAAATTTCTTCTGAACTTGCTATTTCTTCGTGACTATCTTATGTTGGTGGCGTCTCATTTTGTTCTTCTCCCTAAATGAAAACATTCTCTTTGTGTCTCTTCCATTAAAACCATTTGTAATTTTAAATATTTCTACTGTCACCCTTCAGATTTACGTTTTAATAAGGACACAGACCCAGCATTTCAGCTGAAATGTATGGTATCATCCTTGCTAATCTGTTGTGCATGCTCTCCAATGTTGGAGAGTGTGATGCTGGAAAAGCACAATCAGTCAGGCAGCCTCCAAAGTGCAGGACAGTCGACGTTTCAAGCATAAGCTTTTCATCAGGAAGATCTTCTGATCTCCAGCATCTGCAGGCCTGGTGGTCAGAACTCTGCTTAGGATCCACATGTGACCTAACCAAGGTCCAATACAAGTTTAGAGCTGAAAATGTGTTGCTGGAAAAGTGCAGCAGGTCAGGCAGCATCCAAGGAGCAGGAGAATCAACATTTCGGGCGTGAGCCCTTCTTCAGCAACACATTTTCAGCTCTAATCTCCAGCACCTGCAATCCTCACTTTCTCCAATACAAGTTTAGCATAATTTTTCTACCTTTCCCAGGAGCGTTGGCCCTTATTTCAAGGGGTTGGAGTATAAGAGTAAGGAATTCTTATTGCAGCTGTACCAGGTACTGTTAAGACTATGTTTGAAATACTGTGAGCAATTTTGGCATTGGAAGTGGTTCAGAACCAGTTCACTAGGATGAGCCCCAATATGCAGGGATTGCCTTATTAGCAAAGGCCAAACAGGTTGGGATTCCTTGGAGTTTACAAGAGTGAGAAGTGATCTTATTGAAACATACAGGACCCTTAAGGGACTTGACAGTGTAAATACTGAAGAAATTTCCTCTCCTGGTTTAGTTCAGGACCAGAGGGCATAGCCTCAGAATAAAGAGGTAATGATTTAAGACTGAAATGAGAAATTTCTTCTCTCAAGTGGTTATGAATCTTTGGAAGTCTTTGCTTAAGAGACCTGTGGAGGCAGAATTCTTGTGTATGTTTAAGGCAGAGATAGATTCTTGATCAGTAGGGAACCGAGGGTTACAGGGAAAACACTAGAAATTGAATGTGAGAAGTTTTGGGTTAGCTATGATGCTACTGAATTGAAGAGTAGGCTTGAGGGGCTGAATGGCCTACTTCTGTTGCTGTTTCTGATGGCCTTATAGATATGAATCCGAGTCCTTGGTTTGCTTTTTTTTTGACTAATTATCTGTCACGGCTTTCATTGATTTGTGTAGTTGTACTCCCTAATCCATTTGTGGCTCCACCACATCTAAATGTTTTTTTTTGAAGCCTCAATACATTTTTTTAACCAAATCATGGAGACCACATTCATTTGCATTTGTATTCATTTGTCAATTATATGCCCAATCTGCAATCTTATTAATGATTTATTTACCTTATTGCAATACCCTTCAGTATTGACTGTATCTGTCAAATTCCGTGTCATCTACAAACACACAGTGTGTCCTAATGTTGGGGCTTCATGTGGTTTCCAAGTTCTGGTGTGAGGACAGCAGGGCTATGGTAAGAATCTTTCCAGCGGTATGCAACTGGGAGGCAGACAAAGCTATCCTCCTTAGCTCCCACATAAGCAAAGGATCAGCAGCCTTTGACACCCGACAGATCTCAATCTTCAGCACTGCCACTAGTTTGAGTTGGTCTCCTTTAAGACTGCATCAGGAAAGACAGGTCTCCTTCATATTGAAGTGCCTTTACAGCCAAGGAGAAGAAGTTGGAGGTGAAGCCCCTCCAGTGGCAGTGTCAGGGGGAGTGAGGTTAGCCATTGTCTTTGGGGATTTCCTCTTCTGTGCATGGAGCAGAATCCCAGTGGCCCTGCAAAATAATCCTTTTATTGTTTTTTTTCAGTTTTGTGAGTTGGCTGCCTACTCCTGGGCAAAAGTGGGTACTGCAAATGATGGAGATTAGGAGATTAGAGGAGTGTTGGAAAAGCATAGCAGGTCAGGCAGCATCCGAGGAGCAGAAAAATCGGTGTTTCGGGCAGAAGCCCTTCATCAGGAATGAGGTCCTGCCAATGGTCACATTACCTGTTGTTATTTCCTGTGTTTGGCTCCTGTTATCCCCTGGCTACGTAAACAAATCTGGCTCCCCTCCAAAGGCCTTCCCTCACTACTTTCCTGCTTGTCCAATCTCCGATGGGCCATTAAAAACCTGGCCTGTGCTTACGATTCCAAAGTCTAAATTGTGACTGTAAGGAATAGAGGCCTCAATTTTTAAACTAGTAAGGATTCCACTGTCTAACCTCTGTCATTTTAAATAGTTCCCATTCTAACTGTTCTGCTTCTTACCGTCTGATACATCGTATCTGATCACATTAGTAGTCTGTTGTGTGGCATCTTTTCGAAATCCAGATGGGTTACATATACTGTAGCTGCCTTTGTGTCAAATCCAATTAATTTGTTCAGAAAAATCCATCAATTTTTGGATGTAAAAATTACAATGGATCTAGCATCAATTGTCAGTTAAAGAAAAAAGTATGAAACTTCATTCACACTTTGCACATGGAAATGTTTTCTAACTTTAGTTTTGAAAGCTCTGGTTTTATCTTACGTCTTTCAGTTCAAGAGTGTCCAAGCAATGACATTAGACAAATGAAGGACAATTATCCCTAAATATTTTGGCAAAACTTCAATCAAATTACCCCAAAGCTTTCTAAAGTCCAAGGAGGAAGTGTTGGATGCCTTGCAACGCATAAAGGTGGATAATTCCCCAGGACCTGATCAGGTGTACCTGAGAATCTGTGGGAAGCTGCGCAAGTGATTGCTGGGCACCTTGCTGAGATATTTGTATCATTGATAGTCACAGGTGAGTGCCGGAAGACTGGAGGTTGGCTAACGTGGTGCCACTGTTTAAGAAGGGTGGTAAGGACAAGCCAGGGAACTATAGACCGGTGAGCCTGACTTCGGTGGTGGGCAAGTTGTTGGGGGGAATCCTGAGGGACAGGATGTACATGTATTTGGAAAGGCAAAGACCAATTAGGGATAGTCAACATGGCTTTTTGCATGGGAAATCATGTCTCTCAAACATAATTAAGTTTTTTGAAGAAGTAACAAAGAGGATTGTGAGCAGAGCAGTGAATGTGATCTATATGGATTTCAGTAAGATGGTCGACGAGGTTCTGCATGGGAGATTGGTCAGCAAAGTTAGATATCATGGAATACAGGGAGAATGAGTCATTTAGATATAGAACTGGCTCAAAGTTGGAAGACAGACGGTAGTGGTGGAGGGTTGTTTTTCAGACTGGAGGCCTGTGACCAGTGGAGTGCCACAAGGTTTGGTGTTGGGTCTCACTTTTTGTCATTTATATAAGTGATTTGGATGTGAGCATAAGAGGTACAGTTAGTAAGTTTGCAGATGACATCAAAATTGGAGATGTAGTGGACAGCAAAGAAGGTTACCTCTGATTACAATGGGATCTTGATCAGATGGGCTAATGGGCTGAGAAGTGGCAGATGAAGTTTAATTTAGATAAATGCGAGGTGATGCATTTTGGGAAAGCAAATCTTAGCAGGACTTATACACTTAATGGCAAGCTCTGAGGGAATGTTGCTGAATAAAGAGAACTTGGAGTGCAGGTTCATAGCTCCCTGAAAGTGGAGCCGCAGGTATATAGAATGATAAAGAAGGCATTTGGTATGCTTTTCTTTATTGGTCAGAATATTGAGTACAGGAGTTGGGAGGTCATGTTGCAGCTGTACAAGACATTGGTTTGACCACTTTTGGAATATAGCATGCAGTTCTGGTCTCCATCATATTCGAAGAACGTTCTGAAACTTGAAAGGGTTCAGAAAAGATTTACAAGGATGTTGTCAGGGTTGGAGGATTTGAACTCTAGGAAGAGGTTGAATAGGCTTGGACTGTTTTCCGTGGAGCATTGGAGGCTGAGGGGTGACCTTATAAAGGTTTATAAAATCATGAGGGGCGTAGATAGAATAAATAGACAAAGTCTCTTTCCTGGGGTCGGGGAGTCCAGAACTAGAGGGCTTAGGATGAGGGGGAAAGATATAAAAGAGACCTAAAGGGCAACTTTTTCACACAGAGGGTGGTACGTGTATGGAATGAGCTGCCAGAGGAAGTGGTGGAGGCAAGTACAATTGCAACATTTAAAAGACATCTGGATGGTTATATGAATGGGAAGGGTTTTGGGAGGATATGGGCCGGGTGCTGGCAGGTGGGACTCACAGGTATGCAATTACTCTTTGTAATTTAACCCTTGGAGTTCTAGTATCATTCCAGTAAATCTACACTATACCCCTCCCAAGGCCAGTATCTCCTGCTTAAAGGATATATTTCATTCTGAAGACATGGCTTAAAATTAGATCTGCTACTCTGAAGGATTCTGTTGCTTTCTATTCAAAATCCTTGTGAAAGACCAGGCAAGGAGATAAGAAATGCCTGTCACTTAGTGAAATGATTAACAGTTACAGAAACAGCACATAATATTCTCATGACATGCTTCATTACGGTCAGATATCTCACCTTGCCAAGCAAGTCATACTTCTCAGGCATCTCCTGTTTGTCTACTTGCCAGCAGACTCAGTGCAATGATTGTTTTTCCTTCCTGTAAACGAAATAGACCATATATAGATTATAAAATGGAAGCCCAGTTAAAACTGACACCTTAACTGTGATATAGTGACATTTTAGTCAAAATCTTGACTGGTTGTATAAAGCATCACATGCGAAATACTTGAAATGTTAATCCAGTTCCACGCTACTGGACATGTTGACAGAATCAAGCCTTCCATCTTGCAAGTGATCAATTGCCCTCAGCCAGATTTTTGTAGTAGCTGCTACCTCTAAGACACCTAATATCATCAATAAGAGCTTGTCTTTATGAATGACCATACAAGATTTAAAGTATCCCGAGGCGTGTGTCGGAGTGTTGTCAAATTTTGTTTGCTATTTAGACAGGTGACCAAAGCTGTCTTCATTAGAATAGAGTCAATATATTATTAACTCCAAGAGTACCACCAGCTAGGCCCTGGCCATTGAAAGGAGATACTTGGTTACCATTATCTAGTTACATTAAATCCAGATCAAAGAGTAAAACAAGAGTCCCAAGAGACCTGAATGACTATGCTGCCTGGCTCAATAAAGGTCTACATGTCATCTGTTTGTCCAAGTTCATGCTTTGGATTTTATTTTGTTTGCTGGTTGCCATTGTAGAATTTAGTCTTCATTCTTTGGTGGCAAAATTATGGTTGAAAATTAAATATCTTTTCACATGATAAGATTGAATACATCTATAGAATTATCAGTAGGATTGTAGAATCGTCATAGTGTGGAAGCACCCATTTGACATATCAAGTCTAACGCAACACTCCGAAGAGCATCACACCCAGACCCAACCCTTTATCCTTTCACTGTAACCCTGTATTTCCCATGGCTATTCCACCTAGCCTGCACATCCCTAGATACAATGCAAAATTTATCATGGCCAATCCGTCTAATCTGCACACCTTTGGACTGTGGGAAGAAACCAAAGCATCTGGAGGAAACCCACGCAGACTCTGGGAGAAAGCACAAACTCCGCACAAATAGTGGCTCGAGATTGAAATCGAACTCTGTTTCCTGGCACTGTCTGGTAGCAGGGCTAAGCATTGTGTAGTCCCCATCTGGGGCATGAAATTTTCATATTCTGCCTAAATTGGTGATTAGGAGCCAGACTCCTTACTAACTAGAAGCGCTAAATTTTATCTCTTGTATTTAACGGATGCCATAATTTTGTAATATACAAAGCAATTTAAGTTGCACACCAGTGCTATTCTGTATATTTAACGTTGGGATAGAATTTCTGGGACCAATTCCATCAGGTGGGAGGCAGATGGTGCTGTCCTGCCACTAACTCCAATGAATCAGTCTGAGACCTGATGAATGCCAAGCTGGATCTCATTGACTTGGTTCCATATTTCAAACAATTTGCTGATTGGAGAGGACTGAAAATCCAACTATTCGCTTGTTAATGACAAGGGCAGGTTGGGAGAGATGTAGAGCTGTGGATCAATAGGAGATGTTGCATTGGATCGGTGCTCATGAGAGTCGATGTTTAGTCGAGTTAACAGGCACCTCCTTGAGATTCCACAAATGTTGTTCTAAAAGCTAAACCATGTATGTCTAGACCTTACAAGAGTCATTAGAGGCTACTCAATGCAAGTGCATGGGCAATTGAAACATAATTTGCATGACTAATGAGTCCCTTTCCCACTCCCTGTATCCACTAGTAATTGACCTATTTGCGTCAAGACCTCCAATGAAGGTGGAAGTGACCTGATTCTTGGTTGAACAGGGACTGTAAATTTTGCTATCTGGTTTACTTTCTGCCGAAACCTAGTTTTCACTGGGAAACAAACTCCTACAGCAATATTACACATCTATTCTGCTACAATGATGAAGGATGAATCATTAAGGGATATAAGATCAAATCGTGGACTCTAGAATTCACCTACAATTTTGCAAAGTTGTTCTTCAGTAAAACTAATTGAACAGCTATGGATACTTTTTTTCTGTTTTGGAGACTCCCAATGCATTTTCAATATTTCAAGCTGAGCTCTTATCTGATCTGCTGGCCAGAAATACGACAGTAGCATGATTAAAATAGTAATAGTCATTTGAGAGTTCAGATCTTAAATGCTGCTGAAAGAGAGACATATAGCCAAAGACTTTAATGCTCCATTTATCATGATAATTGCAAAAATGCCAAATTTCCAACAGTTGCACCAATTTATATGGCAGGAAGAATATTTATTTATTTCACAGGCATTGACGTACATGGAAAAGCTTAGTTTATGAACAATACAGGCAGATCATAGTAAGCAAGGATGTACAGATCAAACAGATTTAGATAGAGGGATACAGGTTACATTGAATAGGGCATGCACGAGGTGAGATTAATGTTACCAAGATCAGCATTATTTAAGGCTAGAGAGTCCACTCATCAGTCTAATAACAGCCAGGAAGAAGCTGTTCCTGATCCTGCTGGTGCCTGTGTTCAGGTTTCTGTATGTCCTGCCTAATGGAAAAGGTTGTAGGCAATCATTACTGGGTCTTTGATATTGGCAGTCTTTCCGCGGCATTGAGCTGTGTAAGTAGACTCCATGGATAGAAGTTTGGCTCTTGGGATTCTGTGCACACCACCTTCTGTAGTTTCTTACAGTCCTGGGCAGAGCAGTTGGCATACCAGGCCATTATCCACCCAGATCGTATGTTTTCAATGGTGCAGCTGTTGAAGTTGGTGAGGGTGCTTATTCTCGTGCCAAATTTCCTAAGCCAGCTGAAGAAGAGGCGTTGTATCTCTGCGGGAAGTTGAGGACAGATTGTCAGTTATCATCACTCCAAGGAACATGGTGCTCTCCACCCTCTCAACCTCAGTTCTGTTGATGTAGAGAGGGAAGTATTCTCTTCCTTTCTTTCTGAAGTCAATGATCAGTTCTTTAGTTTTGCCAATATTGAGAGAGAGAGAGGTTGTTCTAATTGATCCATGTCACCAAGCCCTCTATCTCCCTTCTGTATTTTGACTTCTTGTTGTTAGATATCCTTCCTACCATGGTAGTGTCATCAGTGAACTTACAGATGGCATTTATCTGGAATTTGGCAACATAGTCATAGGTGTACAGGGAGTACAGTAGGGGGCTGAGGATGCATCCTTGGGGCTCCAGAGTTTAGTGTTATTGTGAAGGAGGTGCAGTTACCTATCATCACTGTTTGAGATCTGTGAGTCAGAAAGCTGAGGATATAGTTGCAGAGTGTGGGGTCGAGACCAACATCTTGGAGTTTTGGGATAAGTCTGGAGAGGATAATAGTGTTGAAGGTGGAGCTGTAGTCAATGAGCAGGAGTCTAATGTAAGTGTCCTTGTTGTCCAGATATTCCAGGATGAGTGCAGGGCCAGGGATATGGCATCCGCTATGAACCTGTTGTGTCGCTAGGTAATTTTGTTGGGGATCTAGGCAGGCTGGGAGACTGGAGTTAATGTGGGTCATAACCAGCCTCTTGAAACGCTTCATGATTATTGAGGTCAGAGCCACTGGGTCATAGTCATTAAGACACATTGCATGTGTTTTCTTTGATATGGGGATAATAGTGGGCTTCTTGAAGCTTTTGGAAGTTCGGCTTGTAGGAGGGAGAGGTTGAAGATGTTGGTGAATACCTCTATCAGTTGGTCTGCAGATTGGTTATCAAGTTGACTTTGAAGGCATTTCTATTGAAAAAGCAATATAAACTCCCCATGATTTTATTTGTAGAGAATGGATCCCTATGTATGAATGCAAGTTGCTTCTAGCAAGTGTAAGTTAACAGTTTTCAGAGCTTTGCATATTATCTTAAATTAATTGTTAGTATAGCTATTAGTGCACCTAGTATTGTTCAGCCAGTGTTACCCAAGTACAAAATTGTACTTTACAGTAGCTATTTTGGGTTTTTGCAAATGCAAACTAGTTGAGTATGGTCTACACTCTGTTTATTATCAACAGCCAGAGGAACATGCTGCTTGATTCAATCTTAGATCATTGAGAGGAATGGCTGATGCACCTGGGATCATATCAATCCTGAAATGCATGAATAACGTTGCTCACTTGTATGGAGGCAGAACAATCTTTTGAAGTGAAGACAACATCCTTTCCAGGGAAGTTAAAAATCACACAATACCAGGTTATAGTCCAACAGGTTTAATTGGAAGCACACTAGCTTTCGGAGCGACGCTCCTTCATCAGGTGTTGTGTGATTTTTAGCTTTGAAAACCCCAGTCCAACACCGTCATCTCCAAATCATGACTACTTTCCAAGGAAAATATCTTACACCATCATTGTGTTGTAACAGTGTGAAATTGCTTAACCTGGTCAAGTTGTGAGATATTTCACCTTTCTGGGATTGTTTGAAGAAGGCAGAAGCCTTTTTAGGCCTAAGGTTTTCATGATGCGCAGCAATCTATCCTGTCTCATCAGGATATCGTTCTTCTTCAAGACAGCTTTGCTGTGCTTTATTTCTGCATTTGAACTTGCAAGGTGAGCAAATAGCTAAGGCCACATTTACACCATTAGTGATAATGTTGACTTTGTAGTATATGGAGCTACTATGCAGTAATGAAGCTAGTGGGATTTTCCACAATTAGGATGCTATTAACTTTACAAAAAGAAAGTGATTAAATTACAAAAGCTCACATAACTACCTGTTTTTATTCTCTGTATTGAAATAATAACTGATTTATTGACTTACTCCAAACCCCTTTATCATTGGAAAATATGAGCTGGATTTGTATTGAATAGTTTAATGTGTGTGTGTGTGTCTGTGTATACACACATATACATAAGACTTCCAGTGGATCCTTACTGTGCATTTTATGTTGGTCATCCTGTACTGACTCAGCAATGCTAGCATTCCACCAGGGAATCTTGTACTATGCAGCTGCAGTTAACTTCAGTGTCGCATTTATAGAGAGCAATGAACCAGCTGTCTCATACTGTAATATGCCAAGGCAATCTGAACAGTTGGAAGCACTAATGTCCCATCATTTGCCTAAGAGTACCAAAATGGACAATAATTCAGACGACTGCGTATTTGTAGTACAATTTGTTAAATCCCATATCCATTTCTGTAAATGAGTACCACATCTGTGCAGAAGATCCTAGAAGTGTAATTTTCTTTACAAGGGACTTTATAACTAATCTTTAGGTTTATGGCTTTCATTAAATCATTTTTATCAGCTATGAAGAAGTGCAAACTGTCTGTGATGAAATGAGAGATGATAGAATTCAAAATTTGCAGTTAGAAGTCAGCCAAATAAAAATTATAATATATTGACCCTAGTATTATTGATCTGCTGCCAAATCGGCTCTATGCATTTCAAACTTCCTGTTTACCTGATGTGTATGTTATTGGTGTACATTCGTTCATCAGCACTTTGCCAATTTCTCTGTGAAATTACATTTTTTTCAAACGTGATACAATAAATTATTCAGAATAGGGTCTTTCTTTTGAGAAAGATGAAAACAGCATGTTATTTTGATTCAACAAAAAATATTTTTTGATATATTAGGAAATCAATATATAGAGCACAAGATTAAGTTTAAATTAAAACTAAAAGCCAAATATATTCAAAGAGTTTACAACTTTACAGCAGTAATAAGTTGTATGCGTAGTTGACAATATGAAAGGTACTATTCACTCACGATGAGAAATGTATATAATGTTGTTATTCTCCTTGTTTACATTTTAAAAGTTAATTTTATATCCATGTTTATAGATAATTCAAATATACATGAACTCACTTTTTCAACCTTTGCATTTTGATAAAATATTTTTCAGGGTTACAGATTTTCTAAATAGTGAAACCAGATTTGAATATTCAAAAGCAAGTATGCTTCCTAAATTCTGTTCTGGATGTTCAAGCTGGAAGACAGACATAAGTTCATGTAAAAAAATTATGCATTGATATTTTGACTCCATGCATATTGTAAGTGGGTCAGTTTAAAAAAAAATCTTTTTGTCTTTTCTTACAATAGAGGACTATAGGTCGAAAGGGAAAACACACTCTTCAAGTGTTTCTTTTACTTTTCTACATTTTAATGTTTGCACAGCATAAAATCTCATTGTACTTCATTGCATTCTTTACAGTACCTTGCAAAGATTAAGTAGTATAGATACAGAATATGTCGCAAGTGGCTGTGAAGTGACCTATTTATTTAAAAGTCCAGAAGCAACCTATCCCATGAGTGTGATTCAGAATGTATGTGAACGCTTGCTATTCTATGCACTAAGTAAGGAATGGCAGCAAAGTGACTACTTGATCAGGAAACAAAAGGGCACAGTCTAATGATTCAGAGACATAAGTTCAAAACCCATGTCATGTTTAATGAATTTAATTTCAGTCAATTAAATAAATCTGAATTAAAAGCACAGGACCAAATTTTATCACTCTGTAGATGGCTGGGTTTTGAGTAAATAATATCGACCAAAGAACTATCAGATTGTTGTAAAAGCCCTTCTAATGTCACTTCAGGGGGGAAAAAAATCTGCCATTCTTACTTATTATGGCCCACATGTGAATCCAGACCCACAACAATTTGCATTTGGCACTAGTGTGTTCTTTGAAATTATTTCACAAGTTTCCCCATTGTTAAGAAGCCTGTTCATCACCACCTTTTTTTGGATGCACAATGAATGCTTATCTTTTCATAAAAGCTTACTTCTCTGAATTAATGTAAAAACACCCAGGAATCTCCTCAATCATTCCTGCTTTGAAACTAAGAGTGGAATTTCAACCATACTTCTGAGGCATTTCAGAGGAACTTCTGAGTTCACTTCCACAAAAAGGATATCCTAATTCTTCTTTTTAATTTAAATTAATGGAACACCATTCATGTGACAAGCATTTCTAGTTTATTTTCTGTCCATTTGTTAATTTTCGACGCAGACATTAATACTGGCAATACCATTGTTAATATGGTAGATTCTAGATTAGAGTGGTGCTGGAAAAGCACAGCAGTTCAGGCAACATCCGAGGAGCAGGAAAATCGACATTTCGGGCAAAAGCCCTTCATCAGGAATAATATAATATTGTTAATATTGTAGAACCTATTATAGGAATGATTCCATCTTCTGTTTCCTTATCTCATTTTGTTATGTTGTTGGTAAAATAGATGATCAATTTTTGATTTCTATCATTTTAAAAAAAGAATTGGTATCTTTCATTGACTCAAATAGCTTTAAAAAGGGAAAACACCGATTTAAAATGATCACCTGACTAGTTTGATCTAAAATTTATGAAACTGTCAATAAAGAAGAACAAGTCTAAATTTAAATTAACATGTCATCAAAATAACCAAAGCACAGCCATTCAGATTTTTATCTCCTATTTGACTTCTACTTTCTGAAAGTATCATATATAGAAATAAAAGCCACCTATAGACCATCCAGCTTGGGCAAAATAATTAAGCCAGACATGGGATTACACAAAGGAATGGAGTTTCAGTGAATAGGTTTTGGAGTGGAGCAGAGAGAAGAATGATGGATTCACAACAGCACAACTTTCAGAAGGCTTGTTCCCTGTTTCTCCCTGAGCAGAATTCTTCCAGCCTCGAACAACATGTGCAATGATGGGAAACGTAGAATAATATGACACAGACGAAAAAATGGGCATTCCCATTGTCAAAAAAGTGCCCGATTCCTTTCCCTAATAAGATTTGAAAGGTCTATTTGCAAGTATTATCATCTCATTATCACCCAATCTCACTTTATTTATATGCAGTTGCTAATTTCTCAGGTACTGATGAGAAAATGGTTGAAAATTCCCAACTTCAAAGGCTTGAAGGTAATCTGGTAGTTGGTGTTTGTTGTCTTCTTGAGGTGTCTTGTCCAGCATTCCTCAACATTACGTGGTATGCTCCATTAACAGGGAGCCACTGGTACCAACTGTTCATGCAGGCTGTTACCTGCATGACATGAAAGTAACAGTTTCACCATGTTATAATGGCACACATCAGATTGAATTGTGTAGTTTAGAAATTCAGTACTGTGCTTTGAAGCTATCATTGCAATGCTACTGTCAAGTCTGTCTAAATAGAGGACCAGGAACCTTTGTCATGTGTCGGAACAGGGTACATCTTAGCTTGTTTTCCTAGCTTTGCACCTACGTGGATGCTAACATCATGTTTACCTTTTAGTGCGTGCCATTTGGTTCAGAACTTAGGCTCATTGTAGTTCTGCCCTGTCCTTCCTTTTGGCACTGGCAGAGAGCACAGGCAGCTTGTCATGCTTGGCAGCAATGGTTAGTCAAATAGGTGGACATGTTGCTGTATAGTACCATGCTACATCAATGTCACATCTACATCATGTGGCAAACTCACTGTTTTTGCTTCAACCAAGTGACCACATTTGAAATTCTAAAGAGAATAATCGCTAACCCAGTCAAGGGGGACGATGAGCAATCAGGGTGCTGGTCCATCCTCAGAAGGATGGTGAGGATTTGTGAGTGAGTAAGTAGGAAGCACAGAAACAGGCAGGGGTGGTAGCTTGGGGGAATAGGGTGAGTGTGAGCAACAGAGAGAAGACGCTGTAGACAATATTGGGAATGGTAGACCTTCACCTTGCTGAGAGATGGGTGCCATATCTGAGTTAGTGAGTGAGAGGTGGAAGGAAGAGGCTGATGACACTTACCCTTTGGAAGGCAGAACCCATTAAGGTTCATGTGGCATTGCTGCACATTCTCCCAGATCATGCACTGACCCAGGTGACCATTTCGTATCAAATTGGCAGCATTTGATATTGCATTTTATTTATTTTCTTAGTATTAATAAGTAATAACATGCCCTTCACAAAAATCTTGCTATTGGCTCCTTTATTTTGAGTACATTTTAACTGAACATGGTGTAGAAGTGTGCTAAATGGAATTAAATACTTTTTGCTGTAGTCATTCGAGAAGGTTAAATGGTGAGCTGATTCACCTGTTCATGCCTGGTCACAACAATGTAAAATTTTTTCAAGAGTAATTAATGATAATCTTTAGTACATCCTGGCAAGTTGATAAGCTCCCATTTAAAAATCCAAGTTCTACTCTTTGTAGATCACTTGACAATCCATTATGGTATATGAAATAGGAGTAAGTCATTCAGCCCCTCAATCCTGCTCTGCCATGCAAGGCAATCTTCTGCTTCAATGATGTCGGTTTTTAATGAGCTTAGAGAAGGTTTGTTGCCCAATTAGTACCCTAGGATGGTGGGGAGCTGGAATTAAGGTGGGACACCAGTGAAGTGGTCCACATCTAATCTGAATTGGCAGCCATTTATATGATTGCAATCTGTGCCTGGTATTAAGATTCTGGAGGGTCCTCATCTTCAAAATGCAGGGTAAATGGAAAGATTGGACATTAGGAAATGTGTGGTTATGAAAATGTTATACTGCACAGGACATTTGTTAGCCCAAATTTGCACCATTTTGCTTGAATTGAAGTGCACTGATGCTAGTGTTCTGCTACTCTCTGGTTGTAGCTGGTCAGCTTCTGAGCTTTCCTGAGAGTAATTTCTCCTGGTGAAAATCTTGGGCAGTCAGATGCAAAGCTTCTAATGAGTCCCAAATGTCCTCAACATGTCCATGTAATGAGGTGAGTACTTTACTTGCTCACCCATGAACCCCACCCCGGTTTGGGAAGATCATCAAGGTCCTGCATGGAGGTGGCAGCCTGCATTGCAGGGAGCAGTACATTTCACTGATTCAAGAAAGACAAATCTGGCCCTTTGTGTTGAATACAGACCCTTACTTTAATGAGGAAGAATCCTCTGGACAATGTGCACACTGCTTTTTTTACATTTGTCAACGCAACATGGTTTTTGAACATAGTACAGTGATAGCCCACTTTAGTTGGAAAATACACGATAGAAAAACAATTCAAATGTTTATAGTATGATACAGCTTTGCTGTGGTTCATAGCTGTTGCAACAATCTTTCTGCCTCATCTCCACCCTGCCACTTTCGACTTTAAAATAGATGATGCGCAGGAACTCTCTATCTCTGGAAATAATTTTTTGACATAAATGTTTTAAAGTCGCATAGTCAATTTAAATTGCCCTAAGATTGCAAATACTGGTTTGGCAACAAACCAAAAATCTTACATGCTGTTTTATTCTAATTTTGGATCAATCTCCAGTTGGAATTCAATATAAGGGAGAGTATAATTTACACAGGACTAACTCGCTTTCATTCTAAGACCAGCACTGGAATAATATTTATTCTGGACATGATTATTTCTGGCATCTAACTGATCTTTGTATTTTCCGAAAATAAAACATAACACATCCAAAAATTTATTTTGCATTCGGTGCAGAGTATATTTGTGTCTTTTAAGATTGTAAAAGAATCTGCTTCCTAAATCACCCCCTCTCATTATCATGCAGTGATGCTACAATCACCTTTTGCTTTCCTCTCATTTTCCATTTCCTTTTATTCACTAATTAAACAACTTCCCTACAGTCAGTCCTCACACGATTATTCAAGTGTGAGACCCATGACAAGAGCAAGAATCCCATGAGATGTTTTAATTTATATCATGCAAACATGCAAGAACCCTGGACCTGTGTATTAATAATAATCATAACTCAAAATTTGTATACCACTCATTTTCATAATTGCTGTCCCTCATGTTTGGATGCAAGCAATAGGCCTGGAGTAAAAACATGTGAACCTCATAATCCATTCCTAATGGTCTCCTGGTTGTTTGCACTCTTCTAAGACACATATCATAAATAAATAATTTCCTGGAACTCCTTTTATTAAAGCAATCTTGTTTGCAATGACAAAATTTCACTATATCAGGGGAATAACTGGACCTTGTTGTATAGATTATCAGCAAAATATCTTTATTATAATTGTAGCTTATAGTTCTACATTGATCTCAGTTGATTTAATATGCAGGGATGAATACTAGCAAATAATAACAATGCAGAGAAATTGAAATTAATATGGGAAAATTTTAAAAGTCATGTTGATCGATGTGCCGTGTACCAATGTTTTGTCAATCTCATTGTTTGCCAGGAGACAATTTGACAGACATCCCAAGACTCTTGTATATATCTAGCAACACCTTTCTTTTCAAATAATCTAACAAGTCAAAATTAAATTGAGGAAACAATTCACATGAAAGCCTACAACAAAAATGATTCAGATGAACACAGCATTTATATCCATGAAGTTCATGGTGCAAGCTGGGTTATTAAACAAGATTGAGTTACATTGGAAACTTTACTAATGTAAGCAGACATAGTCCTAACAGGCCTTGTAAAGTTATTTCATACGCTACAGATAAACAGGAAGAAGAATTGTACACAAAACAATCCATGCAGTTGTTATGCAGTCTTCACTGCACAGCCTGAAAAACTATATTCCTCATGAGACTGTCAAAACAGGCTGTCCCTCTTAGTAACCGGTTATAGAGGAGATAGCAGATGCAGAGGGTTAACATGAAGGTGGGAGAGCAAAATACATCACTTGCACTTATATGGCAAGCAATCACTGGACATCTTGGAGTATTTTGCAGTCAATGAAATACTCTTTGCAGTGTACAAATAATGCAAAATTGGGGAAAAAAAACACAGCTAATTTGCACATAGCTGTGCAGTTTGGGGCTAGTTAACTGGGCCATATGAAAGATATAATTAAAGTTTGGGCACTTCAAATTGTCAAATAATAGAGTAAAACAGCTTGCATTTGTGTAGCATCTACAATATAGAAGATTGGCTCCAGATACATCATTGAAGTGCAGTCAGACAAACACATATATTGATCTAGAGCTGATAATATAAGGCACATTGACTAATAGGTTGGTCACAATTTTGAGCTTTGGAAAAGGTCTTAAAAGGGGAAAGGGGAGCAGAATTTTTTAACGAGCCTTGAAAATTATGACCAGTGACAATGAGCTAAGGAGAGAGGAAACCAGAGTGGGAGGAATGCAGATTATTTTTGGTGGAGATTGTAAGGCTAGAGAAGATAATAGAGAACAAGATGGGTGAGGCCATGAGTAAAAGGATGAGGATGAAAATTGTAAATTGGAGGCACTGAGAGACCAGGGGCCAAATTTTCCTGGGAACAGTTGGAACCAAATAGAGGTCAGGCTTAAGACAAAATGGCACTGCACCCAGAGAGAATCCTTCTCAGTTTTTCCCTTAGCCATTTTCCTAAAGGCAAGGAAAATATTCCCCAGAACCTGTCTGCTACTATTAATAAAGGCAAGTGACAGTGCTATGGATTCATTGAGAGCCCATCTCTAGCCAACCTTTTCATTTTCAAGAAGGCAGTCATGTTTTGGCAGTTGTTAGGTTTTACATTTGGCTCACATAGACATAATCCATGGATTGGAGGCAGGAAGGATTTGTTACATCAAATAAAATGGCTCATCATTGAATACTGTTGCGTGAATTGTGTCTTTGTTTCTTAAGTGAGCCATGATGGTGTGACGATTGGAAGATGTAACTATCCATTCAACAGTGTGTTGCCAGATTCTTAGCTCTTCTAATTAGAAAGTTTGCAAATAAAATATCATCAGTGCAAACGCGGAAAAGTCTATGAATGAGGTTATCCAATGAAAACAAAAGACATACATCATTTCACACTATTGAAAGGCAGCTGAGCATGATAACAATGTAAAAATGTTGAACCTTTTTCCAGGATGTATACTTTCACCTGAGACATCGATGAGATAATAATTTTGAGACTAGTTTGTTCATTTGGAGAGGAGTATGGGCCACGTTTAAGGATGGTGAGGAAGCAAGTGTAAGGGTTAAAATGTTCTGTGGAGTGAGGTTTGGCAGCAAGGGTTAGCAAGGTGGGATAAGGCTAAATGGTGTGCAAGGTGAAAGGGTGGGGGCACGTGGATTATTTTGGAAAAATCGGGCTGATGTTTTTTGGTAACAAGTGTAAGCCTTTAACCTTCCTTGCCTGGGATCAATCTTTTTCATCCCCTCCTTGGGCTGGCAGTCAGAGGTGACAGGTTCATCTCCAGGCCACGTAAAGTAACAGCTGTTGGAAAATCTTGTTTCTTGGCAGCCTGGCAATGGAGGTGAATTTGTGACCTTGGGATTCGTTCTGCCTTCCAATCTCTGTCTTCCAAGATGAAATGCTACTCAGAGGTCATTGCAGGTCAATGAAAACTGAGATTAGGGACTGAAACATACAGGCCATTCAGTGAGTGGGCAAACAGGCAGTTGGCCCCACTCTCAGAGACTGTTGGCAGCATGCCTGCACTTACTGAGGGTCTGAGTGACAGTACAGCCACATTAAACATAAGCAATAGGAGCAGGAGTAGGGCCCTTGGCCCATCAGGCCTGCTCTGCCATTCAGTAAAATCATGGCTGATCTTTTCATGGACTCAGCCTGCTCACCATAAATCTTAATTCCATTACTATTCAAACATTGACCTATCTTTGCCTTAAAAACATTGAATGAAATGGCCTAAACTGCTTCACTGGGCAGGAATTCCATTAATTCACAGCCCTTTGGGTGAAGAGGTTCTTTCTCAACTCAGTCCTATATTTGCTCCCCCCTTACTTTGAGGCTATGACTCCTAATTCTATTTTCACCTACCAGTGGAAACAGCCTCCCTGCTTCTATCCTATTTATTCCCTTCATAATTTTATACGTTTCTATAAGATTCCCCCTCATCCTTCTAAATTCCAATGAATAAAGTCCGAGTGTACTCAATCTCTCCTCATAAGCCAACCCTCCTAACTCCAGAATCAACTTAGTAAAACTCCTCTGCACCCTGTACAGTGCCAGTACATCCTTTCTCAAGTAAAATTGCTCTTTTAACTGTGTCCAGAAATTTGAAGAATTTTAAATGTTCCTGAACAAGTAAGGAGCTGAAACGTGTGGAATGTTTTGTTCAAATTTATTTTTATGAAATTCAAACATTTACCAAACCTTTGTTGAACTTGCCAAGTAATTGCTACGAGTTGGCAATTCTCAGTATTCTGTGTTCTGTTCACACTCCTAAGTACACTCTGCTCACCCATAGGAGAAAATATCACTGTCCGAAAAATCATCTTACAAAGGAAACTGAAAGGCAAGTGTCCACCAACATTGCCAATCTGACTTGAATGTTTTCCTAGAGATTATGCATCCAGTCAAAACGCTTTTTTGTTTCCATCTCCATTAATGTTACAACCAGCAAATGTTTCAAGAAAAAAGCCAAAATGAAGACAGACCAATTCTTAATGTCCTCATGATATTTCCCTGTGGATAACAACAGCAGTGTCCAGGTGATTACTCTTTAATTGCTCTCAGTTGTGGTGCAGTACTGAGTGGTGGCATACAACTTCAAGATTGTTTCAAATGGCTGTGGTAGCATTATGATAAAATGTTCAATCCTTGCCTATGTGACAATCCAATGTTTTTACTGAGGGTGTCCTACACTATCAGTGCTGGTGTCTCTCAGATGCAAGGCTCAATCAAGTTCCCATCAGCTCTGTCAGCATTACTTTGAAGAAGAGGAGGTGAGTTCTCCACAGTGTACTCAGCACCATTTATTCTTCAAACAACACAGTGTATTGCCACATCAGTGGGTTGTAGCTTGTCTCTCAACACATCAACTACATGACATCTAATTGTTATTTGTAGGAGCTTACTCTCCAAAAAATGGATGCTGTGTGTCATATGTTACAAGATACAATCTGCTTCCATAAATACAAAATTACCTGTAAAGTGCTTACAGATGCCCTGAGGTCATGGAAGGTGCTACGTATTGCTTAATATTGATGTTTTTATGTTGTTTTCATGTGAGTGAGTTCTACAAGTGTGCATTTTGCAAATTTGGTTTAGGAGAAATGCAATAATGTTGGGTATAATAATAGTATAATAATATAATAATGCAATAATTTTCAGTTGATCATGCAGGAGACATACTTGATGGCCTGACAAACATCTTGCAACATATTAAGGTTATCACCATGTCACTTTTTTAAATGACAGTGCTTGGATCAGGAATGGACACTAGATGATCACATCAGGAGTGTTTTGTAATGTAAGTATACTATTAAAAGAATTTAGTATTCCTTTTCTGCTGAGTTAATTTTGGTAGGCAGTGAATAATGAGCTGTTAAACTGACCTGTATAGATAAGCAGCTAACAGATAGCCTTTGCAAAGGCGAGAATTAAAGCTGTTAATCTGTTATTTAAGTGACTGGACTTAAAAGCTGCAAACTTCAATATAAATAATTCTTACCACATTACATAGTGGTTAAAAGTCGCTTTTAAATTCTGCAGTCTGCAAGAGAATGATACTTGTAAACGAGTTTCAAGTGTTCATTTTGCTAAAACCTGTTTCTTTATCTTGTTGTGGAGAAGGTTTGTGTGGACTTCAGCAGGATATTTGTACCTGATGAGACCATACTAATGTTAGATCACTTTACAGAAGAACTGGACATAGATAATGCAGTACTGAAGGACTCAACAGAGTCACATGCCGCAGTACTGTGATTCTATCATGAAAATGCCTCAGAAAGGTATATTGCAGACTAGCTGTGAGATATAACGTGACAAATACCAAGGGTAGGGATCCTTTACCAATATGCTGTGGTAGGACAGTCTACACATCTGGGATCCACCTATCATTTTTCTACAAGGTTCTTTGGCCACATAATTCTACTTTCTGCTGGTTTTTCTCAATGTTTCTCTCTGACCACGCAAGTCCACTTTTAATAATTTTGCTTCTCTACACATCTCATTATCACCTCTTTTTTTTTCTCACACCATTATCTACTTTAACTTTTAATCATACCTACCCAACATACTATCATAGACTTTTCCTTTTATTCTTTCCCTACCTCCTTTCCCTGACTCTACACCTACTGAAAAGCTTATACATTTCTAAAGTGACTTCAAACTCAATTTTTCTCTCTCCACAGATGCTACCATGAGCTGCTGAGTATTGCGAGTGTTTGCTGTTTTTATGGGGAGTAAACAAAGTAAGCTTAAATAGGGTTACTTGATCAAGGAAGTGCTGGATGCCTTGAAATGCATAAAGGTGGATAAATCCCCAGGTGCAAATGTGTTGCTGGTCAAAGCACAACAGGCCAGGCAACACATTTGCAGCTGTGATCTCCAGCATCTGCAGACCTCATTTTTTACTCGATAAATCCCCAGGACCTGATCAGGTGTACCCGAGAACTCTGTGGGAAGCTAGAGAAGTGATTGCTGGGCCTCTTGCTGAGATATTTGTATCAACGATAGTCACAGGTGAGGTGCCAGAAGACTGGAGGTTGGCTAATGTGGTACCACTGTTTAAGAAGGGCTGTAAAGACAAGCCAGGGAACTATAGACCAATGAGCCTAAGGTTGGTGATGGGCAAGTTGTTGGAGGGAATCCTGAGGGACAGGATGCACATGTATTTGGAAAGGTAATGACTGATTAGGGATAGTCAACATGGCTTTGTGCGTGAGAAATCATGTCTCACAAACTTGATTGAGTTTTTTGAAGAAGTAACAAAGAAGATTGATGGGGGCAGAGCAGTAGATGTGATCTTTATGGATTTCAGTAAGGCGTTCGACAAGGTTCCCCATGGGAGACTGATTAGCAAGGTTAGATCTCATGGAATACAGGGAGAACTAGCCATTTGGATACAGAACTGGCTCAAAGGTAGAAGACAGAGGGTGGTGGTGGTAGAAGGTTGTTTTTCATACTGGAGGCCTGTGACCAGTGGAGTGCCACAAGGATCGATGCTGGATCCTCTACCCTCTACTTTTTGTCATTTACATAAATGGTTTGGATGTGAGCATAAGAGGTACAGTTAGTAATTTTGCAGATGACACCAAAATTGGAGGTGTAGTGGACAGCAAAGAGGGTTACCTCCGATTACAACAGGATCTGGATCAGATGGACCAATGGGCTGAGAAGTGGCAGATGGAGTTTAATTCAGATAAATGTGAGGTGCTGCATTTTGGGAAAGCAAATCTTAGCTGGACTTTACACTTAATGGTAAGGTCTTAGGGAGTGTTGCTGAACAAAGAGACCTTGGAGTGCAGGTTCATAGCTCCTTGAAAGTGGAGTCGCAGGTAGATAGGATAGTGAAGAAGACGTTTGGTATGCTTTCCCTTATTGGTCAGAGTATTGAGTACAGGAGTTGGGAGGTCATGTTGCAGCTGTACAGGACATTGCTTAGGCCACTGTTGGAATATTGTGTGCAATTCTGGTCTACTTCCTATTGGAAAGATGTTGTAAAACTTGAAAGATTTCAGAAAAGATTTACAAGGATGTTGCCAGGGTTGGAGGATTTGAGCTAATGGGAGAGGCTGAACAGGCTGGGACTGTTTTCCCTGGAGGGCTGAGGCTAAGGCTGAGGGGTGACCTTATAGAGGTTTACAAAATTATGAGGGGCATGAATAGGATAAATAGACAAAGTCTTTTTCCTGGGAAGGGGAGTCCAGAACTAGGAGGCATAGGTTTAGGGTGAGAGGGGAAAGATATAAAAGAGACCTAAGGGGAAACTTTTTCACGCAGAGGGTGGTATGTGTATGGAATGAGTTGCCAGAGGAAGTGGTGGAGGCTGGTACAATTGCAACATTTAAGAGGTATTTGGTTGTGTATATGAATAGGAAGGGTTTGGAGGGATATGGGCCGTGTGCTGGCAGGTGGGACTAGATTGGGTGGGATATCTGGTCAGGTTGGGCTGAAGGTCTATTTTCATGCTGTACACCTCTATGACTCTAAGGAGGTTGTTTGATTTGTCCACCCTTTGGCAATCCATCTAAGATAGAAAAAAATTTTTGTTTTGATTTATTATTGTCACTGGCACCTACAGTGAAAAGTTGTTTTGTGTGCAGTACAGGCAAATCAGATCATATACAAAGTGCATAAGGGTAATAGAACAGAGTGAGGAATACAATGTTACAACTGTAGAAAAGGTGCACAAAGAGCAAGGTCAACATTAAATCCCCAGGCCATTCTCTTTGAAAATAACACCAATAGAGAAAAAGCCATTGGCACTTGGAAGACATAAAAATTAGGCATGCTTCTAAACCAGTATAATTGAAGGAGAGACACTAATGATTACTGATTATTTTTATCAAGTATATTTTCAACTAAAATAAAAGCCATAGGAGTCCCATTGTGGTTAAAGATTAACTAACATTAGAAAACTACCCATTACATTGTGAATATAAAACCTGAACATATTCTGTTCTCATTAAGCATCCACACAGGGAGACAGGTCCTGAATAAAATCAAGGAAGAAACTCTTGTTAATATTTCACCTCCTGAGGCTCCCTGGAGACAGGTCAGGGATGGGGTTGGGAGTCAAGAGGAAGTGTCACTGGTAAGGGAAGGGTGCAGTGAAAGGATCACCGTAGTCATTTACTCCCCCCCCCCCCCCCCCCCCCCCCCCCCCCCCACCCCCGTCATTTCTATTGCCACTTCCAGTTAGACACTAACGTTCCTTTGAAGGAGAAACCTACCAACCCTACCTCCAGGAGGATGCAGGTGTTGCTGGATGGTCATTGGGAAGCTCTAACCTCCATCCATGTGGGAGAATCCCACAAATACTACTGCAATCCAGTGCTCTCAGGGCTAATAACCTTCAAAGTTTGTGAGAAGATTTGAAGCTTGGGTGCTTGTTGTTGTGGTTCTGTTCGCCGAGCTGGGAGTTTTTGTTGCAAACGTTTCGTCCCCTTTCTAGGTGACATCTTCAGTGCTTGGGAGCCTCCTGTGAAGTGCTTCTGTGCTGATTCCTCCGGCATTTATAGTGGTTTGAATCTGCCGCTTCCGGTTGTCAGTTGCTGTCCGCTGCAGTGGCCGGTATATAGGGTCTAGGTCAATGTGTCTGCTGATAGAATTTGTGGATGAGTGCCATGCCTCTAGGAATTCCCTGGCTGTTCTCTGTTTGGCTTGCCCTATAATAGTGGTGTTGTCCCAATCGAATTCATGTTGTTTGTCATCTGAGTGTATGGCTACTAGGGATAGCTGGTCGTGTCGTTTCGTGGCTAGTTGGTGTTCATGGATGCGGGTTGTTAGCTATCTTCCTGTTTGTCCTATGTAGTGTTTTGTGCAATCCTTGCATGGGATTTTGTACACTACGTTGGTTTTGCTCATGCTGGGTATCGGGTCCTTTGTCCTGGTGAGTTGTTGTCTGAGAGTGGCTGTTGGTTTGTGTGCTGTTATGAGTCCTAGTGGTCGCAGCAGTCTGGCTATCAGTTCAGAAATGCTCCTGATGTATGGGAGTGTGGCCAATCCTTTGGGTTCTGGCATGTCCTCATTTCGTTGTCCTTCCCTTAGGCATCTGTTGATGAAATTGCGCGGGTATCCATTTTTGGTGAATACCTTGTATAGGTGTTCTTCTTCCTCTTTTTGTAGTTCTGGTGTGCTGCAGTGTGTTGTGGCCCTTTTGAATAATGTCCTGATGCAACTTTGTGTGTGTTGGGGTGGTTGCTTTCAACTCACCAGGACAAAGGACCCGATACCCAGCATGAGCAAAACCAACGTAGTGTACAAAATCCCATGCAAGGACTGCACAAAATACTACATTGGACAAACAGGAAGACTGCTAACAACCCGCATCCATGAACACCAACCAGCCACGTAACGATATGACCAGCTATCCCTAGTAGCCATACACTCAGATGACAAACAACATGAATCCGATTGGGACAACACCACTGTTATAGGGCAGGCCAAACAGAGAACAGCCAGGGAATTCCTAGAAGCATGGCACTCATCCACAAATTCTATCAACAGACACATTGACCTAGACCCTATATACCGGCCACTGCAGCGGACAGCAACTGACAACCGGAAGCGGCAGATTCAAACCACTATAAATGCGGAGGAATTAGCACAGAAGCGCTTCACAGGAGGCTCCCAAGCACTGAAGATGTCACCTAGAAAGGGGATGAAACGTTTGCAACAAAAACTCCTAGCTCGGCGAACAGAACCACAACAGCTAATAACCTTTCTAAGTACATCAGAAATCCGTCTAATCAGCCATCACAAAATCGTAGAATCCAGCAATGTGGAAGCAGGCCATTAGGCCTAACAAGTCCACATCAACCGTCCAAAGAGTAACCCATCTACTTCCCCTATTACTGTACATTTACCCCTGACTAATGCACCTGATCTATACACCCCTGAACACTATGGACAATTTAGTATGGTCAATTCACCTGGCACGATGTCTTTGGATTGTGGGAGGAAACGGGAGCACCCGGAAGAAATCCATGCAGCCATGGTGAGAGAGTGCAAACACCACACAGATAGTGTGCCTGAGGCTGGAATTGAACCCAGGTCCTTCGCACTGCAAGGCAGTAGTGCTACCCTCTGAGCTACTATGCCGCCCCAGTGGGCAGGTTTCCCGCATCAGACCTTTCCTGTCATTGATTAAATTGTGGAAGAGGAGTGGGGTGTTAAGTGGGCACCTCTGTGATTTTTGTAGGTTTGCCTGTCATTTAGTCTGCTCCAACGCGGTCTCTTAAATTCCAGGTTCCATCCCAGTACCCAGTAACAATATCTCACATAAATACTTGTGCGATTCATTCCTATGGCCAATGGTTGACAATACAGCAGTGACTCAAGAGGGTTGGAATATAAAAGCACCATTGTGCTACTGAGACTTTACAAAGCTCTGGTTAGGCCCCATTTGGAGTACTGTGTCCAGTTTTGGTCCCCACACCTCAGGAAGGACATACTGGCACTGGAACATGTCCAGTGGAGATTCACGCGGATGATCCCTGGAATGGTTGGTCTAACATATGAGGAACAGCTGAGGATCCTGGGATTGTACTCATTGGAGTTTAGAAGATTAAGGGGAGATTTAATAGAGACTTACAAGATAATACATGACTTGGAAAGGGTGGACGCTAGGAAATTGTTTCCGTTAGGCGAGGAGACTAGGACCCATGGACACAGCCTTAGAATTAGAGGGGGTCAATTCAGAACAGAAATGCGGAGACATTTCTTCAGCCAGAGAGTGGTGGGCCTGTGGAATTCATTGCCGCAGAGTGCAGTGGAGGCCAGGATGCTAAATGTCTTCAAGGTAAATATTGATAAATTCTTGATGTCACAAGGAATTAAGGGCTACGGGGAGAATGCTGGTAAGTGGAGTTGAAATGCCCATCAGCCATGATTGAATGGTGGACTCGATGGGCCGAATGGCCTTGCTTCCACTCCTATGCCTTATGGTCTTATGGACTGGGTATCCATGAGACAAAATGAGAGCATAAACATTCCTCCAGAGCCAAGCTTAGAAACATGTCTGGTTCTTAAATGGAAATGCTGTTGAAACATATAAAATGGCACATCTAAGCATTGTGTCAGCTGACATGCTGAATCACAAGTGGTAAATGTATCCTAAATCTCAGGGCAGAAAGTCTTGGGAAGTAGGTGACTTTCTGACTTACATTCTGCCTCTTAATACTCTGATAATATGAATAGACTAATAGATTTCTGAATTCAGTGGAAAGTGAAATTGAGTAGGGTATATAATCTAGCCTAAATCCTTCAATTTCTGGGTGCAGAGGTCAAGTCAAAAGGGTCTGCAACCTTTCGAAGGTAAATCATTCAGCATTGACAACATTTCCCATTTTTGTATACATCGCAACTTTGTTCCTAAATACAAAATTGAACTATTACCATAACATTAATAGAGTCACAGATAGAGAGAGCAGTCTCCAGCTTGATTTGATTCTGTTAAGATGTGGCCATAGTAACCTCCATTATCTTATTGATACAAGGTGTTGCTCCGACAGTGAAATTCAGTTGTCATTGCTCTTTCCCCTGCTGATTACCGAGCTGGATAAATTGCATCAATGATCATCCATCAAGCCAGTCTGATGTTGGTCATAGCTATCGCTCCGATCCAATAGCGGTTGATCATGTAATGATTTAAGCCTGAACTTTCAGCAGAGTAAGGGTCTTGCCTGCCAGCCTGGGATTCTCTGTGAATCTGAAATCTATGGCTACATAGTGCATGCTCTCCACTTTCCTCTTCTCCCCTGTGCATAATCCTCCATGCTGTGGCCCAATTTGAACTCAATTAGCAAGCCTGAAACCTGAACAGAAGTTGCAGAGGTCTGGATCAGCAGATGAGGGCCATTTTATCCCACTGATGACCCAGCTTGTCCCTGGCCAAAGTAATGAATTATGGATGTATCTGTGTGATTTGATATCACTGAGAATTGAGTTGTACTGTGTGTATGTGCAGAATGGCGGGGGTCGGGAGGTTGAATTCACAGTCGACGACATCTCATAACTGGAAAATTGGCTGCTTTCCAGACAGTAGAGTTAAGACTATAATGCTGACAATACTGTCCTTTATTGTTGCATCTGCCTTAGCACTAAGTTACGTCTCATTAATTTAAATTCCAAAGCTATTTTTCTTCTTTCATTTGCAGGTGCTATAGACATCTAGGAGAAAATATCTTTAATGTACGTATCTACTAATATCCAACATTATCTTTCTGAAAATTTGTTATGGCAATATGAATGGACCCCTGGGGGCAAAACTGTCATTCAAACACCAATCATTATTTTTTCAATGGGAGTTTAATTCAGTTCATTGGTCTCGGTATTGCAAGAAAACAGGGAGATTGACCTGAAATTAAAACTGGGGCATTCAGGTGTGGTTTCAGACTTACAGCATTTATTCACACTGAAGGTATCTGGAATTCTCTTATTCAAAAAGTTGCTGTTGTCATAAAGTCACAATTTGAAACCTGAAATTCTTCGATTTTTACTCAGCCAGACAACTGATCTGGCTGGATGGAGTTAAGACCAGCTACAATTCAGAGGACCAGAGATACTGGAAGTATCTCTTTGCGAATATTTTTCTGGGTTTACACTTTTGTTTGTAATTATACATTATCTCATCACTTTCCCTTTTATGGGGCATGGTGGGTTATCAAGAGGGATTCATTTCTGATGAAGAACTTATGCTTGAAATGTCAACTCTTCTGCTCCTCGGATGTTGCATGATCGACTGAGCTTTTCCAGCGCCACACTTTTTGATGATGGTAGCTTATCACACTGTCGTATTGCCTTTGCATTTGAATATAAATCACAAGTGACAGCGTGACGCTCTGCACACCCTGCCAATGACAAGATTCCTACCTGAAGAAAGAATATACAACCTTAACCTGATTCCCAGAGTGCACGAGACAACAGCTCACAACCTCTCAAATTAACACTAGATTGTCAATTTCATTTGTATGTTTGAAGCCAGACTGGTATATAAAATACAAATGATGCTGACGTTACTCTTTTACAGGTTGAGTTGAGGCTCCTGTCCTGGAGGAGCTGAAGCTTTAATCTGTAGCTGACAACAGTGCTTTGTTTGAGCTTGGAAAGCTTTGTTGTGGTGTTGAATGCCTAAAATGAGGAAATATTTTATTCCCAGTGTTTGACATTCCACCTATTGCTTTGAACTTTGTCTATAAAAGAAAAGGTATTTGGGTGCTAGCAGATGTAGAAGAAGCAATCTGGAGTTAAGAACGTGTTGAACCTGAGTTTAAAACTGTGTCAGTGAGTTCAGCCAGAGCAAAAGGATGAATAAAAAAGTTGGAGACTGTTGGAAGGATCTATTTGTTTTTGCTGGAGTGACTCCTCCATATCAGTCTCATCTATGAATTACAGTTTGGCGTGATTAAACATCCACAACAGTGGAATTCCCAATAGTTCAGAGGGCCCACCACTCTATAACAGAAATTGCCAAAGTATCACAACAGCAATACAGGAATCACTTTAAAGGAACCAATGCACCCAAAAGGTCATGATTTTCAGTAGATAACTGTTGGAGGCAGGGTGGAGGGCTGCCCTGAACACCCCTAACTCCATGGCACTGTATTGTTACATCCGAGAGCTAACTACCACTTGTTGGCCTCTGGAAAGTGATGCTACAATGCATAGACAGAAGAAATCTGTTCAGGGGATTGTGTCCTATTGTCCCAATCTTTGCATGTGATAGGTGAAGGAGAGGGGCAGGCAGTGATGACCATATGCAGGGGAGGGGGAGAGAGGAGTGCCTAGCTGAGGCAATAAGGCTGCAATAGTTACAAATCTCCCACCATGATTCTGTTCATTTCTGGGTGCGATCCAGGAAGCAAATCCTATCATCTTTCATGAGTATTTAACTGGTTCTAAAATCATGGCAAATAATGTTTTTGATGGGTACTATTTTATTGCACCTGATACATGCCTGTGATGAGAGTTGTGACAACAATATTGTAAGTATGAAATTGAATAAGAGACGCTCAACAGTGGACATTCATAAGTTGGAAAAAGGTAGCTTTTTGTTTCATTCTAAGAGGCATTTTAAAAAACTCCTTTTTAAAATATTCACCAACACCTTTTGTAATGTATTATTGCAATATTTGTTATTGCACCAACTAATGATAAGGAATACCTCACTATTCATCAATGAAATTAATGTCTTAATTTTTTCAGGTGTTTACAGTTTTAAGCATGTTTTAGCAAGGATTCCCTTTAAACTCCATTCCATTTGAAATAAAAGCTAACAGACTATTTCCCTATCATATTACCTGCTGATCTTGGATGTTAGCTTCATCTGATTCACTAATAGCCTTTAGAGAAGGAAATCTGCATCCTTATTTGGCCTGGCCTGTTTATGACTTCAGACCCACAGCAACGTGGTTGATTCTTAACTGCCCTCTGAAATTTGTCAGGTATGATTTCTCCTTTATTAGTCCTTGTTGATTCCCCCTAATCATCATGTGCAATTCTGAATGCTCTGTTATTACATTCTTAATAATGGGGGCTCTAACATTTTCCCAATCACAGATGTTTCATGCTGCCATGCTTTTTTATATTTTTCCTTACACTTTCCTTACACTCTTGAAAACCTACCCCATGACCAACATTTGGCTCATGTGAGTTGCATTTTTGTTTTAGAGACTGGTAATGGGATTTCGGAAATTTCACAATTTAGCACATTGACTTCAGGAGAAAGTTCCTTCTTAAGTCACCTATACGAGATGAAACCTTAACTGGATTTTCTGGAAAATAGAGCTAGCCTGGGAATACACAAGTAAACCATACTTCAGTAGCTTGCTTTGAGCAACAAGGAGAGAGAAGGCAACATGGACTGAATGTAGTAAGGATTCCTGATGAAGGGCTTCTGCCCGAAACGTCAGATTTTCCTGCTCCTCGGATGCTGCCTGAACTCTACTCCAGAACTGGTTTCTAGCATCTGCAGTCATTGTTTTTACCCTGTAGTAAGGATATGGAAAACTCCTCTCTCATTTCCCTAAACTCAATCTCCGTAAACTGGTGCCAGCGAAATCAGAATTTTGAAAACCTTTGTTGACTGAGGCATCAAAGCTATCTGCAAGCTTCACCAGTACTGAGGAAACATGACACCAGCCAAGTAACTGGGATAAACCAACAGGAGGCTGGAAGAAGATAGCAAGCCAGGCAGCATCAGGTGGTGGAGAGGTCAACTCTAAGGAGCTCCTGTCTGTCTAACCATTGTATTCTATTAGCAGGGCAGTCAAGCTGAAGAGGACAGGGCTGCAAGCTTGTTTGTTTCAAATGGTGTCTATTAATAATTCACAGAAATGACTGGTAACTACTATGACAGAATGCCAGGTATATTGCCATACATGCAACTTGCACACAGTTCAATAGGTTTCCTTCAGGAAGAAGTTTAGTACTTTCTATAGTGTAACTCCACACGAAAGTTGATTGGCAGTGCAGGATGGTGGGAAAATATAAGTTCTTCCTTCTTTGGTCATTTCATTGATTAATGTTTCTAAGAAACATCACAGGAACTATGCGGCTTTGGTCAACATAACTGACTTCCACAGAACAGATTGTGGTGCAGAAGTCAAAATGACAAAAGGATGATCCCATTTTTCCAGCCTCAGAAATAATTTTCTGCGTATACTCTGCACATACTGTTTTCATTCACGACATGTCAAACCTGGGATATTGGTCAGCTTCAAACTTCACTAATCAGTACTTTAGAAGTAGAGACAAGGTGAAGGGTATTCCTGATGAAGGGCTTTTGCCCAAAATGTCAATTTTCCTCCTCCGTGGATGCTGCCTGACTTGTTGTGCTTTTCTAGCACCACTCTAATCTTGACCCCGACTAGAGACAAGATGTCAAGCAGGGGACATGGGTGTATTGCTAAGATCTGCTGGTGTTTAAGACATGTCCACACTGAGCGCACTGGAAATGGCAAGTAACAAAACAAGTGGAGCCTTCACACTTCAACTCAACTTGGTTAACCAGATTAAAAATGAAAGACAGTCAATTTCTTTCATTGAAAAAGATGTAAAATTGACTCTCCTTCATTTTTAATCTGGTTAGCGAAGTTTAATTGAAGTGTGAAGACTCCATTTGTTTTGTTACTTGCTCTTTACAGTCTGGTCAGTGTGGACATGTCTTAAACACCAGCAGATCTTGGCAATACAGCCCACATCCCCTGCTCGACATCTGGTCTCTAGTGAAAGTTGAAGCTGATCAATATTCCAACTATAACATGTCGTGAATGAAAACAGTATGTGCTGAGTATACGCAGAAAATTACTTCTGAGGCTGGAAAAATGGGATAATCTTTTTGTCATTTTGACTTCTACACCATAATCTGTTTTGCGAACATCAGTCATGTTGACCAAAGCCCCACAGTTCCTGCAATGTTTCTCTGAAACGTTACTAATCAATGAATATGACCAAAGAAGGAAGAACTTATATTTTCCCACCATCCTGCACTGTCAATCAACATTTTAATGTAATTTTATGTGGATTTACACTATAGACATTACTAAGATTCTTCCTGAAGTAAACCTATTGACTTGTGTACAAGATGCATGCGTGGCAATGCACATGGCATTCTCTGTCATAATAGTTACCAGTCATTTCTGTGAATTATTAATAGACACCATTTGAAACAAACAAGTTTGCAGCCCTGTCTTCTTTAGCTTGACTGCCCTGCTGATAGAATACAATGGTTGCTCTTACAGGTGCTCCTTAGAGATTTGCTCTCATCACTGCAAACAGATAAGGAAGGCTCCAAAGCTACAGAGAATTCCATGTCCAACAGCAGGATACCATTGCCTAGAAGGTATCTCGAAGTTCAGTCAATAAACTGCTACCATGTCTGTAATCTATAACCTAGTCCCACTGTTGTAAATTAATCTCAAGCATGAAGGAATATCAATTTCCCGAGCACTGAAAAGGCAAGCATATTCAATCTTTGTATGGAAACACATGAAAAAGCCTATAGTGCAGTCCGTACATGAGTTTAACACAACCTGACACTTCAATATTATTACTACCTTAATACAGTCCTTAAGAGAATGATAGCGTTGCCACTCAAATATCATGTTCCATGAAGGTAAAATGATTTTAGATGGTCTACAAGACTGACTGCTTTGGGTGCTTAAAACAATGACCATCGCGAATAGGTCTATCCAAGAAAGAAAGTGATTAAAATAAAGTTTAGCTCTATTAAGTCATATTAAAATGTATTTTTTATCCTGAAGATATTAATTTATTTATAAGGCTTAAGATAAATAGTAGCAAATTTATAATTTTTATATCTAAGATTTATAACCATCTAGAAAAGAATGATCTGATCAGGGACAGTCAGCACGGTTTTGTGAAGGGTAGGTCATGCCTAACGAATCTTATTGAGTTTTTTGACAAAGTGACCAAACAGGTAGATGAGAGTAAACTGGTTGATGTGGTGATGTGGATTTCAGCAAGGTGTTCGATAAGGTTCCCCACAGTAGGCTATTGTACAAAATGCGGAGGAATGGGTTTGTGGGAGACATAGCAGTTTGGATCAGTAATTGGCTTGCTGAAAGAAAACAGTGGATTGTAGTTGATGGAACGTGTTCATCTTGGTGTCCAGTTACTAGCGGGTAACCGCAAGGGTCGGTGTTGGGTCCACTGTAGTTCGTCATTTTTATAAATGACCTGGATGAGGGCTTAGAAGGGTGGGTTAGTAAATTTACAGACGACACTAAGGTTGGTGGAGTTGTGGATAGTGATGAAGGATGTAGTAGGTTGCAGAGAGACATAGTAGGATGTAGTAGGATGCAGATCTGGACTGAGACGTGCAAATGGAGTTTTATGTGGACAAGTGTGAGGTGATACAGTTTGGAATGCAAAATACTGGGCTAATTGTAGGATTCTTGGCAGTGTAGATGAGCAGAGAGATCTCGGTGTCCATGTGCACAGATCCCTAAAAGTTGCCACCCAGATTGACAGGGTTGTTAAGAAGGCATACAGTGTTTTGGCCTTTATTAATAAAGGGATTGATTTCCAGAACCAGGAGGTTATGCTGCAGCTGTACAAAGCTCTGGTATGGCCACACTTGGAATATTGTGTACAATTCTGGTCACCGCATTATAAGAAGGATGTGGAAGCTTTGGAAAGGGTGCAGAGGAGTTTTACTAGGATGTTGCCCGGTATGGAAGGAATACCTTACAAGGAAAGGCTGAGGGCCTTGAGGCTGTTCTCGTTAGAGAGAAGAAGGTTGAGAGTTGACCTAATAGAGACATACAAGATAATCAGAGGGTTAGATAGGGTGGACAGAGAGAGCCTTTTTCCAAGTATGGGGATGGCAAACACGAGGGACACAACTTTAACGTGAGGGGAGATAGGTACAAGACAGATGTCAGAGGTAGTTTCTTTACTCAGAGAGTAGTAAGGGTATGGAATGCTTTGCCTGCATCGGTAGTAGATTCGCCAAGTTTAAGTGCATTTAAGTCGTCATTGGACAGGTAAATGGACATATATGGAATAGTGTAGGTGGGATGGGCTTCAGTTAGGATGACAGGGCGACCCAACATCGAGGGCCGAAGGGCCTGTACTGCGCTGTAATGTTCTATGTACAAAGTGACATATTGTTAAGGACATTTGAAGTTATGAAGAAATCTAGCAAAGAACATAACCAGTACATTAACTTTAAATTAAAGTATGTAAGAGGTAAAATATTAAACAAACAATGGTTACATTTGCAAACTTATTGACACAGCCTTGTTTGTTAATTTTTTTTCCCCTGGGATATTTTCAAATATAGGAATGGTGTGCCAGCATTATGCATTTACAACTGTCATATGGTTCTCTTATCAAATATCAACTTTGGCCAGTCGTTACAGAAACAGTACACATGTCAATTATCATCAATATCTTATGCTGAGTATACATTTTTTTCAATGGCTTCAAGAACATGTGAACAAATAATATCAAATTGAGTTTAAAATATTTCTGATTAACAGTTTCCAAACGTTATCGAAATATGTGGTTGTTGTAACGTTTCCAACGACGTCCACTTATTCAAAGTAAAAGCTGATTTCAAATTTCTATTTTAAAAATTGACATCCTGTCCTTATATAGAATAATTTTGAATTTGATAAAAATATTCCATCCTAATAATTTGGAATATATTTTCATTATATATTTTATTCTATAGCATGTGAATATTCAAGAGTTTTTGACATTTTGACAGAACAGGAAGAAAGGAATAGTAGGTAATGTAGCTCTGCTAATAAACAATGACATTAGTACAGTCGTGAAAAATGATCTTGACTTGAAACATTAAGATGGAGAATCGGTTTTAGTGAAGATAAGAAACAGCAAAGGATAGACTCACTGTGAGGATTAGGTCATTGGCCTCCTAATAATAGGACAGAGTACAAATCTAGAAATTGTGGGACTTATAAGAAAGGTCGAGAATGCGGTGCTGGAAAAGCACTGCAGGTCAGACAGCATCTGAGGAGCAGGAGAATCGACGCTTTGGGCATAAGCCCTTCATCAGCAATGACTCACTTTCTCCTTTATAAGAAAGGTGCTGAATTTAATGATGGGTGATTTTATATAAATTGAACAAAACAAATTGGCAAACATAGACTTGAGGATGAATTCATGGACTCTATTCAGGGCAACTTTGAACAATATGTCTGGAACCAAACAGGGAACAGGCAACTTTTAAACTTGGTTGTGTGTGATGTAACCAGATTAATCTCACCATAAAGGATTCTCTAGACAAGAATGATCATGAACTTGATAACATTTCACGTTTAGTTGGTGCATAAACAGCATGTGAGCAGCTAGTGTCTTGAACATATATTAAGAGAACTATAAATACAGAGTTGACCACATTGAACTGAGAAAATGAGTTAAATGCTAAAACAGTACAAAATAGAGGCAGACATTGAAAGAAATATTTCATAACTCTCAATACGATACTCCAGTGAAAGAAAATCATAAAAGAAGAATGCATCATCCATGACTAACTAAAGAAGTTAAAATAGTATCAAATTGAAAAAAGAATTTTTCATCAGGAAAGGCTAAAGTAAGCATTAATCCCTCAGAAAATGAGACTGGGGATAAATAATGTGAACAAAAGGAACTGGACCACACTTTGAACAACTATTCTGTATCTAAGTTCATGGCAGACGACCCAAAAGACATTCCAGGAATAGTATAACATCAAGGGCCACAGGGTGGAACTTTAAAACAGCCACTATCACAAGAGGAAAAATGTGAGGGAAACATAAGGCTTTCAAGGCCCCAGGGCTTGATGGATGGTATCCTATGATTGAGAGGTCATGTTGCAGCTGTACAGGCCATTGGTTCGGCCACTGTTGGAATATTGTATGCAATTCTGGTCTCCTTCCTATCGGAAAGATGTTGTGAAACTTGAAAGGGTTCAGAAAAGGTTTACAAGGATATGGACAGGATTGGAGGATTTGAGCTATAGGGAGAGTTTGAATAGGCTAGGGCTGTTTTCCCTGAAGCATCAGAGGCTGAGGGGTGACCTTATAGAGGTTTATAAAATCACGAGGGGCATGGATAGGATAAGTAGACAAAGTCTTTTTCCTGAGATGGCTGAATCCAGAACTCATGAGCACAGGTTTAGGGTGAGAGGGGAAAGATATAAAAGGGGCAACTTTTTCATGCAGAGAGTGGTATGTGTATGTAATGAGTTAACAGGGGAAGAGGTGGAGGCTAGTACAACTGCAACATTTAAAAGGCATCTGGACGGGTACATGAATAGGAAGGGTTTGGAGGGATATGGGCCAGGTGCTGGCAGGTGGGACTAGGTTGGGTTGAGATATCTAGTCGGCATGGATACATTGGACCGAAGGGTCTGTTTCCGTGCTGTACATCTCTATAAATCTATGACTCTATGGCTGCAGAGACCACTAAAACATTGTTGCAGTCTTCCAAAATGCTTAAATTTTTGAACGGACCTGGTAAATTGACACATGTGATACCTCTATTCTGGAAAGGAGCAAGATTGAAAGCAGAAGACTATAGTTCAATTAATCTATCATTTGTCTTTGGGAAAATGCTGGGATCCTTTATTAAGGTAGTATGAGCAGAGCATTTAGAAAATCATAATCTAGTGAAACAACTTGTATCTTGAAAACCTCAGGTGAGGTGCTTGAAGACTGGAGGTTGGCTAATGTGCCGCCACTATTTAAGAAATTTGTTAAGGAAAAGCTAGGGAACTATAGACTGGCGAGCCTAACATTGGTGGTGGGCAAGTTGTTGGAGGAAATCTTGAGGGACAAGATTTACATGTATTTTGAAAGGCAAGGACAGAATAGAGATGGTCAACATCGCTTTGTGCATGAGAAAAATGTCTCACTAACATAATTGAGTTTTTTGAAGAAGTAGAAAAGAGAATTGATGAGGGCAGAATGGTGGGCATGATCTATATGAATTTCAAAAAAAGCGTTCAACAAGGTTTCGCATGGTAGTGGTTAGCAAGGTTAGCTCTCATGGAATGCAGGGAGAACTAACTATTTGGATACAGAACTGGCTGGAAGGTCGAAGACGGAGGATGTTGATGGAGTGTTGCTTGTCAGTCTAGAAGTCTGTGACCAGCGGTGTGCCACAAGGATTGGTGCTCCGTCCACTGCTTTTCATAATTTATATAAATGATTTGGATGTAAACTTAGAAGGTATGATTAGTAAGTTTGTATATGACACCCAAAATTGGAAGTGCAGTGGACAGCGAAGGAGGTTACCTCTGAGTGCAATGGGATCTTGATCAGATGGGCAATGGGCTGTAGAATGGCGGATGGAGTCGCATTTAGATAAATGTGAGATGCTGCATTTTGGAAAGGCAAATCAGGACAGGACGTCTACACTTAATGGTGAGATCCTGGAGAGTGTTGCTGAACAGTGCAGGTTCATAATTCCTTGAAAGTACAGTCGCAGGTAGACAGGATAGTGAAGAGGGTGTTTGGTATACTTGCCTTTATTAGTCAGTGCATTGAGTATAGGAGTTGGGAGGTCATGTTGTGGCTGTACAGATTATGCCACCTTTGGAATACTGCATACAATTCTGGTCTCCCTCATGTAGGAAGGATGTTGTGAAACTTGAAAGGGTTCAGAAAATATTTACAAGGATGTTGGCAGGGTTGGAGGGTTTGAACTGTAGGGAGAAGCTGAATACACTGGGCTAGTTTCCGTGAAGCATTGGAGGCTGAGGGGGTGACCTTACAGAGTTTTATAAAATCATGAAGGACACAGATAGGGTAAATAGCTAAGGTATTTTCTCTGGGGGATTCGGGGGAAAGTGGGAGTCGGTGGTTTGGGTAATCCAAAACTAGGGACATGATTTAACATGAGAAGGGAAAGATTTAAAAAGGACTTAAGGAGCAACTTTTTCATGCAGAGGGTGGTATAATTACAACACTTAAAAGGCACCTGGATGGGTATATGAACAGGGAGGGTTTAGAGGGATATAGACCAAATGCTGGTAAATTGGACTAGATTTATTTGTTTGGCATGGCAGAATTGGATTGAAGAGTCTTTTTCCATTCTGTATATCTCTATGACTATAGTTTATTACCATGGATGAAAGATTGGCTGACCAATAGGAAACATGAGTTGGGGTAAATGGGTTTCCTTCAGGTTAGTAAATTAACTAGTGGAGAGCCACAGGGATCAGTGTGAAGGTGTCAACTATATAGACACTTTAGTAATAATACGTATGAAGTGAACAAATATACTGTCATCAAATTTGCTATTGATATAAGGAAATGCGAATGAGTTATGAGGACACAAAAAGTCTGCGAATGGATGTTGGAAATTTAGCAAATGGAGTATAATGAGGAAAAACCTCAGATTATCCAATTTGGTACAAAATACAGATGAGTAACATGTTTTTAAATTGACATTTTCAGAATGCTGCAGTGTAGAGGGGCCTGGGTGTTCAGAAAAGCTTGAAAACACTGACCTACAATATTAATGTCAAAAGCAGCTTTAACATTTCCTTGTGAATATCAGACTGCATTGCTGTCAACTTGTATATATAGACCGTTTGCCTTGTCAAAATTCTATGATCACTTTTGCCAATGTGGTATTTGTATCCAGCAGTGTGATAATTGTAATAGTCAAAAACTGAAGGAAAAACAATGAATCAATTGCCATTATGAAAATTGTCAGTTCCTGCGCTGTCTCCAGACACTGTGTCAAACCTGAAAGTAATAAGGCCAAAGACCTTAAGGACTAAAACATACATGAATTCGAAACCATAGCAGATGAGGTTGAAAATTTAACCTGGTACAGCATTTCCAATACATCATTTAAAAGCTGGCATGTGAAAATCCTTTCATTAAATCTTAAATCCCTACAGTATGGAAACAGTACAGTTGGCCCATCAAATCCACACCAATCCTCCAAAGATCATCCTACCTAGACCCATCACCCCTACCCTATCCCTGTAATGCTGCAGTTTTCATGGCTAATCCACATAGCCTTCACATCACTGGTCACTATGGGCAATTCCCCATAGCCAATTCACCTAACCTGCACACCTTTCGACTGCGGGAGGAAATGGTAGCAACCGGAGGAAACCCATGCAAACATTCGCCCGAGGGTGAAATCATTCACTTTGTTCATTTAATGGATGAAAATATGGAACAAAGGCAGTCCTGGCAACCTTGTTAAATGTATTACAAATTAAATATATTGCAAATTTGCCCAGCAGGATTTTAAACCCTTGGAGATTTTGCCGCTGTCAATTGTCTGAGAAGCACAAATGCCGGGCTGATAAGTCCTGCCTGTGGTTTTAGAATTATCCCTGAGCACCTTAGTAACATGACAGTGTGATAATCACTTCACTTCTGCACATCCATTATTCTATATCTAGTAGTCTAGTACTTCAAAACTATTTCAAGCATTGTTATAGTTCCTGCTCCATTGACACAATCAGCTCTTTTGGGATCCTCCATACCTAGTTGCTCAGGGGCTTCATTAGCCTTACTGGAACACTAGCTAGCATCACCTCGACAGAAAAATAATAAGAGCACTAAAGAGAGTTACCATTTCAGAAAGGGGTTATCATTTTATCAATAGAAATGTTTTTCAGTGGGCCTATGGCAGAATGACCTCTCCAATAATCAATTGACTCTGTAAGATAAACAGATCTGTTCCTTTGGATGTCAGGTAACATGATATGCCTACATGCACAAAGCTATTTTGAAATGGGAAATCCTATATCTGCATAGGGCAGCCAAGAATCACTGAGGAAACAGAATCTTCCAATGAATCTCGTAATATTTAAGGCCATCCAATGGCTCAGTGGGTAGCATGATTGCCGTAAGACCAAAGGTTGAGTGTAAAAGTCATGAACGATAGCTAGTGCTTTCAGTGCTCAACTGTCGCAGGTTTTTAAAAAAAAATAATGAGCCAACATTTTGTCTACCAAATTCAGTGAACATAAAAGATCCCAAGCTGCTATTTTGAAGAGCAGAAGAATTCTAGCCCATAAGTGTGCCTCTACACCAATGAAATATGCAAATTAGCTGGTCACATTATACTGTGGTTTGTGGGACCTTGCTCTGTACAAATTGGCAATTGTGTTTCCTAAATTACCACAGGATAACACGTCAAAAGAACTTCCTTTTAAGTGTAAAGCATGATGGGATATCCTGTGGAAGGTGCTACTAAATGTAAGTTCTTTTTTCTAATTACATCCCAAATTATTAAAAAGTCAAAATCAATTACTTTTACCCATTTTACAAGCATGAAGGCATTCTAATTATTTATGTTGATAATTATCCAACAGAAGCTTTAAATATCAAAGTATTTCTGTGTTTGAATTCCTCATGTTTTCTCAACCAAATTGAAATGTTCCATCACGAAAGAGTGAAAAATCTACTGTCAACATTGCAGACTTAAAATTAGTTGATCAAACTGTAAAAAGATATTCTGGGATTTTAAAGAGGCTTTAACCACTTCTATGTTAGATCATATGAAGGTTTTAGAAATGGTTTGCATGGGTGAGGGATGAGGTCAATTCTGTGATTATAAGGTACAAGGTAGACAATGTTATAGTAGTCTGGCCACTAATGGGCGATTGTGTAGCAGCAGTATTGTCACTAGTCTCGTAATCTGGGTAATGCTCTGGGACGTTTTCTTGAATCCTGCCATAGCAGATGGTGGAATTTGTGCTTAATTAAAAATCTGGACTTAAAGCTGATCATGAAATATGCAGTTATTGGGGAGATGTCTTATCTGCTTCATCCTTCCTTTAGGGAAGGAAACTGCCATTCATACCTGGTGTAGCCTACTCCATATCCACTGAAATATGGTTGACTCTTAATTGTCCTCTGGAATCCCACATCCTGTAAATGAATTTTAAATATGGGAATCTTTGTACTTGAGATATATTCTTTCAGAGCATCCCAACCCCAGATATTATGAAGCATTAAACAAAACTATTAAACACAATTGTACAAGCTCAATTTTAAGGCAAGACAAATTGACCCAGTACATGTAATTCATAAGTTTCACTGGTTTATTTTTCCCTCTGGGAGGGTTAAGGGGTAACATCTTACCCATGTCATTACCATTTACATTGTATGGTAATGAAATGGGTAAAATGTCCAAACATATCCCAGCATTTGCGTTTCTGTCCAGCTGATTTGCAAAAAGATGAATGTCCAAAGAAAGTAGGAAGCAGAGAAGATGGCCAGATTGCTTAGGTTAAATGGGACCAGCTACCAATCTCTAAGAACATACAGTTTATTAGGCTAACAAAATAGGAGCAATAGGGCTGGAAACACTTGCCTCTAGTGTTTGTTGAGAGCAGTCAAAAGTCCTTTGAACTAAGATGTTGCAGAGCTTTTAGCAGTAAGTTTCCACCACTCAGGAAAACAGATTTTCATGGGTATTTCTGCATTGGCTGCTATTTACTCAGGTGCAATGCAGCACTGCACTGCTGAAATGCTAAGGTAGATTAATGGGAAGCAAGTTGTCCTGAATAACGTTTGCTCACAATGAGGCCTTGTCAGTCCATGGTGAATCACTTATTGTTATGCTATTATAGATTTCTAATAACGTTTTAAACCATACATTCAAATTCCTCTGATATAACAGTGAATTGCAAATTAAGATGCTGTTGATGTCACCTGTTTCAGTGAAAGAAAGGTCTGTTGCATAAATGTTAAGGGGTACAATGGCCATCATTTTTAAGAAGAAGTTTGCTTTAGTTCTAAAGGAATCAAGGAATATGGAGAGAAAATGGGCTGGATGATCCGCCACAATCATTTTGAATGGCAGAGCAGGTTTGAAGAGCTGGATGATCTCCTGCTCATGTTTTCTGTGTTCCTCTGTTAATTGATAGAGCCATGAAGTGCTTTCTGCACCCTGGTTTGCAGTTTGTGCTGTGGCTGCAGGAAGTGATAGAGATCGGTGTCAGTCCCCTTGATGAAACTAAGCGTCTTTATATGTATTTGATGCCAAGTCTGTGCTTTTCAGTCCTACCAGGTCTACAGAGAGTGACTTAACTTTTCTTAAAGGATCTGCTAGAGGCCACCACCAAAATAATCTAAGATTATAAAGTCCTACCTGAATACGGAGTAGCTGTTACAGAGACCCTTTACTCTCGTCCCCGTCACATATTCCCTTCCTATTGATCCCTCTCCTGATCATGCCTGTCCCTCCTATCCAAGTTTCTCCTTGACCATAAGTGCCCACTTCCTTCTTGATTTTTGTTTCCCTCTAATTACTTCCTCTCCCTCTCCTAATCACTTACATCCCTCTCCTGATTTTCTCTTCTCTTCCAAACATTCCTTCACTTCTTCCCTTCTGGAACTTCAGAACCTACCTGGGGGCCGCTGTTTGGGAGGTAACCTGGCCAACCCCGATCTTATGGACCAAGCAAGCTACCACTGGATGTGTTACTGTTGTTCACAAAGGACTGAGGTACAATGGATGCATTCGTATCTCTCATTAGAACTTCCAGCTCCTTTCAGGCATAGACTCAGTTGCAGTTTCATTACAGCAAAAATAAAATGCTTTATCAGCAAAATGAAAGATTTTCAATAAGGCTAGCCATTGAACAATTTGATTTTAAATCACTGAAAATGACTTTCAAAATATGTTGAATCATTAAATGGTCCAATTAATGCACACTAATCATTTTCTGAGTAAAATTCAAACATTTCTATTCATGACAGTGTGTTGAAGAAAGAGGGTAATTTCCTAAATTGGATCTTGTAGTTTTGTCCTAGACATATGGCCAGGATTGTGGATTAGGGTCTGATCCACACACGAACAGTACAGCACTGGATTGGGTCCTTTGGCCCACCATGTTGTGTCAGATGTGACATCATATTAATCTAATCCCCTCTGCTTGCCCTTGGTCCATATTCATGTGCTTATCTAAAAGCCCCTTAAACACCCTTATTGTATCTGCCTCCACCATCAGCCATGGCAGTGCTTTCCAGACACCTGCCACTCTCTGTGTAAAAACAAAATCTCCTTTTAAAGTGAGATGGGAATTTTCAATGCATGTTCCCCCTAGTATAGAACATTTCAAATCTGGGGGAAAAGATTCTGATTGTCAATGCTATCTATGTATCTCAGAATTCTATAAAATTATATCAAGTGTCCCTCAGCCTCTACTGCTCTGGTGAAAACACCCGAGTTTTGCTAGCCTCTCCCTTTAGTTTATGTCCTATAATGCAGGCAGCATCCTCATCTGCACCCTCTCCAAAGCTCCACATCCTTCCTGTAATGTGGCGTCTAGAATTGAACTCTAAGTGTGCCGTAACCAAAGTCTTCCAAAGCTGATGCATGACATCCTGATCAAGGAAGTCATGGACATGGAAGTTTCAGGCGCCTAGGGCAATGATGACTCCCCCCTCAGATTGTGCAGAAATTACTGGCATAAGTAAGTGTAGCCTTCTATCCAATGTATTACTCACCCTTTCTCTGTACTGCTGGAAAGATTTTGCTAGTGAAGAAAACCTGACAGGGCAATCAGCTTTTTTGTTCTGAATTGGAAACTTATAGGAAATATATACATTAGCATGTTCCAAGATTTTAAAAATTCAAGACACTGTCATCCCTGAAAAGCAGAAATAATGTAAAACCATCACTTGTAAGGTGGCCTCACATCAATGATGCTTAACATGGGCACTCTTCCACTGCAATTTTGCTAAGAGCGTGAGAAATACCCGATTGATGAGAAGAATGTGAAGCTTTATCAAAACCTAAGGGGCCTAGCCAAAAAAAAAATGAATCCAATGAGAACCTATCTTTCTCATTCACAGTTCCTGCTAAAACTGGAAGTCAAACTTTAAATGTCATCATCAGTAAGCACAGCAAGAGAAAGAAGAGATTTTACACAAATTTTCCGTTACTACTGTAAAGGAATTTACCCCGCAGGCCGTGGGAGATGAAGTCAGCAAGCCATCAATTAACAACTTGAGGCTGCTGTAAGCAATGTGTCTAATCTGTGTTTTATATGCCTCTGGACAGAAGTAGCATTGCCGTTTACCCATTTTTCACATCCATATTTTAAAACATTAAAAAATACATCAACCAGGACTATATTGAATAGCTCCTTATAGACCAACAGCAGGCAGCTAGTTGACCTTTCACCTGATATTGATTTCCCCTTTAACCCTTCAGTTGATGCCTTTTACTTTTTGTTCACTCCCACTCTGAAAGAAAAGAGAGCCATCATTTTGTGCCCACTTTGGCATCCATCACCGGAGTAATAACCGAATCATATCTTAGATTAGGCTCCAGATTTAATTGAAGGCTTTTAATCTTTGGAATTAGGGAGGTACATTTGGAAACAGCATACACTGAATTTGAAAAGCCATTGCATCTGCTATGTTAAATTAGATTATTATGTCAGTGCACTGAATCTTGGCAAAAAGGCCACCGAAATAAACAGCCAAAGTACTGGGCTTCTGTGTATATCATTCTATTTACAACCTGTTTCATTTCAGGAATGAAAGCCATAAATTTCATTTCTATCCCATAATATTGTAATTTGTTTTCAATGCACATAATCTCATCAATTGCACTTTATAAAGTTGTCATCATATGTTTTCACTAAGAGAGGAATGAAACTGAGAATTATTGTTGAATTGACAGTGTAGCATCAGGAAATATTTTGCTGAAAGTACAAACATACTTTTTGCTACTGGGTGCTTTATTGTAAAGGTATGTGTAGTAAAAAGGCTTGAAAGTAGTTAATCCATTAGAAGCAAATCCTTTGTTCACAATCTTCAGGAAATAAACCAGCTCCGTAATTCAATATATATGAGTACTAATCCTCGTTTGTTACTTTGTTCCAAGAAAGGTTCAGAAAAGTAAAGATAACCATGCGCTACATGATCATTTCATATGTGCCCTCCATACTCTAGTATACTGTACATTTGGTTAACAAATAATTGAAAAGAACATGATTCAGTCCCTTACAATGCAATGTGAGCTTTCATGCCTGATCACCAAATTATTGATATTTTGGATCTTAGTTCAGTTCTTGCTTGGAACTAGCTAAAAATCTCATTACAAAAAGGAGGTGAAAATCAATGGTGAGAGTCACTTCCTGATCTAATCTCATGTGTTTATTCACTGATAGTTTAGACCAATCACTTCAAAGGACAAGTAGAGATGGACAATGAATGTCACCTTCCCAGCAATGCACCACAACAACAAAAAAAGCTAATCTCCTGTGCCAATTTCTAGGCACTGGGTCGGAAGAGGGTGATACAGGATTCCTTTGAACTGGATGATTAGAGATTCTAGCTTCACACCTTTAGACAGCAGGACTTGTGACCTCAGGTTCAACATTAGACACTAACATCATGGGTGGCATGGTGGCTCACTGGTTAGCACTGCAGCCTCACAGCACCAGGATTCCAGGTTTGATTCCAGCCCCATAGTGTTAGGTGCATTAGTCAGAGGGAAATGGGTCTGAGTGGGTTACTCTTCAGAGGGTTGGTGTGGACTGGTTGGGCCGAAGGGCCTGTTTCCACACTGTAGAGAATCTAATCTAATCATCTATAAGTGCAACTACCAAGCATTGGACATTCAAAGCTGGAACTTTGAACATTATAACTTGTGATGTTAGCTTCCATCAATGAAAACTGGATCATAGATTCCATTGCATATCATCTATTGCATACCAGGTATCCGATGTGGCATTTCTGAAACTGAGCTGTTTTGCTTTGAATATGATGTCCTTGCTTATTTGAAATCAAACAGTTCCCAGTAAACTGCAAAGGCATGAGAAATCCATTTTGAAAATAACTGTGAATTATGTTATAATGCTCTAAATTATAGAAATGGCCCTTAAGTTGTCCTGTAGCTTTCATAATGGCCAGATTGCAGGTACCATGGTTCCTAAGATGGGAAAGGGGTTATAAATGAATGTTTCTGAATGGATTATTTCTGCTAACAAGATTGGTGCTCTTAATAAAATAGCTACATTAACATTTTTGGTCAGATACCAGTTATTGATGTCCCTATCGATTCCTTAACACTCAATTAACAGGTTGGATAAAAGAGAACAAAGAAGAACATTCAAGTGAAATTTGGTTAACATTGTGAAATCTGCGTATGCTTTTAATTAGGTTTTTTGAAATTCATATCAAATAGTTTAAACATATTTGTATTTTCCACCTTATTCTTCTCAGGGGTTTTGCTGAGAGGAACTTGATTCATGCAATGGTATAATGCCTGAGCTAAGCTGGCAAAGGAAAAGAATTCCTATTCTTTACTTCATACAAAATTGTTCTTCTGAATTTAAGAATGAAGCTATTTTATACTGATTTCATAAGTATAACTTCCCCACTGCCAGTCACCCAGCCGTACAGGACATTGGCCATGCCATTTTTGCAATATTGTGAGCAATTCTGCTCTGCCTCATAGAGGAAGGATGTTGTGAAACTTGAAAGTGTTCAGAAAAAAATTTATAAGCATGTTGCCAGGTCTGGAGGATTTGAGCTATAGGTAGAGGTTGAATAGGCTGGGGCTGTTTTCCCTGGAGTGTTGGAGGCTGAGGGGTGACCAGATAGAAATTTATAAAATCATGATGGGGTATAGAAAGGGTAAATAGACAAGGTCTTTTCCTTGTGTTGGGGGAGTCTGGAGCGTGAGGAGATAAGTTTAGGATGAGAGGGAAAAGATTTAAAAGGGACCTAAGGGGCAACTTTTTCATGCAAAGCATGATGTATGTATGGAATGAGCTGCCAGAGGAAGTGGTGGAGGCTGGTACAATTACAACATTTAAAAGACATCTAGATGGGTATATGAGTAGGAAGAGTTTAGAGGGATGTGGGCCAAATGCTGGCAAATAGGACCAGATTCATTTAGCATATCTGTACATCTCTATGACTCTAAGTCATCTTTGTTTCAAGTAATGTTCAGTGAATTTTATACTAAGTTAGCAACTTTGTCTGAATACCATTCCATTAGCAGTTCAAAAAATGGATAAATCTATTGAAATCAAAACAGAAAATTTCATCAGGTCTGGCGGCATCAGTGGAGAGACAAACCAAGTTAAAATTTTGAGTCAAATAAGTCTTTGGAATTGAAAAGCAACAGAAAAGATAGGGGGTTTATGCTGTTGAAAAGAGGAGAGGGTAATTAGAACAGAAGGATAGGCCAGTGAAAGGTTAAGGGAAATTGGAGATCAAAGGTGTCATAGAACAAATGACGAAGGAATTGTTAATGGTTATAGGCACAGAGCCAGTGTAAATGCCAATTACTGAGTAGGCATGAAAGTTAAACCATTAAAACAAGATGCAGATACTGTTACTGCCAATGGGAGGAGAAGGGAAAACATATCACAATGGTGGACAAAGTCATGGAGTTCTAGAGCATGGAGACAAGGCCTTTGGTCCAAGCTGGTCCACTTCAACCGAAATGTCCATCCACACTAACTCCATTTCCCTGGACTTGGCCCATATCCTTTTAATCTTTCTGTATCCATGTATTTCTCCAAATGCCTTTAAATGTTATTAATGTAGCCACCTCAACCACTTCCACTGACAGAGGATGGTATACATATGGAATGAGCTATGTAAAAAAGTTACCCCTCAGGTTCCCTTTTATTCTTATAACCTTAAACTGATGCCCTCTAATCCTTGGTTCCCCAACCCTGGGAAAAAAACTGAGTGCTTTCACCCTATCCATGCCTCTCATGATCGTTTACACGCCTATAAGGCCCCTGCTCAGTCTCCTACACTCTAAAGAAAAAAGTCCTAGTTTGTCCAATGTCATCCTATTACTCAGACCATTAGTCAGACCATTGTAAATTTCTTGTGTACTCTTGCCAGTTTAATAACATACTTCCTATAACAAAGTGACCAAAACTGCACACAATACTCCAAGTATGGTCTCACCAATGTCCTGTATAACTGCAACATAATTTACCAAATTCTATACCCAGTCCCCTGACTGATGAAGGCCATTGTGCCAAAAACCTTAATTACTGCCCTGTCTACCTGTGACTCTAATTTCAGCAAACTGTGAAACTGAACTCCAAGTTCTCTTTGTCCACTACATTCCTTAAGGCCCTACCATTCACCATGAAACTCCTACCTTGATTTGACTTGCCAAAAAGCAAGACCTCACACTTATTTATATTAAACTTCAGTTGCGATTTCTCGGCCCTTTTCCCCAGCTGATCAAAGTCCTGCTGCAATTTCTGATAGCCTTCCTCAGTGTCCACGATACAACCTATCTTAGTGTCATCAGCAAACTTACTAATTGTGCCTTGTACATTCTCATCCAAATCATTGATATAGATAACAAACAGTATTGGACCCAGCACCAACTCCTGAGGCACTCCACTAGTTGCAAGCTTCCACTCTGACAAGCTTCTACTATTACCCTCTGCTTCCTACCATTAAGCCAAGTTGGCATCCAGTTTACCAGCTCTCCCTGGATTCCATGCGATCTAACCTTCCAGAGCAGCCTACCATGTGGAAGTTTATCACAAACCTTACTGAAATCCATATAGCCTATGCCTACCACCCTACCCTCATCAACCTTCCTGGTCACTTCATCAAAGAATTTGTGAGGCATGATCTTGCACTCACAAAGCCATGCTGATTACTCCTAATCAAACCAAGTCTTTCCAAATGCATGTATATCTTATCCCTCAATCTCCTCAACCTACCACAAATGTTAAGTTTACTGGTCTATGGTTCCCAGGCTTTTCTTTGTAGCCCTTCTTGAGTAATGGCACAACATTCGCAACTTTCCAGTCTTCCGCTACCTCACCTGTGGCTAATGCTAATGCAAAAATATCAGCCACAGCCCTGCAATTTCTTCTCTACCTCTTGCAGGGTTCTTGGATATATCTGGTCAGGACCAGGAGATTTATCCACTTTCATTCATTCTAAGAAAGCCCAACACCTCCACTACGACAATATGGACTGTCGCCAAGATATCACTACTAACCTTTCCAAGTTCCAAGTCTTCATGCCTTTCTCCATGTTACACACAGAGGAGAAATATTTATTGAGAACCTTGCCCATCTCTTGTGATTCTACACATACATCTCCACTTTAGTCCTTGAGGGGCACTATTCTCTCTCCAGATATTCTTTTTCCTTTAATATACTTAAAGTACCTCTTTGGATGCACCCTAACCTTCTCAGCCAAAGCTATCTCGTGTCCCCTTTACTCCCTCCTGATTTCACTCTTCAGTAAACTCCTGTGTTCCCTATATACCTCCAGCGATTCCCTTGATCCCAGCTGCCTGTACCTGAGCCACACCTCCTTTTTTTCTGGTCAAAGTCTCAATATCTCTTGTCATCCAGGGTTCTCTATTCCTGACAACTTTGCCCTTCACCCTCACAGGAACATATGGACCTTGAACTCTAGTTATCTTATTTTTAAAAGCTTCTCACTTGCTAGAGGTCCCTTTGCCTGCAAACAAACTATCCAATCAACCCATGTAAGCTCCTGTTTAATTCCATCAAAGTTCGCTTTGCCCCAATTTAGAACTTGAACCTGTGAACCAGTGTTTTTTCCCTGTTCACAATTATTTTAAAATTGATAGAACTATGGTCACTGGTCCCAAAGTGCTTGGCCACTGTCACTTCCGTCACCTGCCCTGCCCTATTTCCAAAGAGTAGGTTGAATTTTGCTTCTTCTGGAGTAAGACCCTCTATATACTGCTTGAGGAAACTTTACTGAACGTGCTAAACAAATTCCACTCCTTCTCAGTCCTTAATGCTTTGGCACTCCCAGTCTATTTCTCCTGGAGGTCTTCCCAGTCTCCCTGCATATTTGTTCCGCTAATTCCATTGACTATTTAGGAACCTATAGTACAACCCCAATACCGTTACCATTCCCTTCCCATTTCTTAGTTCCACCCACAAAGCCTCACTGGATGATCCTTCAGTTATTTCATCTCTGATTATTGCTATGATACTCACCTTAATCAAAAATGCAACTCCCCTCCCCTCCTTCCACCACCTCTATTCTGCCTGCAGCACTTGTACTCTGCTACATTAAGCTGCCAGTCCTGTCCCTCCTTTAGCCATGTTTCTGTGTTGGCTATAATATCCCACTCCCACGTAGCTATCCACACCCTAAGTTCACCTGCTTTACCTATCAGCCCTCTTGCATTGAAATAAATGCAATTTATTCAAACAGGCATTCCATGATCACTATCATGTTCCAGCCTGACCTGTCTCTTCAACTCATTATTTCTAATTACTGTATCTCCTTCGAGCCTCACACTTGCCTCCCTGCTGTTGAGGATCTCATCCCCCATATCTAAAGTTGTTGAATTTGATGTCCAAAAGGCTCTAAAATGCCTGAATGGAAAAGGATGTGCTGTTCCTCCAGTTTGAAACTGGGCTTCTATGCAACGCTGCTGACAACCTAGGATAGAAATGTAAGAGCAGGATGGTGTATTCATGAACCTCTAGAAGGTCATGTTTGCAGGCAGACCAGAGGTGTTTTGCTAAGCTGTTACCTAATCTGCATTTGGTCTGTACAGTATAGAAGTGGCCACATTGTAAGCAGCAAGTACAGTAGACTAGATTAAAAGAAGAAGAAGCATAAGGCTGGAGTGATTGGAACCTTGGATTGTGATGAGGGAGGAAGTAAAGGGACCAGTGACACACCATCTGCAATGGAATGTGCAGTTAGAATGGAGGGTTAATGCTGACAAGCGAAGGGAGGAAGGGGGAAAAGTTCTTCAATTATATCATCTCTGTTGGAAAATAGTAGAGGCTGGAAATGGCAGAGAATGTTTTTGAAATGCAGAGGCAGAGGGGTGAAATCTGAGATGTTTTGCAGTTCAGAAAGGAGGGGAAGGAGTGAGGACAGGTGTGCAAAAAATGGGTCAGACATAGACAAGAACATTGTCAACACAGTGAAGGATGGGAGGTATTCTCAGTTCAGGAAAAATGAAGACATCACAATGTCAGAGTGGAACATTGACTATTTTTTTTAAAAAAGGACATTGTGAAGAATTCCCTGTTTCCATGAGGCATATATTTCATCTCAACACATTGCCTTACATGTAGTCTGGCTGAGATAAAACAGCCATTTTGTAGTGAACTGGAAGAGAGAATTCAGATACTCTTGCACAATTGTACATGAAGATGCATCTCTGGGCCTTACTGATATAGCAAGCAAACCAATTATTAATAATTTTATTGATTAATAAAATAGTTGTGGTCTTAGTGGGATTTTCCAAACATAATTTTCCCAATCCCTGAACAATATAGCTAATGATTTCCATTGGGAAAAATTGGTATATGCAGAAATTGAATTTCTTGACATCAAGAAAGTTCAATTTTGTGCCCAAGAATTTGATGATAAGATAAGAATCTTAGGCGTATCTTGACATATTATTAGTGTTAGTCCCTAATTTTACCTTATTTACATGCAGTTTCCTTTCTGCCATGCGCTGTAGAGAAACCAGACAGTAACAGTTTCTGGCATGGAAATCAGAGTGGTTACCTGCTGACTCTAGCTTGGTCATCTGGATGTTCATCTTGGACAGCAGCCCCTAGCATCTCAGTTAATGCTCCATGGGCAGCAACTACCTGCAGCCTTCATCCATGGAGGGTGGTATTGGATATGCAGTGTCTCACCACATCCTCATGACGCATCTCCAACTCATTTAGAGTGTTTATCAACTACAGTGCTGCCTCAATACCTCTCATCATTGAACTGCTACCAGGCCACTTTGCACATAAGGAGAAGAACCCATCACATGGATTGGAGCAGTGCATCTTGGGACTCGTTGCTTGCTGTCTTTGTGCTGACTCGCTTTGTGACTACGTGAATATTTGTAGTCTTTGCCATACATTTGTGTGCTTTGCCATCTCATTCGGAACTTACAGGGTCCTTAGGTCAAGCCTTGCTGCTTAGTGCAGACACAAAGCAAAGTAGCTTGTCATCAGTCAAGAGGATGAGCATGTTGCTGTGCAGCACTGTGCAATATCAATGTCATACCTGCACCATGTGCCAGCAGCTCATACAGCATTCACCCAGAATGTGCTTCAACCAAATGGCCATGTCACAAAATCTAAGAGGTGTAGTCCTGCAGGTCCAGGTCAGTCTGTTCAGCATAAGTGGTTGTTCAACTGAAACTGTTCAACTGTTTTTACTGAAATCAGTCTGGAGTCTTTTCACTTATCAATCATTCAGGGGAGGGCCACAGTCCAGGGATCTACTTGCTAAAATGATGTCTGGGGAGGTGGTTATCAGGGGCTATTTATGGTGGTGTCTGAGTTGCATGAAATCATGTTTCACCGACTGTAAATGAGGCTAGCATCCCCTATGTAATCCCAACTTCAAGTGCAGCTTTAAACTTTGATCTTTCTGTGCAGTTTATGCTGTGTAATGAAAGTTACAAATAGTTGGAAACCTTCACAGCACTTGATGCTCCCTCATTCAATCATAATGAAGTTTCATGCCATTGTAGGTGCTAAGGATAGCTAGCTTCTGGACCTTCATTCTTGCAGTTGCAACTCAAATGACATTCGCTTATGCAGCTGATAATGAAAAGTGAACATATATTTACAAATGATGCATTTATGAGGAAGTGCCGTCTGTCCTATCTACGTGGCCTCATTAGGCCTTATTTATCTTTTCCCTCCCACTGTATCTAAATGTATTCCTGGTGGCCACAGCTGGCTGGAAGGAGGATAAAGTTGGCCTTGAAGATTTGGGCCTTTTCTGCCTGGTCTCTGTCAGATCTCCGAGTGCCAGTGGCCAGCAGCAGTTCTTCATTGGCCAACTGTGGAGAGGGAGCAATGCTGTCCTCACCATACTGTACTTCCAATGTTAATTCAGCTGAAGTACCCATCGAAGAGTCAGTATCTGAGCTAGTGAAGGGTGCAGAAGTCTGTCATGTTGGTGCATCCTCTGAGGCTTCTGTAGCTTCTTTCTAAGAGATGGAGGGGGCATTGGTGTTCTGAGGGGCTGTTCTCTTCATAGTGGTGGCCACATGACTGCCACTGGTGCTTCCAGGGGATGACAGAGAAGGGATTATGAAATGGGAGCAGAATTTGGGCATGTTTACAATACATTTTCAGTGTTGGAATTGGGAGAACAGCATAACTATGGACAATATACTTGGTTGCTGGGATATGGTGGTCTCAGCATCATCACAGGAGCACTGCTTATCCTCAGTTTTTGTAAGTAGTGAGGATCTGGATGTTGGGCACTCCTCCATCCATGGTGAAAATGAGAACTGCAGATGCTGGAGATTAGAGTCAAGAGTGTGGTGCTGGAAAAGCACTGCAGGTCAGACAGGGTCTGAGGAGCACGAAAATTGACGTTTCGCGTAAAAGCCCGATCCTGATGAAGGGCTTTTTGTCTGAAACATTGAATTTTCTGCTCCACAGATACTGCCTGACCTGCTGTGCTTTTCCAGCACCACACTCTTGACTCCTTCACCCATCTTGACTCTGTCCTTCCTATTCTGAAATTTGTTATCTCCTAGAATGTGCCAAAGGGAGGAATTGAGAGAGTTGAAAGTGTCTGGCACAGCTGTTAGTGCTGGTACCCTGTATAGCTTGGTGGAGGGAGTGGAGTGATGGGTTCCCAATTGAGTTAGTAGACAGTGCAGTATGGAAGAAGGGTTAAAGTGAGTGAGGGACAATGCTGTAAGCAATAGTGAGAATGATAAACCATACACCTTAAAGGGAGATGTGTGCAGCAGCAGAGTTAGAGTGAATGTGAGGACCTCTTTTATTTCTCATGTATATAAATGATTTGGATGAGAACATAAAAGGCATGGTTAGTAAGTTTGTGGGTGACACCACAATTGGTGGCAAAGTGGACAGTGAAGAAAGTTTTCTAAGATCACAAAGTGATCTTGATCAAATGTGTCATTGGGCTGAAAAATAGCAGATGAAGTTCAGTCTGGATAAATGTGAGGTATTGCATTTTGGTATTACATTTTGGTACAACAAACAGGGGTAGGATTTATACAAATAATGGTAGGGCCTTTGGTAGTGTTGTAGAGTAGAGGGACCTAGGGGTTCAGGTACATAATTCTTTGAGGTTTATGTCACATAGAGACAAGGTGGTTAAAAAGGCATTTCGCGCACTTGCCATCATTGCTCAGTCCTTTGAGTATTGGAAATGCTAAGTTTTATGTTGAAGTTGAATGGCACATAGGTGAATTCTCTTCTGGATTCAGTTCTGGTACCCTAGTTATAGAAAGGATATTATTAAGCTGGAGAGGGTTCAGAAGAGTTTTACCAGGATGTTGATGGATATGGAAGGTTTGAGTTATAAAGATAGGCTGGGACTTTTTTCACTGGAACATAGGAGGTTTGGAGGTTACCTTATAGAGGTTTATAAAATCATGAGGGACATAGAGAGTTAATGGCAGGTATCTTTTCCCTAGGATGGTGTATTTCAAGATTAGGAGGCACATTTTTAAGGTGAGAGGAGAAAGATTTGAAAAAGAAATGAGGGAAAAATTGGTTACACAGAGGGTGGCTCACGTGTGGGACGAACTTCCTAAGGAATGATGGATGTGGGCGCAATTATAACAATTAAAAGACATTTGGATAAGTAGATGAATAGGAAAGATTTGGAAGGATATGGGCCAGGAACAGGCAGGTGGGACTAATTTAGTTTGGGATTATGTTTGGCATGGACTGGTTGGACCAAAGGGTCTGTTTTTGAGCTGTGTGCATTTAAGACTGGACAAGATGGTGGCACCTTTCCTCACACAGTACAGAAGGTCGGTAACATACTTGCTGTAATGCTAGTAGTTCCTCCAAACCATGGAAACTTCACTGACCCTGGCATTACTGCTAGGCCAGACTGGCAGAATCTGGTACATGATCCCGTCTGGCAATCCTGAGGAAAGAGAACAACCCTTGTCTCCATCACCTCATCTACTGGCACCCAGTTCCATGTCAGAAAATTAATTGCCCCAGTTGGCCATGTCCAGGGCAATTCTTCCATGCTGCCACTGTGAAGGGCAGCTCAGGGCTGACATTACTTGGTGTGTGCACAGATGGGTTTAAGTATAACACTGACTGTATGAATTAAATTGAAGTATGAATTAAACGTCCTGGCAATGGTGAATACTTCTGCAATTGGGGAGGGCACAATAGCACAGCATCAACATAGGACATGTTGCATATGTAATGAGGTGAACAGTGCCGAAATAGTGTTAGGATTCATGGAGAAAGACCGCCCCCCCTCCACCCCCCAAATGAAAGTTCCCAAAACTGACATGGAGCCAATTTTGGGTAAAATCTAGGCCACTGTTTTTAACTTCATTAATAATTGTAGGTTTACAAGGTAGATTATTTAATGATTCAGAATCAAGCTAGGTCTTCAAAAGATTATAACACGCAATAAAGGGAGTCTAAGTAAAAAACGTACATTGGAGAGAAAGGTATGCATTTTTGGAAGAAGAAAAGATGGTTAAAAATAGAGAATGAAATAGAATAGTTATATAAAAAGCTCTGTATTTCATTAATGATGGAAGATACTTTCAATCAAACTTTCACTAAAATGATAGACCTTGGCACATAGTTACAAAAGTATAATTTAATGATGGCATCAGAGCAATAGACTTTGACCAGATGAGATGAGATGCTAATAAATTGATAGCAACCATGAATGCCTACATCAAGTTTTCATTAATATCTTGAAAGTACACATTTGAATGACACTCCATTTTAAAATATATTAATAACATGCTTTACAGGTCATAATTTCAAAACTGGCAGATGGCACAAAACCCTGTAAATGCGGACATGTAGAGGATAGTAACAGACTTTGGAAGGATATCAATTGACTGGTGTAATGGGCAGGTGAGACACAGTGGAGTGATTTGTTTTGGTAGGCTGGACGAAGCAAAACTAAACTAGACTAAATCAGATACTGTTTCAATTTAACTCAAATCAGGGCAGCATGGTGACTCAGTGGTTAGCATTGATGCCTCACGGTGTCAGGGACCAGGTTTGACTCCATCCTTGGGTGACTTTCTGTGTGGTGTTCGCACATTCTGTCTGCATGGGTTTCTTCCGGGTGCTTTGATTTCCTTTTTCAGTTCAAAGATGTGCAGGTTATGTGGATTGACCATACTAAATTTTCCATAGTGTCTAGGGATGTGCAGGCTAGGTGGATTAGCTATGCTAAATGCATGGTTACAGGGATGGGGTGGGTCTGGGTGGAATGCTGTATGGACTGTCAGTGTGGACTTGATGGGCTGAATGGCCTGCTTCCACACTGAAGGGATTCTATGCTTCTGTGAAAAAAGTAGCTAACAGGAAAATCGTGAGGAGCCCTTGAAAAATATTCTTTTTTAGCTTTGATGTCAATTATCTGTGAAACTTGAAGAAGCTGAGATTTACATCAGCAACTTTTATTATATAGTGACTACGATATAATATAATGATCAAAAGTATCCGTAGAAGCTCTGCAAGGCAAATTTTGATCTTGAGCCTTATCAAGAGATATTTGAACTGATAACCAAAAACTTGACCAATTCAGTCAGTTTTGAAAAGTATCTTAAAGAAAGTAAGTGAGGCTAGAGAGATTTATGGTGGGCATTCCAGAATCTACAACTTTGGCATCTAAAGCGAAATAATTACCAATGATGCAATGATGAAAATTGGAGATTGTCAAAAGGTCAGAATTCAAGGAGTGTGGCAGCTCAGGATGGTAGCTTTTCATTCGTGGAAGTCACAGTATTAGGGTGGCTAATATGTAAGTGGAGTATTCCCGATCTCCCACTATAAGGTTGGTGGAAAAATGGAGGGAACTCTTGAGAAATAGTGCAAATGGAGTGACGACTCCATTTCTCTAGGGTTCAATTAAGCTTCCACCAAGGTTATGGCAGTAAATAAAGAACACTCCCTTTGGTAATTCCAGGCACAGTTTAGGTTGCTCAGTTACATATATGACTGACAGTTACTTTTGAATGTGGATGACAGCAATTGAAAGCCTCTGAACTGTTTTCAAGGATATTAAATGAACTGGAGCTGTACAACAAGCTGAATGGAGTTGAATTGTTTCGGAACTTTAGCGAATTAGATCAGGTTTGATCCAGCAGTTGGAAAAACTCCAGGCAGTTTATATAACGGTCAACTACAAGATATTAGTTTTCTGTATAGATTGTAATTTTTTCATTCAAGGAGCTGTTTCATATATTATCCACAGTGAATATTAATACATATTATATTAATGTTGGAGATTAGCTTTTATCTCTTATATAGTTAAGCATTTTAAATAAGGTTAGATCTGATCTTTTACTGCTTGTTTTTTGCTGTACAGGATATTTGTAATAGTCATTGAGTCATAGAGATGTACAGCATGGAAACAGACCCTTTGGTCAAACCTATCCACGCCAACCAGATATCCGAACCCAACCTAGTCCCACCTGACAGCACCTGGCCCATACCCCTCCAAACCCTTCCTATTCATATACCCATCCAAATGCCTCTTATATGTTGCAATTGTACCAGCCTCCACTACTTCCTCTGGCAGCACATTCCATCCACGTACCACCCTCTGCATGAAAAAATTGCCCCTTAGGTCTCTTTTATATCTTTTATATCTTTTCCCTCTCACCTAAGTCTATGCCTTCTAGTTCTAGACTCCCCTACTCTAAAGAAAAAGCTTTGTCTATTTGTTCTATCCATGCCCCTCATAATTTTGTAAACCTCTATAAGGTCATCCCTCAGCATCCAACACTCCATGGAAAATAGCCCTAGCCTATTCAACCTCACCCTGTAGCTCAAACCCTCCAACTCTGGCAACATCCTTGTAAATCTTTTCTGAACCCTTTCAAGTTTCACAGCATCTTTCCAATAGGAAGGAGACCAGAGTTGCATGCAATATTCCAACAGCGGCCTAAACAATGTCCTGTACAGCTGCAACATGACCTCCCAACTCCTATACTCAATACTCTGACCAATAAAGGAAAGCATACCCAACGCCTTCTTCACTGTCCTATCTACCTGCAACTCCACTTTCAAGGAGCTATGAACCTGCACTCCAAGGACTCTTTGTTCAGCAACACTCCCTAGACCTTACCATTAAGTGTATAAGTCCTACAAAGATTTGTTTTCCCAAAATGCAACACCTCACATTGATCTGAATTAAACTCTATCTGCAACTTCTCAGCCCATTGACACATCTGATCAGGATCCCATTGTAATCGGAGGTAACTTTCTTTGCTGTCCACTGCACCTCCAATTTTGGTGTCATCTGCAAACTTACAAACTATACCTCTTATGCTCACATCCAAATCATTTACATAAATAACTAAAAGTAGTGGACCCAGCACCGATCCTTGTGGCACTCCACTGGTCACAGGCCTCCTGTCTGAAAAACAACCCTCCACTACCACCATCTGTCTTCTACCTTCGAACCACTTCTGTATCCATATGGCTAGTTCTCCTGTATTCCATGAGATCTAAACTTGCTAACCAGTCTCGCATCGGGAACTTTGTCGAATGCATAACTGAAGTCCATATAGATCACATCTACTGCTTTGCCCTCATCAATCGTCTTTGTTACTTCCTCAAAAAACTCAATCAAGTTTGTGAGACATGACTTCCCACGCACAAAGCCATGTTGACTATCCCTAATCAGTCTTTGCCTTTCCAAATATATGTACATCCTATCCCTCAGGATTCCCTCCAACAACTTGCCCATCACCAACGTCAGGCTCACTGGTCTATAGTTCCCTAGCTTGTCTTTACCACCCTTCTTAAACAGTGGCACCACGTTAAACAACCTCCAGTCTTCTGGCACCTCATCTGTGACTATCGATGATCGAAATATCTCAACAAGAGGCCCAAGAATCACTTCTCTACCTTCCCACAGAGTTCTCGGGTACACCTGATCAGGTCCTGGGAATTTATCCATCTTTATACATTTCAAGACATCTAGCACTTCCTCCTCTGTAATATGGACATTTTTCAAGATGTCACCATCTATTTCCCTAGTCTTCCATGTCCTTTTCCACAGTCAATACTGATGCAAAATACTCGTTTAGTATCTCCCCCATTTTTTTGCGGCTCCACACAAAGGCTGCCTTGCTGATCTTTGAGAGGCCCTTTTCTCTCCCTAGTTTACATTTTTGTCCTTCAGGTATTTGTAAAAACTCAGTGGATTCTCCTTAATTTTATTTGCCAAAGCTATCTCTTGTCCCCTTTTTGCCCTCCTGATTTCCCTCTTAAGTATACACCTACTGCCATTATACTCTTCTAAGGATTCACTCGATCCATCCTGTCTATACCTTACATATGCTTCCTTCTTTTTCTTACCCAAACCCTCAATTTCTTTAGTCATCCAGCATTCCCTATACCTATCAGCCTTTCCTTTCACCCTGACAGGAATATACTTTCCCTGGATTCTCGTTATCTCATTTATGAAGGCTTCCCATTTTCCAGCTGTCCCTATACCTGCGAACATCTGCACCCAATCAGCTTTTGAACGTTCTTGCCTAATACCATCAAAATTGGCCTTTCTCCAACTTAGAACTTCAACTTTTAGATCTGGCCTATTCTTTTCCATCACTATTTTAGAATTATGGGCGCTGGCCCCAAAGTGCTCTCCCACGGACACCTCAGTCACCTGCCCTGCCTTATTTCCTAAGAGTAGGTCAAGCTTAGCACCTTCTCTAGTCGGTACATCCACATACTGAATCAAAAAATTGTTTTGTACACACTTAATAAATTCTCTCCATCTAAACCCTTAACACTATGGCAGTCCCAGTCTCTGTCTGGAAAATCCCTTACCATAACCACCCTTTTATTCTTACAGATAGTTGAGATTTCCTTTCAAGTTTGTTTCTCAATTTCCCTCTGATCATTAGGGGGTCTATAAATACAATAAGGTGATCATCCCTTTTTTATTTCTCAGTTCCACCCAAATAACTTCCCTAGATCTATTTCTGGGAATATCCTCCCTCAGTACAGCTGTAATAGGTCAAATGCAGGTGGCTAGCCTACATCTAACCCTAATAATACAGAGGGGAACTGGATGTTGCTTTAAAGGTATGTGCCCTGCAGTGAACCTTTTATTTACCATTTGACTTTTTAATCACTTATCTCCTAGGTAGTTGGTCATGTGATCAGTTCCTGGAACAAGTTGCTTTTTGCAAGAAGCCACTTTTTAGAGAAAGGTAAGAGTAGCCAGAATACTAACGTAAAACATACTTCTTTCCGCAAAAGTGCATGGGCCATTGCACTCCCTTCTATCAAGTATAGTAATACTGGACATTGTCAGTGTACAGGGGCTGGCTGTGCACAACTTTATTAATCACAATGGGTGATGGCTTGCGAGATGCATTGCTGCTTTTGTTATTTGTTTGGTACAAATGTTCACATCTTTGTGAATTTCCCTCTGTTGGGTAATATGAAGCAAGTCCACAGGAATTTCTTAATGCTCCCCCCTTGAAATCAACATTATTGAACCAGAAAATCTAGGTCAAGTGTTTAAATCTGGAGGCTTTTGATAATGTAACAGATTCGGTAAAAGTTTAACTTTCTATACTTTGCTCTGCAATTGAAAATAATTGCATTACATAAGCTGCTGCCACAATACACACTTTTGCATATATTGCAATTATAAAATGTTTACCAATCTCCAATATTTTATAGACTAGACATTTGTATGGACATTGATAATGAAAGACCACATGGGAATCAAAATCCCTGTAAACATTTGCCTCTATACCATCAGATGCTTAGACCCAATGGACCATTGTGAAAACAGATGTAAAGCTCCATTAAGCTTCCTGGTTAATAAACATGTTGTTCCTAGCATTTAACACCTTGGACTAAAGATCCCAGTCCAACAGAAAAATAGAAAATGTTCTGAAGATATAAAAGTGTAAGAATTGTAACTCTGACTATCTGCAACAGAAAATTTTGTTGTCTATATTCAATATGCCAGCCAAAATAATTGCCAGATTTAATCCATTCAAAATCCATCCACTTACATAGAGTTGAAATTGGCTGCAAGTCTGAAATGCAAACTGTCAAAGGTAACTTTATTAATAAAATTTATGATGATGGTTGAGAATTAATGTGAAATAAGCATTAAGTTTAAATAATGGAATTAAGGTTAGGCTGTTCATGGATTGCTTATAAAATAAAAGTAAAGTTGTTGTATTTCTACATAACCATAGGGCTGCACTTACATTAGAGAAAGATGACTGGTAGTGGTTTAACCTGAGGGTCACCACACCTCAGGCTGGGGAGAGGTTGAGAAGGAGAGCCCTTCATGGACGTGGGAATTTAACCCACACAGTTGGCATTATTCTGCATCACAACCAACTGACCATATGTTTCTGTAAAAGTTAAATTTTTGAAACCAGTTTTTGAGCCCAAAAGTAATGGGTTGACTTTTACACTGGTCAAGTTTTTGGTGGACTGGCATTCATGTTTTAGTTGGGCCCAAAAAAGACCAAAATAATGGAATAAAGAAAAAACAAACACCCATGATAATTCATGCTAATTATCATGCATGATCTGATGTTTTAATCATTCATTGTCAATAATTAAATTCATTGGTATATATTTACAATGGAATTATGAGAATTTTCAAAATTGTACTTTGGTTCTGAACTTTTTTGGGCTTTGATCCCTAAGAATTGACTTTTGTACAAATTACATGAAGAATTGGGTTTCTTTGGCGTGGTGTCAACTTTTACAAGAGTATATGTGATACATACAATTATGTCTTTTGCATACTTTTGCCATTTTGTTTCTAAATTATCTTGGCCTTGTCTGCTCTTGTTCTAGAGAATTACTGTACTATGTGTTGTATAAGGTAATGATTCCGAAAGAATTAATGTTGAAGTTGCATTAGCCCAAAGAATCTGATGATGACAAATACAGTCTTTGGATGGCAACAAAGAGTTTATGACCAGCCTTTATATGGAGCAGACGTATTCTGTAAAGCTCCTGAGAGTCTTGGTAATTATGTCTGTCAAGTAATGTAGTTGTAATTATTCCTATCATGCAAGAATTCATCTTTCTGATAAAGCTGAGTGCCTCATCTGTTTAGTCTCACTCTTAGTCCATCCTCTCCCACTGATCATTTAGATCTGGTCTAGATAAAGGGGGATTGGTAGTAGTGAACTACCTCAAATAATCCTTGCTCTGTACCACATACTGACAGAAGTGAAAGATATCACTAGGTGCCAGAAACAGGTAAAACCACACCATACATCAGAACCCGAGAAGGTAATCAGGTGGCCTGCTGCTGAGGGTCCGCTCATGCTTTGTTTTTGCATGTTGCTCTATCACAAGAACTTTGATTTACTAGCATCTTCAACAGTATAAAATGAACCAAAGCAATTCACCGGAGTTTGAGAAACAAAGTTTGACATTCAGTTACATATCAGTTTAGATGACCAAAAGAATGGTCAAAGGGTTATATTTACAGGATAGTCTTTAAATGTGAGAAAGAGGTAGAGACTAACAAGATTTAGGGATGCATTATTGGTCTAGGGCATCTGTCATAGAGTTATACAGTGTGGAAGCAGACCCTTCAGTCCACTCCATCTGTGCTGACTAGGTATCTCAAACTTAGCAAGTGCCATTTGCCTATGTTTGGTCCATATCTCTTTAAACCTTTCCTATTCATGCACTTATCCAAATGTCATTTAAATGTTGTAATTGTATCTGCGTCTACCATTTCCTCTTGCAGCTCATTCCATACACACACCACCATACACACACTGCATGAAAAAGTTGTCCCTCAGGTCCCTTTTAAATCTTTCCCCTCTCCCCATAAACTTATGCTGTCTAGTTTTGCATTCGCCTATCCTTGTCTATTCACCTTACCTATGCCCCTCATAATTTTATAAACTTTGACGGAAAGGCCAGCCCCTCAGCTTCCGACACTCCAGGGGAAAAAAATCCCCAGCCTATTCAGCCTCTGCCTTTAACTCAAAACTTCCAGTTTTGACAACATCCTTGTAAACTTTTCTGTACCCTTTCCAGTTTAACAACATCCTTCCTATAGTAGGGCAAACAGAATTGTGTATGGTATCACGTTGTTATTTAACTTGTAATTATCTTTTTATTAACTATCAGACATTTTTGTTCATAGACTATACATCCTGTCTCTGACTCTTGAATGTGTTTGTCATCCTCAATTATCTTCAAGAAAGATCAACTTATCTCATCATCTTCCCAATCAAGGTCCATGTGGGAATGAATCCTGCCTTTTACAATATCACTTATCTTTAACATACCATTTAAAAATTGTACCCTTGCTTCTTCTTCTTATGTTTCTCTTTTCTTTTATTTCCTTTTACATTTAATGCTGCACCACTGCCACTGGAAGAAGGAACCAGTTATAGAAAGACAAATTCATAAAGGACACTTAATTACAAAAGCCGATATAGGATCTTAGAATGACAAAAAATGTCAAAAAGATGTTTTTGTACAGTTCTGTCAACCTTTTCTTACCCGTCTGTTCATCCTCCCTTTACATTTAGTGTTGATTTAATTATGCCTTTGGCCCTTCATTCACCACAACATTTCTGCAGTTACATCTCCATTTTTAATGCACAAGTTCCCATTACTCTTGTTTACCCTGGTCGTGCCCCCTGCTACAGTCCTCATCTCTGCTCCCTTTAAGTTGCAGAATTGAACGGGAAAATTGTGGACATTAGGTAATGATGGGTTGATCTTCCATCCACACCAGATCCAACTGGAACACATGAAGTACATTGGGCCTTACCCTCATCTGCTGGAAGTGTTCACCATTCTCGGATCGTTCTCCAACACAAAGAGAACCCTTGGCTTCTTTCCCTCACTGCTAGTTATCTTCTTAATCACCTCTTCCCTGTCCCTCTCAACTTCTGCTCAAGCAACAAGCGTGAAGGGCTAATGGATTCCTTTGTCATTAAGAATGAGAGCATTCACTCAGCTGTCTCTGCGACTTCCATCCTTTGCCACATGCACCAGCCAGACTAAGATTTCCATTAATTGTTACAGTTTTCTAGCTTCTTTCCTATCTTTGCTTTTCCTCTCTCTGAATTCAACTTGTCCATGAGATCCACCTCTTTTCTCATGACATGATTCCCACCAAACTGCTGATCACCTATTTTCACTTCTTGGCTTTCACATTAGTTTATGTTGGGTTCCTGGTTCTCCCTCCTCATACATTACCCCCTTGTCCTTCAAATCTGTGATCATCATCTCACCTGAAAAGAAACAGCCCTTTCGTATATTATGCTTCTAAATTAGATCCAAACATTCAAATTTCCTTTCTCCTCCAGAATCTGTCAATATTTAAATAAAAACAAAATATTGCAAATGTTGGAAATCTGATGTTAAAAACAAAATATTGCTGCAGAAAATCAGCAGGTCTGGCAGCATCTATGAAGAGAGAAACAATGTTGTGGTTTAGGTCCAATTTGATCTCTTTTGTAACTTTATGTCAATCATGTCAAAGGACTGTCATCAAAATTTGTGAGAGATTTGTGTCTTTAGTAGGATATAGCAAGAAATCTCACAATGAGAAACCCTCCAAAAACTCACCAAAATTGATATTTAGATTCAACACTCTGACTTTGCAATGTTTCTATCACAATTGCAACTTTATGAATTTAGGAGCAGTTCTGTTCAGCTTTATAACTCTAGGATTTTTGTTTACATATTTTTTATTATTCAATAAATTTGTATGGCAGCTAAATCTAATGTTGCTATATCCCACAAGGGATAAGAGTCATGGAGGATCTGATGTTGGATCTTGTTGCAAAAGGTTTTTGATTATTATCCTGGGTATGCTATTAAAAATGCTAAGGTCTCAAGATAAATTTAAGCACTGAAAATATTACTACTAAAGACTTCACCTCAGAACAGTCTGACGCACAGAAACCAAATATAGATTTGAGATAAAAACGATAAAAGAAAAGAATTGCAATAGATTTTTAAAAATCAGTTGCAAATGTAAGTAAGATCTATATTGTATATACTGCGCTGCTCTTTGTACTGTTCAGCTCTATTCTTGATGTGCTTTTCAAAACATCATTATAATATCAGTTGAAGTTGCTTCATTATTATTGCTACTGTTTCTTACTGATGCATCATAGCCAAAATAAACCTCATTGTGGAAAAATAGAAGTTTGTTGTAATAAAAACACAAAGTGTGTTTGTGTCTTGAATCCAGATCATCAGTAATATTTTGTGATTCATTCATACAAATGTGTAATCTTTGATTATTTGAAAAGTACAAAATTCAACGTTTGTTAAACGGAGTCTAATTGCAAGTAAACCAGATTCCAGTTTTTCTTGTAGAACCTTGACTGCTTTATGAGTTATTTTGTCTTCATGGAAATTTTTCTCCACAAAGACAGTAGAGGTGAAACATTTCTTCATTAGATCCTTAATGCATTGTAGTTTACTCTCGCCATTAAAAAGCAATAGAGAGAAAATTATGTAGCTGGATATGGTGAGTAAATCTCTGGGTCGAGGCAGTTCAGGAGCCTAGAGGATCTTATTTCTTGCTGATCTGGGCATGTTGTGTTTTGGCCATATTGTTATCTTTCTCAGAAACAAGTCTGTGTACCATTTAAACACATTAACTGATATATTATCAAATCCAGATTTACACAAGCAGCTTTTGCAAAGCAGTAATTGTACCATTATGCTGAATTTGCCTGAGATTTGGAAATATATTTGACTGCATGAAAGGAATAGTGAGAGTGCATTTTATTTTAATTGAATTTCCTTTTTCCCTCCCTCCCTCTCTCCTTCATTCCCACCCTGCCACAATCCATCCCTTTCTCAATCCCTTCCTCCCTCAATCTGCTCCTTGTATTTACCCTTCCATAAGCTCTCAATTCCTTCCTCCCATCTCTATTGAAGACTTCACACTAGGTGATTTGCCAAGATAAGGATTGGATTTACTAATAAGACAGGCTACAGATACATTCTGATAGAAAATAATCATACATAAAATGGTCCTGACTGAGGAAAGCAAAATTGAAAAGAAATTGTTATTTTTTTTTCTCTTTTTTCATTGAATTTAATCCTTTTTTTTACCAAATCCATTTACATTTTTAAAAGAAGATTAAAAACTTTGGATCTGTTATAAAATGGATGTTATTCGCTGTAGACAGTACTCCAGTTAGCATTCCGATGTACAATATTCTCTGCCAAGCACACAATATTAGAAATCCAAGGTCCCTGAGATGCACTCCATCCTCTTGTATTTCATTCAATTGTTTTCAACTGACCTCAACCCAACAAGTTGTCAGGCTAGCTGACTGTGGAGAGGACGTTAATTCCAACCCAGTCTGAGGTGCATAAAAGTTTACTTCAGAAAGGTTTGCTGGATAGACTTCAGAATGGCCACTCTGATAAGCCAGTGCCTGTCTCTCTGAATCGTGGCTGAGATTAGCTCACTCAGATATCAAAATCACAGTCTGCTGATTATTATGGCTTAGTTACTGTCAGCCTTAACCAACAGATTCTGTATTTTCATTGGAGATAAGAAGGTCAAGAAGCACAAATATAGAATCCCCACAGTGTGAAAACAGGCAATTCAGTCCATCGTGTCCACATCAACCGTCCAAAGAGCATGCCACCCAAACTAACCCTATCACCATAACTTCACATTTCCCAGGGCTAACCCATCTAACCTACGCATCCGTGGACATTATGGACAATTTAGCCTGGCCAATTCATCTAATCATTGGACTGTGGGAGGAAACCAAAGCATCTGGAGAAAGGCCATGCAGGCATGGAGAGAACGTATAAACTCCACACAGACGTTGAACAGAATCAAACCTTGATTCCTGTTGCTGTGCCACCCCAACTTGATTGCGAATATGTAATGTTGATTTAGATATGTTGGCTTAAATTGTGAACAGTGAACCAAAGCACGCAATTGCAAAATAAACCTCAAGTAGGATTTGATTTTAAAAATTAAATATGCTGCCTGTACCTCTCCCTCTGTGTCACACCCACACCTCCCCCCCCACCCTCAAGGTAGATAGGGTAGATACCCAGATAAAGCAGTTGTCATTAAATTAGTTGAATCATGAGAAAAGCGTAAAGGAGAAGAGCTTTTCTTTCAAAGCTAATGAGAATTTTCTACTAGAGACAAAAATGCTATCTGTGCTTTTTCTCGTTTGCTTAACCGAGACATCTGCCTCAACAAGACAGCATGAGAGAGAGGAGGGGGGGGGGGGGGGCGGAAACGCTAGTATCTATTTAAATTAAAGAGAAATAGTTTTGAGTCATACATGCACTAATCACATCAAAGTTTCCAAAACGTTAGAGAGGTCCTACATCCTCCCTCTGTGGCCATTGCTGAGATTTATCTCTACCACAGATGCCTTATCCTGCCCCTATCTGTTGAGACTGAAAATTTACAATGCTCAATTAATCTACCACCCGGCTCGCTATCTCTGTTACAAAGTGTCAGCAAACTAGGGGCCCTTACCGATGTGTAAGAGCTTCCTGTGAGTAATATCAGCATTTTGGCTTTTAATTGCATGTATAATTTCCAAGGTCCACAGCCAATAAGGGAATAGGGTCACAATTCATCACTGCCTCCTCCAGCACTTTATATAACATTACCTCAACTAGCTAAGCTAAGAGTGTAATACAATTGTGTGATACACAACAAACAAATTGTCCATGAAGAACACAGAGGGAACTGGGCATTGGGATTTAAAGAAAAGGATTTTATGGAGGCAACTCTGCAGGAGCATGGATTATATAGCTGCTCTTTACAGACTCTCAAGAAGCATAAATCAGCACTTACGTCTGCAATTGTCTTTCCCTTTGGATGCACCACGACATGTCCTAATCCTATTGTGACTTGATTGTTTCATAGCAAAGTGCTCCACTGAGGCCTGTAATTGGTATACTGGATCAAATTAGATTGCTGTGTGTTTAGGAAGGTAAGGGTCATTTCACATCAGCACCTCTCATTAAAAAGTCTCATGTCAGGCTTCATGTAAGGTGGGGGTGGATGAGGAGGGGGCATGAGTGGGGAGAAGTGGATCGCACACTAACAATTAAACTCAGGCTTTTTTTATACGAAGCATTCTTCACTGTCTAAGTTTTCACCCTCTGCTCTTCAGGAGCTCTACATTGTGTCCAGCATCCCATTTTATTGTGTTGATAATTTGATTTACAGATAAACATTGCTAACAAATGACAGCGAACCTTTTCAATAAATGTTAGCAGAAACAAAATTCAATTGGTTTCTTCTTTCAAACCATATGAAGCAGAGTGATAGTGTAAGTTAGTTTGGCTTTACCGTCTATGAAGAACTGAGGAGAGGTTGTTTCAGGCCAACCCAGTAGCAACATGTCACCATGACAACCGGGACAGTCCATGCTTGAACTGTCAGCACCCAGAGGGAAATAAATGAAAATAAAAGTAACATTTAGAAGTGGATATACTGGGTGTATTGGAGCTCTATTTTGAAGTATACAAGATAAATCACACTAACATAGGAACAGGAATAGATCATTCAGGCTTTCATGTCTGTTTTGTAACTCAATGAGATCATAGTTGATCTAACTACATGTACCTGCATTTGGCCCATAGCCCTTAATACCTTGGCTGATCAAAAGTTTATCTATCTCAAATATAAAATTAACAACTGATTGCGCATCCACTTCTATTTTCAGAAGAGATTTCCAAACCTCTACTATCTTTTATGTTTAGAAGGGCTTCCTAAAATTTGTCCTGAATGATCTGGCCATAATTTTTAAACTATGTCCATTAGTCCTACAATCTCCAAGCAGTGGAAATTGTTTATCTACATTGTTGTAGAAATCGTTATGAGGTCAATTCTAACCCTCATAGAATATGAGTTAGAGGTACCTTGTAGTAAAAGGTACTAGTCACGAAACCAATGGATTCGTGGGGATTTTAAGCAGTAAACGGCTTTTAGCAGTTGGATAATTACCCAATCACTTGCATAGAGGATTTATTTGCAAAGCTGGCAGGGGGTATGTCCTTCATGAAGCTGTAAATGAGCCAATTGTGGTTAGATGAGGATTCCCAGAAGTATGCTACAATTAGTGTCCATAGGGGTTTGTACCAATATACAAGACTGCCATTTTAGGGTATTTTTTAGACAATGGAGGACATTTTACAAGATCTACCCCAGGTCACCATTTATCTAGAAGTTGTGCTAATAACAGGGAAGATCAATGAATAACATTTAGAGAACTTAGACATATTCCTTAGATTTGTGAGAAGGGAAAACCCTGCATTTCAGGTACCCAGAGTGACTTACTTGAGCTACAGAGTTGGCAGGACTGGGCTATATCCATTTAGAAGAAAAAGTGAAGGCAATCAAAGTTGCATCGGCTTCCATGTATGTACTGGAGCTTAGGTCTTTCCCTGGGCTGATGAATTATTATGGAAAATTCATGCATAATCTGGCCTCCATCCTAGCATCTTTCCATCAGCTCTGAAAAAAGACTTAGCCTTGGAAATGGTCACATAGTTAAGCCATAGTTTTCAGAGAAATAAAAAAACACCTATCATCCTCTAAAGTGTTGGTACACTATGATCCCAAGTGAAATCTGGTATTGACATGTGATGCCTCTCCAAACAGCATTGGGGTAATATTAGCTCATAGGTAGCCCAATGAATAAGAACAACCAATGGCGTATGCATCCAGGACTGTGGCTAATGCAAAGCATAAATACACCCAGATAGAGAAGGAAGGTTTGACAATCATATTTGTAGTCAGGAAGTTCCACTAATAACTTTATGAACCTAAATTTTGTAATAATAACAGACTATAGCCATTTGGTCTACTTAAAGCTGACAAGGCAGTGTCACCCATAACTTCAGACTAAATTCAGCGGTGGACTCTAAAATTAAATGAGTATAATTACAAGTTATAGATTACAATTTGTACACCTCTGGAGGCCAACTGGCAAATGCAGATGCATTGAGCAGCCTCCTGCTGGTAGATACACCACTGGAAGAATCCATAAAGGATTTAAATCTCTGGACACACTTCCAGTCACAGCTGACAATGTCAGACTTTGGATCTGGTCCTGGCAAAACTGAAACAGCTGGTGGTGATTGGGGAAACCAAAGGGCCATCACAATGAGAACTGAAACCTTTTTTTGACCCAGAGCTAACAGATCACAGTAGATGACAGCATATTATTATAGGGAACAACAGTGATTGCCCTAAGAAAGACCGCTGCTAGATACTGGCTGAACTCCACTATGTTCATCCAGTGGTTTCCAAAATGAAGATAGTGGTGAGAAGTTATGTCTAGCAGCTGGGTTTGGATGCAGTCATGGTTGTGTTGGTGGGTCAGTGCCCAGAGTGCCAACAAGGATAAAAATTACCAAAGTTTGTGAGAAGATTTGTAGCTCGGGTGCTCGTTGTGGTGGTTCTGTTCGCTGAGCTGGGAGTTTTTGTTGCAAACATTTCATCCCCTTTCTAGGTGACATTCACAGGAGTTGGGAGACTCCTGTGAAGCGCTTGTGTGCTGATTCCTCCGGCATTTATAGTGGTTTGAATGAAAGCAATCACCCCAACACACACAAACAAAGTTGCATCAGGACACTATTCAAAAGGGCCACAACACACTGCAGTACACCAGAACTACAAAAAGAGGAAGAAGAACACCTATACAAGGTATTCACCAAAAATGGATACCCGCACAATTTCATCAACAGATGCCTAAGGAAAGACAACGAAATGAGGACATGCCACAACCCAAAGGACTGGCCACACTCCCATACATCAGGAGCATTTCTGAACTGACAGCCAGAGTGCTGCGACCACTAGGACTCATAACAGCACACAAACCAACAACCACTCTCAGACAACAACTTACCAGGACAAAGGACCCGATACCCAGCATGAGCAAAACCAACGTAGTGTACAAAATCCCATGCAAGGACTGCACAAAACACTACATAGGACAAACAGGAGGACAGCTAACAATCCACATCCATGAACACCAACTAGCCACGAAACGACATGACCAGCTATCCTTAGTAGCCATACACTCAGATGACAAACAACATGAATTCGATTGGGACAACACCACTATTATAGGGCAAGCCAAACAGAGAACAGCCAGGGAATTCCTAGAGGCATGGCACTCATCCACAAATTCTATCAATAGACAAATCGACCTAGACCCTATATACCAGCCACTACAGCAGACAGCAACTGACATCCGGAATCGGCAGATTCAAACCACTATAAATGCCGGAGGAATCAGCACACAAGCGCTTCACAGGAGGCTCCCAAGCACTGGGGATGTCACCTAGAAAGGGGACGAAATGTTTGCAACAAAAACTCCCAGCTCGGCGAACAGAACCACGACAATAAAAATTACCACCAGCATCTTCACCACATTTGTGGGAACGGTCGGGTAAACTCAGTTAAACATTGACTACGTATGTCCTTTTATGGGCTCAGCATTCCTACTCATTGTGGACCCCCATTCAAATTGGATGAATGTTCATAGAGTTCATTCATCAAAGAAGGGAACGATTATAGAAAAAATTAACATCTTACGCAATACATGGGCTCCTGGAAGTTGCAGATCATTTAGCAGCAGGAAATTTGCATATTTCCTGAAGTCAAATGTTGTTTGACATTAGCAAAGTTTGAGAAGATTTGTAGCGCAGATTGAGGTTCTGGATGTAAGTTTGCTCACTGAGCTGGAAGGTTCATTTTCAGACATTTCATCACCATACTCGGGAACATCATCAGTGAGCCTCTGGTGAAGTGCTGGTGTTATGTCCTGCTTTCTATTTGTGTGTTTATGGGACAACATATCCATCCTAGGAAAGCCAAGTAGAGACATGCATACGAAATCCTAGAAGCATGGTATTCCAATTGGAAATCTATCAACAAACGCATTGATTTGGAACCCATCTAATACCCTCTGAGAAAAAGGAAATTACATCACAACACAGGAAATAGCACCACCAATACAGGAATTGATGTTACCAACTCTAGGAAACCTAATCACGTAAGTAAAAAAGCAGGACATAATACCAGTGGTTCACTGGAGGCTCACTGATGTTACCTGGTATGGTGACAAAGCGTCAGAAAACAAAAACAAACCTTCCAACTCAGCAAGCAAACTTACATTCGGTATTTGACATATCAGGACAGATCTATACCATCCATCAGGTCTGGCAGAAACAGCAGTCCAAACTTTGAAGGTAAGCTTAAAGAAACAGCCTACAGCTTCACTAAATACCAAGCTGTCTTTGTTCCTAATTGATTAAAGGACCACCCCTCATGCAACAACAGGGATAGCTCCATCAGGGTTGCTAATGGGGAGAAGAGCCTGCAGCAGGTTAAATCTGATCTCCTCGGACCTGGAGGGGAGGGAGAAAAAGCATCTGGAATCCCAATATTGGACACAAGACTCCACAAAGTGAGAGAGACAGTTTACTTCAGGAGAGTTTGATGTAGAAACCTCAGGAATGCCCCTGCATAGGTAAGAAGCATGGTCGACGTGAAGTCTACAGTTCCGCAGTAGAATGGGCTCTTTCAGCTCCTGGAGACTCAGACATGGACTAACTGAAATCATGAGGTGGGGATTTGCTGATTTCACTGAGGAGACAGTCTTTGTTCTACTGCCACCCCTAGCAGTTATGATGAGACATACCCAAGGGCAGTTAGATTGCTAGTTGTCAACACAGACAAATGTACTGTTTCTCAGGACAGCCATGCATGTAGACCATCCCATTGCTAAATATGTTGCAAAAGAGTCCAGACATTCAGGCAGTTGATGAAAGGGTGTGACTTATAGTTTATCTTTCTAAGGACTTACTTGCTATTTTATTAATGTTATTAGAGCAAGGACCATCTTAATCCCAACTTCTTATGAAGAGATAGTAAATTTTACTCTCACCCATGCATTATTCAGGTCAGTGCTTCCAAAATGGCTTTGAAACGTGACCCTTTTGTAAAATTTTTTAAAATTAATGTGAATTCATCAGAAGAAAAACAGCAATAAAGCAGCATTCAGTCCTTAACGTTTGCACATTGTAAATCACCACATATATATGTAAATCTGCAAATCTGTATTTTAATCTACTTTGTCATGTCATTATGTGGGTTTGGATCAAAATCCTCACAGTCCCTAATGGCCAAAGACTCCATGACGGCAGTCTCCTCATGCTTCCTTGACTAGGGTGGCTTTGACTGTACTCAGCTGCCCCATGCTCCCTACAAGATGATGGCCACATGTGTTCTCCACTGCAGTGCCCCTCTAGCTAATATCCCAGACTTGTGACTTAGAAAATCACATTAACTGCTGTTCCTTTTGGTGAAAATGCAGGCTAGTAGTTGCTTTTTCAGGGTTTGAGGCCTACACAAAATATTTATAAAGCCTATCCATCCATCCACCAGGTGCATTGTTGTCCTTCATCTTCGAGAGAGACCTAGACAACAATAGGAGAGCAAGGTGAACACTGGATGGCACCTAAGCTTCAGCGCCATTGGAAGGCACAGCATTCAAGTAGGGTGAATCTGCGATCCTATTTATTGTTTCTTGAGGTCATGGCTGCGGTTGTGAAATACTCATCTAACTGAAGAACAGGTAAGTTTTAACACAACAAACATCAGCAGTTGTCCTTAAGGGGAAACGTTGGAAGAAATAAGTCAACATTCAAAATGAAAAGATTTTTGAAGACTGAATATGACTCTTGAAGATTTATGTTGCTTCAGGTGGAGACAACTGAGGGAAATGTGACATTTGAGGCATTTGGCACAATTTAGATTTCAGAAGAAGTGTCCTGCGAAAATATCTCCTTTAGCTCACATCCAGCACTGTTCCTACAGTCGTCAGTCTTGTGGTTCCTTTTGCTGCCTTTTAGTAGCAAAGGACATTATGACTAGCAGTAGGCCATCTAGCCTCTCTTAAGTCAATAGAATTGAAAATCTGAAAAATTATAAAACAGATTGCTGATTCACTCTTACTCATTATTACATTATCAAGGGTAAATAGACAAAGTCTTTTCCCCAGGGTCAGGGAGTCCAGAAGTAGAGGGCATAGGTTTAGGGTGAGAGGGGAAAGATATTAAAAAGACCTAAGGGGCAACTTTTTCACACAGAAGGTGGTACAGGTATGGAATGAGCTGCCAGAGGAAGTGGTGGAGACTGGCACAATTGCAACATTTAAGAGGCATTTGGATGGGTATATGAATAGGAAAGGTTTGGAGGGATATGGGCTGGGTGCTGGCAGGTGGGACTAGATTGGATTGGGATATCTGGTCGGCATGGACAGGTTGGACTGAAGGGTCTGTTTCCATGCTGTACATCGCTATGACTCTATATGGGTCCCATAGTTCTCACACTTATGTCATATTGGCCTCCGTGTAAGATATTCATCAATACCAATTATTTTGATATAATTGGCTTATCAAATAACAGCAAACTTGTATCACTAGTATAAAATGTTTTTTGTTAATGGCCTTAAAGTAAATAAGTATCCTCACTTTATGTGCTCATGTATAGAGCCAAATGCAGTCATTTCTGGGCTTTATTCCTCATGATCACACTGATCTAGTCAAGGACCTCCCATGCAGAACTTCCCATCCCACCCAACCAGAATTGTTACTCAGTGTGGTATTTTCCTGAGCTATCTTTGCAAGCAACAACAATCTTTCATATGGTCTGTTACATCGTTAATTCTGTCTTTTGCTTTTGAAAAGAATACAGTGATGTAAATTTGATTTGGGATACAAAGTGATACTGTTTAAATGTGCTGATTGAACAAAACAAGTTCTAATCAGCAAAACAAAAATCCAACATTTAAGGCAATTTATGGAAAAAAAACCCATCAGTTTTACAATAGAATACATTACTGCATTTGACAGGACCTGCAGGCATTTGAAAAAATGAGTTGAGTCTTAGTGGACGCTGCCGAGTACAATGCATCCTGACAACTACTTCGACTGATTGTGCATCCTCCAGTTATCAGTCCCAGTCATGGCCCAACATTTTATTACAGGGTTTTTTGTTGCAATTAAAGGGAATAAAACAAAGCTGCGTTGGACCATATTAATAATAGCAATTAACAATTAGCATCCTTTATTTACATACATGTTTGTGCTGAGGATGAATGACTTATCTTTCATTGAGAGAGAATGGGTGGCTCACAGCCAGTGAAGCTGAAAGGAAAATTGCATGTACAATAACAGAGCGAGATTAGACTGTTCTGCTGCACAAAGACAAAAGTGGCAGTGTGACAGCTCTCTTATTTATCTGAACTCCTGCACAGCAGATATGCAGGGAAACCACTTGGCAGCTCTCCGGCACCCTTCAGCACATATCAGTGAGACAGCTTGGCCTTTTACTCAACCACCTTTTCATGTAAAGAGGTGTCTCTTTACTGGTGTTTGATGTCAACAGCTTGGCAGCACAAACGTTTCCCAATGCTTGTTCTTGAGAAACTCTCCAGCAGGAAGAGCCCATGAGCCATCAGCATCGCTTGCAGCAACCATGACTCTACATATACTAACATCAATTTGAAGAAAGCAGAATTCAGACAGTCCCCAGGTTATTTATCTACAAAATGGACCACAATGCAGGACAATATAAGATAGCTGCTCACATGTTGGATCTTTAAAATGATACCCCTGTTTAGGATCAGGTTCGTAAGGGCAGGCATTCATAAGTCGATATACGCAAATTGAGGACCCTTGCACTGAACAGCGAACTAATTTTTTCTGTGTATCTCCTTTTTAAATGATTTGATATTCATGAAATCCAAGTGCTGCAGCCAGCAATTTTGAAGCATCTGTTTGGGAGCTCTGGTCATATTTATTTATTTCATAATATCCAATCACTCAGTATGTGGCCATTCTGAGTTCCATTCAAAGCATCCTATGTACAAATGTTGGCATAGTGCCAAGTCATCTTTTGTCTCTTCTACATGCTAAATGAGTGATGATCATAGAATCATTGAATCTCTACAGTGCAAAAGAGAAGCCATTCAGCCCATCGAGTCTGCACCAACCCTCCATAGGGCATTCAATCCAGACCCCACCCTACCACCCTATTCCTGTAACCTTGCATTTCCCATGGCTAATCCACCTAGCCTGCCCAGCACTGGGCACTATAAAGCAACCGAACATGGCCAATCCACCTGACCTGCACATCTTTGGATTGTGGGAGTAAATTGGAGCGCCAAAATTATACGAACGGAGACATGGGGAGAATGTCCAAACTCTACACAGTCACCCGAAATTGAACTTGGGTCCCTAGTGCTGTGAGGCAGCAGTGCTAACCACTGAGACACCTTAAATGATATTGGCACACTTCGGATCCAACAATAAATGCTTTAAAAAATTCTTGGATCTTCATATATCTATTTTACAATCAAGAAACAGATGTGATGTGGCAGAGTATCCTGTGCACCACAGCTACCTGGAAGATACCCAATATAGAATTGGATGGACGACTTGCTTAAGCTTCTCTTGCTGCCTAAAATAACCCCCATCCCAATACTTTCTAAATATAATTTTCATCTCTGTTCCACCTTCCCTCTATTCTCTGAATTCAGTGTCATCACTAGACTGCTCTCTCAAACCATGTCTTTCTCTCGCCCGCCCACATGGTTCCACTTCATCAAATTTGCCTTCCTCATGTGGCCTCACCACACTTGCAGTCTCAGTTACCAATGAGACTTTCTTCCATTCAACTCACTTCAATTTTCATCTGACGCTGAAGCACTCACTCACAACTGCAAGCTCAAACCTTAGCGATCATCTTTTGGCCTCTTGTTTGACGTTCTATTTCTGCAGCTATTCCTTAGAAACAGGGGCCCTGTGATGTCAGGATAGAAAGTATCTAATAAATACTTGACTTGTTTGCACTGTCAGTTACACTCCAGCCTTGCTTACATTTTGATTACACTGTAGGTTGAAAGGAGCCTTCGCTGCTCAGTGAGCTGAAAATGTTTCCATGCTCCTGGTTTGTTAAGCAGCAGGGGGTTGAAATCCAAACAACATTCAAGCGCACGCCTCATAAACTGGGAGCTAATCAAGAAAATACAAATGGTTCTCTCCAGCCAGCTGTATCGTATTAATAGCATAGCTTGTGTATGCTTTTAGGAATCCTGTAAATTTCGAAGCCCTTAGGAGTGCAGCATGCAGCAATCCTTCATCTACAAACATAATCACAACACAAGTGTCCATATGTCATGCCAAATATTGAAAAGAAAAGGACAGGCAACGCAATTCATTCTGATTGAATGAAACTGGGGCAGTAGTCATTATTTACAATAACCCAGAATTGGGAAAGATTGTTCCTGCTTTAGGTTATTATCTAATGGCCTCCATTAGTATGTCTGTGTGAATATCAGATAAGAACTGGGTGAGTTGGGTGCTTTCCTTACCAAGTATACCACTGACACAGTCCCAAGGTGACAGCCATTGGATTCACAAAGCCCTATGTGAAAGAATGGCAAATGAATAAGTGACGATAAAAAATTCTCCACTATGTTCGACCACTGCGTTAAAAACACCAAGGTACAATAAAAGCAATGTGCAATTATATAGCGCCCATAAAATAGAAAAGATGCTCCAAATTGCTAAGCAGGAGTATAATAAGATGAGAATTGATACCATGCCAAAGCTGATGATATTTGGAGATGTGGCTAAAAGCTTTGTTAAGGGAGTTTTTTTTTAAATGATAAGACTTAAAGGAAGAGATGGAGAGCTAGAGTAGGGAGGTTTCTAGAGCTTAAGTTTGCAGGCATGTTGGCCCATGAAGGAGCAAAGGGACTCTGGAGAACAGGAAAGAGGAACGTAAATTCTGCTGAAGGATAATTAGCTGGAAAAAAGGACTAATCTATTACGGAATTTTAAAGTTTGACATTCAATAAATGTAGGTCAGTAGACTCAAAGTATCGATGGATAAGTACGTAGAATATGAGAAGTAATGTATTGGATGAAGTGAAGTTTACAGGAAGTGAAGGATGGGAGGTAGCTGTAGAATAATTGAGTTAGGAAGTAATGAAGGTATGGATAAGAGTTTCTGCAGTTGTCAGGCTCAGGCTGGGCAGAGGTGAGTGATGTTGTACAGAAGAAAGAAGTAGCAAGGATTTATGCTGCAAAGTGAATGGAGTTGGAAGCTCAGCTTTGGGTCAAATCAGATATAGAAATTGTAAAAGTTTTAACAATACACCTGAGTGCACTGCTAGCGCATTGAGTATAATCATTGATAGCCTTTTCTTTAATTCAATATCCAAGTTTCATTATTTTTCCTTGGTCCAACAATGTTAGACATTCTTTATAAATTGATGGTTCTTATTTGAACTCTGCCTGAGGGCAGGTTCTTGGCTTGTTGTCTTCCCCATGTCTCTTTGTCTTCTGCTAGTCTTTTCATTTTCCAATAACTTCCTTCAGCTTCCAAGCTTTCCAGCACAGAAATTCTGCTTCCTTCTTCAAATGTTCTCTTTGTAAGATCTCTTTCCTAGCTTGTTTTAAAAAATGTACCCTGCCCAGATCTCTGGTATTTCCAAATTAAATAGTCATAGGGACAGAAACAGACCCTTTGGTCCTACCAGTCCATGCCATGATGATGAAAGGCTCTGGCCCGAAACATCGAATTTCCTGTTCCTTGGATGCTGCCTAACCTGCTGTGCTCTAACCAGCAACACATTTTCAGCACATGCCAAATATAATCCCAAATTAAACTAGTTGCAACTGCCTGCTCCTGGCCTATATCCCTCCAAACATTTCCTATTCATATGCTTAACCAAATGCCTTATAAATTCAGCAAGTGTTTGTCCATTCTCCTTAGCAATATTTTCCTATCCATCTCATCCTTTCTACTTTCCCCTGTATGCACAATTAAAATGTGTTTAGCAAGTTGCTCGTCACAAGATCCAACTCTTTCATTCATTTAAAACAAAACTCCAAATTAAGCCCTTTACAAGTTGTGCTCTTGAGTTTATTCAGTTTTCTGGTGAGCAACAGTGATCTGTACTAAGTACAGCCTTTCTCCTTGTTGTCATTTCCATACACACCTGCAGATATACTTGAATCTGTTCCTTCAATGAATATTTCTTTTCTTTCCCATTTTTTAAACTCATTTATTGCTGGTCTTATCTCTTGATAACATTTTTTGTTCAATAAAATCAATGTCAAAATTGCAGCTCATTCATTTCAGTTCTTCAATATGCTGCTTCCATCTGTCTTATTTCATTCGAGTTTGTGAATAAAACTCCTTCCTTATTTCGTAATGCTTTGCTTTTCAGTCCTTTATACTTTTATTCACTCAGGGAGCATGGGTGTCACTAGCTGCGCCAACATTTAGGGCTCATTCCTGACTGCCCTTGAGAAGGCAGTAATGACCTGCCTCCTTGGATTACTGCAATCCATTTGGTATGGGTAGACCCACAATGTTAGCAAAGGAATTCCAACTACACCGAGGAAACAACTGAGTGTTTACATATATAATATCCATCCGTCCCACTTGGACAAATTCTTTGGGTATATCACACTTGTGTCTTGACCATTATTCTCATGCCTTCTTTGATTTCCTTAATTTCTTATTCAAACTTCTGAAGTTCAGTTTACTTTCTTTTAGTTTTGTTGTCTTTTAGTTTGGTCTGTTTTTCCATCTTTTGTAATATTGTAGCCAGATATGGTTTGTTTATTTTTTTAAGTCTTAAATACAGTAAGCAGATTGTCCCTCCTCACACTCTTTAATCTGTTTCCATTGTTCACTCATGTTGGTAGTATCCTTCCTTTTTGTAAGTAGTGCTCTGTTTCATTTAGAAATTCTCCAAACTGTTGCAGGTTCCGTTGTTTTCTGTATATTCCACCTTGGATTGTCTTAAGTCAAAATACTGTAACAATTTTCAAAATATTCTGAACAGAGACTGCAGCAGCTTCTGGTTGAACTTTTGATTTCTTAACATCATTGCTGTATTGTTGTCTCACTGTTGTGTAGTTTAGTTGAAATCTTCCAATATTGCAGAACATTTTCCATTTACATTGTCTTCTTTATGATGCCTAAACCAAGTACTTGTTTTCATGAGCCCTGTTTTTCTGTAAAAATCTACAAGATTTTGGTTTTATTCTACTATTTTTCCAAGACCATATAGTCCTTCTTCTTTCTCATCTCTTCCTTCTCCAACAATACTTTGTTAATCTCAAAAAACAATCTCATAGCATTTTCCATTTTCCTACTCTTCAATTAGTTCTTCAAGTCTTTCACGCATTGCCTCATTCTCCTTATCTGAATATTTGCTTATGGACATAGAGGAGAGTTGGTGATGCATGGATAATGTCACTGGACTAATGACCTGGACCAATGCTCAGGGGAGAAGGATTCAAATCCCACCATGGCAACGAATGGAATTAAAATACAAGTGGTAAAAGCTGTCTCAGTAATGGTGATTATCAAGTGACTTATATACAATTTACTTTAGAGGGGGATATCTACCATCTTCACCTGGCCTGGCCTGCATGCATATTGCAAATTGCTTCAAAGTGCCTTCTGAAGTGGCCTTAAAATACTCAATTCGAGGACAACTAGAGATGAGTGAAAAATGCTGGCCATGCTAACAATAGCCCCATCCCATGAAATAAGTGATAAAAATGTCAATGGTGATGTCTATTTCTTGCCCTTTTAGTTTTATCAGCAGCAGTTTATCTGGCATGCATCTTCCCTCAGTCTCCAATTTATCAGTTTCCTTGTCTAATATTGCTGCTATTCCCCATTCCTTTTCTGCTCCTCCTGAATGCATCATTCTGACTTCATCACTCCTGAATCTGCCTTCTCCTGGCCATCCCACTTCAGAAGTCTAAAATGTTATTTCCCTTTTGCTATTTCTTTGTTTCTTTAAATTCTCTTTCCTTTGCAGCTGTTTCTACCTGTATTTCTATTCTGTTCATACTGACAAGCTTGTCTGTGAGGAAGTTTTTGGAACAATCTGGGAAACCTTCATTTCCAGCCCCTTCCTCATTGAGAGTGATAGTGCCCATCCTTTGACAGGAACTCCTGTCTCCTGTTGGTATTTATTTGTGCTGAAGCTGCCCTAATCCTTTTTAAAGCTATTTTCAGTGGGTGATTCAACATTTCTCCTCACTGTGGATCAGTAGTGTGGATTCTGCTACTGGTATCAATGTAGCCAATTACCACTTGCAACAATGGTCACATTATTGGCTACTAAACTGGCATCACTGTGGCAATGGCAAACCACCATTGAAGGCTGTTGTTCAGCCTATTATACTGTTGTTGCAATTAAATCATTCGTTCCCTCTGCATAATGGTATGAATGGTAATGCTGCTATGGGTGGAAACATGGCATGATTCATTTCCACCCAACTGCACTAAGAATGAACTTTATTTAAAAAACTATTTAGCCACACCTAAACATTTTCTTGAAAGACAGTCATTTCTGTTTTTTTCATTTCAAAGGATTTGTAACATTTCATCCCAGCTGATGTTATGACTGGGCAAGTCAGATCCCAGACTGAAACCCACCCTTGATAGGTCTTGGTTAGTTAGTAAAAATATGGTCTTTTGCTGCACGAAACATAAACATGCAATTTTGCAGATTTTGCTTTAATGGTGGAACTAATGTTTATTAAACAAAATAAAAGTCAATTCTATTTAGATACAGTAAAATATAATCCAATACATCTTAAAACACTACTTTATACACTCTGAAGAAAGCTGATAAATTCTTTATACCCACAATAGTCACACCAGATTCCCAGCCTTTAACATCTCATTAGGTTTAAGCTGCTTGTGACCTTTTATCGAGTGAAAGAGAGATTGTTTGTTTATGTACAAAGTGTGAGGAGAGCTGAAAATGTGTTGCTGTAAAAGCGCAGCAGGTCAGGCAGCACCCAAGGAGCAGGAGAATCGACGTTTCGGGCATGAGCCCTTCTTCAGGAATGAAGAGAGTGTGCCAAGCAGGCTAAGATAAAAGGTAGGGAGGAGGGACTTGGGGGAGGGGCGTTGAAAAAAACTGTGAGGAGAGGCTTGTGCATGGCTCTGGAGAGAGTTTTTCTTTAATTTGGGGATTGAATGTTGGATTATTTGAGGGAGAGCTGATTTTTAATTTTATCAGCTAAATGCTTGATTTCTTTTTAATATTTATAGTTTTTTTCCTTTTTTTGTATTCTTAATAATAAATCTGTGGGTGAGGAAAGATTTTTATATATGGTGCTATTGAGAGCTTCTTTTTAGGTTTAATATCACTGGGGGCAGTCAAGAGACACTGAGTGTGATGACAAGTAGATTTTGAGAAGTGATTACACAACAGAATCATTCAGTTAGATGGTTGACTGTCAGGAAAGGTAATAAGGTAGTTCAGAAGTCTCCTGCAACTATTCCTCTCTCAAACAGGTATTCTGTTTTGGGGATTGTTGTAAGAGGTAGTCTCTCAGAGGGAAATAGAAATGGTAGTCAGATTTTGGGCACTAAGAATGTTACACATGGTTTGGCAAAATTTTTTAAAAATAATAGTTATTGGGGACTGTTCTGTCAGGGGAATAGGCAGGAAATTCTGCAGATGTAAGCATGAATCTTGGATAGTATGTTGTCTTCCTGATGTCAGGGTTAAGGACATCTCATAATGGTTAAAGGATATTGTCAAAAGGGAGGGTGAGAAGCTAGAAGTTGTTGAACAGTTTGGTAGGAACGACATAGTTAGGGAAAGGGTTAAGACTTTGCAGAGTGAATATAAGAGGAAAGGTAGGAAGTTAAAAAGCAGAATCTCAAAAGTAGTAATCTCTAGTTTACTCATAGTGCCACCATCTCATGAAAGTAAGAATAAAAAGATAGAATAGATAAATCAGTGGCTGAAGAGATGGTGTGATGTGCAAGGATTCAGATTTTTGAATCATTGAAATCACTTCTGGGGTAGAAATGGATGGGTTTCATCTGAACTGAAAAGGGACCAATATCCTGGCAGGGAGATTTGATAGTTCTATTCGGGAGCCTATAAACTTTGAGAGAGTGGAGTAATGATGAAAATCGAAAGAAAGATGAGGATGGTTCTGAATCGAAAAAGAGCAAGTTATTTAGAAAAGACAAGTACAAGTCAAAGAACAAAGTAACAATGAAGAATTAGACTGCATTTATTTCAATGTAAGAGGTCTTAAGGTAAGGCTGATGAACTCAGGGCATGTATGGGAACATGGGACTGGGATGTCATAGTTAATACAGAAACTTAGCTGAGGGAAGGACTGATACCTCAATGTTTCTGGTTTTGGATGTTATAGGAAAGATAGAAAGAGCAGCAAGACAGGAGGGTGAGTGGCATTTTTGATTAAAGAAAACATAACTACTGTAATTAAGAAAACTATTCCTGAGGGATCATTGAGTGAAAATATATGGGCTGAACTTAGAAATAAGAAAGGAATGATCACTTTGATGGGATTGTACTATCGACCCCCCCCCAATGGTCAGAGGGAAATTGAGAAACAAATATGTAGAGAGATCTCAAATATATTTAAGAATAGTAAGGTTGTAATAGTAGGGGATTTTAATTTTCCAAATATTGACTGGACAGTCATAGTGTTAAAGGTTTGCATGATGAAGAATTTGTTACACATGTTCAAGAAAATTTTCTTTATCAGTATGTAAATGTCCTTACTAGAAAAGGAGCAAAACTTGATTTTCTCCTGGGAAATAAGGTAGGGCAAGTGACTGAAGTGTTAGTAGGGCAACAATTTGGGACTAGTGACCATAATATTATTAGATTAAAATTGTTTTGGAAAATGTTAAGTCTTCAATAAAAGTTAAGGTTCTTAATTGGAGTAAGGCAAATTTTAAGGTATGAAACAAGGACATTCAAAAGTTGATTGAAATACATTGTTCACAGGTAAAGGGACGACTGACAAGTGGGAAGCCTTTAAAAGCCTGATATCGAGAGTTCAGAGGCATTATGTTCCTGTTAGAGTGAACGGTAAAGTTGTTAAGATTAGGGAACAATGAATGAATAAAGATATTGAGCTTCTAGTCAAGAATAAAAAGTAATATATTAGATATTGACATCCAGAGTCAACTGAATTTCTTGAAGAGAATAAAGAGTGTAATGGCATTCTTAAGAAGGAAGTCAGGAAGGCAAAGAGGCAATTTGGGATAGCCTTGACACATAAGATTAAAGATAATCCAAAAAGATTCTACAAATACATTAAGAGTAAGAGAGGAACGAGAGAGAGGAGGACCCCTTAATGATCAACAAGGTCAGCTTTATTTTGAAGCTCAGGAGATGGGAGAGATATTACATGATTATTTTGTGTCAGTTTTTACTGTTGGGAAAGAAATAAAGGCTGGAGAACTCAGAAATAAATAATGATCACAAACAAAAACAGAAATTACATCATCTGCAATTCCTTATGGATTTTTAATAAATATTGTTGTTTTGGAACACAGTTCACACGACAGAAGAGAAAGTGCTGGAGGTGTTAGAAAATATAATGGTCGATAGATTTCCTGGACCTTATCAAGTATATCTCAGGATGTGGCGAGAAGTTAGGGAGGAAGTTGAAGGGCTCCTAGCAAAAATATTTGTATATTCTATGAATATGGGTAATATACTGATAGCTAATGTTGTGCCACCTGTTTAAGAAGAGTAATATGGAGAAGCTTGGAAACTATAGACCTGTGAGTTTGACATTGATGGTAGGTATGTTGTTGGGAGTGATTCTGAAAGATAGGATTTAAATGCATTCAGAGAGGCAAGAATTGATTAGGGATCGTTGGTATGGTTTTGTGCAAGAAAAATCGTATCTCACAAACTTGATTTAGTTTTTTTAATGAAGTAACAAAAAAGATTAATGAGGGCAGAGTGCAAGGCGTTGTTTACTTAGATCTTATTAAATCTCTTGGCAAGGTTCCACATGGTAGACTAATTAATAAAATTAGATCACATGGGATTCAGATGACCTTGCCAATTGGATACAAAATTGACTTTATAGTGGGAGACAGAGGATGGTGTGAAGGGTTGTTTTTCAGAATGTAGGCTTATGACCAGTAGCATTCCCCAGAGACTGGCACTGGGTCCACTTTTGTTTGTCATTTATATAAATGATTTGGATGACAACATAGGAGGCATGGTTAGTAAGCTTGCAGATGACACCAAAATTGGTGGTATGGTGGGCAGTGAAGAAGGTTATCTAAGGTTACAAAGAGATCTGGATCAATTGGGTCAATGGGCTGAAGCGTGGCAGATGGAGTTCATTTGGGATAAGTGTGAGGTATTGCATTTTGGAAATATAAACAAGGAAAGGATTTATAAAAGTAATGGTGGGGGCCTGGGTAATGTTGTAGAACAGAGACACCTAGGGATTCAGGCACATAATTCTTTGAAATTTGCGTCACGGGTAAACACGGTGGCTAAGAAGGCTTTTTGCACACTTGCCGTCATTGCTCAGACCTTAGTATATTGGAGTTAGGATGCCATGTTGAGGTTGTACAGGACATTGATGAAGAATTGTGCATATTTTTGGTTGTCTTGTTACAGGAAAGATATTATTAAACTGGAGAGGATTCAGAAGTGACTTACCAGGATGTTACTGACAATGCAGCGTTTGAGATATTAAAATAGACTGGAAAGGCTGGGACCTTTCTCCCTGGAGCTCAGGAGGTCAAATGGTGGCCTTATTAAGGTTTGTAAAATCATGAGGAGCATAGATAAAGGGAATGATAAGGGTCTTTCTCCTAGGGTGGGGGAGCTCAAAACTAGGGGACATACTTTCAAGGTAAGAGGAGAAAGATTTAAAAAGGACATAAGTGGCATTTTTTACACAGGAAGTGGTTCATGTGTGGAAAGAACTGTCAAAGGAAGTCATGGATGCAGGTACAGTTACAATGTTTAAAAGACATTTGGATAAGTTCATGTTTAGGAAAGGTTTGGAGGAATTTGGACCAAGTGCGGGTATGTGGGACTAGTTAGGTTAGTTTGGGAATATGGCTGGCATGATCCAGTTGGACTGAAGGGTCTGTTTCCATGCTGTGTGACTCCAATACTTCATGGAGTTTGAAGTCAATGTGTCATATTTTATGGATAACACTGTCTATCCACTTTGGTGAGTTTGTTCTGCCAGAGACTTGGGGAATGTTTAGTGAGAGTGATGGAGGAATGTGGCATATTGGCTGATAGGTGTAATGTTACGAATGTGGCTGTTGGGTTGTAGACATTGAATAGATTTCTCAACCTTTGTATCAGTGACACTTATTAGTGAAATGGACGCATGAGGGTTGACTCAGTTGGGTTTGTCTGCATAATGTCGTAAATCAATGTCCTAGATTAGAGACAAGTCCACCATTGTATTTCATTCTTCATATTGCTTTTTTGTCATGTCTTTTCAAGCCATTTCAACTCCTTCATAAACAGGTAAGCTATGCTGCCTAGGTCCTGCTGACTTTCCATACAGCAGTACCACAGTCTCAACCAAATACAATTTATGAGGCAGAATTTTCCACTCCCTTCAGGGGCATGAACAATGGTGAAAGAAATGGGAAATACAATGAGAATGAAAAATCAAACTTGCTACACTGGAATTCAGAAACAGGAATGACCATTCGGGTCATTGAGCCTTCCCAGTCACTTAATGCAATCATGACTGATCAAAGACTTCAGTGTCTTTTGTTTGCCCCATTTCTTTAATCCTATGTTTTACTAGTAATCAGAAATCTATCAATCTTTATATTAGGCTGTATAAAGTTAAAAATTACAACACCAGGTTATAGTTCAACAGATTTATTTGGAAGCATTAGCTTTCGGAGTGCTGCTCCTTCATCAGGTGGTTTATCTTTGGCATACTCAAAGACTGACCTTCCACAACCCTCTGTGTAGACAATTCGCAAGGCTTACAACCTCCAGAGTAAAAATATTTCTCCTCATATTGAAGTTAAGTGGTATCCTTCTTGTTTTTAATTTGTGCCCCCTGGTTCTAGACTCCCCAGTGAAAGGAGCTATCTTATTTATATCTAACTTGTTTAAATTCTATGTTTCAGTAAAACAGGGAACTACAGACCCTTTAATCTTCTTTCAGTAGTCAGGAAATTGTTAGAATCTATCATAAAGCATGGGATAAATATACAACTGGTTGATAATAATCTGATTGGGTATAGTCAGTATAGATTTGTGAATGGGAAATTCATCTTGCTATTCAATACTCAGGAGAGTCCAGGCTAAGTTTGCTCAATTTCTCTTCATCGAACAGGCCTGCCATCCTGGGAATGAGTCTCATGAAACTTCATTTCAGTCCTTCTCTGGCAATAATATTTTTCCTGAGATAAGGAGACCAAAACTGCATGCAATATTCTTTGGCCTAACCAAACTTTCATACAATTGATTAGATTAGAATCCCTATAGTGTGGAAACAGGTCACTTGGCCCAACAAGTCCACACCAGCCCTCCAAAGAGTAACCCGCCCAGATCCATTTCCCTCTGACAAATGCACCTAACTCTATTGGCAATTTAGCATAGCCAATTCTCCTGACCTGCACATCTTTAGACTGTGGGAGCAAACTGGAGAACCTGAAAGCAACTCACGCAGACACTGGGAGAATGTGCAAACTCAACACACACAGTTGCCCGAGGTGGGTATTGAACCTGGGTCACTAGTGCTGGGAGGCAACAGTGCCAACCACTGAGCCACCGTACCGCCTTTGGCATGGTGTAATTGAAGCAAGACTTCACTATTCCTGTACTTAAATGCTCTTGCAATAAAGGCTAACATCTATCAACCTCCCTAATAGCTTGCTGCACCTGCAGGTTAGCCTTCAATGATGAACTGACAATATTACCTAGCTCCTTTTGTACAAATATACTTTCCAACCACTTACCATTTCAGAAATATTCTGCACATCTATTCCTCCCAATAAAGTAGATAACCTCACATTTTTCCACATTATCTGCCATGTTCTTGCCCATTCACTAAGCCTTTCCAAAATATCCACTAAACCTGTCCAAATTATTCAAAGACCATTTTACATCTTCCTCACAACACAAATTTCCACTTCACGTTGCATCATCAACAAATTTGGAAATATTACTTTCAGCCCAGTTCAAGTCAATGAGATTCATTATGAACTGCTGGAGCCTAAGTATGGATCCTTTGGTACCCATCCAGTCACCGCCTGTCAGTGAGAGAATTAGCCAATTGTTCCTACTCCCCGTTTTCTATCTATTAACCAACATTAGAGTCATAGAGATGTACAGCATGGAAACAGACCCTTCGGTCCAACCTGTCCATGCCAACCAGATATCCCAACCCACTCTAGTTCCACCTGCAAGCAACAGGCCCATATCCCTCCAAACCCTTCCTATTCATATACCCATTCAGATGCCTCTTAAATGTTGCAATTGTACCAGCCTCCACCACTTCCTCTGGCTGTTCTTTCCATACACATACCACCCTCTGTGTGAAAAAGTTGCGCCTTAGATCTCTTTTATATCTTTCCCCTCTCACCCTAAACCTATGCCCTCTAGTTCTGGACTCCCCGACCCCAGGGAAAAGACCTTGTCTATTTATCCTATCCATGCCCCTCATGATTTTGTAAACCTCTATAAGGTCACCCCTCAACCTCCAAAGCTCCAGGGAAAACGGCCTCAGCCTGTTCAGCCTCTCCCTATAGCTCAAATCCACCAACCCTGGCAACATCCTTGTAAATCTCTTCTGAACCCTTTTACGTTTCACATCTTTCAGAAGGAAGGAGACCAGAATTGCACGCAATATTCCAACAGTGGCCTAACCAATGTCCTGTACAGCCTCAACATGACCTTCCTGTACTCAATACTCTGACCAATAAAGGAAAGCATACCAAATGCCTTCTTCACTATCCTATCTACCTGCGACTCAACGTTTAAAGGAGCTATGAACCTGCACTCCAAGGTCCCTTTGTTCAGCAACACTCTCTAGGACCTTCTCATTAAGTCCTGCTCAGATTTGCTTTCCCAAAATGCAGCACCTTGCATTGATCTGAATTAAACTTCATCTGCCACTTCTCAGCCTATTGGCTCATCTGGTCAAGATCCTGTTGTAATCTGAGGTAACCTTCTTCGCTGTCCACTACACCTCCAATTTTGGTGTCATCTGCAAATTACTAACTGGACCTCTTATGCTTGCATCCAAATCATCTATGTAAATAACGAAAAGTAGAGGACCCAGCACCAATCCTTGTGGCACTCCACTGGTCACAGGCCTCCAGTCTGAAAAACAACCCTTCACCACCACCCTCTTCTACCTTTGAGCCAGTTCTGTATCCAAATGGCTAGCTCTCCCTGTATTCCGTGAGATCTAATCCATGTCAGTTTTTTTCCTCCAATGCCATGTACTTTAATTTTCCTAACCAGGCTTCAGAGGAGGTTTTTATTACAAACCTTTTAGAAATCTAAGTACACCATATCCTTCAGCTCTCCTTTATCAATTTTGTTAGTAACATCGTCAACAAACTTCAAGTTCAGCAAACACAATTTACCTTTCACTAATGCACGTTGAGTATACCCAATCAGATTGTTATCAACCCGGTGTCTATTTATCCCATCTTTTACAATAGACTCTATTAAATTCTCTACTACTGGTGGAAGGCTAACTGGTCTGTAGTTCCCTGAATTCTCTTTCACTTCCTGAATGTCGATGAGAGACATGTGCAATTACAGAATTAGTGAATGTGAGGCAAGCAAGAGAAGCATTACCCACCATCAAGCAGAGCACTGATCATCTTCCTGCATTGCTAGGCATTGTGTTCTACTCAGGACACTTTTCTGCTACTGTCTCAGTGCAGGCTGGCTGGTGGCATGGCCTACTGCCCTCCTCTGCACCAAACCATCCACCACCTCGAGGTTATTGTAGGTGAACCAAGGAGCTAACTTCCCTTTTCTGCGCCACATCCTGACTGTAGCACTCCAGCACCACTGTGTGAATGTCAGTTCTTGGCTTACAGTATTTGAAGTAGTGCACAGCTGGAGTTCAAATATGGCACTTATGGCATAATGATGGAAGATCCCAGCAGTTTCACAAGTGCAATTCCACAAGATGTGCACCATAGATTCCAGGTGAAGTAAAAAGTGAAAGATTATGTGGGAAAAGTCGCATGAGCTATGGTGGACAAGGTGTCAAGAATTTGGCTCGATAATACACTTTGCCTGACGTTGTGAAAATTCAGCCCATTTTGCTTGTTTAATGGAAAACCAAATGATCCAAACTTAGAACCATTGAGTAATGTGGTTAATTGGTTAGAAAAGGGTGCCCCTGCAGCCGGAATTGGCATTCATATCTATGCTACCAATCTGGGAGTACATCCTGCCCTGCTCAGATCCTGTTGAAAAAGCCCACTAGAGCCTGATTACATATTAGTGTATCACTAACTCTGACTTTGCAGAAGGGACTTTATATTTCAAAGATGGTGGCCTATCACTTTTTCACTATGATATTTCAAAGTTTCTTGCCACAAGCACTTTCAAATAATTATATGAAAAGGGCATGACTGAAATAGAGAAGCTGCTACTTTAGAGCTAAATCATACTTTGCCAACGACTGGCTGACAATTTTCAGAATGTCCAATATGCTTTGTGCTACTTGGAGATCTGACACCACCTCTTGGACCTAGTTACGTCATTTAAAATCTGAAAGTGCTGGAGAAATTCAGCAAGTCTGGCAGCTTCTGGGGTGGGAGAAACAAAGTTAACATTTCAAGTCTGATGTGACTGTTCAGCAATTAGGCATGATTTGGAGATGCCAGAGCTGGACTGGGGTGTACAAAGTTAAAAATCACACAACACCAGGTTATAATCCAATTGGAAGCACTAGCTTTCAGAGCGCTGCTCCTTCATCACAACCACCTATGAAGAAGCAGTGGTCTGAAAGCTAGTGCTTCCAATTAAACCTGTTGGACTATAACCTGGTATTGTGCGATTTTTAACTCAGCAATTAGGCAATGCTGTGATTTCCACAAAATTTACCTCACACATAAATAATCCTGTTTTTCATTTAATACTGCTTTAATACCTCCAGGTTATCAGAAGGGCTGAATTTTATGCTGAAAGGAAGTCTCCATCCAATTGTTTAAGAGATGGAGGTGAGGTTGCTCTTGCTTGGTTAGTTCATTTCACAGTCAGTGAATGGCTGTTGGACTGTTCATTAATGACAGGAAGACTTTCCACTCATATCAGGGAGGAAGGCCCACCTGGGAATAAATCGCTGGGAACTCTGGTCTCAGCAGCCACTGCAAGTGTTGGCCACTGCTGAGATTTCCATTGAGGGGGTTTGAGAGGAGCGGGGTTAAGGATAGATCAGACAGTACGGAATGGGAAAACAATTTAGGAGGGTAACTCATTGGGTGGGGTGGTTGAACCAGGGGCACAAAAAGGAAAGGATACTAGCATTGTCTGGCCACCAGTCCACCAGGTTTCATGTGGCAAGCTGCAGATTTTATATCAGCCCCCTCCTCTGCAAGTTAAGGCATAGCATCAAGAGAGAAAGTCTTCATGGGAATTGCACATGAGTGCATTAACAAATGCCTCCTCTGCTACAAGTCAAATCACAGTGGATGGGTGGGTGTCGCTAGTAAAATCACAGGGGTGCTAGGAATGGACTCACTGGCATGGTGCCTGATTTTACAGATTATGTCTTCCAAATTCCAAACGAACTGTCCTCAAAAACCTTTTAATCATGATGGGCTATCCATTCCAGTGGCCAACAAATGGAGACTCAGCAGATTCTTTCGGGGATCTGCGCATCTCTTAGTCTTTTATCTGGCAATTGACATTGATGCACAATTTTGGTAGGATTGGGCATCAATTCTTTGAAAGCTGTAGAACGTAAGCATTATGCTACAGATAACGTAAGCTAAATTGTACATTTTTATTGATCAACTTAATAGGAGTGCATCACGTTTGTTTGAATGTCAACTAACTTTGGATATGTAACTTATTTTTAGATACGACATCAAGAGGCCCCACACAAAACTAATCAGCGCAAAATGCAGCAATGAAATGCAAAGTCTACCAGTGCAAATTACTGTAAATATGAGCCCAGTGACTGTGATATTTCTGGCTGCACATCAGAACAGAAAAATCTAAGATTTCACATTTCACTGACCTTTAATGGTGTTTTGAGGATCACAACTGAATATATTCAATCATTGATATTGATATGATAAGTGACATGCAATCTACCACATTGTTTTATACTATACAGATAAAAGAATATAGATTTCTTAATATCATTGCATTTCTTTTGCCCTTATTCTCTATTCTCTGTCTTCCTCCTTATTTCTGCCTGTTCCCTTTCTCCTTTAGGTTTCTCACATTCTGTATACTGTTTCTTACTCTTATCTCTTTTTTTTGTTTCTGTCTGTAAAAAGACACTTAATCTATTTCCTGGAAAAGTCTGATCAATATGGTGCATCACTATGAAATGCAATATGCAGGAAAACAGATCTGTGCTGGTCAGATTGTGGCTACATTTAGGGTAATGATTTTGTGGCATAGATGTTTGTTTTATAAAGTCCAAGTGAGATCTAGTACACTACAAAGAACTAATTCTACTACAGTAGGCAAATTGCGATGCAGTGATAAGCTGAAAATGTCACAACTGTGTGATGACCTTTTGCAGGTCATATAAGTAATTTAATGCATTTTGTTTGCATCATAATATTCATACCATGCATACATGCAGAAGCTAATACTAATATACCAGGTTTGGAAGACACTAAATGTAAAGTGTAATGTACCCATCTTAGGAAAAAATGGACTGGCAATAAAAATAAATGTAGGCAATTACCATCTTTCAGTTTTAAGAACAAAAATGTAGACAATTACATTGACTTTAGAGTAGAAACTGGCCATTCATCCCACAACATCATGTTGGTATTTATCCTCCATGCAAGAAGCAGCCCTGATCCTTGTTCCCACTCAATTCTATCTATATCTACTGTTTGCTGTTGTTTCAATCACATCTCCAAACTACACTTTCACTGTCTGGATGGTACTTGGGTAAAGCTCATTGCCTGCCTGTTGTATAATCCACTTGATATTTGCCCCAGGATGATCAGCCATATTGTGCAAATGTGGCAATTCTATATATATCCTGAAACGTTAAGAAATATAAGTAACGGATTGCGCGCTTAGGAGAGCAAGGCTTTCTTTCTGATGTTCTCAGAATTGTGTATTATAGGTAGTGAAACCAGTATTTGTTGCTGTCACTAGCTGCCTTTGTAATATTGGTAACAAGCAGCCAGTTGACATGCTGTTCTCCATAAAACCATAAGGTATACGGCAGTAGATTCTGACCATTTGGCCTGTGCTCTGCCATTCGATCTAGGTGGTTTGTTTCTCAATCCCAATTTCCGGCCTTCTCCAAGTAACCCTTGATCCCCTTACTAATTAAGAACCTATCTATCTCTGTCTTCAATACAGTCAATGACTTGGTTTCCGCAGCTTTCAGTGACTGTGAGTTCCACAGATTCACCAGTTTCTGGCTGAGGAAGTCCATTCTCATCTCAGTTTTAAAGGGTTGTTCATTCACTCCGATGTTGTGCCCTTGGCTCTTAGTCTCTCTTACTAGTGGAAACATCCACTCTCCAAGCCTGTGTGTTTTTAGGTATGGCCTGTGCAGTTAGGAACAGAGTTCCAGCTTTTTGATCTGTGAAGTAACAGTGATGTATTTCCAAGTCAAAATGATTGGTTGCTTGGAGAGGAGTTGCAAGGATAGTTTTCCCATGTATCTGCTGTGCTTGTTCTTCTGTGCACTAGAGGTGTGTGATTTGAAGGATTTGTCAAAGGACTCTTGGTGAATTGCTGCAATGCATCTTGTAGAAAGTACACATGCTGCTACTATATGGAGGGATTGAATGTTTAAGGTGGTGCTGCAGTGTGGATCAATCGGACTGTTTTGTCTGGGATGACTTTAAGCTTTTTAAGTGTTGTGGAAGCTGCATGGATCCATAGAGAGCATCCCATCGCACTCTCGACTTTGGTGATTATGGACAGATCTCTGGAGTCAAGAGAAGAGTAACTCACAGCAGAAATTCTAATTTCAGAATTTTAGCCACAGTATATATGTGATTTGACCAGTTAAGTTTCTGGTCAGTGGTAACTCCCTTTCTGGTACAGCTAATGGCAAACAGCACGTCACGAATGCTCAATTTTGAGTGGTAGATTGTCCTGACTGACAAACTGGAAGATGGAGGGGATCTTCAATATGAAGAGGAAACTTTATCTCTACAAGGACTGATTCTTGGTAAGAATGACCTATCCATGTCAGGGCAGTCCCTATAAGTTGTGGGACCTAGCTGAATCACACTGCATGCACTCCCACCCCCCCCCCCAATCTCCCCACATCTTTGCCCTCCTTGGTTATAAAGCATTTCCTTTCAGTTTCTCCTAGGTATCTATGCTTCCAGCAATGTCTCCATCCATGCCCTCAAGGTACAAGATTTAGTGCAGTCACCTGGATTCACCCTCATCAGGAATAAGGTAAAAAATCAAATGATACTAGGTTATATTCCAACAGGTTTATTTGAAATTTCAAGCTCCATTCCTTCCTCAGGCGTGGTATGATAGAGAGGTAAAATGTTGACAACTTTAAAACAAGCTGCCCTTATTGAATCTTTTAATCATTTAGGAGGTACACTGCTGATTAAAATGTAGTATCCAGATTTCTTTCAAGCCTTTATCCCTCGATAATTAAAGGTTTTAAAGATCTATTAGATTAGATTACTTACAATGTGGAAACAGGCCCTTTGGCCCAACAAGTCCACACCGACCCGCCGAAGCGCAACCCACCCATACCCCTTACCTAACACTACGGGCAATTTAGCATGGCCAATTCACCTGACCTGCACATCTTTGGATTGTGGGAGGAAACCGGAGCACACCCACGCAGACACGAGGAGAACGTGCAAACTCCCCACAGACAGTCGCCTGAGGCGGGAATTGAACTCAGGTCCCTGGTGCTGTGAGGCAGCAGTGCTAACCACTGTGCCACCGTGCCGCCCCATTTATCTCAGATTAGACAATGCATTTCAGGAATGAGGTCCCGCTTTGAATTCCTGATGAAGGGCTTTTGCCCGAAACTTCGACTCTCCTGCTCCTTGGATGCTGCCTGACCTGCAGTGCTTTTCCGGCACCACACTCTTGAGTCTGATCTCCGGCATCTTCAGTCCTCACTTTCTCCGGCTTTGAATTTGTTTGTGTTTTAAGCTGAGGTTCGGTTTTATCTTTGATTTGGAGGTACTGGTGTTGGACTGGGGTGTACAAAGTTAAAAGTCCCATAACACCAGGTTTATTTGGAAGCACTAGCTTTTGGAGCACTGCTCCTTCATTAAGTAGTTGTGGAGTATAAGATTGTCAGATACAGAATTTATAACAAAAGTTTACAGTGTGATGCAACTGAAATTATATATTGAAAAAGACCTGGGTTGTTTGTTAAGTCTCTCATCTTTTAAAATGACCATGTTGGTTTTAGTTTTTTCATATGTAAATCCCAGAACGTTTTCTTAAAGTCACGTTCTCAAGTGAACTTTAACAATAGATACCATGTCTCAGATAATGCATTGAAGGTGTGAGATGCCCCATGTGAGGCTGTCTCTGCCCCAATGTTCAGACTGATTCTAATCTAACAAAGGGATTTACAGAATCTTACATGGATTCATGCAATTTTTGAGGAAGATAAAATATAATTCTGCAAGTACAACTTTACTCCACAAACTTATATGTGTGTGTGCATGTGGGTGTGTTTGGGGCAGGTGGGGGGTATGAATGTCTGTGAGAGAGTATGTTATATGTATGCATCTGAACGTAAAGGGGTACAAGTTCATGAGAGGGGTGCCTGTGGGGGTGTATATGTGTGAGCGTATGTGAGAGAGCTATCTATGAAAGAGAGAGAGAGAGTGTGTGTATGTGTGTGTGTGTTTGTGTGTGTGTGTGAAGGAGTGTGTAAGTGTAGAAGTGTGTAGTGCAATGGGGTGACCTGTAATGTGACATGAGCCCAAGGTCCTGGTTGAGGCCATCCTCATGGTTACTGAACTTGGCTATCAGCCTCTGCTTGGCCACTTTGTATTGTTGCCTGTCCTGAAGTCCGCCTGGGAGAATGGTCACCTGAAGATCTGAGGTTGAATGTCCTAGACCGCTGAAATGTTCCCTGACTGGGTGGGAACACTCCCATTTGTTGATTGTTGCTTGGTGTCCATTCATCCATTGCCATGGCCTCTGCTTGGTCTCGCCAATGTATCATGCCTCAGGGCATCCTAGTCTGCAGGGTATGAAATAGACAACATTGACCGAGTCACATGAGTATATGCCACGCAAATTGTGGGTGGTGTCCTCACGTGTAATGGTGGTATTCATGTCAACATTCTGACACGTCATGTAGCGCCTGCCATGGTAGGGTTGTATGGTGTTGTCCTGAAAGCCGGGCAGTTTGGTGCGAACAATCATCTGTTTGAAATTTGGTGGTTGTTTAAAGGTGAGGAGTGGAGGAGTGGGGAAGGTCTTGGGGAGGTGCTCATCCTCATTGATAATGTGTTGCAGGCTGTGAAGAACTTGGCATAGTTTTACAGCTCCTGGGAAGTACTGGACAATGAAGGGTACCCTGTCGGTTGCAACTCATGTCTGTCTCCTGAGGAGGTCATTTACGGTTTCTCATTGTGGCATGTCAGAACTAGCAGTCAGTGAGTTGAAAATTGTACCCTGTTCTTATGAGAGCAATCTGGAGTATTTCCAGGTGCCCATCACGGTCCTCATATTTTATCTTTGTGACAGAAAAAATCTTGAATATGTGTGTGTTATTTTTTGACAGAAAAGAACCTTGAATGAAATTGTGTGTGTGTGTGTGTGTGTGTGTGTGTGTGTGTGTGTGTGCGCGCGTGCGCGTGTGAGCGAGAGAGGGCATGTGTTTGAGAGAGAGAGAGATGTGTGTATGTGTATTTGAGAGAGTTTGAGTGTGTATGTGTGTGCATTTGATAGTGAGAGTGTGCGTGTGTGTATGTGAGTGTTTGTGTGTGGGAGGGGGCTGTGTATGTGTGCAAGTTTGAATATGTGAGTCTGTATGTGGGAGTATGTAGTATGGTGGAGTTACCTGTAGTGTGAAGCCAAGATCATGGTTGAGATTGTCCTTATGGGTATGGACCTTAGCTATCAGCCTCTGTTCAGTGATTTTGCATTGTTGCATATCTCGAAGTCTGCCTTGGATGATGCTCACCCAAAGATCGGAAGCTGAATGTCCTGGACAGCGGACATGTTCCTCCATTGGGAGGGAGCCTCTTCTGTGTTTTGACCATTGTGTGGTGTTTCTTCATCCATTGTTGTAGTATCTGCATGGTCTCACCAATGTTCCATACCTCAGGGCATCCATGCCTGCATCATTTAAGATAGATGACATTGGCCGAGCCATGGTGGATGGCTTTCCCACACGTGATAGTATCCATGGTGATGATCTGACATGTCCTGCAAAGGTTTCCATGGCAGGATTGTGTGGTGCTGTGGTCTATGTCATCCTGAAGGCTGGGCAGTTTGCTGCAAGCAATGGTCTGTTTAAGGTTCAGTGATTGTTTGAAGGTGAGAAGTGGAGGTGTAGGTAAGATCGTGGCATGGTGTCGATCATCATCAATGATGTGTTGAAGGATGTGAAGAACATGGCATAGATTCTCTGTTCCTGAGAAATGCTGGATGACGAAGGGAGCTATATCCTGTGTCTGTCTTCTGAGGAGGTCACTATGGTTTTTCATTGTGGCACAATGAAATTTGCAATTGATGAGCTGAGCTTCGTATTCTGTTATTATGAATGCAACCTTCAACATCTTCAGGTGACTGTCACATACCCCCTCATCTTAACAGATCCTGTATATGTGTAGGGCTTGTCCCATAGAAGCATACTCACACTGACATATGCACACAAGCAGTCACACTCAGATCTGCCAAATGCACATACACACACTCCGTTTCTCTCTCTCACTGCACACGTGCACGCGCGCACGCAAACACGCACACACACACATAGACTTATTTCAGTCAAGATTCTTTTCAGAAAAATAAAACCTGACCTCCGCTTAAAGCACAGACAGATTCGAAGAGGAACCTCACACTTAATGTGCATTGTCTAATCTGAGATATCACCTCTTGAACAATGATAAAACGTTTAATTATCTTGGGACAAAAACTCGAAAGGAGCCTGGATTTTGTATTTTAATCAGTAGTCTACCTCGTACCTGATTAAAGGATTCAACAAGGGCAGCTAGTTTTAAAGTTGTTAATTTTTTGCTTTTAAATACTGCGTCTCTATCATCCCTAGTCTGAGGAATGTGTGGAGCTCCAAAGCTTGAAATTTCAAATAAACCTTTTGGACTATAATCTGGTGTCATTTAACTTTTGACCTTGTCCACCCCCATCCAACTTTGGCATCTCCACATCATCTCTGAATGGTTCAGACTGTGAGGCACAAAAACATCTTTGAAAGCTAAATTGACGATAGGTTTTTCCTACTTGTTGGATCACACACCACCTGCTATAAGCCCAATCTAGTAGATATATCATTCAGGTCCATAGTTTGTCCTACTTTGCATAAAGCTAGGAGATCCACATGTGTGAACTGTACCCAATGTATGTGAAAAATGCACTTATCGTTATAACATGTATCTACCTGATTGATTGATAGAACCTCACCTAAATTATCCTCATTTTGTTTGTTCAGAAATTCCTTAAAATGAAACCTCCAAATGGAAAATTAGATCCAGATTATTGCTAACACAATAGGGCTCTTGTCAATGATATCCAGATTTCAGCATGAGAGCACCCTCTATAGTTTGCCTGTAAATTGATTACACTGCAGGACATTGAGATGCAAATATTATTTATATATTAAAATTTGATAAAAGAACTGGTCAAAATAAACATGCGCGTTATGTTGGGGGATCTCGGCAGATTGTGGAGCAGCATTCCTTTGATTAGTTATCTGCTAAAATCATCTTGTCAACAATCTCCAAACGCTGCACAAATCGATTGTCTATTAAAGCTATTATAAAAAATCAAATCATGTTACTCATGCATCATTATAACCCACAAAGCATTTTGTTAGATGTAATCGATTAGTTTATGCATTGTTCACAACTTGGGTCTGAAGAATTAAGATTTCAGTTCTGTATTGGCCAGAACCCACAAGTCTTAATATGATAAAATTAATTTGGTATATGTAAGGCCCCTGGGTGTAATATTCCTCTCATGTGATGCTGAGGATAGTATTAAATATATCATCTTTCATTGCCCTGCCTAGCCTCAATGGAATGGACTTTCCTTGTGTTGTTGCTGTGAAGAAACAATGAACGTTCAGAGGATGTTTTAGTTTGGTGTCGTCAAATTTGCAAGCCTATGTAGGCACTTTCAGGTGCTGGTCTTTGGAAAGACTGAAATGAAATTCTCAAACACTTTGTGATTTTACTCCGATTATATTGGATTATTTTCAATCATAAACTCAAAGAGAAGCTTGTTTACATTAAATGATGAGAATGTGGAAGTTGTAATTATGGGAAGTAGCTGAGGTGAATAGCGTGGATGTTTTAAAAGTTGAAGGTAGATCAGTTGATAGGTAAAAAAGGCAGAAAAGGTGGACCTAGTTAGAAAAAACAGAATGGGAAGGCACTTGTGTGGTGCATATTATTTGCACAGAGCAGTCTGATTCTGTGCTTGCGATGATGTAGTTATTGATACAACTTATGGGAAAACTGCTGAAAATCAAATTTAGTCCCTAAGCAGGAAATAAGCCTAAAATTTTCATTAGAAGATACTGACATCATCAAAACTATTCTTTTTCCAGATTATCCTATTTTATTGCCCTCAGCAATATTGACCGAGTGGAAAGTTGCCTAAACCAATAGTCTTGTTCTTGTTGGATACGGGAAAATTATAAAGTCAGTACAAGGCTCTGTTTTACATGAATATTTTGGCATCACAGACAACTTTCATGACCACATACTTGGTGAAAGAGATTGTGGTGGAAAATTCAGAAAATCAACATTGTAAATGACATCAATTTTCTTTTCAGCTTTTCAGCTGGGCAATGAAATGGCATTCTAACTAGTGTTAGCATTAACTACTTGTCTGGTTAATGTAATTTAAAAGTTGAGTACATCTCGCTCTATCCTAACCCAATCAAACCCAATTCCAACAGTGGAAGACTATTGAAATACTTTTGGTATTGGTCTGACATTTGACTTTGTTAAGCAAGATTGTCATTTGAATTTTTGCGTGGTTTACTTTGGTTCATTGTTTTGTGTGAACTGTCTTGAATGTGAGCTGGTAAATTTAATATCACATAAGACCTTTTGAAATTGTCATACTCCACCAGCGAATCTGTACATACCTTTATAAGCCCTTCTTTACGGAATCACAGATGACAGGAGCACCTCTGATTTTGTGTTGTGTCTATTTATAGGGACAAATTGAATCCCCAGTTAATACCTACCATCTGAAAAAAATGATACACAATTGACAGCAGTGCATTAAGAATAAAGACTTTCACTCCACCCATTTAACCTGAATCTAAACCCAGAAAGGAGAGGATACTGAATATTATTCTACTCCATTGCTTCATCAAGTGACCTTGAAGTTGCGATGTTTGAACTCTGTCACACAAAAGTGATTGTTACATTGAATTTTCTGTCATTGTGCAGCCATCTGTAATGATGCATGACTGTCTATAATGGCTAGAATCAAGGGAACATGTGTATACAAAAGATGCCAAGGTCATGCAATGTCAACATGGGCTATATGCACATCATTAAGCATGGCATACTTCCTACTCAAGTTTTCCACTTCCATTCATCCCCAAGTGAATGGTAAAGGTGTGTCATGCTTTGCTCACATGTTCTACATATATGGAGATAATTGAAAAAAAAGGTTTTTTTTCTATTTTGCAGCCATTCTCACTGGGAGAATTTTTGAATATTATCTTATTACTCCTGCATTTATTGACTTAATTAGTGACTTAGTGACTTCAGAAGAACCTGCTAGGCACAATTGTTTTCCAGAAATCATCCATGATAGTGACAACAACATTAAGTATATTTTTTCCTAGTCATTAGTCATCTATCCATATCTAAGTAACTTCTTTAACAATATGTAGAAGTATGTACAATCCCTTCATTGCTTTTAAAATATTCTTTCCTTGTAAGTTTTAGTGTAATTATTTCACACAGCTGCCAATGAAATCTTAAAGAAAACTCTATCCCAGTTTACTGAGGTTATCAGAAGTTTTTCAGTGGTGAATTCCCTGAATGGGAGATGGAATATGACTTTCTATTATTGACTGTCAATGAGGAAAACGACATTGCATCTTTGAAAAATTAATAACCCAAATTTTGTTGCCAGCAGCAAAGTGATGCTGCTCAATGATGACCTCAATGGAAGCTACCTATAAACATCCAGTAAAATAAAAATAATATATAGTGGATGCTGGCAATCTGAAATAAGCACAGAGAATGTTGGAGAATGCATGCAGATGATCTGTTATGTAAAAGAGGAATTTTTTAGACTTTTGGGAAATAGTGATGGTAGGGTATACCTCCTAGCTGACCACGTGAAGATTTGCACATGTAGTATATCCAGGCCAACTTGGGCGATTTATCTCATTGTGCATGTATCAGTTGCCATGTTTCACTACACTATGACTGTGATGATATTACTGAAATCTATTTTGGCTTTGAAGCACTTTGGCACATTCTGAGTTTGTGAAAGGCACTACATAGAGGTTCCACAATTGCTGCACAGAGGCATGAGTGCATACATGTTCAACTGATGCATTTTGACAGTTGCTGGAGAAGGAGGCAGAGAGAAAAATAATCTAATGTTTTCTTTTACTCACTTAAGGTTATGGATAATGTTATTGCCAATTTCTAATTGGAGAAGATAGTGGTGAGTTGCCTTCTTGAACCACTACAGTCTTTGGGAGATAGGTATAACCACAGTGCTGGTGGAAGGGAGTTCCAGGATTTTGACAGTAAAGAAACAGTGGTATTATTCCAAGTCAGGATGATAAGTGGCTTGAAGGCAACTCCCGAGTGACTGTGTTCCCATGCTTATGGTACCCTGGACCCTTCAAAGTGTTAGAGGTCACTGCTTTGAAAAATATTGTTAAAGGAACTTTTTGAGTTGCTGCATTGTGATGAATGAGAAGGTGCTGAACATTGTCCAATCATCAGTAAACATCCCCATTTTGATCTGATGATGAAGGGAGATCATTGATCAAGCAGCTGGTGATGGTTGAACCAAGGACACAATCCTGAGGAATTCCCTGAAGACCTGTCCTGAAGCTGAAGTGATCTCCAAAAACACCAATCTTCCTTTGTGTGCCAGGTATGACTCCACCAGCACAGAACTTTCCCCTGATTCTGATCGGCTGTAGTTTTGCTCCTGGTGCTCCTCTCTCTCAAATGTTGTCTTGATGCTAAGGCAGTAATGTTTCCTCACTTTTACAGGTCAGTGCTTTGGTCCATGTTTAAACTAAGGAGATCAAGAGCTAAGTGGCCTAGGCAGAACACAAATTGTTGAGAATCAGTGAGCAGGTTATTGCTGAACAAATGCCAAGTAATAAGCTGTTGCTGACACCTTCCATCCCTTTCCAGATATTCAAGAGTAAATGGATAGGACAGTAATTGACTAAAATGAATTTATCCTCCATTTAATGAACAGGATAGACCTGGGCAATTTACCACATTTGCACTTGGCTTGGGGCAGGGATTCCAGTACTGTTGTTGGAATCTTGTCAAAGTCAATGGTCTTTACAGTATCCAGTACTTTCTAGTTATTTCATAATATCACATGGAATGAATCCAATTGGCCAAAGAATGACAATTGTGATGCTGAGGGCTGCTGGAGGAGGCTGAGATGGATCATCCACTCGACACTTCTGGCTGAAGATGTATACAAATATTTCAGCCTTTTCTTATTGCACTATTGTGCTTGGCTCCACCATCATTGAGGATGAGGATATTTGTCGAACAACCATTCATGACTGGATATGGCAAGACTGCAAAATGTAAATATGATCTGTTGGTTTTGGATTCTTTTAACCCTGTCCATCACTTGGTGCAAAGCTCATTTTAGGTTGGCCCAGTGCTGTTCTTGGCATGTCTCCTTCACTCTTTTTTTTTTGGAACCAAGGCTGGTTCCCAAATTGATGGTAATGTCAGATGACTGGCATACCTGTGTGTAAAATTACAGATGGTTGTTAAATACAGCATTTTGAGATCCAAGATCTGTATGAAATATCTCTCTTTTAATACTGGGATAGGGCTACACATCACAATGAAGGATATCATCGATGTAAAGATGGGAATATATCCTTATAAAGTCTGTGTGGTGGAAAAGGTCACTCCTGTTGCTGTGTCATGGTCAGATGCATTTGTGATGAATAGATTGGAATGGCTGGTGCTGAGTAGGTTTGTCCCTCTTGTTGGTTCTTTTCTTCCAGCCATAGTCCCAGTCTCGTAAATCAAGCCCTGTCAATGTTGCAAGATTCTCCTCACTGATACCTACATTTGAGGGAGCAGTCTCACAGGCTAATCAAGCAATGGCCTAACAGTTATACTCACAGAATCAAACATTACAGACAATAACTCAGATGCCATCATCACCATCCCTGGCTATGTCCTGTACCACTGTCAGGTCAGTCCCAGCAGGGGTGGTGGCACAGTGGTATGCAGTTAGGAGGAACTTGCTCTGGGGAATCCTTAGCTCTGAACCGTGTCAAGTCTGATAGAGGAATATTTCCACTGGCTACCTCCAACTACACTCCACAAACCTCCTCACTACCAACTTCACTTGTCAGCTGATGAATCATTCTGCCTCCCTGTTGTCATGTGTCAGGTTCAGTACAACAGAATGGAAGCTAACACGATTCACGAAGACAGTCACATTGTTAGAGGAACCAGCAAGTTGACATGGATGAGTCTTTGATGTTTGTAGGTGTTGGGGAACTCTGTAATGTTCACACCCAATCTTGCTGCTTCTGCTGTCCAGAGGAAAAGGCCATCCGTCATATGGTTAATGCAGATAGATGAATAATCCCTGCGACAAACTGGAAGGAGCTGGAGGCAAATAAGTTCAACAGCTGCAGTGACCTTGACTACAACAGACAATCCTGAACCAGTTGCAGTGTTTAGCTGCAGCTCTTTATTTAACATTCCAGCTGACTCTCAGAACTTCCCTTGAGAATCAAACCCGCCTTATGCAGTGCTCCTCAGAGCACTGCGGATGTCTCATTCTGTTCTCTATAGTCAGGAAGACAAGGGTTCCTCTGTGATATTTTCCTCTTTCTCTTTTTCCAGGTATGAGGTTCCTGGCCAAAATCCCATTCAGAACCAGCAACAATCCCAGGAGCTCCTCAGCTGTTCAGAATCTATAGTAAGCAAATTGTGAGCAAATCTATTAAAAGCTAGAAAGCTTAAAAACTAAAGTAAAAAATGTCAACTCAATCTTTACACTGCATAGACCTGAGCAGCTGAGGATTAATTTCAGGAGGATTTGAAAAGGCTTCCTCAACACTTAAACAATTCATCAATCAAAAGAACCTGAAAGAACGGCGGATGCTGGAAATCAGAAACAAAAACAAAAATTGCTGGAAAAACTCAACAGGTCTGACAGCATGTGTGGAGAGAAAACAGTTTTGTCCCTATGCTTCCATACCTTAATGAAGTTTGGGTGCGCCAAAATGTTGAACTTTGTTTCCATCGCCTTCACCTCTGTCACCATTTTTTTTGAACAAGAGACCTCTGCAACAGACCCTTTTGCCCAACTCCAACACCCCTCCTCACCTGGACCCTTCCCTCCAGCCTTTTACTTGCACTCAACCTGTTCATCAAAAGCTGTTGATATGACATTGTTTGCCTCAGTTTCTCTGCCCATCCCCCCCCTTCCATTCCAACCTAACTCCCTCTGCACTGACAGCTCTCCATGCTCTAAGATCCAACTCTGACTTTGTAACTAAGCCTGCCGACAAGGGTGGTGCTGTTGTTCTCTGTTGTGTTGACTTCTAAATTGCAGAGGCTGTACATCGGCTCTCAGATATCTCCCCCTTCCTGGACCGTGACCCCACCTGGAACATCATATCCACCATGGTCACGAATCACATTTTATCTGGTGATCTTCCCTCTTCCCCTACTGCCTCCAATCTCATAGTCTCCCAACCGCGCACAGCTCGCCTTTATTCCCTCTCCAAACTCTAGAAACATGATTGCCTAGGCAGACTCATTGCTTCTGAGGAAGGTTCACTGGACCTGAAACATTAACTCTGATTTCTCTCCACAGATGCTGCTGAGGTTTTCCAGCAATTCCCATTGTTTCTGCCTGTCTCTACCCCACAGAACCCATCTCATCCTATCTTGACTCAATTTTTCTTTGTCCCCTTGTCCGATCTCTTCCCACTTACATCAGCAATTCCTCTGATGCATTTTGTCCGTGTCAGAAGTTCCAGTTTGCTGACTGCAGCTGCCTCCTCTTCACTTTGAATGGGCAATCCCTCTTAACAGCCATCCCCTTCAGGGCTCTCTGTTTCTTCCTGGAGAAAAGACCTGAACCGTTCCCATCCACTACCACCTTTCTCTGCCTCGCCGAGCTCACCCTCACTCTAAACGACGTCGTCTATTTTAACTCTCCTCAGTGTCTTCAGGTCGAAGGTGTGGCCATGGGTACCCACATGGGCCACAGTTATTCCTGTCTCTTTGTGGAGTACATGAACCATTCTTTGTTTCTGTCCTATTCCGGCTCCCACCTACAACTCTTTATCTGATATATCAATGACATCATTGCTGCTTCCCACCCTTGTATGGAATTGGAAAAGTTCATTTATTTCACTTCCAATTACCATTCTCCTAGCATCCACATCCATGAACATGAGCTACCATTCCCAACACCTCTCGTAGAATGCCACCAACAGACACATATTCCCCTCTCCTCCCTTGTCAGCCTTCCTCAAGGACTGTTCCCTCTGGGACACCCAGGTCCACTCTTCCTTCACTCCCAACATGTCTCCATGGCACCTTCCTAAGCCACCGCTGAAGGTGTAACCTGCCTGCTTCCATCCTCCCTCCTCACTATTGAAGGCCCCAAACACACGTGATTGAAGTAGCACATTATCTGCACTTCACTTTGAGGTGGCACAGTGGCTCAGTGGTTAGCACTGTTGCCTCACAGCAACAGGGTCCTAGTTCAATTCCAGCCTCAGGCGACTGTCTGTGTGGAGTTTGCATGTTCTCCCTGTGTCTGTGTGGGTTCCTCTGGGTGCTCTGGTTTCCTCCCACAGTCCAAAGATGTGCAGGTTAGGTGACTTGGCCATGCTAAATTGCCCATAGTGTTAGGTACATTAGTCAGAGGGAAATGGTTCTGGGTAGAATACTCTTCGGAGGGTCGGTGTGGACTTGTTGGGCTGAAGGGCCTGTTTCCACACTGTAGGGAATCTAATCTAATCACTCAATCTAGTCTACTGCATAAGCTCCTCTACAATGTGGTAATGAAATGAACATTTGTAACTGCTTTACAGAATACATATGTTTTGTCTGGAAAAAAGACCCTGAGCTTCCAGTTGCATACTCTGTTTAACATCTCTGTCTCAGGCTTGCTGCCGTGATCCAGCAAAGCTCAGCACAGGTTGGAAGAACAGAACCTCATTTTCCGCTCGGGGTCCCTGCAGCCCTCAGGATTCAATATCAAGTTCAACAGTTTTAGGGCTGAGGATCTCTTCCCATGTCCCTACCCCAACCTCACACACCAGTCTTTGTCATCACATGGGCTGCTACCACACACGATCCATTGTCAACACTACTGCTTTCCATTACTCATTCCCCTTGGCTGACCTTTAACCACTCCTTTTTCTGTTCAACTGTGTTTCTTGCTCTTTCGTCTCTATTTTCACTGTTTACTCCTCCCCCATCACATCTTCTACATAAAAAGCATCCTCTTCCTAGGCACCATCAGTTCTGAAGAAGGGTCACTGGACCTAAAATGTCAATGTTGCTATCTCTCCACAGATGCTGTCAGACCTGCTGAGTTTTTCCAGCAATTTCTGTATTTGTTTACAATTTGTCAATTGTGAGTATAGCAGAATGTAGCATAATCAGGCAGTGAATTTGGAAAGTAGAATGGTCATACTAATGCTACATAGTTGTAGTTTGGCTACTGTTCAAATCTTAAACCACATTTCCATCGGTACCTGCTAAAGCAATGCTTTGGTGATCAGCTTTTCATCATTGGACATGATTTTCATTTGCTTGTGAAAGTGAGACTAATTGCTCCTGGAATGTTGCTACTTTCAGGGTGATGTTTGTAGGGTGTGAAGGTATGGTTTGGAACTTAATTGCCTCTGATTAACAGCCTGCCAAATTGTTTAAAGAGCTTGTTAAGGGACTATGGTGGTTTTCACAAAACACATAACCAAACCAAAGAATCTGCTACATGTAATTGCACTGCTATTTGGGCCAATCCAATGAGCCATGATGTTTTATCTGGGGGCCATATATTTGACGATCACAGTTATAATGTCAGGCCAGATCGCAGTTATAATGTCACATCCTTCTCGTTGGCCATCAGGGCACGGCTCTGTGCCACAAGACTGTTGACCATCCAGTGGTCTGCCACTTGCATTCTGTAAGGATATGGCAGACCCCATCATAGCTGCCAAGGAAGGATGTAAATATCTTGGAAACAGTTCAGTTACCAGACTAATACCTGGAATGGGTGGGTTGTTTTATGAGGAAAGGTTAGATGAGCTAGGCTTGTATCCACTGCAGTTTAGAAGAGTCACAGGATATTTGATTGAAATATACTTAACCCTGAAGGGATAATAAAAGCAAATTACTGTAGATGCTGAAATTTTGAAATAACAAAAGATTAGAGAAACTCAGCACATCTGTGGATAGAAACAGAGTTAACATTTCAAATCTAGTATAATTCTTCAGAACTGAATAGAGCTGGAAAATTATGGTCTTTATGCTTGGGACTGTGAGGGAGGAGGAACAAGCGAAAGAGGTGGTGAGCATGCCTAGAGAAAAAGACAAAGATAGTAATAATGGTGGTATAGGAGTCAGTAGAGGTGTAAATATTAGCTATAAAGAAGAGAAAATGGTTCACACTACTGAGAACAAATCCAACAAGGCATAAACAAGAAGGGATTATGCCCGAAACGTTGATTCTCCTGCTCCTTGGATGCTGCCTGACTTGCTGCGCTTGTCCAGCAACACATTTTTCAGCTCTGATCTCCAGCATCTGCAGTCCTCACTTTCTCCCATAAACAAGATGTGACCCGATAAGGGTGGGGGAATATATAGGTCATACTCTGAAATTGTGCAAGTCAATATTGGGTGGAGAGGTGGGTGGGTGGCACTGCTGCCTCACAGCGCCAGAGACCTGGGTTCAATTCCCGCCTCAGGCAACTGTCTGTGTGAAGTTTGCACATTCTCCCTGTGTCTGCGTGGGTTTCCTCCGGGTGCTCCGGTTTCCTCCCACATTCCAAAAATGTGCAGGTTAGGTGAATTGGCCATGCTAAATTGCCCGTAGTGTTAGGTGAAGGGGTAAATGTAGGGGAATGGGACTGGTTGGGTTGCTCTTCGAGGGTCGGTGTGGACTGGTAGGGCTGAAGGGCCTGTTTCTACACTGTAAGTAATCTAATCTAAAATGCCTAAGCAGAAAATGAGGTACTATTCTTCCAGCTTGTATTGAGTCTGTGATCCTGAGGAGTCTTCACAGTGTAAATGTGGAGAGTATGTTTCATTTTTTGGGAGAATCTGAAACTAGAGGTCACAGTTTTAAGAATGGGTCATCATTTAAAACAAATGCAGCAATTTTATTTCCCCACAGAGGGCACATGAGTCCTATCATGAAAACATTATGGAAGCAGACACTTTGAATAGTTTTAAAGCAGAGATGTTTTGATTCTTGGGGAAGAAAGGGGGTAAAACATTATTAGGGGTGGGGGATGTTTTCCTGAAGTTACTGTCAGCTTATCCACTAAGTAGATGGTGAGCTTGCCACATTAGTGTGGGCATTTATACATGTTATTGTGGGAACAATTTGAACATGATGTGAGCTTGGGACCTGGAAATTATCCAGGCCTCAGGATCCTGCTCCTTGAAAACTGCAATTTATTAGGTTCAAATCCCTCAACGTTTCCACTTCTCCCGGTCTCTGAAACCTTCTCGAGACATCATTCCTCCAAGAACCTTGCATTGCTCCAATTCGAGCCGCTTGTGCATTTCCCACTTGCTTCATCCTACCAATGGCAATCATACCTATACCCACTGAAGCTTTGGTATTGGCTTTATAAACCACACCAACTTTCACTTTTACTTTAAACCACTCCTTAAAACCAGTCTTTTAGACATTTTTATCACCTATCCTAATATTTCTGCATTTTGGTTCAGTAATCAATACTCTTGTGAAGTGAAACAGGACACTTTACAACGCCTCTATAATGATAAAGTGTCGTTGTTTTGCCCTGTGCATCTGCCTGTTTCAGAAAGGAACTCTGGTCACCCAGGACAGATGTTCTTTGGAAAGTCAAAGTGGCTGTTAAACTGCATAAGTGAGTGGAGTGAAGAGACCATTTACTCTTCTTGCTATCGCCCTGTTTTTTGGGTACAACGTAGGGGAAGCAAAGAAATAACACTTGTTTCCACTAACTTCTAAATTAACATATTTAAAATTCTTAATACTACCATGAACCATTTCTTAATAAAATCCTTAATCCTTCCACTGGCTATTATGCCCTGAGTATCCATATATCTCTATTATTTTGAGTTTGAGATGGTTGGTTAGCTCAGTTGGCCGAGCAGCTAGCTTGTGATGCAGAATGACACCAACAGCATGGGTTCAGTTCCCACACCTGTTGAGGTTACTATGAAGGACTCTGCTTCTCAACCTCTCCCCTCGCCTCAGGCGTGATGACCCTCGGGTTAAACCACCACCAGTTGTCTCTCTCTCTCTCTAATGGGTGAACAGCCCTATGGTCCAGTGGACTAATGCAAGTCTGTCTTTTTGGTTTTACTCACTTTTTGTGTTCTCTGATTAATCTCTAAGAAATCTATCTCCATAACATCATAGGTTTGATGTGTTTTTCAGACAAACCATTTTGCCTTCCATTCCCCATTTATGCCTCTGTAAATGTTAATCAGTTCATTGTTCAGTGGTCTACTGAAGTCAACCTTGTCTAAGTATCTGAGCTTTTAAGCTGCCATTGGCTCTTGATAGAGCTATAAAACTGTCACTTTTACAAGTTATTCGGATGTAGTGTTACTATACATATCTTAAAGGAACACGCCTGAAAGGTGCACCCCTGATGTTTGTAGAACATTATGCAAAAACAGATATGCTGTTCCTGGGGGCATGTATTATAAGAGCATATGGCTAGGAAGACACTTGAGGGCTTTTTGCTCAATAAAAAAAAACTTTTAGTAGTTGCAGTATTTCTTAAGCCCTGTTAATGCCGACAGCTGGAGCTGGATGGATATAATTGGCTCTGTGTACTTGCTGCAATAACTTTAATGCTGCAATTATAGTGCAAAATCATTTGAGAAGGCTAGTCACTACCACAGTGCTGTGAGCTGGCAGTTGTGAGTAATACTGCTCATTTTGCACTGTTGGGTATCTCAGGAAGGAATATTGTGTGAATGGTTAAATACTTGTGCAGAACTACGCCTGCATTTTGGAATGATAGTGATATTTTCAGCAAAGAGGTAAATCTTCGTCTTTGTTGAAAGCTCCTCACTAAAATAAGGGGTGACTAGTTTGGATGGATGAAAGGGTTTGCAGCTAAATTTCTGATGTGCGTTTCCAGTCAAGCACTTGAAAAGCAAAAAGAAAATAGAATACATGATCTGCATGCCAGAGTAAAGTATTCAAAATCAAGGTTAACAGGAACTGCAGTTGTACTATAGTCACTGTGTAAACTCTGGAATGAAGTTGCATGCTTGTTCCTTGTCGGTCTGTCTGTAGTGAGGAGAAAGGGAGGACTGCAGATGCTGGAGATCAGAGCTGAAAAATGTGCTGCTGGAAAAGAGCAGCAGGTCTGTCTGTAGTTCCTGCAATAGTTACATCTTTTCAGTATTATAACCTTTTAAACAGTACAGTTTTGATTGTAGCATTTGGCCAAATGGCTAACTAGTAATTGTGAACTGACTAAAAAAAGCTTCACACTGTACTGGATTTTGCAATCAGTTGTGAAATGAATGTTGCTCATCATTCATTACGTTTATACTTAACTAGTCTTCTGTGGGATTTTCTGCTGTGATTTGCAGTTATTAAAGTTGAACCTTTGCAACAGCCTTCACTAAGAAGCGGGGGTCTGTGTGAACATGGCAACAATGATGTGTTTCCTTATCCAATCAGTTTGCTGAACCCTGAAACAACTAAGGGGGTAACAGTAACTGAATTCATCGAGAAGGCCACCTGGGGATCAGTTCGAATAATTTTTTAACCAATCTGATTTTTTAAAACCTATAATATAATGAATTAAATACTCTGCGTTTTAAAGCTTGCTTTCCTTTGCAGACAATGAGTTATTTCTTCAAGGTGAAAAATCAGTGCATCATTCAATTTGCGTTCCCCATTCAACAGACAGAAATTTTATTCCCCCCCCCCTCCTCGCTTACAAACCTGGAGGGGAGTTCAGGGGTGGAGTGGCCGTTTGCCAAGGTGGATGTGAATCAATTCCCAATTCATTAAATTCTGCCCAATGAGTTGGGGTAAAGCTGCACAGAGCCTAAACTGGAAATGAAATATACAATTACAATTGGAATTGATGTAATGCAACATTACATTACGGAAAGGAAAATAAAGATAGGGCTGAGTACTTCCAGAATTTGTTTCAGATTTCCTAACATCAGCATTTGGCTAGTTTCTCTCTTAGTCCCTTGGTTTGAAGTTACTTCTTAGTAAAATATTATTAGTGCTACCTGCCTATAAACTGCAAGCTTCTGGCAAAGGGAACATCAATGGATGGGATTAATTTTTTTTTAATAAAGTGAGACAAATTATATTGTGGCTTTGAGCTTTGTGACTTAATGAGGATGAGTGACCCTAAACTCGAAGAAAGGTGGAGTGGAAATTATGCATTACAGAGACTTAATTCAAAGTCTCCCCTTTTTTTTCATCAACTTGAAGTTTTTTAAAAAATTATTCTTTCAGGAGAATTCTAAAATTATTGATAGTCACATCAATATGGTTTTGTTATCTAATACTGATCTATCTAGCAAGAGCAGGGAAGAAAATTTAAAGCACACATTTTTCTAAAGGATGTGTGATAGATGAATTTCTCTTTGTGCAGAATATTGCAATATAAGTTCTTACTAAAAGCTTGAGACAGAGGTGAGCAGAAGTGAGACAATCTCACTGACATTTATCAACATTAATATTCGGGCAAGAGAGTGCCTCTTCTTGCCTCTCTCTGTGACTCATCTACAGAAAATTGTAGTATAATGCATAAATAAGTATTAAGGCAAGTTCAGAAGGAAGCATAATGGCTCCTTCCCATTTGAACCAGAATTCTTTTTCATTTTGATGGCACTATTTTATTTAAAACATCAATCTGATGTGTGGGAATGGTGATGAATCGTGGCAGCAAGCAATATCTCCTCTCGAAGATGAAAGTGGGAACAGCCAGCATTATGTGATACAGTTTAGAAGCTGCTTCAAGCTACATCCATCAAATACTGATGCTGCAGACAGCACTACAGTAAAAACGAAGTCCGGGACATTAGAGAAATGAATATAGAGATGTTAACAGTGCCCTTGTGCAAGTTACAGATGTAAGATGACAGCCATCGCTCAAGGGCATGCTAATTACAATGTACTTAGTAGTCAGGCACCCAGAAAACACCTGCCAGAGGCAGGAGATAGGAGAGATGTGACATTCCCTGGTTCATAGCCTTGAAAACGGGGACCAGCTGGAACACATGTATTGTGAAATCTGGAGACTGCTCACTACCATATGCTGTTAGGTTCTTCGTTTCTTTGAGAGAGTCATATAACACCATGAAATCTGTCTCAAGAAACAGTGCAGTAAAGCCTTTCCAATTCAGTCAGCTTGTTTAACGTTATGACTAGGAACTATGATACCGACAGTAGGATACTGCTATTGTTCTTTCATTGTCATGTAGGAACTATGACACACCAAGGCAGTAAGCACAATGATATATTAATTTATGCTTTACAAGCGAAAAGAAACCATCCCATTTCCCCTGTGCAATATTTGATATATTCCACAGAAGGTTACACAGATCGGGGTTTCAAGTTGTGCTAGTCCATCCTGTGTGCTATGAGCATTTGAGGGATATTTCACATGCGTATTCTTGTGATAGAAATTGTTCTCTTTAAACCTTGAGGCATGAACCAATTATTAAAAGACAAATTCAATTGGAGAATCAATGATGAATTCTTTGACAAATGTACAGATTTCATGAAAAGTCCAAACTGTTTCTAATCAAACTGCTCACTGCCTGCTTATGAAAATAATCAAAATTGTGGAAACTTGAAGTAGTTTATTTTAATGAGTGCAATAGCAGGTGCTGATGAACATGAGCATCTCTCTCTCTCTCTCCCTCTCTCTCTGTTGTCTTCTCCACCCCCAACCTAATCAAACTGGATAATAGAGCTGTAGCTTTTCATTTCATTGGCAGGCATTCCAAATTACAGGTACATGAGTAGAGAGTTGACACTGTGTTGACTCACCTAGATTTTTGGTGAGATCCCTATTTCATTGGATGTTGTGACTCTTGACAGAGTTCCGAATAGACTTGCAGCAATGGTGCCAGAGTTGGAGGGTTTGAGTTATATGGAGAAGCTGAATAGGCTGGGGCTATTTTCCCTGGAGCACCAGAGGTTGCAAGGTTATCTTATGGGTGTTTATAAAATCATGACAGGAATGGAGAGGGTGAATAGTCAAGGTCATTTCTCCAGGATAGGGGAGTCCAACACTCAAGGCTTTTTAGGTTTAAGGTGAGAGGGAAAAGATTGAAAAGAAACCTAAGGGGTAACTTTTTCATGCAGAGTGTGGTGTGTGTATGGAATGTGCTGCTAGAGGCGGTGATCGAGGCAGGTACAGTTACAACATTTGCAAGGCATCTGGATGGGTAAATCAATAGGAAGGGTTGACAGGGATATGAGCCAAATGCTGGCAATTGGACTAGCTTAATTTAGAATGTCTGGTTGCACCAATGGGTCTGTTACCATGTTAGATTAGATTTCTTAATTACAGTGTGGAAACAGGCCCTTCGGCCCAACAAGTCCACACCGACCCTCCGAAGAGCAACCCACCCAGACCCATTCCCCTACACATAACACTACGGGCAATTTAGCATGGCCAATTCACCTAACCTACACATCTTTAGATGTGGGAGGAAACCGAAACACCCAGAGGAAACCCACGCAGACACGGGGAGAGTGTGCAAACTCCACACAGACAGTTGCCTGAGGCGAGATATGAAGCCAGGTCTCTTGTGCTGTGAGGAAGCAGTGCTAACCACTGTGCCACCCTGCTGCCCGTTGAGGTGTTGTAACTCTGTGACTTAAGATACCATTCATTATGACAAAGAACGTGTTAGTTCCCCTACCGTGAGGAAAAGACCTTGACTATTCACTCTATTTATTGCCTCTCATCATAAGAAAGACTTTGGTTAGGCCACACTTAAGAGTATTGCATTCAGTTCTGGTTGCCACATTACAAGAAGGATGTGAATACTTTGGAGAGGGGGCAGAAGAAGTTTGCCAGGATGCTGCCTGGATTTAGAGGGCATGAGCTATAAGGAGAGGCCAGAAAAGTATGAGTTGTTTTCTTTGGAGCAGTGGAGGCTGAGGGGTGACTTTAAAGAAGTCTATAAAATTATGAGATGCAGAGATAGAATCTTTCTCCCAGAGTTAAAATGTCTAATACTAGGGGGCATGCATTTAAGGTGACAGGGGAAAAGTTCAAAGGTGACTTGAGGGGCAAGTTTTTTACAGTGTGGTAGAAGTCTGGAGTGCCCTGCCAGGTGTGTTGGTGGAGGCAGATATGATAGTGACATTTGAGGGACTTTTAGACAAGCACAGGGATATGCAAGGAATGGATGGATATGGATAAAGGGCAGGCAGAAAGGGCTAGTTTCATTTGGCATCATGTTCAGCACAACATTGTGGGCCAAAGGGCCTCTTCCTGTGCTGTACCATGCTATGCTCTAAGGTTATTCTTCTTTTAAATTATGTTTTAAAATTCTGCTTAGCTTCACTGGTTCATGGCAATGCCTGTATAACATTCTATACCATAGAACCAACTGATTTAACTTGTCTGTACCAGCAGAGAGAGTTGATCATTGATAACATTGAGAGTCTTTGAACTACAAACAATGTAATGTTCCAGCAGTGATTTACGGGTCAAATAAATAATCCAGCATACTGTGGTAGACTTTCTAATATATGTAAATTTATGAATGGCATATTATCTATTTATTCAGGCTATTTTAAAACAGAAGAATATGTGGTTCTGTGCATCTTGGACAGGCATCTCATTCTTTCACATCTACCTGCTGAGTTAAATTGCTGGTGAATAAAGTGGTAATTAACCCCCAGCTCCGTGTCAAGACTCTGCTTTCTTTGGAGCTGACAGGGATCATGTGACAGGAGACTGGTCCAAGGTCCATTCACCAGCTGCTCTGTTTTTGCCTGAAGGTGATCAGCAGGGGAGGATCTGCTGAGAGTTTAGCTTTAAGCAGAAAGAAATAAATGAAGTAAAGCTCAAAACAGCGTCACCACTAACCACAATACACAAAAATTCCCTGTCCCACAAACTGATGTGCCACAAAAATGGCAGAATGAAGACTGCTAACATTACACAGCAGCTACAATTCATTTCTACTCGTAATATAAATACTCATCTTCTATGAAGATGGTATTGATAATAGATTGTGCAGAATATATCAGGATCGTTTTTTTGGATTAAATAAACATTGATGTTGTGACTTTAAAGCGGCGAAGGAGAATGGTGAGGGTTCAATCTTTTTTTAAAATTCATTGTTCCAGTATAGTTACAATACTAACATCTACCTGGTAATGTGGAAAATTGCCCAAGTATGTTCGGTACATCAAAAGCAGGACAAATCTACCTGGCCAATTACTGCCCCATCAGTTTACTCTCGATCATCATTAAAGTGATGGAAGGTGTCATCAACAGTGCTATCGAGTAACACCTGCTCTGCAATAACCTGCTCTATGACGCACCGTTTGGGTTCCGCCAGCCTACTCAATTCCTGACCTCATTACAGCCTTGGTTCAAACATAGACAAAAAAGCTGAATTCCAGAGGTGAGGTGGGAGTGACAGCCCTGGACATCAAGGCTGCATTTGATTGAGTGTGACATCAAGAACCCCAAGCAAAACTGGAACCATTGAGTATCAGGGGCAAATTTTCCAGTGGTTAGAGGAACATGGCACATAGGAAGATGGTCATGGTTGTTGGAGGTCAGTCATCTCAGCTCCATGACATCACTGCAGGAATTCCTCAGTGTAGTGTCCTCGGACCAACCATCTTCAGCTGCTTCATCAATGACCTTTCCTCAATCACAAGGCCATAAGTAGGGATGTTTGCCGATAATTGTACAATGTTGAGCACCATTCAGGACTCCTCAGACACTGAAGCAGTCAGTGTCCAAATGCATCAAGGTCTGGAAAATATCCGACTTGGGCTGACAAGTGGCAAGTAACACTCATGCCGCACAAATGGCAGGCTATGGCCATCACAAATAAGAGACAATCTAACCACTGCCCCTTGACATTCATTGGTGTCACCAGAACTGAATCTCCCACTATCAACATCCTGGGAGTTACCTTTAACCAGAAACTCAACTAGACTCACTACATAAACACAGCAGCTACAAGAGAAGCTCAGAGGCTCGGGCAAATAACTCCCCTTCTGACTCCTCAATTCCTGTTCACCATCTACAAAACACAAGTCAGGAATACTCCCCACTTTCCTGGATGAGTGAAGTCCCAACAACACTCAAGACGCTTGACACCATCCAGGACAAAAGCAGCCCCTGCTTGATTGGCACTGCATGCAGTATCCATTCCCTCCACCACTGACGCACAGTAGTAGCAGTGTGTACTATCTGTGCACTGCAGAAATACATCAATGATTGTCAGACAGAATTTTCCAAATGTCCAAACACTTCCATCTCGAAGGACAAGGGCAGAGATATATGGGAACACCACCACCTGCAAGTTCCCCTCCAAGCAACTCAGGATACGGACTTGGAAATATATCACCATTCCTTCATTGTCTGTGGGTCAAAATCCTGAAATTCTCTCCCTAATGGCATTGTGAGCCAACCCACAGCAGGTGGACTGCAGCAGTTCAAGAAGGCAGCTCACCACCACCTTCTCAAGGGCTACTGGGGATGGGTAATAAATGCTGGCCAGCCAGCAACACCCACATCCCACAAAATAAATAAAGCAAAATTTCAGAGGAACTTGCAGGGAACTGGCAGTGGATTGAAAGATTTTTCAAGACACCATGAGCATTAATTCTCTTCATGGCCTCACACAAATCATTGCCCAAGCCATTTTTTTTTAGGTTTTTTTTTAAAAGAGTGAGCTGAGGTACCCTCTAAAAGAAGTTGTTTAAAACTCCTTAAATCCCAGTTGACTCCCTAAATATTGATTCAGGTAAGGAGGCAAACTATTCATACCTACCTCCCTGGGCAGAGTATTTTTCCAATAAATTTTCTGCCTTTTTATTTAAAATCATTTTGTGGGATGTGGGTGTTGCTGGCTGGCCAGAATTTATTACCCATCCCCAGTGGCCCTTTAAAAGGTGGTGGTGAGCTGCCTTCTTGAACTGCTGCAGTCCACCTGCTGTGGGTTGGCACACAATGCTCTTAGGGAGGGAATTTCAGGATTTTAACCCACAGACAGTGAAGGAATGGTGATACATTTCCAAGTCAGGATTGTGAGTTGCTTGGAGGGGAACTTGCAGGTGGTGGTATTCCCATATATTTGCTTCCCTTGTCCTTGAAGATGGAAGTGTTTGTGGGTTTGGAAAGTGCTGTCTGAAGATCTTTGGTGAAGTTTTGTAGCCCATCTTGGGCAGCACAATGTCTTTGTCTTAATGGTTAGCACTGCTGCCTCATAGCATCAGGGACCCGGGTTCGATTCCAGCCTTAGTTTATTCTTTTTCAGAGTGAGCTGAAATACTCTCTAAAAAATTGTTTAAAACTGCTTAAATCCCAGTTGACACCCTAAATGTTGATTCGGATAAGGAGGCAAACTGTTCATACCTATTTCCCTGGGCGGTAGGTATTTTCCTATAAATTTTCTGCCTCTTTTTTTTAATGTGGTGTTTGCACTTTGTTCCTGTGTCTGCCTGAGTTTCCTCTGGGTTCTCCAGTTTACCCTCTCAGTCCAAAGATGTGCAGGTTAGGTGAATTGGCCAAGCTAAATTGCCCATAGTGTTCAGGGATGTGTAGGCTAGATGCATTAGTCAGGGGTACATGTAGAGTAATAGGGTAGGGGTATAGGTCTGAATGGGTTATTCTTTGGAGAGTCAGTGTGGACTTTTTGGACCAAATGGCCTGTTTCCAAACTGTAGGGATTCTATGATACTGTGTCTGAATGGGCTGGAGGCAACTTGAGCCCACCCCCTCCACCATCCAAAATCCCAAGGGGAAGGTGATGGCCCAGTGGTATTATTGCTGGACTTTTAATCCAGAAAACCAGATAATGTTCTGGGGACCTGGGTTTGAATCCTGCAATGGCAGATAGTGATGACCATGAATCCACTGCCAATTATTGAAAAGTTCCATCTGGTTCACTAATGTCACCTGACTTAGTCTGGCCTATATATGAATCCAGACCCACAGCAATGTGTTTGACTCATAACTGACCTCTGGACAATTAGGGTGGGCAATGAATGCTGGTCTAGTCAGCAAAGCCCTCACACTAAATGAATGAATTTTAAAAATGTATGAGTGCTGAAAGTTTCTCACTAAAACGCTCCTTCAAATTCAAGGGTCACCTCTCAATAGGAAAAACTTTAATAGAGTCATTGTCATTGAGTTATAGAAATGCATAGAACAGAAACAGACCTTTTTGGTTCAACTTGTCCATGCCGACCAGATATCTGGAATTAACCTAGTCCCATTTGCCAGCACTTGGCCCATATCCCTCTAAATCCTTCCTATTCATGTATCCATCCAGATATCTTTTAAATGTTGTAATCATATAATTGTCCATGATCTCCTCTGGTATGTCTTTCCATACATGCACCACCTTCTGTGTGGAAAAAGTTGCCCTTTAGGTCCCTTTTAAATCTTTCCCCTCTCACCTCTAGCTTTGGACTCCCACCCTATGGAAAAGACCTTGACTATTCATTGTATCCATGTCCTTCATGATTTTATAAAACTCCATATGAGGTCACTCCACAGCCTCTGATGCTCCAGGGATAATAGCCCAGCTTATCCAGCCTCTCTCTATAGCCCAAACCCTCCAACCCTGGCAACATTCTGAGAAATCTTTTCTGAACCCTTTCAAGTTTCGCAACATCTTTCCTGCAGCAGGGAGACCAGAGTTGTATGCAGCATTCCAAGCGAAGACTAACCAATGTTCTGTACAGCTGCAGCAATGACCTCCCAACTCCTGTAGTCAATGACTAACCAACAAAGGCAAGCATACCAAACCCCTTCTTCATTACCCTGTCTACCTGCTACTCTATCTTCAAGGGATTATGAACCTGCACCCCAAGGTCTCTTGGTCTGGCAACACTCCCCAGGGCCTTACCATTAAATGTATAAGTCCTACCCTGATGTACTAAAATGAATCACCTCACATTCGTGTAAATTAAACTCCATCTGTCACTTCTTGGCCCATTGGCCCATCGGATCAAGATTCCATTGTAGTCTGAGGTAAATTTCTTCACTGTCCACTACACCTCCAATTTTGGTGTCATCTGTAAACTTACTAACTGTATCTCCTATTTCACTATTTATTTTCCTAAGCTCTTTTGCTTCCATATCCCATCATGCCCCCTTTCTCCCCTCCTGATCTCCCTCTTGAGTATGTTTCTACTGCCCTTATGGTCTTTTCAGGATTCCCTTGATCTCTGCTGTCTATCTCTGACATATGCTTCCTTTTCTTTTCTTGATCAGAGCCTCAATTTCTCTAGTCACCCAGCATTCTGAACATTTACCAACCGTACTCTTCACACTAACAGGAACATACTGTCTCTGGACTCTTGTTATCTCGTATTCCTCATTCTACAAGGGAAGACAGTACCTTTAGAACCCAGGGAGAGTTATACATGTTGGTACTGACTGTTCATTGATCTACAACCACATCTGCCAACAATGTCAAAAACAGTAATTACTTACAGACAGCACAAAGATTAGATTAACAAGAACAACGGTTTGCACTTTGTTACATTAAAGCATCCAGCTTCACAGAAATGTAATGAAAAAGTATTTGATAGCTAGCCAATGAAGGAAGAATTAGGACAGATGGCCAAAGAATATGGCATGAATGGGTGATCACCACACAGAAGAAAGGGATCGTGCAGGTCCTGAGGGAATCTTATGGGCAAAATGTTTGTCGGCCTTGGAAAATGATGAGATAATATCAGTGGCAGATGCTGAATTTTAAATTCACTAAAAATCTGAAATAAAGAATATATACCAGCTTAATGTTAACTATGTAACCACATAACCACTGTTAATTGTCACAAAGCCATCTGATTCACGGAAGTTTTTAGGGAAGGAAATATATCGTCTTTCCTGGTCTGACATGTCACTCCCAACTCACAGCAATGAGATTGACTCTGAACTGCCCTCTGGGCAATTAGAGATGAACAACAAATGTTGGCCTAGCCAGTGACTCCCACATCCCATAAATGGAAAGAAGAAAACTAACTGTCAAATCAAACAGTCTATCAAGAATCCAAGTTGCTTTTGAGAAGAAAAATACTTATACATATATATTGTACACCGGAACTATAGGTAATGATGGTGGAGACACCAATTTCCTTCTATTTCGCATATTGAAGGGTTTTCAAATTGACAGTTGACATGTTGGGTCACATTCTGAATGTACCTTCAGTAGCTAACATGTCCTGGAGTGGAACTTGAACCAGGAGCTTCTGGATCAGACACGATAGTGCTACCTTCTATGCACAACAACTCCAAAGGGAAAGGGTACCTATTTAGAAAGGGTACATAGCTTTAAATTAAGGGGTGGTAGGTATAGGACAGATGTTAGGGGTAGATTCTTTACTCAGCGAGTCGTGAGTTCATGGAATGCCCTGCCAGTAGCAGTGGTGAACTCTCCCTCTTTATGGGCATTTAAACGGGCATTGGATAGGCATATGGAGGATAGTGGGCTAGTGTAAGTTAGGTAGGCTTGGATCGGCGCAACATCGAGGGCCAAAGGGCCTGTACTGCGCTGTATTTTTCTATGTTCTATTTAAACTGCAAACTCAAGGAAAGCAGTAACTAACATACATTACAAAATGGAATTTGTCTAGTTAACAAAGTCTTCAAATATGGTTCAGCTTTCCCTTTGTGCTCATAAAGGGTGATGTTTCTATACTCTTACAACAATAATTCACCCTCATATGGTTATAGAAAATGGCTCAAGGTATCACAAGTAGAAATAAAAGGAAAAAGAAACAGTTTTTGAGCAAGCGATCTGGAGGAGAACCCAAAGACCTGGTTGAGAAAGTGGGTTTTGCATGACTCTTAAAATGAAGATATAAATTGGCAAAGAGGTTTGAGGAAAGAAATTCAGAGAAGGCAGTGAACATGAGAGGCTAAAGGAAAAGATAAAGAGAAAGGCCCGAGTCAAAGAGCTAAAGAATTCAGCTATTACTTCATTTGTTAAAATACGTAGAAGTGTGTATATAATACATTGCCAAATGCTGATTTCATGTTTCTGATGTTTTGTTTCCTGAATTGGAAAGTCAAGCTAAAGAGCCAAATGTCAGCAAGGAAAGTTTAATACCTGGGTAGAAAGCTGATTGTGGGATAGGAGGGAAGGATTGCCAAGAGTAGTAGTGGGAAGCCTAGCATTGCTTTTATAGTATGTTGTCTTCTCAATGCCAGCTGGGGCAAAAAGGGAGCTGGCTAGCTGCTTGCAGTTGAAGATTGAAGGCCATGTATATGGCCACTGATTCGCTTGAGTTGCTGTTAGGGGAGAGGGTTCGAGGGTCTATAGCATGTCAGGGGTTGGGATTTCAGCAGTTGGGTGAAGAGGAACCGAGACAACATAGAACATTACAGCCCTTGATGTTGCACTGATCTGTGGAACCAACCTGAAGCTTGTCTATCCTACACTTTCATCCATATGGGTGGCATGGCAGTTCAGTGGTTAGAACTGCTGCCTCACAGCGCCTCAAACCTGGGTTCGATTCCACCCTCAGTGGGCATTTCCAGGTTAATTTTAGAGACAGACAAGATAATCAGAGGGTTAGATAGGGTGGACAGGGAGAGCCTTTTTCCAAGTATGGGGACGGCAAACACGAGGGGACACAACTTTAAAGTGAGGGGAGATAGGTAGAAGACAGATGTCAGAGGTAGTTTCTTTACTCAGAGAGTAGTAAGGGTATGGAATGCTTTGCCTGCAACAGTAGTAGATTCACCAAGTTTAAGTGCATTTAAGTCATTATTGGACACGCACATAGAATAGTGTAGGTTAGATGGGCTTCAGATTAGTATGACAGGGCGGCGCAGCATCGAGGGCCAAAGGGCCTGTACTGTGCTGTAATGTTCTATGTTCTATATGTTGAGCCAATAACCATTTAAGTGCCCTTAAAGTTGGCGAGTCTACTACTGATGCCGGCAGTGCATTCCACACCCCCACTACTCTGAATAAAGAAACTACCTCTCACATCTGTCCAATATCTATCACCCCTCAATTTCAAGTTATGTCCCCCCATGCTAGCCATCTCCATCTGAGGAAAGAAGTTCTCACTGTCCAACCTATCTAACCCTCTGATTATCTTATATGTCTCAATTAAGTCACCTCTCAAACTTCTCTCTAATGAAAACAGCTTCAAGTCCCTCAGCCTTTCCTCATACGACCTTCCCTCCATTCCAGGCAACATCCAAGTAAATCTCCTGTGCACCTTTTCCAAGCTTCCACATTCTTTGTATACCGTGACCAGAATTGTACACAATACTCCAAATGCGGTCGCATCAGAGTTTTGTACAACTGCAGCATGACTTCATGGTTCTGAAACTCAATCCCTCTACAATAAAAGCTAATGCACTGTATGCCTTCTTAAAAGCCCTATCAACCTGGATAGCAACTTTCAGGGATCTATGAACATGGACAGCAAGATCTCTCTGCTTATCTACAAGATTCCTGTTGCTCATTCCAAACCAAATCACCTCACATTTTTTCATATTAAACTCCATTTGTCACCTCTCAACCCAACTCTGCAGCTTATCTATGTCCCTCTGTAACTTGCAACATCCTTTAGAGCTATCATTACTCCACTGACCTTAGTGTCATCAGCAAATTTACTAACCCATCCTTCTACGCCCTCATCCAGGTCATTAATAAAAATACAAACAGCAGTGGCCCCAAAACAGATCCTTGCAGTATACCACTAGTAAATGAATTCCAAGATGAACATTTTCCATCAACCACTACACTTATTTCAGCTAGCCAATTTCTGATCCAAACCGTTAAATCACCCTCAATCCCATGCCTCCATATTTTGTGCAATAGCTAACTGTGGGGCACCTTATCGAACGCCTTATTGAAATCCATTTACACCATATCAACCGCTTTACCCTCATCCGCTTGTTTGGTCACAATCTCAAAGAACTCAATAAGGTTTGTGAGGCACACCAACCCTTCACAAAACCATGTTAACTATCTCTAATCAATTTATTCCTCTCAAGATGATTATAAATCCTATCTCTTGTAACCTTTACCAACACTTCACCCATAACTGAAGTAAGACTCAGTGGTCTATAATTACCAGGGTTGTCTCTCCTCCACTTTTTGAAAAATGGGCAACATTTGCTATCCTCCAGTCTTCTGGCATTATTCCTGTAGACAATGATGACATAAAAATCGAAGCCAAAGGCTCTGTAATCTCCTCCCTGGCTTCCCATAGAATCCTAGGATAAATATATTAATAGGAAGGGTTTGGAGAGGTATGGGCCGGTTGCTGGCAGGTGGGACTAGATTGGGTTGGAATATCTGGTTGGCATGGATGGGTTGGACCGAAGGGTCTGTTTCCATGCTGTAGATCTCTATGACTCTATCTCTGGAACTATTCAGAGGCCTATAGAAAACTCACAACAGTGTGACCTCTCCTTTCCTCCCAGCCCATACTACCTCATAGATGAGTCCTCAAATGTCCTTCCCACTACTGTAATACTGTCCTTGATTAAAAATACCACACCTTTTCCACTTTTACCATCTTCTCTGTTCTTACTGAAACGTCTAAATCCTGAAACCTGCAACAACCATTCCTGTCCCTACACTATCCATGTCTCCAAAATGGCAAAAACATTGAAGTCCCAGGTCCCAACCCATACTGCAAGTTCACTCACCTTATTCAGGATGCTCCTGGTGTTGAAGCAGACACACGTCAAACCACCTTCCTGCTTGCTGGTAAACTCTTGTGACCCTGAAACCTCATTTCTGACCTCACTACGTTCAACCTCCTGGACAATGGAACTACATTTTAGGTTCCCACCCCACCCCCTGCTTTGCAAAGAGCATTAGAAAATGTCCCCACCAAGATATTGGTACCCCTCTGGTTCAGGTGTAGACCATCCTGTTTGTAGAGGTCCCATCTAACCAGAATGAGCCCCAGTTATCCAGGTATCCGAAACCCTCTCTACTGCACCATCCTTGTGGCCACGTGTTCAATTCCTCTCTCTCCCTATTCCTTGCCTTGCTAACAAAAGGTGAGGCTTTATTTGAGATGCTTGGACTTTACATGCAGACTCAGACAAACACTTCTGTTTGTCTTGGTCCTTAAAAAGGCCATTACAAAATGTATCTTGTGTGGCTTCATCTTCCTCTAGGCCACATTTTACTGCAGGAGTGACCTCCACAGGTATCCTCCAAAGTCCTTGGTATTAAAACCGTGTCATTGTTGTCAGTGGAAGCAGTAGCGTTGAGACCTCCTCAGTGCAGTAACAGAGTTCAAAATTGACCTGATCTACTTTAACCCCTGCTCTGTTCAGTTTTTTTGCTGAGCAGGACATGTTTAAATTGCTTCTTGAGCACAGGATTCTTAAGACAAAAAAAACAAAATGGAGGCTAACACAGAATTAAGTAGCAATGCCTAACAGAATTAATATGGAGTGGAATCTAAAATACAGATTCTGCATGCAAAGTCAGTAGGAAGTACATTATGAGGATAGATTGAACAAGTTGGGATTATTCTCCTTGGAGAAAAGGATAATAGATTGATAAAGGCTTCCAAGATGATGAGTGGTCTCAACAGAGTAGACAGGGAGAAGCTGTTCCCCTTGTAAAAGGAGCAAGAACCAAAGGATAATGAAACATATTTTTGCACAGTTGCAAACCACAGGTTGCCTTTGATGTTTCTTAAGGGCGCTATCTCTGAAAAGCTGATGGACTTGAATGTCAATGATGGTCAGGCTATATTTTTATTTGTGGTGAATTTATCTACTGCCAAATAAGTAAAAGTTAAATGCTGAGGTTGGGTTTGTACAGGACAAGAGAGTTGCGAAATAGCAATTAAGTATGCAAGTCTATTAAACACAGGGAAATCGGAAAAGGTTCTGAACAGTTCTGAATATGGTCAGCACTTTGAAGGATGCTCGTAAGGCCTCAACAAGAAAATAACTTTCATATCTTTGGCCTTGACCTTCTTTCCATTTACTTATAATGCCGAGTGTGTTGCTACCAGAAGCTGCACTTGAATTTGTGCATTTACATGTAGAACTTCATCCTGCAGTGGCATTGACCAGAGATTTTGAAAGAAACCAACATGAAATATTATGCTTTACCTTTGCAACATGGATTCTGGCAAGTCAGGTAACTTCATCTGTAGTTTCTCGAGAGGCAGATAGACATAACCACCTACTTCTGGGTAGTTCCTTAAATTGCAAGTTTTGCAAATGCTAATTGACCCACCCTTGCCATTTCAAAGAGGAGGTTTAAAATGAAAATGGCTGCCATTCCTGTCAGCCCCATGTCGATCAGATATTAAATTGAATCATTCAGTGTGGATGATCGAACATGGAATATTGAAGGATCTCATACATTCCTCCATTGCATGTCAATTACATGTCATTGTGTGGACAGTAGACATTACTGTCAGCACATGATTGAAACTGGTTGGAAGGGGAGCTGATCACTCAATTTTCCACCTGGGCAATGCAATCCAAGACCCCTATTTTGGAGGAAGAGATCTTGGTCAGCAAAAAGGGACAAATTCTGCTGTGAAAAAACACTCATTTCTGACAGTGAAGTAATGTTTATTTGTTTTACCTACAAAATTACATTTCTTCATTGCAGAAGTGTAGTCACAATTTCTTTGCAAACAGCCAGACATTTCACAACTCCATTATCTGCTGTGAGTGAACTAATAGAAAATCCTCCAGTCTGGTAACTTTTCAACCATGTGGAATCTGAACAATTGAATTGTTTGTTATTATTCTTGTAATCTCCGCACTAAAATGAATATTTTTCTGTGTGTCTGTATATCTGATTTCTGTGGCTATGTATTTTCTTTATATTTTGGGTGCTGTGGAAATATATGTTCATCCTTTCCTTTGATTTAAACTTACAAGAAAGCATATATGTGTTCTTTAAAGTTGCAGCTCTCAAAAAGATTAGAACACTTCTTCTAAAAAATACATCTTGTTGCAGTCAGCTGAGAGGTGAGAAAAGACAGAAAATGTTCCCATATCTCTCCCAATCTGAAACAGTATACGGTATAATAAGAACAAAAGGATAACAATGTGCAAAGAGAATGAAAAATGAGACTATGCAATTCTTAAGAGTGCATCACAGAATACAAGTCAAATACTGAATTCTGATCGAACAGAAGAGGTCAAAAATATCATCAGAACAAGGACTTCTAAACTACAAACTACTGTGAAAGTAGAGTCCTTTAGGAAATTGGAACCCCTTTAAAACTTTTCTTTTCTATTCCATATTTAGTATTTCCTGTGGAGTGTGACAGCAGATTTGTAGTAATAAGCCATCTCAGCATAAACAAAATATTTACTGGATGCCATCTGACATTATTATAAATTGTGTTTGGGGAAATAAGGTGGTTTGGTTCTTAAATGTATGCTAAAAGAAACCTTCAAATGGAAGTGGGCACGGAGACAGTGGTCAACCTGGCATCATGAGTATCACTCATGGTCATTGTCTGAGAGGATTTAGTCAGCTGACTGACACAGCCCCAAGAAGATTGTTACTATCAAAGACTATACAATATCAGGGACACAGACATGTCAGATGTTAACATCAGACACTCAGTCATTGCAAATCTCCGAAACTGTTGTTCCTCAATTTTAGAGGCTATGGAGTGTTAGAGGTGTTCATGCAGTAATTCATAATACATCAATCCATATTTATAACAATGGTCATTTACACACAGACAAGTCAAGTTACAAGTTTAGTGCATCTCTGCAACAGAAAGCATTCCTTTCTGTTTGCTGGATCAGGTATTTTTAAATGCAAGACAAGGGATCCAAACTGGAGGGCAGCTGGAAAAATCAAATGTGTGCAGATGAATTAATGAAATCTTGAGTCACCCCCAAGCACAGTGGACATAACCTAAAATTTTTCTTATTTCTTGACTCCACTTTTGATAAAGAATGCACGCAGAATGTTACATTTGAAGCTTGGCCTAAAAGAATATGCATCATAACTTCTGGTCCTGCTCTGTTATTGGAAATGCACAAGAGACAAATGCCAGCATTTCCAGTGGCACAGAAACAGAGATCAGCTCCTTTTATCGCTCACCAATGTTAGGAAGCTCCACCACAGTATTACAGCTTGAGTAATCAAATCCATTTCCTGTATATCCAAGCATACTGGGGAAGCAATATACTCTGAGAATGGAAGGTTCAAGCATGTCCGTTTTGGGTGGCAACATTCAATTCTACCCAGTGATAGATATGTGCAGGACTTGTGACAATAGTTTCAGTTGGTCATTTAGGTGAGCTCTGAGTTGACTGAAATGTAATTCTGGGGTCCTAGACATTTTGAAGAAGGGACAGCAGCAAATTCTATATTAGGAGTGCTGGCTTTTAGCTGTCCTGCAACAAAAGCCAACTGCACTGTATAGGTTCTGAGTGGAGAACACAATGACTAAGGTCCCAAAAGCAGTTGGATTTCTCTCTGCAGTCGGAGCTCAGGCCACGTTACAGGAGTTTTCAGACACCTACGGTGTTGCAGACAGGTCTCAGACAAAATCCTGGAAGTTGTGGTGGTTCACCAGAAGCCAGGTGTCGTGAGCAGTTGATAGTGGTGTTGAAAAGCCACAATTAAGTAGTTGTTTCATTCACTTGGAAACTCGGGGAAAACCCAGGGATAGATCTAGCTGGATGAAGCCAGCAGTAAAGTGAAAAACTGGAGTTGTGCTTTCAGAGCGCGGGGAGGGAGAGACATAAGGCAGGAGGGTGATTGACGAGAAATGGAGCAGTTTTGAAGTAGTCCTTCTGTGCAGAACTCTGAACATAAAGAAGAGTCATACTATACTAAAAAAAGGTTAACTCTCTTTCTCTGTACACAGATTCTGCCAGATCTGCTGAATTTCTCCAGTATTCTTGATATTGTTGATAGTGATTCTTAAATTGACTGTCATTGACGTTGTTGTCCTTTAGGTACAGGTCTGATTCTTCTTTTTAGCTTCCAATATTAAACACTGCATCTGGGACAGTTAAAAAGCACTCCCCATCATATGGTTTAATATCATAGAATTCCTACAGCATAGAAGCAGGCCATTTGGCCCATTGAATCCACACTGATCCTCCAAAGAACATTCCAACCAGATCTGGCCTTTCACCCTATCCCCATGTACCTACATTCTCATGGCTAATCCACCTAGCCTGCATACTACAGGGTAATTCAGCATGGCCAATCCACCTAACCTGCACACCTTTGGACTGTGGGGGAGATTAGAGCACCTGGAGGAAACTCATGCAGGCATAGGGAGAATGTGCAAACTCCACAGGGACAGTCACCCAAGGCTGAAACCCAACCTGGCTCCCTGGTGCTGTAAGGCAGCAGTGCTAACCACTCAGCCATCGTGCTGTCCCAAATATAATTTGCTAATTATCATCAGACACTTACCTTTTTGCTAGATAACTTGATGCTCTCGGAGCTGTAATGGAAATTTATATGGGAATTCCCTCTTTCCCTGTTTGTTGAGAACTTGCAATTGCATCTGTTTACAAATGGCTTTTCAGTGAACATACAGACAATATTTAGCTGTTTCATTTCTACATAAAGATTCCTTCCTCTGCTGGTGCCATTAAAAATTAAGCCAAAGAAAAGTATATGGAAACACTCACACTAAAACGATATTGAGAAACTAATTAATAAAACATTCAAAATAATGGCCCCTGTCTCTTTAAGAGCTTTTTTTTTGCACATGGGGCTTCCCCTTTTTTGCCAGATGAATTAGCAGCAAGAGCACAGTGTGATCCTTTCCTTAGCGGATGGGAATGCATGCTGGGACCTCTTAGCATCCATTATCATTTCAAAATGAAGCTCTTGCACATTCTGTGCATGATGCAATAATCAGGCAGGGATCTGACAAAAGGTATTCCCTGCTGCATTTCTTGGCCATCTCAAGTATATTCCATTCCGGGGGGACTGATCCCACCAGCTGGAAAATCCATTCTGCACTGCCAAGTGGGATGCAACTGATTACAGGGTCCTCTGCAAAATTGTACTCTTATCAATGCCACTATGGTGCCGGCTGGCTGCCTATAAGTGCTGCATGTGTGTATAATGGGATGATGTTTCTTTTGATTCTCTTGTCCTCATTGTGAAGAAGTCCCTTGACTCTATCTGCTGGTTCCCATTGACATTGTGGCAGAGATTTGAGACTTTTTTTTTTCTTTTTTTAAGCCTTAGCCACTGGGGACTCATATTAGAAATTCATGCACATATTTGAAATGGATGGGAAATTGTATCCTGTAAATGGTTAGAAATGTTCCATTACTTATCACTAGGTTTCAAAACATGGTTCAGCAGATGAGAGTTCTGTCAGGAGCATAGAATCAGAGAAATATTTCATCAGAGTTTAAGAGTGAGAGATGTGTAGGTATGAGTCAAAGTCATAGCTTTTCAAGGCACAATGTAATTGAACACTCGTAATAATGAGCTGCCCACCATTCTTTAAGTCTACTTCTCTTCAATAGATATGAACAATATAAAATAGTTCTTCTAACATAGTGAACTACGTGAACTATTTTGAAAAAAGCCAGAAGGAAAAGATTTCATTGCCCAGGTATGTCAGAAGAGACAGGCTTATTGACACCAGGAGTGCAAAGAATCCCAAATACTAACCATTACTTATTCTAAGTTAACTGATTACTGTTACTGGCCCCTGCTTCACAGAAGTTGAGAATGGTGGTTAAGACTTCAAGTTGTCACTGCAATGCTATAAATTTGCCACAGTACTGGTGGATCTTTAGAAAGCTGTAAAATGCCTTGTAGGATGATGAAGTGCTGTTTCTCAAGGTTTTTAAGGAGCTGGTGTTGGACTGAGTTGGACAAACTTAAAAATCTCACAACACCAGGTTATAGTCCAACAGGTTTATTTGGAAGCACTAGCTTTCGGAGGGCTGCTCTTTCATCAGGTGGTTGTGGAGTATAGGATCATAAGACACAATTTATAACAAACGCTTACAGCGTCATACAGTGATATATTGAACAAACCTGGATTGTTAAGCCTTTCATCTCTTAGAATGCAGGTTTTGGTTCATTAATAGTAAATCGCAAAACTTCTTTTAAGTCACATTCTTGAGGTAACAAGGTATTTTAACAAAAGATGACATCTCTGTTCAGACAGTGCATTAAAAGTGTGAGGTTAGAGTCTGTCTGTATCCCAATCCTGAGTCAGACTGGTTCTACTTCCAAAGTGGAATTTATAAAATATTATATGGATTGACTGTCTGCAGATTGTGCATTTTTTGAGCAAAATAGAATTTATCTGCTGATATAATTCTGCAAATACAAATTCACCCCATAGACTTGTATATGTTTGTGTGTGTGTTTGTGTGTGCATGAGAGAGAGTGTGTGCATGTGAGTGCACGTGAGAAAGTGTGTGTTTGCGTGTAGCTTTCACACATGCAAACACATACACTCATATGCACTCTCACTCATGCGTACACACTCTCACATGCACATATTCACACTTGCTCTCTCTCTGTCATGCACGTGCACACACATACAAGTCTATGGGATGAAGTTGCATTTGCAGAATTATATTTGCAGGTAAAATGCACAATTTGCAGGCAGTCAATCCATGTAATATTTTGTAAATTCCACTTTGGAAATAGAACCAGTCTGACACAAGATTGGGATAAAGACAGACTCTGACCTCACACCTTTAATGCCTTGTCTGAACTGAGATGTCATCTTTTGTTATAATACCTTATCTCGAGAAGATGACTTAAAAGATGTTCTGAGATTTTCATAATAATGAACCAAAACCTGCATTCTAAAAAAATGAAAGACTTAGAAATCTAGGTTTGTTCAAAATATCACTGTCTGATACTGTAATTGTTTGTTATAAATTCTGTGCGTTATGATCTTACACTCCACAACCACCTGATGAAGGAGCAGCGCTCCAAAAGGTAGTGCTTCCAAATAAACCTGTTAGACTATAACCTGGTGCTCTGTGATTTTTAACTTTCGCAAGATTGGAATAATGTAGGAGGCCAGTGTCACAGTAGTAATACATGCTAGGTCTAGGATAGTGATCACCTGACTTTTGTTTGACTAGGAGGGAAGACAACATCCTTGAGCAGTGAATGCAATATGGAGAAATGACAAAATAAATACTATTTCAGCCAAAATGTATTTTTGATCCTAGACTGAGAAGGGAGAAGGTAATTGAACAAATGTTGCAGTTGCCATGGCAGGTAACAGCATATTTATCCCTCAGCTGTTTGGATAGGAGAAATGTGAGCTAGTGCATTGGATGGTCTGCATCTATTTGGCCTACCTACCTCTCTCTTCCAGATTCAGGTAGCAGTTAGGAAAAGCAAATGTTACATTGTCTTACATATCAAGGCAATTTGAGTATAGAAGCAAGACTTGTCTCACTGCTGATTGTGTAAGGCTTGGTAAGACCACACAGGACGTATTGTGTGCAGTTTTGGTCACCTTACCCAAGAGAAGACGTACTTGTCATAGAGAGAGTGCAGAAAATGTTCAACAGGTTGATTCTTAGGATGGCAAGTTTGTTTTATGTGGAGAGATTGGGTCATCCAGGGCTGCATTCATTGGAATTTAGAAGCGTGAGGGAACATCTGTGCACTGACCAAGAGAAAGGAAAATGAAAGACATTGGACAAGAGATGAAAATGAGTCAACATACTGTCAGCCTACTGGTATCCATGTAAGAATGTGCCCTATAACACTGAGATCAAGAGGGAGCACAAATAATCAACAATCTTGATTTTTGAGTTGGTGCAAAATTTTAGCTTGCTTATTTGTTGAACTGTTTTGTAAAACAAGGAAAATAACTTTTCAGCACCTTCACTCTGAGTTGACTGGGAAATCAGTGTTGGCCAGCCTGTGTGTTCTTATGACATTCCTCACCCTGCCCCAGACATTCTTAAAAGAGGTGCATTGAAGCCACAAAGTTGCAATCAATGCCTTTCTAATGAACAACAGGTAAGCATACTTAATACACAGTTCTGTTACTCTATGCAATACAGGATTGAAACCAACCTAATTTTTGTATACATTATACGCTTTAAATTAGAGATACATAGTCAAAACGTGCACTGCCAAAATCTCAAAGAGCACACTATCCATCTGCTCTCATGGAATTTCCAGTTAAAACTCACCTCCAGAATACAATTAAACACACAATTCGCATGCAATTAAATAATTCCTTCTACTGTATTGGGAGAGGATGGTGAGGTAGGTAATGTGGGTGGGCAAAGATGGAAAAAAAGGGGTTTGGTATTATCAGTAACAGCTGAGTTGCCGAACTTGTGCTGGGGAAGTGTATTCTAACACAGTGTGAAGGCCACAGCTCAGGAAACAAAGAGAGAAAATGCTGTAAGCAACAGATCAGGCAGGTTTTATGGAGAGAAACCAGAAGATAACACTTCAGGTTAATGACATTTTACCAGAATTGGGAAATGTTAGAAATTCAGTTTCAATTGGGAATATTACCAAGGTAAAGGGAAGGGTGGAGTCCAGGAAACGGGAAGGTGTGCAATTACCTGGGATGGGAGTGCTCAATCTTTAGGTGCCTTTCTATTGATTGTTACAGTGTTTGGTGTGCAGGAAAGCATCAAAGATAGGTGTTTTCTCACAATGGAAGAATCATTCAGTGATTTTCTATCTTGATAATGGACAAGGATCTCGTTCATGAATGTTACACTCTTGTAATCTGTATCACAGAAGCACCAATGATAAAGATGCTTTCTCTATTTTTTTTCTCTGCTGGCTTGCCAGATGACTGATCGATACATCCCCTATCGCCATCCTTAACCAAATCATAGAAAGAGCTCCAAATACTGGTACATCTCCGTTTTTATAACAGACTCAGGCTATGTATGGACCAGCCAGTAATAATGTTTATATCATATGTGCCTACAATTCTAATTTCTATTTTCCTTTCACTTTTTAGAGTGAATGAGACACCGGATCATGGCACTACCTTTAATCATACGTCTGGACCAAGTGAAGGCATTTCTCAATCTCTACATTAGTGCGTGCTAGCAAAAAACTTCTTTGGATTCATGCAGTATTAATGATTCAAGGTTTGAACTGGTATCTTGCTTTCAGCTCACAATGAATTTTGTGATGATTATAATTTAACTTCTGCAATGTATCCTCCCTCCTTGGGGTGTTGATTCTGCACAAATTGGTGAGAAAAATGGTTAAATTTCCAAAGGTCCAGTGCACCTTGATTACAATGTTTTGTGCAGATTCTATGGTTGTAGACAATCAAAAGAGAAAGTGCTCACACATATCCTAAGGCTTAAAATCCTGTTATATTTAGGATTCTGGCCAAGGGAGGCAATTTGTCATAAAGTGTACAATTTAAACAGTATTAGTCTGTACAATGTAGTTAGTGATAGGATGCTAGCATTAGTAGGAAAACTAATTACTTGAAAATCGCAAAGTTTGTTCACCTAATGTGACCCAAATGTGTTAAGCAGCTGCCTCTTGCATGAATAATTTCCCAGAGTTTAATATAAGTTTTCAGGCCATCTGTATTATCTTCACAATTAATCTCACCACTTTAATGCTAACTTTGCAATCCAAGCCAATACATAGGACGATACTTTTGGGCAAATCATTTTAAAATGGTACATGTACTGTCAGGTCTCCATGTTTAGTCTGCAAGGTTTGTTGCCAGTATCCAAACTGACTCCTACTAAAGGAACTATTGCCTCCCTACTTCATTTGGAAAAGTTTAACTCTTGTGAATGTACATTAGAAGCTATGTCCATGATGCTGTAATGGACACATGATGTTTGATAGACTATGACAGCAGAAGCCACAGGCTAGACTTCATGCTAGCTTGAATGTACATGTTCACAGACACCAAAAACATTTCTTTCATTGAGCACTGCACCTTAAACATCCTAAAAGTCACCACATGACAACATTATTAGGAAGTACTTTGACACACAAACAGTGGTAGATGTTTGGAACTGTCTTCAACAAACAGCAGTAGATGCTGGATCAATTAATTTTAATTCTGAGATAGATAAATCGTGGTTAAGCAAATATTTATTGGATATGAGCCAAAAGCAGGTTTATGGAGTCAGACCACAATCTCAATTAATGAATAACCAACTCCTGTTCCTATAACAACATATGGTGGCATTGGGGAAGAGAAGTAGCAGCAGGTCCAGTTGCGGGAGAAATGTAGAAGACCACCCTGGCCACCAGACAGCGTGATGAGTAAAACCTCAGACACACAGCCAGTGAGTGGCAAAGAAACAGCACTGGAAGGAAACCTTGAATCAGAGTAAAGAATGAATTCAACCCTACTGCTTCTAAAAGCACCCAAACACATGGATGGTCCACAACAAGCAGAGAAATGCAGAACTGGTTGTTACAGAAATGCTTCATATTTGGCAGCAAAAGCTAGGAAAGGTCAGGATAAACCTTGCTCCATCACTACAGGAGGTGAATGAAGAAACAGCCACCTCCAAGATGGTAATTGGAACAGTAAACCCATACTTTAGTGTTTGACCCTGTACTACCGAGACAGCAAAATGTAATCAATGGAAACAAAAGCCAGGAAAAGGCTTTATTAAGAACATTTGTGATTTGGCAGTCAGCTGTGATTACAGGGCATTAAAGGATGACTTAATCAGGGTTAGAATTGTAAAAAGACAGGGTTTACAGAGGAAAGATCTTTCAGACTTGCAACATTCTAAGGATGAATTAGCATTGTCTAAAATTATGCAGCTGAGTTTACAGGTTGAGTGTCTCACTAAAGTGAGAAAATAAAACCGGATGTTTATTATTGGTGAAAGAGAAGTTCCACAAGTAAAGACTATTTGAGTTATTCAAGGTATTAGGTGCTAAACTGAACCTGCTTTGATACAAAAGCCAGGGAAGCATGAAGAAAGTGTGGGGATGACATTTGCAATGTTCCTGTTGTGATGGGAAGATGATGCATGGGTAAAAAGAATGTCTCAACTCCCCCCAACAAGAACCTGTGGGTCATTTTAAATAATCTATCTTTCCAATTTTTATCCACCTAACAGAGAAAACATTTTAGACAGGACACTATTTGAGAAATTAAAGGGTCCAATAACAGATAAATCACTTTCCAATTTTAAAATTGACTTGAGAACAGAGATTCCAATACTCTCTAGTGAGTTAGATTAACTGAATCAAGAATCATTATAACCATTAACGGAACTACTCCAAGGACCAGAATGGATCAAATGCTTTTACATTACAAACACAGAGAAATCTTTTGAAGATTAATACATTAACAAGAACTATGAATGTTTGTTACTAAGCAGAAAAATATGAGTGGATTTGAAAGTAATGTTTAAAGTTGATGACCAGAAACTAAAACACGGATTCAGAACTGAAATCTCAAAGCTGTTCAGATGCTTGGGAAAGCTGAAACTAGCACACCATTAACAATGAGCAGAAGGCCAACCACTGGGAGATACTGTGAATGTTAAAACAATCGTGAAGACTCCAAGATTAAAGAAAAAAAACCAATAGAGAATTTTGTATTATATAAACTCATAGCAGAACCTAAACAAACAAAAAGAAATTGCCAGAGGTGAGTTACACTGGAATGAAAAGAAAGTTTCATACATTAAAAGAGATTGTCAGATTTTACTCTAGTGGTTTGGGTGAGATGTTTTCCACAGCTATCATCACTGAGGAGGGTGTTCAGATTCGAAGCATCAACAAAGTTCAAGAAGAAATACAATCATCTCCATGATTCCATGATGGGGAGACTCTGAAGAGGAATCTTAGGTCTTGTTATCTACTGTGAACATATGAAGTATTATGCAAATAAAGAATTAGTCTGAAAAGTCTTCAAATCCTAACAATATCTAAAGTCATAGATCAATGCATGCTAAGAATCCTCTAAGACACCACACATCAATCAACTTGCTAGTTATAAAAGTCCTCTGTTAAGATAGTTTGTCCATCTCAACTGATTCATTGCAAGTAGTAAACTGTCACATGACATTACATTGAATGTGAATTACACTAAATTAATAAATGCGGATCAGAGCAAAGTCGAAAATTAAAGTCAATTTAATGTGGTAAGAGATCCTGGACAGTAGATTTAATTAAGCTAATAATGTTGTGTGAAAGTAGACCGAATTATAACTGGTGCCTACTTTGTCAAACTTGTGTGGCAGCACTTAATGTTGACAGCATTGGCCAAAGGTAAAAATATCTGCCATCCCCAGGACTGACATCCTTCATCACAGCGAACACAGAATGCAATTGCATTTTCTTTAAAAAGTAAGCACTGAAAATAGATCTGATGTTTTCCAAGATAAGCTAAAAATTAGTCACAATCACTTCTTCTGGGCACAGGGGTACCTTGTGCAATTACCCCGCATCTAGTCAAGGTGAGGAAGGTAATGCTGAAATGTTGTGTTGCCAGTCATTGGCATGAGCTTTGTGAGCATTCCAGCCTGAATGCACTACTAACTGGTTGCATGCTCAGGTCCTATGGACAGATGGCCTATGCTTCCTTAAAGGTAACTATAATTTTTAAGATTTGGAGACTGTTGGACTGGGGTGTATAAAGTTTAAAAATAACACAACTCCAGGTTATAGTCCAACAGGTTTATTTGGAAGCACTAGCTTTCAGAGCTTTTGGTGATTGTGGAGAATAAAACTGTAAGACACGGAATTTATAGTAAAAATTTACACTATGATATAACTGAACTTATATATTGAAAATGACCCAGATTGTTTGTTAAGTCTCTCATCTTTTAGAATTACCATATTGGTTTCAGTTCTTTCATATATAAATCACAAAGCCTTTTTTAAAAGTTATATTCTCAACTGCACTTTAACAATTGGTGCCATGTCGGCCCAAATAAGGTATCGAAGGTGTTAACTCCCTATGAGACTGTCTGTGCCACAGTAGTCAGACTGATTCTAATCTAAAAAAACAGACTTACAGAACCTTACATGGATTCATGCACTTTTTAAGCAAAGTAAAATGTAATTCTACAAGTACAAATTCACCCCACAAACTTAAATGTGTATGTGTGCATGTGGGTGTGTGTCCGGGAGGGGATTATGAGTGTCTGTCTGTGAGAGGGTGTGTGTATCTGTGTGAGTGTAAGTGTAAAGGGGTTTAAATCTGTAAGAGGGTGTGTGGGGGGCTGTATGTGTGAGTGTATGTGTGTGTGTAGTGCAATGGGGTCACCTGTAGTTGACATGAACCCAAGGTCCCAGTTGAGGCCATCCCTATGGGTACCGAACTTGGCTTTCAGCCTCTGCTTGGCCACTTTTCATTGTTGCCTGTCCCGAAGTCTGCCTTGGAGGACGGTCACCCAAAGGTCAGAGGTCGAATGTCCTGGAACGCTGAAGTGTTCTCCGCCTGGGAGGGAACACTCCTGTCTGGTGATTGTTCTGCAGTGTCCATTCATCCATTGCCGTGGTCTCTGTTTTGTCTTGCCAATGACCTATTAACTTTATCATTTTTAAGATTAGTTTCCCTACAGTGTGGAAACAGGCCCTTCAGCCCAACAAGTCCACACCGACCCTCTGAAGAGTGACCCTTTCCCCTACATATACTCCTGACTAATATACCTAACAATATGGACAATTTAGCATAGCCTATCCAACCTAACCTGCACATCTTTGGATTGTGGGAGGAAGCCAGAGCACCCGGAGGAAGGCCATGCAGACACAGAGCAAATGTGTGAACTCCACACAGAGAGTTGCCTGAGGCAGGAATCGAACCCGGGTCCCTGGCACAGTGAAGCAGCAATGCTAGGCGCTGTGCCACTGTGCCGCCCTGGGAGGTAATGCATTCTGCCTGCAACAGATAGTGGGCTTGTCTGAAAAAAAAATACCAGACAAGGAATAAGATTCCAAAGACCTGCTGGCCTGAGCAGGGAGTCTGGTTTGTCTGAGGAGATAGAAAAACCGGAAATGTTCTGCTTATTCAGGGGACCAGCAGGCTTTTGAGATATTCACTGCAAAGAAAATAAGAGCAGTTGGCCATTAAGATACGTGTTTCGTGCTAATGGCTTGGCTGCAGTGGTTATACAAAGTTCAATGGCCCCATCCAGTTTATCAATGCCAAAGAACTCATCTCCAAATGCCATTTTCTATCGCCTCACATACTACTCCATGCACCACCCATCCGTCAGCAACCTCCAGCAATAAGGCTCATACCCAAATGCTTCACCTCATCCTCACAGACTCACTAGTGCTCCAAGCCAAACATTTTTTTCAGTTGAAACAAAAACAGAAATTGTTGGAAAAGCTCAGCAGGTCTGGCAGCATCTGTGGAGAGAAATCAAAGTCAACTTTTCAGGTTGAGTAAACCTTCCTCAGAACTGAGGAAGGGTCACATGACCCGAATCATTAACTCTGATTACTGTCTACAGATGCTGTCAGACCTGCTGTGCTTTTCCAGGACCATTTGTTTCTGATTTACAGCATCTGCAGTTCTTTTGGTTTTGTTTTATCTATCAGTTTCCTTTTACTTTGTTATTTAACAAACCATCAATACATACTCAAGATGACAACTCTTCACTTTTTCTCCTGGAACAAGCTCATATATAAAAGGATACATTAGGATTCTATGTTACTAAACCTCTTGTAGACAGTGCTGTGAAACATTAGGCAAGCAGTTACTGAACTATTCCAACATTCCTTCTTCACAAAGAATATTCAGGATTGATGATGTGTTCCTGCCTTATGCACCTTCTCAAATTCCATTACACCCTCTGTTTGCTCTCTTGACATGAAATGAAAGCAGGAGAAAGTGAGGACTGCAGATGCTGGAGATCAGAGCTGAAAATGTGTTGCTGGAAAAGCGCAGCAGGTCAGGCAGCATCCAAGGAGCAGGAGAATCGATGTTTCGGGCATGAGCCCTTCTTCAGGAATAAGGAAAGTGTGTCCAGCAGGCTAAGATAAAAGGTAGGGAGGAGGGACTTGGGGGAGGGGCGTTGGAAATGTGATAGGTGGAAGGAGGTCAAGGTGAGGGTGATAGGCCGGAGTGGGGGTGGGGGGTGGAGAGGTGAGGAAGAAGATTGCAGGTTAGGAAGGCGGTGCTGAGTTCGAGGGATTTGATTGAGACATGGTGGGGGAGGGGAAATGAGGAAACTGGAGAAATCTAAGTTCATCCCTTGTGGTTGGAGGATTCCTAGGCAAAAGATGAGGCGCTCTTCCTCCAGCCGTCGTGTTGCTTTGGTCTGGCGATGGAGGAGTCCAAGGACCTGCATGTCCTTGATGGAGTGGGAGGAGGAGTTGAAGTGTTGAGCCCCAGGGTGGTTGGGTTGGTTGGTGCGGGTCTCCCAGAGGTGTTCTCTGAAATGTTCCGCAAGTAGGCGGCCTAAATCCCCAATATAGAGGAGGCCACATGAGGTGCAGCAGATGCAGTAAATGATGTGTGTGGAGGTGCAGGTGTATTTGTGGCGGATATGGAAGGATCCCTTGGGGCCTTGGAGGGAAGTAAGTTTTTGCATTTCTTGCGGTTGCAGGGGAAGGTGTCGGGAATGGAGGTTGGGTTGGTGGGGGGTGTGGACCTGACGAGAGAGTCACGGAGGGAGTGGTCTTTTCAGAACGCTGAGAGGGGAGGGGAGGGAAATATATCTCTGGTGGTGGGGTCCGTTTGGAGGTGGCAGAAATGACGACAAATGATACAATGTATATGGAAGTTGGTGGGGTGGTAGGTGAGGACCAGTGGGGTTCTGTCCTGGTGGCGATTGGAGGGCGGGGCTCAAGGGTGGAGGAGCGGGAAGTGGAGGAGATGCAGTGGAGGGCATCGTCGACTACGTCTTGGGGAAAATTGCGGCCCTCGATCTCTTCATAGCCAACTGCCCCCGCAACATTAACCGCCTCTCCACCCCTCTCACCCACTCCAATCTCTCACCCTTGGAATGTGCAGCCTTCCACTCCCTCCGTTCCAACTCCAACCTCACTATCAAACCTGCAGACAAGAGAGGCATGGTAGTAGTTTGGCGCACCGTCCTTTACACCGCTGAGGCTAAATGCCAGCTCGCGGACACCTCCTCCTACTGCCCCCTTGACCATGACCCCACCTCTCATTACCAAACCATCATCTCCCAGACCATCCATAACCTCATCACCTCAGAGGATCTCCCATCCACCGCCTCCAACCTCATAGTCCCACAAGCCCGCACCGCCCATTTCTACCTCCTTCCCAAAATCCACAAACCTGACTGCCCTGGCCGACCCATTGTCTCAGCCTGCTCCTGCCCCACAGAACTCATCTCTGCATACCTCGACATGGTCCTGTCCTCCTTAGTCCAAGAACTCCCCACCTACGTTCGGGACAACACCCATGCCCTCCACCTCCTCCATGATTTTTGCTTCCCCGGTCCCCAACGCCTTATCTTCACCATGGACATCCAGTCCCTGTACACCTCCATCCCCCATCATGAAGGACTCAAAGCCCTCTGCTTCTTCCTTTCCTGCCGTACCAACCAGTACCCTTCCACTGACACCCTCCCTTGACTGACTGAACTGGTCCTCACCCTGAACAACTTCTCTTTCCAATCGTCCCACTTCCTCTAAACCAAAGGAGTAGCCATGGGCACCAACATGGGACACAGCTATACCTGCCTCTTCGTAAGATATGTGGAACAGTCCATCTTCTGCAGCTACACTGGCACCACACCCCCACCCGTTACACCTTGACATCGATGACTGTATCAGCGCTGCCTCGTGCTCCCACAAGGAGGTTGAACAGTTCATCCACTTCACCAACACCTTCCACCCCGACCTCAAATTTACCTGGACCATCTCAGACTCCTCCCTCCCCTTCCTAGACCTTTCCATTTCTATCTCGGGCAACCGAATCAACACGGACATTTACTATAAACCGACCGACTCCCACAGCTACCTAGACTACACCTCCTTCCACCCTACCCCCTGTAAAAATGCCATCCCATACTCCCAATTCCTTCGTCTCTGCCGCATCTGCTCCTAGGAGGACCAGTTTCAATATCGTACAGCTCAGATGGCCTCCTTCTTCAAAGACCGCAATTTCCCCCACCGACGTGATCGACGATGTCCTCCACCATATCTCCTCCACTTTCTGCCCCTCTACCCTTGAGCCCCATACCTCCAATCGCCACCTGGACAGAACCCCACTGGTCCTCACCTACCACCCCACCAACCTCCATATACATCGTATCATCCGTCGTCATTTCCGCCACCTCCACACGGACCCCACCACAGAGATATATTTCCCTTCCCTCCCCTATCAGCATTCCGAAAAGATCACTCCCTCTGTGACTCCCTCGTCAGGTCCACACCACCCACCAACTCAACGTCCACTCCCGGCACCTTCCCCTGCAACCGCAAGAAATGCAAAACTTGCACCCACACTTCCCCCTTACTTCCCTCCAAGGCCCCAAGGGATCCTTCCATATCCGCCACAAATTCACCTGCACCTCCACACACATCATTTACTGCATCTGCTGCACCTCATGTGGCCTCCTCTATATTGGGGATTTAGGCCACCTACTTGCGGAACATTTCAGAGAACACCTCTGGGACACCCGCACCAACCAACCCAACCACCCTGTGGCTCAACACTTCAACTCCTCCTCCCACTCCATCAAGGACATGCAGGTCCTTGGACTCCTCCATCGCCAGACCAAAGCAACACGACAGCTGGAGGAAGAGCGCCTCATCTTTTGCCTAGGAACCCTCCAACCACAAGGGATGAACTCAGATTTCTCCAGTCACCTCATTTCCCCTCCCCTGACCTCTCCGCCCCACCCCCACTCTGGCCCATCACCCTCACCTTGACCTCCTTCCACCTATCGCATTTCCAACGCCCCTCCCCCAAGTCCGTCCTCCCTACCTTTTATCTTAGCCTGCTGGACACACTTTCCTCATTCCTGAAGAAGGGCTCATGCCTGAAACGTCGACTCTCCTGCTCCTTGGATGCTGCCTAACCTGCTGCGCTTTTCCAGCATGAAATGAGAGCAGCAAACAATGTGACAATGAACTTTCCATTGTCTCTCAATTCCCTTACCTTCTTCTTCTGCATTTTTGCAATCTCTCATAGAATGTGGGCATCATTGGCAAAGCCAGTAGATATTACCCATCCTCATTTGATTTTGGCATGAGTGACTTGCTTGATTAGTATTGCTGACTAAACTAACATTGTCATCCAGAGTTGGTCACAAAAATGTAAAAGGAGGCACATGCTGGGTAAAAAAAGCCCCTTAGCCCCTTCGTTTGGGGAAATTCCAAGGGTGCTGGTGGGACAAGGGGAACATTACTTCATCTTCGGTCACATCAGTATAATGATGGATTCTAATGAATTAAATGATATGTGGTCTGGTTGAAGGGAAAGGGATCAGATCACAGTCGGTGCTCCCTCATGGGCACTCAGTTGACATACCACCTTTGCTAAGAGTGTGCCATACTATTTCAGCATGCTGTGTTTTACACAATTGGAGCAACAGTGTGGTGGCATGAATGTTGAGGAGCTAGGGAAATGGGAACAAATACAGGGACCAATATACAAAGCATCTGTTTTCAAATTCCAGCGACAGTTCATTTGGAAGCATTTCTTCACATGTGCAAAACACACGGAGTAGACTCGCTGAGAAGTCAAATGCTGTTCAAAGGCAATTGCACCATGCTATTGGTGCTGACTAAACCAACTTTGTTGTCTCAGAGATGCACACGTTTGCAGCAGTAATAGAAAATAAAGTGAATACTGGTCAAAAACATTCCATCACTTGTAGAAATTGCAAGGGTGGTTTGGGATGAGGGGTCATTGCTGCATTGTATGTCATGTCCGTATGATTAGATTAGATTGCTTACAGTGTGGAAACAGGCCCTTCGGCCCAACAAGTCCACACCGACCCGCCAAAGCGTAACCCACCCAGACCCATTCCCCTGCACTTACCCCTTCACCTAACACTACGGGCAATTTCGCATGGCCAATTTACCTAACCTGCACATTTTTGGATTGTGGGAGGAAACCAGAGCAGCCAGAGGAAACCCACGCAGACACGGGGAGAATGTGCAAACTCCACACACAGAGTCACCTGAGGCGGGAATTGAACCCCAGTCTCTGGCGCTGTGAGGCAGCAGTGCTAACCACTATGCCACCGTGATGGACTCTAATGAATGCAATGGAAAGTAGAATGGTTGATTAGGTGTGGGATGGGATAATGGTCAGAACACAGTGGACACTCTCTTTTGGATGTAATATGTTAGTCACTCAGCTGGTGTTGCATCTTCATCATGTTGGTGCACATGCTGTGACCAGGACCATGTTGAGCAATGCCAAAGATGCACTTTGACAGCCTGGAGTAGTGTCAACGAGGTCCTCCAGTATAGTGCACACAGTGCTCCGCAATATCTTGGTGTGTTGTGCTCTGTACAATTGCAGCAGGCAACACGGCAACGTGATAGATTCTGATGAGCTGTGGAACAGGAGCAGTCTTCCAGGAGGTGGATGAAAATATTGAGCTGGAGGAAGCTCTCCTTATGGATGACCGCTGTAAAAGTACTACAAAACAGACTGGATCGAATTGCCCCCCAGTTCCAGTAAATGCTAGCTGGATGCAGAAGACCATCATGGACATTTAAAATCAAGCTTCTCACACCAGATTCTAGCCTCATCGTACCACACATCATTTCTAGACAAACAAGCCACATTCCTTGATGCTCCTCTGACTTGAATGGCTTCAAGTACCAGGATGCTATGGTGAATTTGCTTAACTACCCTGCAGCTCCTTTTCTCATTCAATCAGGCTGAGGGAATCTCAAATCTATTGGGCAGAGACTGCCTCAACTGTACTTCTGCCCTCTGGGCGCCTATGTGGACTCATTCACAGTAACACCCTCCTGATCACTGGCTTAATCGGATGAGCCTATCTGAAGTGGTATGACAGCTTCCTGTTGCAAAGAATCCAGGTAACTTTCCTTGTCACAGATGTGTAATTTAGGCTTCACCTCATAAACTCACAGTGAAAACTGCAGGAAGTTCAAACACTTAATGCAGACATGTTTGCCCTCGATCACAATGTACCCAGGAGCACCCACCTGCTACAGCTTTAACACATCATTTGTCCTGCCATAATTAATGAGTTTGAATTAAATAACTGAACATTATAATAAAATAACTAAATATGTTGTTTTTATATATTTTATGAACTTAATCACAAACATATAACCACTTACCAGACACTCACCAAATAGTTAACTCCTTTCTCTGTAGTAAAGCGAAGAACATTTCAATTAGCTGCAATGAAACTGGACATTCAGTTCAGATTCAGGAACGGTGTGTTCTTTTGAGGTTAGCAGAGTTGGGATCAGCACATGGTGAAGAACCAGGCATGAGTGCAGAGCAACGAGATTGGAGAAGAGAACAACAATGTACCAGCTCCCCAAGGAGATGCGCTTGGAGAGAGTTTTGCTGTAAAAATGCATTCAGCGATTACAAGAAATGTACCAGAAAGTGTCTGGTCGCTGTCAAGAAACTGGCTTCTTGTACCATAGTTTCATGCATGCTTCAAGTCTTTCCTTTCCAGCCATAGAAGTGGTGAGTAACTCCAAGGGGGCACTGCTGGATAAGCTGTGTTACAGCTTTCATTAGAGTTTGGGCAAAATCCAAGTCTGACAACAGACTCTGGTTATGAGATCCATCTTGTTCTGTAGATTCAGACTGCTGTTATCACATCCCTAGATACCAATGATTGATGAGGTTTACAGAGACTCTGACAATTTCTGCTCCTGCAGGTTTCTAGAAATGCAAAGGTGTCTCCCAGGGACAGTGCCTATGTGGTGTACAAAGCTGCTGTCCACTATCATAGGGTCATTGAGTTATACAGATGTACAGCATGGAAATAAACCCTTGAGCTGCTACTACTGTCACTCTGCTGCTGCCTGTCAGCCAGTCATTCCTGAATTCTGTTGCTCTTGTCAATGTGATACAGGCTGAAGATAGGCCTCGCAAGTACAGATCTGCATGGACCATTGCAGCATCTCTTGTTTTCTCTCTTGATAGTGAAGTAACCTAAAACTGAAAGACAGCTATCTCTCCTACCATTTGCAATAAGTTGTTTCCTCTCTCTCTCTCTCTGCAGTGACTGAAAGACTGAATAATGAATGAGTTAACCATTCTGTCCATTCAGCAAAGAACTGAAAGCACTTGGAAGTAAGGAAATTTGAGATCATAAAGAACGAGAAGAACCAAAAGGAACATCTCATTGAATCTTATGGATTGGTGCTACTGAACTGTGTTTTTTCAGAATTTTTTCCTCTGCTCATAATGACTGCAATGGCTTGTTTGTCTGTTTCTGTCTGTACATATTTGTAAAGCTTTTGAGGATGGGGTTCAATTTTTCAGTCAGTAAAGCATTGTTGATAATTCATAGTTGTAGTTAGAATTCACCTATTTGTAATAAGCAGTAGCTCATGTTAAGTACAGAAACTTGATCAATATTTTATGTTAACCTGCATCTAGCAGACAGTAAAACTGAATTCTTTAAATGATTGACAAAATATTTAACTATTGTGATGACCCCCGGAGTGGTTGGACTCAGGTTTCTGCTTATTTTTCCAAGTGGTTCATGATATTGCTGCCCATATTGCTGCATTATGAAGCCAAGACTTGCAACTGACTTGTCACCAAGAAGAACAACAGTCTCAGCAATGCCAATGTTTAAAAAATGGAAACAATTCTTCAAGAAAAAAATGATGAAGTGAAGTTTGAATTGAATGGAGTCAGTCTAAATCTTGTAATGTGCCACAAAGTGTGACGCTCCATCGTTGCACAAAATGTTGCTGTCATTAGAAGTAAGTTAGATTTGACAGGTCTAAGAATGCAGAAGGTAGTTAACTTGTTAACAATTCTTAACAAAATAATTTAGGATCTCACTTGTCAAATATGACTTTCATTCAAAACCAGGGAAATAACAGATGACTGAATCTGACAGAATATATGTAAAGGAATCAAGATCACAAATCCCTGTGGTGCTTACAGCAGAACTAAGCTCTCAGCTGATATTCTTAGCTTTTCAGGAGGTATAGAATTGGGTGTACTTTGGCAAAGATCTATCAGAATCCACCAGTAGTTTGTGAAGGGCTGTGATAAATCCCATGATGATGACATCTGACAAAAATAACCTGAATCTTCTGAGAGCAGCAGTCACTGTCAGATTGATGTCCTTGCCTCTATACTTTTATTTTAACCCTACGTCTGTTCAAATTCATCCATTCACTCAACTCTGAACAACCGTCAAACATTTGAATAGCCTTTCACTGTTAGTAAATGAATGAGAGTTGGTTGGGGGGGGAGGGTAGGAACATAACTATGGGTAGGGTAAAAAGTGTGGTGCTGGAAAAGCACAGCCATTCAGGCAGCATTCGAGGAGCAGGAAATTCGACATTTTGAGCATAAGCTCTTCATCAGGAATGTGGGGGTGGCCCAAGGGTGCTGTAGGTTAAGTTAAGTTCATAGGCTGGATAGGCCAGGTAAGTTGGCATAATAGACAGGGTGATCAGTTCCAAGGATTTTGCCTGGGGCAGGAGTGAGGGATTTGGGTGTGATTGATTGCAGAGTCCAGCAGGGAGTCAGATTGTGAGTGGGAAGGATCAGTACAAGTGCTTGGATGTGCACTGGTTCATTAGGGTGGTCTGTTTTATAGTTATCCAGGAGATGAGGTGGAATTTAGTTCCTCTAATCTTCCTAAATAACTGTCATCTCAAGTTAGTGGGAATCTTTCTAAGTCTCCAATACATAGTCCAAGTTGGAGACCAATTTTGGAGTATCCATTCATTGAATAATAACTGCTTTGTCAGTGCATCAAGGCTTCTGAGAGGTCCGAACACTGGTCATCCAGGGTACATCCAGTCTCTGACTATCTGGAGATTGGAGGATATGAAACAGTGTTGCTAAAGTGTTACTGTATAAATTTCAAATCCAAGATGATCAGGAAAAAGATTTGGATAAGAAAGTGGCTGAAATGTAAGAGAGTGTGTGTGTGTGTTGAGTGGGGAAGGCAGGGGGTGTGTGTGTGTGTGAGAGAGAGAGAGAGAGAGAGAGAAAGATGGTGGTGGTGTATCCCAGGCTCAATGTCAGGAATATTATGGTCTTGGAGGTTTCCAGGGTAGAAAAAGCAGAGTTGGGATAATTCCTGGCTTCACACACTTCACCCAGGAAAAAAAAAGTCAGTTTGGATTTTCATTCCAAGGTATGGTGAAATGGGAACTGTGCCAGTCAATATTGGAAATAATTTGGAGGCAGGCTGGGAAGAAGGCTTGTCTCAGTGCTTCAGCACTTTATCAAAGCTGTGAGCCATCCTTCCCCACCCACCACCCCCGCTTCCCCCACCCCCCTTCCAGCCCTTACCCTTTACAGCTCTCCACATTCACAGCATCCCATCCATGCTACCTCATGACTTCTCACCCATCCCCCCGTGGTCTCTCACATCCTCCAATCCCAACCTATGTAACCCTATTCACTCTGATAGTCTTTTACCACTCTGGTGGTCAATGCCAACTCAGAGCTCACTTCAGCCATGAAGATCTATAACAAAACATACAACCGTTACCCTCACAGCCATATTGGTTGGCATCATCATCATATCAACAAGAACCTGACAATAATTGTAGATATGTTATAACGCAGTTTATTTGCGAAATGACAATTAACAACTTCATCCAATGTTTACAGTTAAATCTAATCTTCTTCGTTCAACCTTCAGATGACAGGTATATCATTTATACTTTGCTTCCTCCCAAAGAGAGTTTTAAGTGGTGGATAAAACTATTTATACGGTACAGTATTATTTAAACTGTAATAAGCACTTGGTAAGAATTTAATGACTTGGAAAAAAATCAATACTGCTGACCAATAATTGTGCCAATTCTATCAGTTTATTCCTGATGCTTGCTAATGAATTACTGAGTGCTTAAGTTACATATCAGAATATGTGATTGAGAAATATGTTACAGTCAGAAATGGATTGTATGGTAATACTAGTGGCCTGTTGCAGCATTTGACAAATGTTACATTTACTGATGAGCTGGGCCTTTTAGTTTGCTATGGATTATCACTTGATCCTGCTCAAGCACTTCTGTAGTGGAGTGCATTACCCTTGGAGCCATTCTGGTCTCCATGCCTCATTAACCTGGGTGTTAGATAAATCAAAGCCAACCTCTGCAACAAAGATAAGCCCACTCCAGGCAAGCAGGATGATGATGTATGGATCTATGAGGCTAATAGGAAAGTATTGACCAAAAAATGGTGTGCTTATCCTGCAGTCACTGAATATTGCAATGAGAGCTCCCAAAAGCAGATGGGATACACTTTGGGGAATCCAGCAGAGTTGAATGTGAAGCATAAATGAATCCTCTGATTTTCAAGTCTTAACTAGTAATTATTGCTTACAGAAATCATTCTGAAGGTCAGCTAAGGTGGAATTTAATGTTACTTTACTATGGTGCATCATAAATATAAGTAAGGAAATTCCTGCTTGTTATATATACACTCATTGATCACATTATCACAAATTAGCAGGATATGCTTATAGAGGTCGAGTGATAACGGCATGCAAAATGGCTCTAAAGAGATTTCCAGTGCAGTGTTCTGGTATGACTCAATATTCAGATTAATTTAACATTGAACTACAATGATAATACTTTCATGTTTTGTGCAGTGTGAATGGACATGGAGATTTACCTCTCTTCCCACAGTCTCACTTTCCAAAATGAATGCAATAAATGTGCTGTGAAGTTTTCTGCTGTTGAGGCAATGTCTGTTCGACAGTACCCCAGGTTTCCGTTCAGGCCGTGTCAGCAGAACACAAAGAGCACAGAGGAATTTCTTTTAAATATGACTTAAAATAAATTATGAACTCTCCAAGAGATAATGTTATAATTATTGGGGGAGGGTTCAGCCAACTTCCAGGGTGCAAATACAAAACAGCCAAGAACGCATCAGCTCTACAGTAAAAACATTCCACCCCATTTTCCAGTTTATGGATGTCTTTACTGCTCATTACCCTTTATTGCAGAGGTTGGCTTTGATTTATCTAACACCCAGGCTAATGAGGCATGGAGACCAGAATGGCTCCAAGGGTAATGCACCATGTCCTTTCACCGTGCTGCGGGCAGATGTCTGTCATAACCAATCGTGAAACTCTCATCAAGTCATCGTCATAGAGTTATACAGCAAAAGAGAAAGGCCCTTTAGCCCAGCAAGTCTATGCCAGTCAAAAACAATCGCCCGGAGATAGTGAGGACTGAGAGTGCTGGAAAGTCAGAGTCGATAAAGTGTAGACTGGACAAAGCACAGCAGGTCAAGCAGCATCAGAGGAGCAGGAGAGTCGATGTTGAGTTCCACATTCCTGCCACCATCTCTGTGAAAAATACTTTCCTTACATCCCCTCTAAACCTCCTGCCCCTTGCCTTAAATCTATGCCCCCTGGTCAGTGATCCACCCACGAAGGGGGACAGTTCCTTCATGTCTATGCCCCTCATAATTTAAAACATCTCAATCATGTTTACCCCAATCTCCTCTGCTCCAAGGAGTACAATCCCATTCTATCCGATCTCTCTTCATAACTACAGTCCTCCAGCCCAGGCAACATCCTGATAAATCTCCACTTCACCTTCTCCAACGCCTATAGTGTAGATTCCAGAAGTACGAACAATACCCTAGCTATGGACTTATTGACCGTTTATACAATTCCCAGCATTAACATCCTTGCTCTTAAATGCTATACCTCAACTAATAAAGGCAAGTATCCTATATGCCCCCTTAACCACATTATCAATCTTAAGCAACCTGACAACTGCAAGAGTTCAACTGCTTTGATGTTCAAGCTGGTATGGTGGAGTCTTGGAGAGACTTGGAGATACAGCTTGCACAGGAAATACAATATTGAGATGTTTGCCCAATGAGAAGAAAAACTAAGTTTCACCATGAATTCAACTGAGGGATTTTCTTTTCATAAATCAGCAAGCAACTGATTGTACTTAGCAGCTTGTTTTAGATTGGATTACTTACAGCGTGGAAACAGGCCCTTCGGCCCAACAAGTCCACATCAACCCTCCGAAGAGCATCCCACTCAGTCCCATTCTCCTATACTTAACACTACAGGCAATTTAGTATGGCCTGCACATTTTTGGACTGTGGGAGGAAACCCACACAGATATAGGGAGAATGTGCAAAGTCCACACAGACAGTTGCCTGAGGCGGGAATTGAACCCAGGTCTCTGGCACTGTAAGGCAGCAGTGCTAACCACTGTGCCACCATGCCTACCTCTTAGCAAGACTTCCTCCCAATGAATTAAATGAAACAAGCAGATCTTCAAGCAGTCAATATTTAAAAGAGCCCCAATAGTTATTTACAAAGAGGCAAGCATTTATAACCAGTCTTGTAATTTACAGGGAGTTGTATTCATAAGTCTCTGCCTACAGTGAACTTTCAGTGAGCTTTTATAATGCAGCCACGTCCGCAAAACTTGTATTAAATACATTTTCCACAGTCCTTCAAAACTTAATTCCTCTAACCAATACTAAATATAAAGCTGTAACTGTTTTTGAAACTGTATGCAGTTAGTTCAAGCCCATGGATTCCACTTCTTTCTCTGCAGTTTCTTTACTAGTATGTTATATACTCTTCTGCACTTTCTGTCATTGTCAAATGTCTTTCTTTTTCCTCAGCCAAGCTTCCCCTTTGCTGTTGTAGACACATTGTATTACAAGCAATAGCAGAAATTCCTGGAGGAACTCAGCAGGTCTGGCAGCATCTGCGGGGAGGAAGCAGAGTTAACATTTCAAGTCTGGTGCCTCTTCATCAGAGCACGAGGTCTAATGAAGATGCACTGCACTCTGCTCTCTCCCCACAAATACTTTCAGACCTGCTGAGTTCCTTCAGCAATCTCTATTTTTGTTTCAGATCTCCAGAATCTGCAGTTCTTTGTTCTATTTTTGTATTTCCAGCACTTCTGTTTTTCCTCAGTCTCAACATTCACTAAATCATCTTCTGCTACTTCCAAAAAGAACATAGAACTTAGAACATTACAGCACAGTACAGGCCCTTCGGCCCTCGATGTTGCGCCGATCTGTCATACCAATCTGAAGCCCATCGAACCTACACTATTCTATGTACGTCCATATGATTGTCCAACAGGTTGCTCATCCAGGTTGTTTAGAAAAATAACGAACAGCAGTGGACCCAACACCGACCCTTGCGGTACACCACTGATAACTGGACTCCAGGATGAACATTTCCCATCAACGACCACCCTCTGTCTTCTTTCAGCAAGCCAATTACTGATCCAAACTGCTATACCTCCCACAATCCCATTCTTCCTCATTTTGTATAATAGCCTACTGTGGGGAACTTTATCGAATGCCTTGCTGAAATCCATATACACCACATCAAATGGTTTACTCTCATCTACCTGTTTGGTCACCTTCTCAAAGAACTCAATAAGGTTTGTGAGGCACAACTGACCCTTCACAAAACCGTGCTGACTATCCCTAATCAAATTATTCTTTTCTAGATTATTATAAATCCTATCTCTTATAGCCTTTTCCAACACTTTACCAACAACTGATCTATAATTACCTGGGTTGTCTCTATTCCCCTTCTTGAACAGAGGAACCATATTTGCTATCCTCCAGTCTTCTGCCACTATTCCTCTAGACAATGACTATTTAAAGATCAATGCCAATGGCTCGGCAATCTCCTCCCTGTCTTCCCAGAGGATCCTAGGATAAATCCCATCCGGCCCAGAGTATCTACTTTCATACTCTGCAGGATTTCTAATACCTCTTCCTTGTGAACCTCAACCACACCTAGTCCAGTAGCCTGTATCTCAGTATTCTCCTCGACAACATTGTCGTTTTCTAGAGTGAATACTGTTGAAAAATATTCATTAAGTGCTTCCCCTATCTCCTCTGACTCCACACACAACTTCCCACTACTATCCTTGATTGGCCCTAATCATACTCTCGTCATTCTTTTATTCCTTAAATACCTATAGAAAGCCTTAGGGTTTACCCTGATCCTATCCACCAACAACTTCTCATGTCTCCTCCTGGCTCTTCTGAACTCTCTCTTTAGGTGTTTCCTGGCTACCTTGTAACCCTCAAGCGCCCTAACTGAGCCTTCACAGCTCATCCTAACATAAGCCTTCTTCTTTCTCTTGACCAGAGATTCCAATTCCTTTGTAAACCACGGCTCCTGCACTCTACAGCTTCCTCCTTGCCTGACAGGTGCATACTTATCTAGGACACACTGTAGCTTTTCCTTGAATAAGCTCCACATTTCTAATGTGCCCATCCCTGCAGTTTCCTTCCCCATCCTATGCTTCCTAAATCTTGCATAATTGCATCGTAATTGCCTTTCCCCAAGCTGTAACTCTTGCCCAGTGGTATACATCTATTCCTTTCTATCACTAAAATAAACAAAACAGAATTGTGATCACTATCACCAAAGTGCTCACCTACTTCTAAGTCTAACACCTGGCTGGGCTCATTAACCAGTACCAAATCTAAAGTGGCTTCGCCCCTTGTTGGCCTGTCTACATACTGTGTCAGGAAGCCCTCCTGAACACACTGGACAAAAACTGACCCATCCATAATACTCGTACTATAGTGTTTCCAATCAATATTTGGAAAGTTGAAGTCCCCCATGACAACTACCCTGTCTCTCTCACTCCTATCGAGAATCATCTTTGCTACCATTTCCTCGACATGTCTGGAACTATTCTGTCACCAAATCCTTGTTATTGATGAATAATGCATGACTGTAAACCATACTGGGATAAATACTTGTGATTTAACTGGCTTTCCCTCCTTTCCAAAGAAAAAAATGTTTCATAGAAGTTTCTTAATGAACACGATGCTGCTTTAAATGATTCTTCCATAATCAAGTCCTTAAGAATGCATCCATACTTCCGGAGTACATTTTAAGAAGGTATCAGGTTCATTGCAATATTGTCAAACCTGTATTACACAAATTTCAAGCTTCTTCAGAGGGAATGCAATGCTAGTCATAAAAATGTTATTTGTGGGGGAGGGGTACATCCTAAAGGATTGCACAGGATTTTTTGAAAATTTGCAAAGTGAATTACGTCAAGTGAGATTATTTCTTGGAGTGAGAGTCTTTTCATTTTGAACACATGGGGGTAATGTTGATTGTGTTTGTTGCCACTATGGCCACAAAAGCTGCAATCACCATTAATGCAGTCACAGTGCCAGCAATGCAACAGGACATATATTTTGTTACTCAATTATATAATATTACTTAATATAAATATTATTTATAAAAACTGCACAAATGTTGTATCTCTCTCAAAGAATCAATCCCCAAGAACTTTCAAAAGCTGATTGGACGGAGATGTTTCCAGGTAAAGGGACGGCAGGAAAATGGGAACCTTCAGAAATGAGATAACAAGAATCCAGAGAAAGTATATTCCTGTCAGGGTGAAAGGGAAGGCTGGTAGCTATAGAGGATGCTTGATGACTAAAGAAATTGAAGGTTTGGTTAAGAAAAAGAAGGAAGCATATGTCAGGTACAGACAAGATAGATCGAGTGAATCCTTAGAAGAGTATAAAGAAAGTAGGAGTATACTTAAGAGGGGCATCAGGAGGGCAAAATGGGGACATGAGATAGCTTTGACAAATAGAATTAAGGAGAATCCAAAGGGGTTTTACAAAAGGGTAACTAAGGAGAGAATAGGGCCCCTCAAAGATCAGCAAGGTGGCCTTTGTGTGGAGCCACAGAAAATGGGGGAGATACTAAATGAATATTTTACATCAGTATTTACTGTGGAAAAGGATATGGAAGATATAGAGTATAGGGAAATAGATGGTTACATCTTGCAAAATGTCCAGATTACTGAGGAGGAAGTGCTGGATGTCTTGAAATGGTTAAAAGTGGATAAATCCCCAGGACCTGATCAAGTGTACCCGAGAACTCTGTGGGAAGCTAGAGAAGTGATTGCTGGGCCTCTTGCTGAGATATTTGTATCATCGATAGTCACAGGTGAGGTGCCGGAAGACTGGAGGTTGGCAAACGTGGTGCCACTGTTTAAGAAGGGTGGTAAGGACAAGCCAGGAACTATATAGACCAGTGAGCTTGACCTCGGTGGTAGGCAAGTTGTTGGAGGGAATCCTGAGGGACAGGATGTACATGTATTTGGTAGGGCAAGAACTGATTCAGGATAGTCAACATGGCTTTGCGCATGGGAAATCATGTCTCACAAACTTGATTGAGTTTTTTGCTGAAGTAACAAAGACGCTTGATAAGGGCAGAGCGGTAGATGTGATCTATATGGACTTCAGTAAGGTGTTCGACAAGGTTCCCCACGGAAGACTGATTAGCAAGGTCAGATCTCATGGAATACAGAGAGAACTAGCCATTTGGATGCAGAACTGGCTCAAAAGTAGAAGACAGAGGGTGGTGGTGGAGGGTTGTTTTTCAGACTGGAGGCCTGTGACCAGTGGAGTGCCACAAGGATTGGTGCTGGGTCCTCTATCCTCTACTTTTTGTCATTTACATAAATGATCTGGATGCGAGCATAAGAGGTACAGTTAGTCAGTTTGCAGATGACACCAAAATTGGAGGTGTAGTGGACAGTGACGAGGGTTACCTCAGATTATAACAGGATCTGGACCAGATGGGCCAATGGGCTGAGAAGTGGCAGATGGAGTTTAATTCAGATAAATGCAAAGTGCTGCATTTTGGGAAAGCAAATCTTAGCAGGACTCATACACTTAATGGTAAGGTCCTAGGGAATGTTCCTGAACAAAGAGACCTTAGAGTGCAGGTTCATAGCTCCTTGAAAGTGGAGTTGCAGCTAGATAGGATAGTGAAGAATGCGTTTGGTATGCTTTCCTTTATTGGTCAGAGTATTGAGTACAGGAGTTGGGAGGTCATGTTGCAGCTGTACAGGACATTGGTTAGGCCACTGTTGGAATATTGCATGCAATTCTGGTCTCCTTCCTATCGGAAAGATGTTGTGAAACTTGAAAGGGTTCAGGAAAGATTCACAAGGATGTTGCCAGGGTTGGAGGATCGGAGCTACAGGGAGAGGCTGAACAGGCTGGGGCTGTTTTCCCTGGAGTGTCAGAGGCTGAGGGATGACCTCATAGAGGTTTACAAAATGATGAGGAGGATGGATAGGACAAATGGACAAACTCTTTTCCCTGGGGTTGGGGAGTCCAGAACTAGAGGGCATAGGTTTAGGGTGAGGGGGGAAAGATATAAAAGGAACCTAAGGGGCGACTTTTTCATGCAGAGGGTGGTACGTGTATGGAATGAGGTGCCAGAGGATGTGGTGGAGGCTGGTACAATTGCAACATTTAAGAGGCATTTGGATGTGCATATGACTAGGAAGGGTTTGGAGGGATATGGGCCGGGTGCTGGCAGGTGGGACTAGATTGGGTTTGGATATCTGGTCATCATGGACGGGTTGGACTGAAGGGTCTGTTTCCATGCTGTACATCTCTATGACTCTAAATTAACTTTAAAAATGAGAGCATACATTTGAAAAATGCTTGAGGTAGCAAAGATGGAGTCCCATTCTGATCATCTGAGCCACCACATGGTAATTGTGAAATTTGCAAACTAACATTATTCGTTCAAATATGTAGAATGAATATGGTGTAAACATGATGAATTTGCTCTGTTTTTCCACCTAGTTGTGGACTGTGCACCTATTTATCGGAGGCCTTTGTGATATGTGTCTGTAGTATATAGTTATTAGATGGGAACTTGAATTCAAAAGCTTAGTTTTCAGTTCTGTGATGATGACTTATTTTATTCTTGAAAAATTAGTAAGTTATTTTGAACAGTGAACTAAAGACAGCTTGTCCAGAAATCCTGTCAACCAGCGAACTGGGGCTAATTGCTGAGTGTTTACGAAGTTACAACAAAACTGTCAACTGCCTCTAGATCAGTCAAGTTCAGGAAAAAAACATCAAGGGCAGCTTTTTTTAGGTGACAGCAGTTTCCAGGGCTGAGAAATTTGGCAGAAACCCATTAGAGCTGCAAATACATTGTGAGCTGCTTCATGAATCCAAGGAGGAGGAGGACCATTTGAATAAGAAATTAAACATTTAGGAGTGAAATTTTATTGGGATTGAATTACATTAAAGGATTTTTTTGGGGGAAAAGGTTGAGCTTTTGCTGTTTATTTTAAGCTCATTTTAAATTGAATAATGCGTAGGGTTTTTTTCTGTTCTGTAGTAAATTTGTATTCTTTTGTGAAAAGGTTTAGCAACCTCATATGTATGTGTTCAGTGACTGGCCATTACAATAACCAAGCTGTAAAATTGAAACTTACAATTTATCAAGCCTATCCTATTCTGAGATCTGATTTGTTCAGTATTACCATTAGTTGGGCCACAGCAGATCATAACATAGTGATGTGGACCAGAGGCAGGACACTTGTATTGGCTTTTTTAAAATTACAGTTTGCTATTGTTGTGATGAGTTCACTGACCGATCTCCCTTGTTACGACTTCAGCGTATCAAGAAGTTGAACTTGAACTCCTTAGAGCAAAGAAAGATCAAAGAGAAATTTGATAGCAGTATTCAAAATCATGAAGGACAGCATCCTCTAAGTCCAGGCCATCATGAAACCACATCCCGTGCCACCATCCAATTGTTGAGCTTGTCTGGAGGAGAAAGCTTGCCAGCACATCCACATTTCAGTCATCGTATCCCATGAACACAGCTCCAGATTCCCATGATTGTACAACAGCATGAGGCCAGGAGTGTAGTAGGGGGAGCAGAGGGGAAAGAGTCAAGTGGGTACTAATAATTTCAGTAACTTGTCTACCAGAAAAGATTGTGAGGTTAGGGGAAAATTGTGAGGTGAAGGGTGGAATGTGAGGGTTGAGTTGTACGATTAGATGTGAACATGCTTTCATGCTTCCATGGATCCAGGCTCACTGTCAGTCATGGCTTCAGTCTTATTTTAAAGTGATCGCCATCCCCCTACATGATAAGGGCATACGACTATGCCTTTCCCCTGTTAGCTCTTACTGCCTCCAGTTGCATGTTTTGTCATGCAACAGATATTAATATATGTCAGTGAGTGTGATGCAACATGTTTGGCTGATATAACTGCCATTGTTGGATACCTGTTACTGTGTGCAAGCTGAGAAATGTAGGTGTGACGCTTTCAACTCTGCAAAATGTCTGAGTGCAAGATGCAACTCTGAATTATCAATTGTATTTGATAGACAGTCTCAGCAGATGCATTGTATGGTGCATTGGACAATCTGTACAGCTAATGACTCAGTTTTAAGGCTATGACATTTGAAGAAGAATTCACTGACCTCGAGTGTACATTAAGATACTTTCAGCACTGCATCTGAATCACGGAGACCATACTTCTCATTGACTGCTATGGCCCTCTGCTCTCACCGTCTTTTAAGTGTTGATCTGAAGAAGGGTTACTGGACCCGAAACATTAGCTCTGATTTCTCTCCTCAGATGCTGACAGACCCGCTGAGTTTTTCCAGCAATTTCTGTATTGCTTCGAAGCATTTGTTTGGATAGGCTTCTGATTTCTTATGGCAAGAGGAACTCTCTTCTCGTCCATTTTCCATCACCAGGACTTTGTGGAAAATGCTTCATGGGAAAATCTGAGAGCCTTCATTCTGCTCTGCTACCTCGTCTGTACTTTTCCTCTCTGTCAAGAATGCTGCCTTAGTCATTCTAAATATCCGCCACAACTAGCATGCACCCCCTTTAAAACGCTTGTTCTAAGAAGCACTGGCTAGTGATAAATGGCACTAGAGTGGATGTAATAGTTTTCTGATGCCATTTCCATTTAGCTGAAAAGTTGCATTACTTTGAATAAATGTAGGTTAGTTGCACAACCTGTGCCTCTTTTCAGGGGCTATTAATTTTTTTTTTGCCTTGGAGTCATGTGCACTACAGGAGGTGATTTGTTATCCAGGGGTCATTTTGCATATACTGAATTCCTGCCACAATGTTGTCTTTATGCAATGTTGACATTTTACAATGGTACTCTATGACAAATTTAGCTTTTCATTGAAGCTGCTGTGATACTAAGAAGCAGAAATACTGTAAAATGATATTTTTCTGCTGTTGCATTTGTTGCTTATTTGCTGGCCTTTGGAAACAATGTATTATCAATCTGAATTTACTCTTTAAATAAGCGCAAACATAATGACAGAACAAAGGTGAATTGAAAAACCTCCCTTTAAGGGTTTAAGTTGCCATTAGCCAAATTGCCAGGCAATGTAATAGCTTTGTGGAGTTACTACAGTTGTCAGTGCTGAGTAAGGTAGAATCAAATATGTTTGAGTTTAGTTAAATTCTGAGGCATGCTACTGAAATAAATATTACTTATTTGGTTCGGAATCCTGCCATACACCTGCTACATTGGTTTCGCGTAGATCTCTCTTCATCATATTCACAGAGAAAATGAGCTTTCTCATCTCTAATAGACATAAGGTCCTAACACTGTATTTGTCTTCTTTTCCCAGAAGCTGTCTTTTCAGAGCGATATTCACTTTTCATTATGATGCCTTATTTACAGCAGCTTCGAGCTAAGTACTGCAGTTGAATACATGTTCAAGGATATAAGAATAAAATGTGTTCCAAAAACCTCCATTACAGCATAACTGCCTGACCCGTCTGAAATAAACACATGCCTTTGTGCTATAGGCACGATGATGGCATTGGCCATAGGAAGCCACTTCTTTCATAATATGCTACTTAAAACATATGACAAGAAATGGCTACAGTAATACAAGATGAGACACAAAACATAAGAATGCTGTTATCACATTTCTCTTCTTTTTCTTTCCTGATTTTTCACTCATCTTTCCCTACTTACCTCTCAGTGGTTTACAGATGAATTATTCAATCATCAGCAACTTTAAGGTACATCTATAAACGATCATTACACTTGTATGAACTTAGATATTGGAGGTTGTCAGGGCACACTGTCAGACGGCATGTTTCAATACTATTCCAATGCTTAGACCACCTGATGAAGTGGAGGCTTCTGTTTCTGCGTTCCCTTGCTCAGGTCGATTAGGGCCACTTGCAGAACCCTTCATGTTGCCCTGGGAGCATTACGTAACAGTGAATGAAGAATGCACCAATTCTGTTTCATACTACTCAATGTCATACTTAGTGTATATTTTTTCACTTCACAAGAGGTGCAAAACAGTCACCTAGATCTTCTGATGGCCACATAGCCATTTCTGCAGCTCAGATTAGAGTTACATGTTGGGTCCTTGCGGAATCCCAGACGGAAGCCACTCTAATGGCAATGTCCCACGAAATTGAAGATTCCACTGTCTGGAATCCTAGGGAACGTATCCATTTAAATCATTGAATTCGGAGGGTTCCGCCGCAGTTATTATTTAATCAAGAAACATTACTGAATTTAAAAACCTAGTTTTGCTCATGAGCGACAATTAAACTGACCCCTTCAACATAGCCCCACCATCTCCCTCAGTCCTACTTCACCCTTATTATCGGAGCTGACAACTACCCCATCCACCCCGGGAACCAGTATGCATCCTCTGCCCCTGGGATCTGACAATGCCCTCCCTCAAAGGACCCAATGCCCCCTCTCTCTCATCTTCATTGCTAGAACTAACACTCCTTGGGACTTGATAATACCCTGAGAGAGAAAGTGACGGCTGCAGATGCTGGACATCAGAGTCGAAGAGTGTGCTGCTGGAAAAGCACAGCCGGTCAGGCAGCATCCGAGGATCAGGAGTTTCGAGCATAAGCCCTTCATCAGGAATGAGGCTTGTAGGCCAAGGGGGCTGGGCGATAAACAGGAGGGTAGGGCTGGGGGAAGGTAGCCTAGAAAGTGGTAGATAGATGAAGGTTGGGGTGAAGGTGATAGGTCGGAGAGAAGGGTGGAGCAAATAGGTGGGAAGGAAGATGGACAGGTAGGATAGGTCAAGACGGCAGTGCCAAGTTGGAAGGTTGGATTTAGAATAAGGTGGGGGGAGGGGAAACAAGGAAACTGATGAAATCCACATTAATGCTTGTGGTTGGAGTGTCCCAAGGAGGAAGATGAGGTGTTTTTCCTCTAGGAGTTGGGTGGTAAGGGTTTGGCAATGGAGGAGGCCGAGGACCTGCATGTCCTTGAGGGAGTCAGAGTTAAAGTGTTTGGCCAGGGGCTGTGGGGTTGTTTCATATGTGTGTCCCAGAGATGTTCTCTAAAGCGTTAAGCAAGTAGGTGTACTGTCTCCCAAATGTAGAGGGGACCACATCAGGAGCAACGGATACAGTAAATGACATGTGTGGAAGTGCAGGTAAATCTGATGGATGTGGAAGGCTCCTTTACGGCCTTGAATGGAGGTAAGGTGAGGGGCAAGTGTGGGCACAGGTTCTTGCAGTGGCAGGGGAAGGTGCCGGGAGGAGAGGGTGGGTTGGTGCAGGGCATGGACCTGACAGAGTCGCAGAGGGAATGGTCTTTACAGAATGCAGATAGGGGTGGGGAGGGAAATATATCCTTGGGGGTGGGGTCTATTTGTAGGTGGTGGAAATGGCGGAAGATGTTGCGATGTATCAACCTCCGGAGTCCAAAAGTCCTCACCCCATAGTGTGGTGAGTGTGTCGAACTCTCTGCTGCCAAAAGTGGTTGAGGCCAAGCATTGAATATTTTCAAGATGGAGTTAAATATAAATCTTAGGCCTAATCAGATCAAAAGGTGTGGAAAGAAAACAGGAAAAGGGTACTGAGTTGGATGTTTAGCCATGATTAGATTGAATAGCAGAGTAGGCTGTTAGGATTACATGTCAAGATTAGAGTGGTGTTGGAAAAGCGCAGCAGGTCAGGTAGCATCTGAGGAGCAGGAAAATCAATGTTTTGGGCAAAAACCCTTCATCAGAAATGACTGATGAAGGGCCTTTGCCCGAAACGTCGATTTTCCTGCTTCTTGGATGCTGCCTGACCTGCTGTGCCTTTCCAGCACCACACTAACCTTGACTCTAATCTCCAGCATCTACAGTACCCACTCCCGCTCTGTAAAGGTTACACAGTCTATTTCTGCTCCTATTTTCTATATTTATATGTTTGTACAAAACAAATGCACAAAGATATTATTAATAGTCCTCAAATAATAGGATTTTAAAAATGTAATTTGGTTGGAAGTTTTAATTGTACATACAATATCTAATTTTTATTTGAATAGAAGGAAGTGTGGAACCCTCGGAGATGGGTGAGATATTAAATGAATATTTCACATCAGTATTTACTATGGAGAAGGACATGGAAGCCAGGGAACTTAGGGAAATAAATAGTGATGAGTTGAAAATCATTTAGATTACAGAAGAGGAGATGCTGGAGGCCTTAACATGCATAAAGGCAGATAAACCCCCCTGATGTTTGTGGAAAGCTAGGCAAGAGCCCCTTGTTGAGATATTTGTATCATCGACAGCCACAGGTGAAATGTTGGAAGACCACAGGTTGGTTAATGCGGTGCCATTATTTAAGAAAGGTTGTAAAGAAAAGCCAGGGAAATATAGACCAGTGAGCCTTATTTCAGTGGTGGGTGTATTGTTGGAAGGGATTCTGAGGGACAGAATTTATGTGTATTTGGAAAGACAAGGCTTTGTGCATGGGAAATCATGTCTCACAAACTTGATTGAGTTTTTTGAAGAGATGTCAAAGAAGATTGATGAAGGCAGAGCAATAGACAAGGGCATATGGACTTCAGCAAGGCATTCAACTAGGTTCCACATTGCAGACTGGTTAATAAGGATAGATCACATGGGATCTGGGGGAGCTAGCCAATTGATGCAAAATTGGGTTGAAGGTAAGAGGCAGAGAATGGTGGTGGAGTGCCCAAATATTCACTCCCATATCCTTAAACTATGACCCCTTGTTTTGGATGACCAGGAACATTATCCCGGCATTTGCCCTGTCCAATCCTGTTAGAATTGTATAGGTATCTTTGAGATTCCATCACTTGCTAAACACCACTGAGTATAGTCTAAACTGATCCAGTCTCACTTCACACATCAGTCCTGCCATCTCAGGAATCAGCCTGGTAAATGTTTGTAGCACTCCTTTTGTAGTGCTTTTTTTTAGATTCCCTGCAGTGTGAAAACAGGCCCTTCGGCCCAACCAGCCCACACCGACCCTCTGAAGAGGGATCAACCCAGACCCATTTCCCTAACACTGTGGGCAATTTAGCATGGCCAACTCACCTGCCCTTGTAACAAGATCTGCCTCATAGAGTATGAGTTCTGTTAATCTGGTCAACTCAGGGAGTCCTCACTGACAGGTATTAACAGGAGTTGACTTTGGTTGTGCTCTGCACAAAATTAAAACTTTGTTCACTATGGAACAAAAAATAACAGGAGTGTCGGACATCTTGTTCACTTAGAGCTGGTTCTGAGGAAGCTAGATCAGTGTCAGGGACTGTCCACATATAAATAAAGGGGAACTTGCTGACAGGATACTGGCCTCTGTGGCATTGTTTCACTCATGACAAGAGGAAAGCATGCTCCTGAAGAAATTTAATCGCAACAGTCACCTTTGAGTTGGAGTAAGCATTTCTGGCATCATACTATTATTTGGGAATCCAGTAATAGGATTATTATTATTTGACCCTGTCATCAAACACTGGGCACAGTATATGGAAAGAATGTCTTATTTTTTTCTGGGCAAATGACATTGGGACAGATGAAAGGCAACAAGTAATTCGTTGACTGCCTATGGACCCACTGCTTTTTCAGTTATTAGGAGCCTAACTTGTCCTGAAATACTAAAATCTTTCAAGAGTTGATGGATTTAGTTAAGGAATATTTAAACCCCAAACCTTGTCTAATTCTGAGATGCTATCAATTTTATTTGGCACTTCGAGAACCGGGAAATCCATATCTTGATTTTTGACTTGTTCAGTGGTTAACACTGCTGCCTCACAGTGCCAGGGACCCAAGTTCGATTCCAGCCTCAGGCGACTGTCTGTGTGGAGTTTGCACATTCTCCCCATATCTGCGTGGGTTTCCTCACGCAGTCCAAGTATGTGCAGGTTAGGTGAATTGCCCATGCTAAATTGTTAGGGGCATCATTCAGAGGGAATTGGGTCTGGGTGGGTTACCCTTCAGAGAGTCGGTGTGGACTGGTTGGGCAGAAGGGCCTGTTTCCACACTGTAAGGAATCTAATCTAAAGACGACTGACAACAGCATATGATTTTGGTTGAACCCTTAATGAAAAGCTGATGGATTCTTTGTTATGTTGGGTTAATGACTTAACCGTGTAAAAGTGTCTACTAGCTGAAGCCCAACTGGACTTCAGACAGATACTATAATTGGCTTTATCATTGGAAAATGCAGCAAGTGAAGCATATGAGTTGCAGGGTATTCCAATGGAAGTGGATACCCTTACCAGTCTGACTGAACTTGGCAAATACAACCTGAGTGTAGGCAATTGCATAACCTCACTCAGGACACATCCTGAACAGAGGGACCCTAGGTCAGCCCACAGCAAAACCCTAAGACAAAGCCAAGTCTTGACCAAATGGTGAAAATTTTCTTCAGGATCCAGGCTGGCAAGCCATTGTTGTTGCTGCTGGTATGCAGACTCAAGACAGCAAAAGATACCCACTAGACCTAAGTTGAGTAAGAGAACTATTGGGCCAGTATTCAGAACTGTGCATACCCTGGAAAGTCCACATACATCTTATTTGGAACAATTAAATTGCTTAGCAACATCCAAATCAAAACCAATCAAAATAAAAGTCAGGTTAAATGGTCATGTGGTTCTAATGAAGGTTGATACCAGCACAGCCATTTCAATGATCGCAGAACCAAACAAAATTTGGTCTGGACTCCGACCCTTAAGTTTGCATAAGACCTCAGCTAGACTGAGAACCAACAGTGAGGAACCTTTACAGATTAAAGGCACAACTTCAGTTTCAGATCTCTAATGGGGAGGACCAAGTTCAGTTACCAGCTTGATTGGGCGAAATTGAAAGATTCACCAAGATCAGATCAACATTTCTGACTAAAATATGGCTGCCTGAGTCCTAATTAAATACCTGGAGGTTTTTCATGAATTCAAAGCCATCTTTCCTGTTGTCCAGGAAGCAATTCCATGATTATGCCAGGTCCATCCAGTGCCATTTGCCATTACGGGCAAAAGTAGAGGTAGAAATTAGAAGGCTGGAAAGCGAAGGAATCATCAAACCAGTCAGCTTGTAGAATGGCGGCAGCGGTCATAGAGATGTACAGCACGGAAACAGACCCTTCGGTCCAACTCATCCACGCCGACCAGATATTGTCAACTAATCTAGTCCCATTTGCTAGCACTTGGCTCATATCCCTCTAAACCCTTCCTATTCATATACCCATCCAGACACCTTTTAAATGTTCCAATTGTACCAGCCTCCACCACTTCATCTAGCAGCTCATTCCATATATGTACCATCCTCTACATGAAAACGTTGTCCCTTCAGCCCCTTTTATATCTTGACTGTCTCACCCTATACCTATACCCTTTCATTCTGGACTCTCCCACCCCAGGGAAATGACCTTGTCTATTTACCTTATCCATGCCCCTCATAATTTTATAAACTTCTATAAGAAAACCCTTCACCCTTCAACGCTCCAGGGAAAACAGTGCCAGCCTATTCAGCCTTTCCCTGTAGATAAAATCTTCCAACCCTGGCAAAATCCTAGTAAATCCTTTCTTGAATGCCTTCAAGTTTCACAATATGCTTCCTATAGCAGAAAGACCAGAATTGCACACAGTATTCCAAAAGTGGCCTAACCAATGTCCTATACAGTTGCAACATGACCTGCCAACTCCTATACTCAATGCTCTGACCAATAAAGGAAAGCAAACCAAATGTCTTCTTCACTATCCTATCTAACTGCGACTCCACTCTCACGGGACTATGAATCTGCTCTCCAAGATACTGACTGTGACGTCCGATGGATCGGTTCGCCTTTTTAGGGATTTTAGACAAAAAGTAAACTGCTTTTCCCAGTCAGATAAATACCCAAATCCTTGCATACAGGACTGATACACAAAGCTGACTGAGGTGGGACATGGGCCACACGTGCTAGCTGTGCAGTTATATGAGGATTCCCAGAAGTATGCTACAATACCCATAAGCATTTGTACCAATGTACGAGACTGATATGTGGGGTATCGTCAGCCTGTACAATTTTTCAACAGATGATGGTGAACATTGCAAAAGATCTACCACCCAGGTCACCATTTACCTAGATGGTGTGTTAATAATAAGGAAGACAAATAAGGAGCAGTTAGAGAACTTGCACATAGTCCTTAGAAATTTCTGTCAGATGGGCATATGCACAAAAAGGGAAAAAATGTGTGTTGTAGGCATCCCAAGTGACCTACTTGAGCCATAGAGTTGACAAGACTGGGTTACACCTGTTGGAAGATAAAGTGAGTGTGAACAAAGGTGCCCCAGTTTCCACATCTGTATTGGAGCTTAGGTCTTTCCTTGAGCCGATGAATTATTACAGAAAGTTCATAAGCAACCTGGCCTCTATTCTGGCACCATTGCATTAACACTTCTAAAACAGGGTCAGCCTTGGAAATGGTCACATAGCCAAGCTTTTAGGGAAGTGAAGAAACAGCTGTTATCCTCTAAGATGTTGGCAAATGATTATTGCAAGCAAGATCTGGGATCGACATGCAAAGCCCTCCTGTACAGCATTAGGATAGTATTAGATTATAGGTGGGCTAATGGAGAGGAACACCCAATAGTGTTTGATTTCAGGATTTTGGCTGATGCAATGCGTAAGTATGCCCAGATATAAAAGGAGGGTTTTCTGGTCATATTTGAAGTCAGGTAGTTCCATCAATACTTTTATGGATGGAAATTTGTAATAATAACGGACCATAAACCCATACTATATCTATTTAAAGAGGACAATACAATGCTGCCATAGCTTCAGGCCAAATTCAGTGGTGGGCTCTAATCCTAAGTGTATCTTATTACAAATTGGAAATGCGTCTGGGAGGCCAAGTAGCAAATGTGAATGCATTCCATTGCCTCTCACTGGCAGACACACCACTGGTGGTACTGCCACTGGAAGAGTCCATATGGTTTGAGATTTTTTGGTCATTCTGCCAGTCATAGCTGACATTATCAGGTTTTGGACACAGAAAGATCCAGTCCTGGCGAAACTGAAACAGCTGGTGGTGATTGGGAAACCAAAGGGCCATCACAATGAGAATTAAAACCTTTTTGGACCCAGAGTGACCAGGCCCCAGTAATGGACGTCATATTATTAGGTGAGGAAGAGTGATTGCCCGGGCAAAGGTCGCCACCAGATACTGGCTTAATTTCACCAGGGTCATCCAGAGGTTTCCAAAATGAAGATGTTGGTGAGAAATTATGTCTGTTGGCCAGGTTTGAATGCAGACGTAGCTGTGTTGGTGGAGCAGTGCCCAGAGTGCCAAGAATGGCAAACATTAATGCCAGCAGCTCCCCCACATTCATGGGAAGAACCTCAACATTGCGGGTCCTTCCATGGGCTCAGTGTTCTTGGTCATTGTAGACATCTGCTCAAAGTGGCCAGACATGCAGGGAGTTAATTATTCAAACATTAGGAGAATGTTAGAAAAACTTCACGCACCTTTTGCAACAAATGGACTTCTGGATGTGTCAGTCAAAGATGACGAGCCATCATTTACCAGCAGGGAATTTAAGTATTTCCTAAATTTGAGTGGTATTCGTCATATGAGGACAATTCTTTACCATCCATCACCCAAAGGTCTGGCAGAAACAGCAGCCCAAATTTTGAAGGTAGGCTTAAAAAAACAGCTTATAGCTTTACTAGATACCAACCTCTTCCCTGTTACTATTTGATTATTGGACCACTCCTTGTGCGACTACCATGGTAGCTCCAGCAGAGTTGCTAATGTGGAGAAGACTCTGCATCAGGTTAAATCTGATCCTTCTGGACCTGGAGGGGTGGATGAAACAGCTTCAGGAATGCTAATACTGGATACAATACTAAGTGGGAGAGACAGTTTACTGCAGGGTATGAAGTTTGGTGTAGGAACATCGGCTAATGGCCCTGTCTGGGTAAGAGGCATGATCAACACAAGGACAAGTCCAGTGATGTATCAACTTTGGATAGGAACTGAATAAGCATTTGGTCCATATGAAAGCTGCAAACTTGCAAACAGTGCAGGAACAAAACATGCCCAGCTCTTCAAAAGTCTTTCCAACTGTTCTAGAACCCATGGGTTCTCCCACTCCATCAAGCATTAAAGATAGCTCAGAATCTGAGATGGAGACGGTGAATGTCACCAACTCAAATGCTTTGCTGCCAGAAGAGAAGGAATTTCTGCCGAAGTGCTCTAGGTACAAGAGGCAAACTACTGTGCATTATACACTGCCTGTTTCAGAGGCAGAGTTGGAGAAGCATGACCCAGTGCAAAAATACACCAGGAGGAGCTACAAAAAAAACAGCCTATGTCCGTGGGCTCAGAGGGGGAGGGATCTAGTATTTGTAATGAGGTCAGCCAGGTGGCCCTTATAGAATATGAGTTCTCTGATTGGAACTGTTATTCTGGTCCAATCAGAGAGCCATCACTAACTGATATAAACAGGAGTGTCAGAATTCACTCTGTTCACTCTGAGAGTTAGCTCTGAGGAAGCTGGATTAATATCAAGGACTCTCACATGTAAATAAAGGGTGACTTGGTGCTGGGATATCTGCCTCTGTGGAGTTATTTTGCCCTCCAAAGCCAGAATATCCTTCCTCAAATAAGGAGACCAACACTTCACATATTATTCCACGTTATCTCATGTACAGTGGTACATGAGATGTTCTGTACAGTGGTAGCAAGATATCCCTGCTCCTATCCTCTTACTAGGAAAGCCAAAATATCATTTGCCTTCTTCACTGCCTGCTGCATCTCCATGTTTATTTTCAGTGATTGGTGCACAGGGGTACCCACATCTCATTGCACCTCCCCTTTTCCCAAACTATTGCCATTCACATCATTTGCCTTCCTATTTTGCAAAAAATAGCTAACCTCACATTTACCTATGATATGCATCATCTAAAACTCTACGATATTTGATGGCTTGAATTCATCTATTATCTTTTTAGAGATTTCCTCCTTTTGTATTATTTGTTTCAAGCCACCAGCATCAAACAAAAGCGATTTCTTACTCTCACTTTTTACTGAGTGCTTATTTGAATACAATGGCGATCGATAAGATTCCCCATGGGAGACTGGTTAGCAAGGTTAGATCTCATGGAATACAGGGAGAACTAGCCATTTGGATACAGAACTGACTCAAAGGTAGAAGACAGAGGGTGGTGGTAGAGGGTTGTTTTTCAGACTGGAGGTTTGTGACCATTGGAGTGCCATAAGGATTGGTGCTGGGTCCTCTACTTTTTGTCATTTACATAAATGATTTGGATGTGAGCATAAGAGGTACTGTTAGTAAGTTTGCAGGTGACACCAAAATTGGAGGTGTAGTGGACAGCGAAGAATGTTACCTCAGATTACAACAGGATCTGGACCAGATGGGCCAATAGGCAGAAAAGTGGCAAATGTAGTTTAATTCAGATAAATGCGAGATGCTGCATTTTGGGAAAGCAAGTCTTAGCAGGACTTATACACTTAATGGTCAGGTCCTAGGGAGTGTTGTTGAACAAAGAGACCTCGGAGTACAGGTTCATAGCTCCTTGAAAGTGGAGTCACATATAGATAGGATAGTGAAGAAGGCATTTGGTATGCTTTCCTTTATTGGTCAGAGTATTGAGTACAGGAGTTGAGAGGTCATGTTGCGGCTGTACAGGACATTGGTTAGGTCACTGTTGAAATATTGCGTGCAATTCTGGTCTCCTTCCTATCGGAAAGATGTTGTGAAACTTGAAAGGGTTCAGAAAAGATTTACAAGGATGTTGCCAGGGTTGGAGGATTTGAGCTATAGGGAGAGGCAGACAGGGTAGGGCTGTTTCCCCTGGAGCATCGGAGGCTGAGGGGTGACTTCATAGAGGTTTATAAAGCCATGAGAGGCATGGATAGGATAAATAGGCAAAGTCTTTTCCCCAGGGTGGGAGAGTCCAGAACTAGTGGGTGTAGGTTTAGGGTGAGAGGGGAAAGATATAAAAGAGACCTAAGGGGCAACCTTTTCACACAGAGGGTGGTACATGTATGGAATGAGCTGCCAGAGGAAGTAATGGAGGCTGGTACAATTGCAACATTTAAAAGGCATTTGGATGGGTATATAAATGGGAAGGGTTTGGAAGGATATGGGCTGGGTGCTGGCAGGTGGGACTAGATTGGGTCGGGATATCTGGTCGGCATGGACGGGTTGGATCAAAGGGTCTGTTTCCGCGCTGGACACCTCTATTACTCTAATTAAGGATTATCTACAAAGCATTCCATAGATATGCTGCCATTTTCAATTATTTTACGATTAACTTCAAATTAAAGTAGCATACTGTATCCATTGCCAGCACAAAATCCAGTGCTTTGGCATCCATGGTACTTTAATGTTAAAAATCACACAACACCTGGTTATAGTCCAACAGGTTTATTTGGAAGCACTAACCATCAGAGCACTGCTCCTTCATCAGGTGGTTGACGAATGGTACTTTAAGTAATACTTTTTGGTTTCTTAGCCCCTCAAGTTAAAGGACAAGATTTCCTACTCATACCAGCATCAATAGTACAAAACTAGCTGAGGTAAAATAGTAGTCAGAAAGATTAACATATGAACTATCAGGAAAATAAGATTTGCTTTTTTTTGTAACTGCATTCTTAACTACCCTCTGGGCAATTACAACAGTCAATAAATGTCAGCAATGCCCTCATCTTATGCATGAATGAATAAAAGGAAATCCTGTGACCTTCTTCATATCTGTCTTTAATCCTTCCACTGATTCCTTCATTTAATATTTAAACTATTTCCAAACCTGGCAATAATTGAATCTTGTTTACATTGTATCACTGCAGAATGTTTCATTGTTCCATGACAGGAAATGACTGCGAGCCCAGGATCTTTTAAGGTCTAACAGTGACCTTCTACTCCAACAGAACACCAGCCAGAGCCATTTGTTATTCCATATAAGACATCTTTAGCACAGTGTGGTAATTTAAATATGTGCTCAATCCAGTGATCCTCAAATTGACCTCTTAATTAACGTCTCATACAGTCTGTTAACATCCATAACATATCCTCCCATGGAATGACCACCTGTCTCTTAAAACCTATCAACTTCTGTCCATTTCTCAAATGTTTTAATGTATTTCTTATAGATTTCACCCAAGATCTCTAATAGAAAGCCCAAACCTCCTTCATGATACAAGTGATTGGCATTCACCTCAGAAAATATTTTTTCCGGTTTTATTTATTGTAAGAAGTGACAATATCAAGGCAATACCTTATCATTGCTGGGTCGGGTCATATCCCATTTCTACATGTCCTGTTCACTCCTCCACTGATCATACAGATCAGATTACAAGAACATCGCATGGTAGTCAGACCTCAACAATTTACATTTACTTTCAGTCATTTTCCACAATATCCATAACAATTTTCGGTTTACAGAAAACAAATGCTTTTTACATTCTCCAACTTTGACTTTCAGATAAACAAGTTCTACTATAGTGACCTACTTAAGAGAACCTGGTGGTAAAGGATAGAGCTTGAATGAATCTTTCCTACTTTTTTTTGCCAGCTGTTACTCCCAGAAATGCCAAAAGACAAACATGTGTCTTCTACCCCAAGACTCCAGTTCAGTCTGTTCATTGAATCATAGCATCCCACAGTGTGGAAGCAGGCCATTCAGCCTATCTAGTCAGCTCTGACCCTCAAAAGACCATTCCCTCTCCCCCTCTCTCTACCCCCCACCCTCCCCTCCACCCCCACCAACCATATACCTATAGCTCTCCATTTCCCATGGCTAATCCAGAGAATTATAGAATTCCCTGCAGTGTGGAAGCAGGCCATTTGTCTTATAAGTACATAAGTGGATTCTCAGTTGATAGCCACTTTTTGCACACAATTTAACACAATAAACAATGTAACATAATTATTGCATGTGGATATCACTAGAGATAAGCAACTAATCACAGTAGCCATCAGTCTTCACAATGACATATGATGCATTTATTCAAACCGAAGCAAACATATTCACTGCTCTGAATGACACAGACTCACACTCCATATTCACTACTTCACATGTAACAACTTTAAACTACTTTTTCTAGTGCAAAATGAATTAAGATATATTCATGTAATTTCACAGCTTTTGTTCTAATGGGAGATTCTGTAGGAATCTTTGAATTTTACACTTGAAAGATGCAAACTGTCAATCAAACAGTTGTGCAGTGAGAGACAGTAACTCCAAATGAGCCCATGCTCAAAATGTGGCTCAAAATAACTCTAACAATTTTAAATAAAGAATTACTGTATTAAAAATGTATTCATGGAGTATACAGATCAAAGATAATACAGTTGATCACTTACCCTCACAGTGACACAATCTTCAGTGAAAAGTTTCTGCATTCATTTTAAGATGTGGAATGTATTGGCATTTGAAGAGAAGTTTCTGTTGCTATCATTCTTTATAAATCATTATAATACTCCTGAGTAGTGGGCTCTGCATCCTGATCTTACAAGGCATTGTCAATGTATGCTGATGTTGGTAATGGTTCTGAGGAGTTTATGATCATGATACATTGAACTGCAACCATTCGGTTGAATAACTGTGTGTGTGTGTGTGTGTGTGTGTGTGTGTGTGTGTGTGTGTGTGTGTGTGTGTGTGTGTGTGTGTGTGTGTGTGTGTGTGTATATATATGGAGGTCAATTCTAGATTTTGGAGGCAGCAGATATATCTGTATCAGCTCTCTACGCTCTGTGAAATTATGGTCAATCAAATGTCATTGTACTTATTGCTATCATTTAGTAAATCTTGTTGTGAATGAAGAGTAGAACTTCATCTGTAGATACTCTTCAGTAATATACACTAACTGCTAATCACTAGAGAGGCACAAAGCAAAGCGAAGACAAAGGAGGATTGGTGGCAGCAAATGATCTCGAACAACCTTGACTTGTGCCACACACTGGTAGAGGTGGCAAGAGAAATACCATAAGTGGCACCTTCAGGCTGTATGGACTGCGCAGCGAGTTTACTTCCATGGTAATGCATTTTGAATTCAAGAACTTGGAAAACAGAATTTGTAATTTTATTTTCTCATGCACTCAGTCATGGATGGCAATGGCTGAAAACAAAAAGGTCTGAGATTTTTTTTCAATAAGTATTATGCACACAGAGTGGTTGCTGTATAAAGGGCTGAAAGATTATATCATTTTCACAGATTTATGGTGACATGTAAAAGCTCCAAGTCTCTTCAAACGAATGGAATTTGTTATGGACCAGACCAGACTCTCCCCTCAAAGTATATTATGAAGATAGCCTAGACCCTAACTTTTATATGTTTTTCAAAAAAGCAAGTGTAAGGTATAGTGTTCCAGCATGATTTGATTGATCCTCCTCTAAGATTTATTCAATCACATTTTATTCTTAAAACACAGTAAACATGCAACAAAAGGAAAACTTAGCATAACTTTACTGTATTAAAATACTTAACAAGATAATGCATAATTTAACCACTAATCATCAACCAATCCAATATAGGCAGCAGTCCATAAACACACCTTTGGCAAAGGAAATTCAGCAACACAGTTATTATTTTCACGTGCTGGCTGTCTCCAGGTGAGTAGAAATAAACATCAAAATAAGCAATCTGCCTCTGATTTTTTTTTAAGAGGCAGTCTCTATGTCTAAGACTTCACTTTAGCAGCAGAGAACTCAAGCAGTCAGTTTCAGCAGCCAGCAAAAATCACCAACTCACTGCAAACAAAACCACAACTCTTTTGGGTTTGTATGAGCCTGACTGCACCCGCTCATGATTCTTTGTCTTATTTTTAAAAGAAATACCCAGAGAGAACTTAAAGTGGTTTACCAACTGCCTGTTTAAAGGAGATGTTTCGGCACCACAGTGACAACACCCCTCTGCAAGAGGAACAGGACAGAACACATCTCCTAAAGGCACAATAGACCATGAGATATTGGAGCAGAATTATTTGATTGGCCCATCAAATCTACGTTGCCATTCAATCATGGCTGATAAATTTCTTTACCTCATTCTCCTGCCTTCTCCCTGTAACTCTTGATCCTCTTACTAATTAAAAACCTGTCTATCTCTGTCATAATTACACTCAATGACTTCGGCCTTCAGCCTTCTGTAGCAATACAGTACACAGATTCACCATCCTCTGGCTGAACAAATTCCTCCTCATCTCAGTTCTAAAGGCTCATCCTTTCACTCAGGCTATGCCTTCAGGTCCTAGTCTCTCCTCTGAGAGGAAAGATCATCCCCTTTGCACTCTACTCAGGCTTCTCAGTATTCTATACGTATTAATGAGATCACCCCTCACCTCTCTAAACTCCAATGAGTACAGACACAGAGTCATCAACTACTCCTCATACGACAAGCCTTTCTTTCCCAACATTATTCTTTGAAACCTCTCTGACCCGTTCCAAAGCCAGAACTCTTTTTTTGATACGGCACCCAAAACTGCTCACAACATTCCAAATGCGGTTTAACCCAGATCCTTACACAGCCTCTGCAGTACATCTCTGTTCTTGTATTCTCGCCCTCTGAAAATGAATGCTAACATTGCATTTGCTTTTCTAATTGGCCACTGAACCTGTATGTTAACCTCAAGAGAATCCTGACTAAGAACTGAAGACTTTGTGCTTCAGAGTTCCAAAGACCTTTCCAACATAGAAAATAGTCAATGCTTCTATTTTTCCTACCAAACAACAGAACCTCACACTTTCCTGCATTGTATTTCATGTACCACTGCCTTGTCCATTCTTCTGCAGCCCCCCTTCCAAATCAGCACTATGGGGCAGCACAGTGGCTCATTGGTCAGCACTGCTGCCTCACAGCACCAGGGTCCTGGGTTTGCTTCCCACTTGTCTGCGTGGAGCTTGCACATTCTCCCTGTGCCTGTGTGGGTTTCCTCCAGGTGCTCCGGTTTCCTCCCATGATCCAAAGATGTGCAGGTCAGGTGAATTAGCTGTGCTGAATTGCCCACAGTGTTAGGTGTGTTAGTCAGGGGTAAATATAGGGTAGGGGAATGGGTTTGTGTGGGTTTCTTTTCGGAGGGGCGGTGTGGACTTGTTGTGCTGAAGGGTCTGTTTCCACACTGTAGAGAATCTAATCTGTCCCACCACCTATCTTTGTATCATCTGCAAATTTAGCAATAATGTCCTCAGTTCCTTTGTTGTTTAAAGTGAATAGCTGTGGTCCCAACACTGATCCATGCATAACTCCACTAGTCACCCACTAGTTATTGGCTGCCATCCTGAAAAAGACTCCTTTATTCCTACTCTGCCTCAGCCATTTCTCCATACATGCCAGTACCTTGCCCCTAACACTATGGGCTCTTATTTAGCAGCCTCCTGCGTGGCACCTTGTCAAAAGCCTTCTGGAAATGCAAGCAGATCATGTCCACTGGCTCTCCTTTGTCCAACTTGCTCATTACCTCCTTCAATGATTCTGGCAGATTTGTCCTGCATGGCCTTCCCTTGATGAAACTATGCTGACTCAGCCCTATTTTACTGTGCATTTCCATACTCCACAACCTCATCCTTAAAAAGGAACTCTAAAATCTGATCAACAATTGAGGTCAGTCTAACCAGCCTATAGTTTCCTGTCTTCTGCCTCCTTCTCTTCTTAAATAGGAGTATTACATTAGCTATTTTCCAGTCCTCTGTAACCTTTCTTGACGCCAGTCATTTTCTGAAAGATAATCACCAATGCGTCTACAGTCTGCTCAGCTATCTTCAGCATTCTTCAGTGTAGTCCATCCAATCTGGGTTAATAATCCACCCTCAGAACTTCCAGCTTCTCCAGCATCTTCTCCTTCATGATGGTCACTATACTCACCTCTACCTCCTGACTCTGTTGAAGTTCTTCTGGTATCTTCTGCTATGAAGACTGATGCAAAGTAACTATGTCTTTGTTCCCCATTACTACCTATCCAGTCCCAATTTTCCAGTAGTCTCATGTCTACTTTTGCTTCTCTTACCTTTCATATGTCAAAAAAAAATTCTTGTAAACTTCTTTTATATTACTGTCTATTAAGTCAAATTGTCAAAGTACTGTGAGATGCTTGCAGTTAGGCTCATTACTGGACTCTAAATCTAGCCGACCTGGCAAGGGTGGCTGCTGGGGGGAGAGGAATCAAGGGAGTGCAGAAAGATTGCAGGGCAGAATTGAAAACAAATCACAGTTAATGAAGTGCACAGTTTTTAAATGTTATTGAGGTGTTAGTGAGGGACACCTCACATTTTTCTCGAGGCCACAGTGACAACAGAAAGGCTCATGGACAGCCCAGGAGAATGGTGAAGAGACCACCAATGAGACCACACAAACCCCCATAGTTAGCTCTCTCTCAAAAACACACACACACACACACCCATAGTGCGCTCTCTCTCAAACACATGCACACACCTTACATATATTGCCTGGGTGGCAATGGAATGATACTGTGATCCAAGGTCACAACCATTATTCATAAACAAAAGTTGCTAGATCTTCTTTCTTCTTTGCATACAGTCATGCTGGTCACACCTCACCTCAACTTGCCCCAAAATCCATCAACTAGAGGAGCTGCCCCAGCTCCTGTAATCATGGACTTCATCTTTCTTGACCTTGATTGGTCATTTAATCACACAGACTGTTTCTGGAGAAACAGCAAGATCTTCAGAGAGGGAACCTATGATTAATGACGTGAGAGCAGTCAGCCTGGGAGAGACAGAATGTACAATGGGAGGAATAGTTCTGTTTCTCCCAGGCTGGCAGCTTTTCCAGTCACAGCATTCCAAATAGGTTCTGCTCGCGCTGACCATGGAGGTTTTGTTTAAAAGTCTTGTTATGAAGGTCAGAACATATAAAATGGAGGATTTCTAAGGCACAGAGGTTGGAAACCAGCCAAATAGTCAAGATTGTTCACCACTATGCAATGCAAGCACAAAAGGTTTCAACTGTAAAATCAAATATTGCAATAAATCTTGGCTGAAAGATTTTGTTACCGATGCTGCAAATGTTATACTTCAGAAGTAAGTTCACTGTGTGAAGACTTTGCATTGTTTATATAAAAATATTTTCTTCTGATTTTGGAAAAAGCATTATGTTCATTTGAATTTTAAACTTTAATATGGAGGCATTTATGCTCACACAAACCATCTTGCAAACCTGATCTATAAATCACAAATAAATATCAGAGATTCTTTAATTTTTAGGGAAGTGTCTTTGTCTGACTGGCAAGTAATATGGATAATTTCAATACCTAATTTAAGCAGCAATGGTTCAAGATCAATTAGAAATGATATTAAGCATTCTGGAGTTAAAGACAAATTAGAGCATTAGAAACAAACAGCATATGTTTTGCATATGTAACATAAAAGTGAAGAATAGTGACTGAAAGGCAGAATAGGTTCTGAGGGATTGAAGTCACTATTCTTCATTTGTATGAATGTAAGAATGTAAAGAATTAAGAAAAGCATTGCTGTAATATGTCCCAAGGTCAATATTCCTTTAAGAGACATGCTCATGATATCATAGCTGCATGATTGCTTGTGATCTGATTCTGTAAAAGATTTCATTTTCCATATTAGTTTGGATCACGTGAAACTCGACAGTCTACTGGAAGCATGTCCAATGCTGTAATCCAGGAATTTAATATTAGCCTAGATACTTATGTGCCTGGGGAATGTAATGCCTGTACATAGTTGTAAAAAATTGGATTCTTCAATACCACAACAACCATGCCCAATTTGTTATGGGAAATTGCAGAGGCATTGCAACATGAGGTAAAAATATCTTGTTGGAGGCAATCTCACATTGGGCATCATAAGGGATAAAGCATAAACAATGAACTTGTCTTGAACTTCCAAAAAAGATGACTGTAATACTTTGGACATGTTTGAAGCATTGAACTGCCCTTCATACTCTTTCACAAAAGTGTGTAAGGCAAAAAGGCAAAGAAGACGAAGCTCAGACAGTGTTAAGAATGCCTTGCCACTGAGAAGGATGCAGATGTCTGAAGCTGCCAGCCTAGTTTGGAACTGACAACAATAAAGTGAATTCATTTACTGTTCAGCTGACAATGGAATTTAGTCATGGTAATGATAGTGTGAGTTGATTAAGTATTAAGATTAAACATTGAAGTTGAATTTGAAAAAAGAACATTCAATGCAGAAGTTAATCGTCAGCCTTTCAGCAACTCAACTTGCATTTCTAAAAAAATCTATGATCTGCTAGGAATCACTTACAAGGCTCTCAAAAACTAAGCAGTTTGGCAAAAAAAAACCATTAAATCTGCCATAGTCAGCTGCTTTCCACAATGGGAACTATCATCTAAAAGCTTGTTTATACAGGGGATTCACCCTGAACAGAAAATTTATAAAGGCAATTTATCCAGACAGCTGTTTTATACAGTGATTTATCTCAGTCGATTTACACAGAGCAATTTGCTCAAGAAAACCAATTTACTTTGGGGATTCACCCAATTCATACTGAGAGTTTTGTTCCAGGAAACTGATTCATACCAGGGAATTGATCTAGACAAAATATTGATATAGGGTGGACAGAACTCACCATACAATTGCCTTGTTTGAATATATTATCTACAGAATTTAATTTTCAAAATTAAGTGCTATTGTCAGCACTGATTTAAAAAAGCAGGCACCAGAAATGCATTCAATACTGTTAATCTTGTTCTTGCCTTGTTAGCTTTGCTTTAATAAAATTTCAAAATAGTGTTTAAGTATTACTAAAGCTGCATAATTAAGCAATGATCTTTGTACTCAGCTACCTAAGTACTGTTGGCTTGAAGCTATGATGTTACTATTGATGAATGGATACTGCTTTTGTAAAGATAAAGGACAGAGGATTGCATTGTGTTCATCTTCTAATATTAGCGATTTATGTTATTTGTATTCTTTAGTGTCAGGTCGCTATGATTTCAATAAAATGTAATCAAGCTATGTGGAAATTTCCCTACTGTGTTCATTCAATCTACAGAAACAACAACTTATTTGTATCAAAAGGGGTTATACAAATACAAATCCCAAAGTACTTTACAGAAGGATTTTCATTGTTATAAAATAAAATATGTGCCACATGAGGTGATGTAAAATTGGATAGCCAAAAGTTTGGACAGAAATTTGTGATTTAAGGAATGCCTTAAAGGAGGAAAGTAAGTTTAAGAAAAGGGAGGGTTGTTGGAAGGTAATTTCAGGACTTGGGGCCTAGACAGCTAAGTCAGGAATTAGATTAATGTAGATACCTGAGGCTTGCCGGTGTTGGAGGAGCTGTGGAGATAACAAAGGTTGAGGCCATGGAAAGACTGGGAAACAAGAATGAGATCTTGAAAGTCAAAATGAGATGATAGTTAACTGGGAGGACAGTGTAGGTCAGACAGCACAACACTGATAGTGGAATGGGACATGTTGCGAGGTAAGTCATAGGCAACAGAGTTTTGGATGACCTTAAATTTACAGAATGTTGGAGACCAACCAGGTCAATATTCAGTCTAATGGTAACAAAAAAAATGAATGAGAGCTTCATCACCCAAGCTGTAATAGGGAAATGTATAATGACGGAGGTGGAAATGGGGAGACGCATTGATGGAACAAATATGTGGTTAGAAGCAATGAAAAGACTGGAAAAAGTATAGATTGTCCTTCTCAATATAGAGTTGTTTTATAGTGAGTATTTTGCACAAGGATGGCACTGATGGCGACATTAGTAGTAGGGTTACAAACAATTTGAGGTGCTCAGAGGGAAGCATTTGCTCACCACAATGAAGCATATTTGTTATTTGTACCCTTCTCATAGCATTATCAGTTTAATATGTAAAATAAACATAAAGCATCTTACTACAAAGTTTCTTTGTTTACTTTCTTATGTGATATTGTAATTCCAGGTAAAAGAAGGTGAATACGTTCATTAGAATAAATTCTTGGTGAGACCAGAAAACATCAAGTACATAGTCAATAATGAGTTATATATCAATCAAAGAATAGTTTGAAGAAAAGTTCTGATTTTTGTTATACATCAGTGTTAAAACTGAACTTCATACCACTCACTAAAATTGTTTTGTTAGTGATGCGCTCTTACTGGTGCTAATATACCTTTGTCACGCTATCAGACTACAGCTATCGTTCTTGCACTGGAATGGTGCTGAAGTATTCAGCTAAGAGGCTAGACAGGATATACAGATGTTAATATAGTCTCATCCCAGTGCTAATTCAAATGGATGCTGCCAGACCTTGACACATGTTCCACCAGGCCAAGAGCTGCTCATTTGCACAGAAGGTATAAATACTACCATTTAACATTAAATGGAATTTGTCTATCCTTATTCTTAAGAATATATTGAGGAAATCATCCCTGTGTTGCCAATAGAAAGGGAGGAAATAAGGCATGCTATTGATTTTATGAACTGCTCTGCAACACCAGTTCCATACATCATCATAATGTGATTGCTGTGTAGTTCAGAATAGGTGAAGCAAGTGAAATAACGTTATGCCTGTTTTATTCTGTATGGAAATGTTAGTTTCAAAAGCTCAATGGATCTACTCCACCCAGCAGCTCTGAATGAGGGTTTAATGACTCACATTTGCTGTTTATTCATTAATCTGCAGTTACAACAAAACTTATCTTATACCTTTAGCAAATTGCTGTTAGTGTAGAGGTGCTGTCTGTAGCTCATGTTTTCTATATCCATGGGTTTATCACCGCCATTAGATTAAACACAAGGTGGTTACTGTTTCACCCAAACCCATGGGACTGAAAGATTTATGTGGAGCTCTCAGTCTCGCTCCTTTTTTTGTTTTTATAGCTGGCTTGTCATTTAATGATGCCAGTAGAACGCAAACGAGTCGCTTGATGTGACCCCACTGGTCCCTAAATCTTTAGCAGCTTTTTCTTTATCTGTATTCTCTGCCTCGTAAAGCCACGTCTCCTTTTGCCCTGGTGCACCATGTCTTGCACCCGATGATTCTCACAGGGTGCATCCATTACTCATTGCTGACAATAGCCAATCGAGTAAGATGTAGAACGCAATTCCACCAGAAAAGACCTATAATGTGCAAGTCAGGAGGTTATCGCTGTAGGGCCAGCACCTTGCTCTAACTCTCTCTTATCAAGTACTTTACAGCCTGTGCTGCTACTGTAACTACCAAAGCTGAGAGCAGCAGATTTCTCACCAGATTACTGTATGTCTTGTTCAATTACATTGACTCTCAAAATCTAGCATCTGTACCTAGCAGATGGCAATTACTACACAATACGTGAAAAATCTATGATTGACATGATCCATCAGTACCACTACAACACTGGAAAGAGAGAGAGTCATATATGGTAGCATTAATATATCTCCTGATGAAAAATAAAAGTAAAATGTAGCCAATAACCATGGTTCTATGAAAATATTTGACACTGGCATTTTTTCTGTTACCTGATGAATAATGTGTAGTGTTGTCATTCTAAGTAAGCATATGTTTATATTGGATTTGTTAAAAGAACTGGTTTCCTATACGTTCAACAACGATTTACTGTTATGTTTCTGAATAAAAATAGACCTGATCAGTTCGCACACATCAATACTCTAGTGCTACCGGGATTACAGCTGACTTGTTTATAATTGTTACTTTTGAACAAGAATTTCATTTAACAGCAATATTGTTTAGATAGCCAGCAATTCAATTAAAGCATTAGTTTCATGCAGTGTTATTTAATAGAAATTGTCTAAGCTCTCCACTTAGCTGCATTTGATGCATAATAGGCTTAGATTCTGATGTGCATCATTAAGGTATATTTAGTGCTTTTTAGTCGTAGAAAAATGTCAGAACTCCACTTAGAACTTTGCATATTGCAATATTATTAAAGCAGTTTGTTTACTTGATCTGAAAGCAGGTTTCTTGTCTGCAGCAGCTTTTCTAAAGGCTCTGCTGCTCTTCTTTCTTATGTCACACTGGGGAAAAATATTTCTGAAACATTACCTCTGAATTCAGCATGAAAGAGACTGAGCCGCTATATAATCATTAGTCAAAGCTATAGATGAAACCTTAAACAAAGGAAAACAAACTACAAACAGCACAGCATCCCCTGAAGGCACATCAGGACACCAGAGAAAAAGGAATCTCCTGCAAAGCTGCCCGAGCATGTGCTAAATATTGCTCATCCTGACTTTAAACAGCACGCTAAGGAATAGGATGTCACCTAATGTTCTCGCCAACAAAACAGTGACATCTCTTTAAAACAGGAGGAGGAGGAGGGAGAGGTGGAGGGCTTTGGTTCATCAACAAACCTCATTTCTGCCACAATTCCCTCAGACCTGCTCCACCCTTTAATTACCAACTCCTGTTTGTGGTTTACTGTGTGGAAAGATCAGCAGGTGAAGATAAAAGAGCTGGAAATAAGAGTCCAATTTTTAACCACAACATTGCCTGGGTTAGATTTAAGGTTGCATCCCTATTCCCCACACAGCCTCCTGCAATTTTGGGCAAGTTAAAAATAACGATTCATGAATGCTTTGAGTACTGAGGGTACTTTCCCATCTAAATTGATGCTCTTTTGGCTAATGTAACCTATTTTAAAATTCTGTGAAGCTAATATGAAAAGTGCATTGAATGAAAAAAAAAGTCTGTCAATTTTTTGAAGGATTCTAATGAAATTGTGTAGAATCTTGTTAACCTTGGTCATAATATTCTAGATTATCTCAGGTATAGTATGATTATAGATGATCCCACTCCCATGCCACCTTCCCATTTGATTGCAGCAAGTGTAACACTTGTTCTTTACCTCCTGCTTCCCCAATGTCCAAGGCCCCAAACACTCCCTCCAAGTGAAAAAGTGACCTACCCTTACTTCTTTCAATCATGTCTATTGCTTCTGCTACTCACACTGTAGCCTCCTCTATGCAGACTAGTCTATGGAATACCTCTGCTCAGGCTGTATGAATGGCCCTGACATTTCATTTGCTTGCTATTTTAATGCATCATCTTCCTGTCAAGCTAACATTTCAACCCTAGGTCTGCTGCAGTGAAGCCCAATGCAAGATGGAGAACAGCATCTCATTTTCACTCAGACACTTTACAGCCTTCAGAAAATAACATTCAATTCAGCCACTTCAGAGTGTAACCTTCATCCTCAGTTTGATATTTCCCTCTTTTCCTCCTCCTCCAGTATCTGATTTTCTTGGTGTTACCCTCAGTAGAGCTGAACTATGTCCTGCCATTAACACTTATTTTGGGCCCAATTCTCTTCTGTATAACTATTACCATTCCCTTGGCTTTTTATTCTGTGACATGTGTCATCCCTAGCTCCCTTCCCTTGATATTCCCTTCTGTTGCAATTGTTCTTCACCACTTTTTTCTATAGTGTAGAAACATATAATATAGGAGCAGGAATAGGCTATTCGTCCCTTCAAGTGTGCTCCATTTTTCAATGATCATGGGTGATCATCAACTCAGGACCCTGTTGCCACTTTCTCCCATATCCTGTGATTCCTTTTGTCCTAAAATTTACCTGTATATTTTTGTTGAAAGTTTTCAATATTTTGGCCTCAGCAATTTCCAATGGCAGAGAATTCTACAGGGCTCACCACTCTGGGTGAAGAGATTTCTCCTCATCTCTGTCTTGAAAGAGCTACCCTTGTCCTTAGGCTGTGACACCTGGTTCTCAGTCCCTGATCATCGAGAATATTCTTCCTGTGTCAAACTATCTAATCATGTTAGAATTTTATAGGCTTCTGTGTGACCATCCCCCGTGTTTCTGTAAAACCCATGACCTTTCCACCTCTCTCATCAGTTCTGAAGAAACCATTGGACATGAAGCCTTAACTCAATTTCTCTCTCCACAGATGCTGCCAGACTGTACCCCAGCAATTTCTGTTTTTATTCCAGCAGTCATGTTTGCGATGTCAAACGCTAATGGTGTCCATTATTAGGGCACAGTCTTTACTAATGCAGCTAACATCTGTTTTAATTAATTATTTTGGTCTGAAATATTTTATAACATAAGGATATATGATAAATGTTTCCAACTTCATTTTACTCCATTATGATTCTTGGACCCACTTGTTTCTTGTTTCACATGACCTAGTAAATGAATATGTGAGTGTAACTGATTCATGTGATGTAAGGTTATTTCATGAGAAAGCAATACTTTACTGGTGTATAGTTTTCCCTTGTGATCTATTACTCTGCAATCTATTAAGTGGCACAGATGTGGGCATCTGTCAGAATATTGGAACAAAACTCTTCCCTGGTCTATAAAAGAACTTGACTCAGCCTTGGATATTTAGACCAACAGAGTAACAGAAAGGTTTGCTGGATGATGTGAAGTAAATAGTTAACTAGAGCTCATACACTAATAGCTACTGAGCATGAGTGTGTGGACTTTGCAATAGTTTCTGCAGATCACAGAATATACTACAGAATCTATAGGGTTCCATGAGATATTTCATCTTAAGATCTCTTGTATATAGTTACATTCAATAAAGCTTTTTAATGTTCATTTACTAGAGTGTAGACCTAATCTTATTATTTTGTCGTAAGCAGTGACCAGACCCACAGAACCTGAGGCAAGCAGCAAGAAGCACCCAAAGTGAAACTCGATTGTGGTACAGTGCAGGAATGACTATGAGACCAGACCAACACTAGCCACAGAGTGAGAGAAGCTCAGCCGCGCTATTGTGTAGCAGAGAAAGGACAGTCAGTGAACACAGCAGGAGGCACAGACTTTGATGTGGGGGAGCAATAAATTCTGCCCTGCATGCCCCAAGCATCTTCCAGGTGGCACAGATAGGCCTGGACAGAGATGGAGTTGTCATTGAGGTTATGATAGTGAAAGGTTGCCATTTTACAAGCTTCCTGAGATGAGTCCACAGACAAGAAGAACACACTGCTCCCTGAAAGTCATGCTGCAGTCACATCAGTTCATTTTCATGATGACAGCCTGTATTAAAAGAGCACAAGGCAAATTCACACAGAAAAATCATTTATCTTGGGAGGTCACAGACCTTAATGAATGGCCATTTCACATACTTTAAACTGGACTCAGGGGCAGAAGTCACTGTTCTGATAGAGGTGGCTGTGAAAGATTCGATGATATTCTGTGACTACCTTGAAACCTTCATGTGTACACCTGCAAGGTTTAAGGGCAATGAGCTTCAAATTTAAAGGCTACCTTCAGGCAGATAACACCAGGAAGCAATTATCAGACCAGAACCAACAGATGAGCATAGACAACATAGGCACCTAGATGAATATTCCAACTGCTAATCCTGTTCTTAACACCACCTTAATGTTCTTTTAACTGGCTGTACTTTAGTATCACATCTGCAGTTGGAATTTTCCAGTGGATGATGCCCAGCAGATGAGATGGTAGTGAGTTTTGAGAAGATTTGTAGCTCAGGCTGAGGTTCTGGATGTAAGTTTGCTCGCTGAGCTGGAAGGTTTGTTTTCAGACATTTTGTCACCATACTAGATAACACCATCAGTGAACCTCAAGATGAAGCATTGGTGGCATGGCCCGATTTCTATTTAGCTGTTTAGTTTCCTTGGGGATGGTATTTCCTGTGGTGACATCATTTCCTATGGTGATGCCATGTGGTGAAGACATGCTGATTTCATCCAAGACCCTCACACATTATGAATCTGACTTTCCAATTATAAGTGCAATGGATTCATCATCCACAGGTCTGGGAGAAATCTTATTCCAGATTCAATGTGATGGCATCAGATGGCCAGGCCATGCCTCCAGAGGACACATTGATACAGAAGAAAGAGAAGCCATCATTGAGAAAGAAGTGCTTGCAGTGTCTTTGATGTGTGAGAAATTCACCAACTATTTCTTAATCATAACATTTAAAACTAAAACTGACCACAAGCCATTATTAATCTAACTGAACCCAAAGAAGCTTGCAAAAATGAATCCCAGTTTGCAGAAATTAGGATTGTGGCCAAAACAGTTTGACAAGTTTTTGGAATATATACAAGGAAAGCACTGGACTACATCTGGCACTCTATCAAGGACACTAATAAATGCCCAGGGGAAGGAGATGAAACATTTGTTCAGTTAGTCATATTAGGACAAGGATGAGGACCTTTCCTTTCTGACAGTTGTATGATTTTTGAACTCTGCTTTGGAAGTTGTCGGAGGCATATTTACTGAATATGTCTAAGGTAGAGATTAATAGATTCATGTTCAGCAAGGAAACTACAGGTTATAAGGGAGTGGATGGTATTGAGCATTTCCAAGTGTCAGATGAAGAAGCAGCAATCTATATAGTAGCTAGATGTCTTATATTGTTTCAAGGATGTGATCTCCAACTGTTCCACCTGCACTACTTTCAGACAGGAACAGAAAGTATCTCTTCTGTCTTCCATCATTTAAATTAGGCCATGGGAATGCCTTGGCATTCATTTATCTGATTTTAAGGAGATAGTTTTCTCTGTCTGACTGAATACTATTCCCAGTGATCAAAGCTAAATCACCTTGGACATGATTATAAGTCCTATGACTACAGGGTTTTCCACTCGTAGAATCATTGGTGAGGTCTATTCTGATAATGGGTCACAATTTTCCAACAAGTGCTTCTGATTCTTTGCAATGTCATAAACCATCATAGTGACCTCAGCCAGTACAGTGATTGACCCCACAGTATTGGAAGCCAGTTGTCTAGCTAACTGACCCTCTGTATATAGTTATGCTTAATAAAGCATGCTAATGCTCACTTATCAAAAGTAATGATACCAACCTTTACTATATTGTTGTTTACAATAGAGTGTGTTCACTCAAAACATTGAACTGCCAGTTTTACATTGGCACAGAAATGCAGACATGCTGTCTTGGTGTCACTCTTAGGTATGGAAGGAGCTGCAATCATGAACCTCAGAGCAGAATTTTTCATGGCCTGCAGTAGGGGATTAAGGAGATCAAAGTTCAGGGAGTCCAGAGGTCAGGAACGGGTAAAAGTGATTAGGAAGGCAAATGGAATGCTGGCCTTTACTTTGAGGGGATAGCGGTATAAAAATAGAGAAGGTTACTCCAACTGTATAAAGCTAGCTAACAGCTAGAATATGACGTACAATTTTTGTCTCTTTATGCAAGGAAGGATATACATTCATTGGAAGTTCAGAGAAGGGGCACCAGGCTGATATCCAGGATGACAGAACTATCTTTAAGGCATTAGGGCTATATTCATTAGAGTTTAGAAGATTGAGGGGTAATATTATTGAACCATATGAAATTCTTCAAGATCCTAAGGGTTAGACACTGAGATGATGACTCCCTCATAAGGGAATGAGAACTAGGGGGTGATGTTTCAAAATAAAAGGGGTGACATTTAAGACTTCATTGAATATAGTCAAAGCTGAATTAGACGGGTATTTTTTAACCTAGAAGGGAGCTAAAGTTAAGGTGCTGGCCAAGAAGGTGCAGGTAAAGGCACAGTCAGACCAACCATGATCTTACTGACTGGCAGATCAGGCTGAAGGGACTGAATGGTCTATTCCTTGTCATCTTATATCAGAGCAAGGACTTGGAGATTGGTGTCTCAGGGCCAGGAGTGGTGACCACTGGGATAGGGCTATCTTTAGGGTAGTTTTTGTAATGGGTAATATGATGATGCAGGTCACCTCAAGGAAAATCAGTGTTGGAACAGGGACCTGAGCAAGTGTTTGTTTTGTTATTTAACTACATGCAACATACAAGATAATCAGAGGGTTAGATAGGCTGGACAGGGAGAGCCTTTTTCCAAGTATGGGGACGGCAAACACGAGAGGACACATCTTTAAAGTAAGGGGAGATAGGTATAAGACAGATGTCAGAGGTAGTTTCTTTACTCAGAGAGTAGTAAGGGTATGGAATGCTTTGCCTGCAATGGTAGTAGAATCGCCAAGTTTAAGTGCATTTAAGTCGTCATTGGACAGGCATATGGACATATGTGGAATAGTGTAGGTGGGATGGGCTTCAGATTAGTATGACAGGGCAGTGCAACATCGAGGGCTGAAGGGCCTGTACTGCGCTGTAATGTTCTATGTTCTATGCAATAGACTTAGCAGATGTTTCAGGCATTGTTAAAGGGCACCTCTTATTTGACTGTGTGTAGTAAATAGTTATAATTGTAAATGCACTACAAATCTGCCAACATTATTTAAATTGGCCCTGTCTGCCCCATGAGTGGGATCTGTGGTGAATATCTGGGAAAGCTATTTTTTTGTTCAGAATTTCAATGCTGTAAGGTTTGCTGGGAGATGGGAGGAGATGTGGAGAGGGAGTGTTCTGGGGGCTTCAGGAGAGGATGCAATCTAGCCAAAAACTGAATTGTTCTTTCAAAGACCATCCTACCTTTAGCTTCAATTTTACCTGTGGAAATAAATTGCTTTGAGATTTATTGCCACTGGAACGTGGAGTTGGCATTTTCATGGAAAACTCAAAGCAGGTGTGCATAGTCATTTTAAACAGGCTACAGAACAATATGGCCTTGCAAAATTGCTGGTAGGAATGGATTCCTGTCTTTCTGACTTCTTACAATGACAGCATTTATGAATAGAGACAAAACACCTGCAGATGCTGGAATCCTAAATAGACAAGCAAGAGACTGGATGAACACAGCAAGCCAGGCAGCATTAGGAGGTGGAGAAGTTTCAACTGTAACCCTACTTCAGGAATGGTGGGGGTTGGGGGGGAATGGTTATGTGGGGGGAGAGACGTGGAGTGTTAGGTAGGGATAGTGAACACAGGTGATGGGTACGACCTGGTAGGTCGATAGGAGGAATGAAGCCAGTTGGTAGCTGGTCGGTTGGAGGGGTGGAAAGGGAATTGGAGGATGGATGGGAAGGTTATTTGAAATTGGAGAACTCATGTTGAATCCTCTGGGCTGTAGGCTGTCCAGGCAGAAGATAAGGTGTTGTTCCTCCAATTTGCGGTGGGATTCACTTTGGCAATTAGGAGGCTAAGGCTGGACATGTCAAGGAGGGGTTGGGAAGGGGAATTGAAATGGGCAGTGACCGGGAGGTCAGGCTGGCCTATAACGGTCTGGTTGAGATGCTCGGCGAAATGTGCCCTGAGTTTATGTTTAGCCAATGGTAGAGAGTAAGAGTGCAAAGGTTTCCTGCTCAACCCATAATGTAAAGAAAATTGAAGCCTTTACCATCACAATCCATAGCTCCAGGCTGCGACATAGATATAAAAGTATACGTTGCTACATCAACATGGACTCTGATTAAAGAGTAACGCATACTACATTTATATACAGTTCAGTTTTTTGAATGGTTTCCTTCAACTAATCTCACCTTTACTAAAAAGAGCTTACATTCATTTATCTTTGTTTATCAATTTCCTGCCTGTCAAATTCACTGTCTCCCTCTTCATGAAACAGAAAGTTTATTCATAATGCATTAATGTCATTAAGTTTCATTCGTTTAAATTGCTACCTTTTTCAGTTTTTCAATGAAACATTGTACCTTTTGGGTTAGAAATTTGCAAGTGGTTTTAGAAAAGAAAAAGACAGCAATGCTCTGGTAATAACACCAAATGTCAACAACACCATAAACCTGAGCTGGTAGATCTCAGAGGCTGCATAGGCCATCTGCTTACCAGTCACAAAACGCATTCAGATGGACCTCTAAGAAGACAGTTTGGTGTTTCACCAACTTTTATGATGCCAAAGAAACTTGATGATGGAGCAGCACATCTAACACAGAGTGATTTCCATTGTAGAAAGCGACTTGGGAATCCAAGTTTTGTGTAGAGGTAATTATGGTACTAAGCACAGCATATGGGCTGTCAGTGTTGGCATTGAGCCCGCACCAGCTGTTACCTGTGTGCTTTGGATAAAACCATCATGCAGCAGTTTTGACATAGAGAAGCTATTTACCCAGATCCTCACTTTCTCAAGCACTGAACCCTCTGGGAATCTCCAAGCTTTCATCCAAGTACCTGTTAGCCACCAGGCTGATTGTGAACATTTTCCCCTGAAGATAATTTTGAATACATGTGCTGTCATTATAGCATTGTATTATACAATAATTAAACACTCCAATCCCCCCAGCAGTAAACAAAAGATTCGACAAGAAGTTAGGCTCTAACCAATTTTTTTGAAAAAGGAATGTAATGTTGTTTTACAGAATGGGACTGCTTTCTATTCCTTGCTCTCTTAACATTTGAGAATATGAGTATTGTTTTAATTTTGCAATAATTCTGTATTTTTGGACTTCCTTTTAATATTGTGGTGAAATATTGGATGCTATCAAGTCATTGAGCTTAAGTAAGTAATGGATGTGAATTCACCTCTCATGTTTAAAAAAAAGAGCAGAAGTAGACCATTCAGCCCATCATTCTTGTTCTGACATTCAGTTGGATCATGTATAGACAGGGTGGTTTAAAAGGCACTTAGCATGTTTGCCTTCACTTCTGTCTTTTGAGCACAGCTGCTGGGAAGTCATGTTGAGGTTGTACAGGACATTAGTGAGGCCTCTTCTGGAATACTGTGGCCAGTTCTGGTCACCCGCTTATAGGAAGGATATTATTAAGCTGGGCTGAAAATGTGTTGCTGGAAAAGCGCAGCAGGTCAGGCAGCATCCAAGGAAATTCGATGTTTCGGGCATAAGTCCTTCATCAGGAATGAGGAAAGTGTGTCCAGCAGGCTAAGATAAAAGGTAGGGAGGAGGGACTTGGGGGAGGAGCGATGGAGATGTCATAGGTGGAAGGAGGTCAAGGTGAGGGTGATAGGCCGGAGTGGGGTGGGGACGGAGAGGTCAGGAAGAAGATTGCAGGTTAGGAAGGTGGTGCTGAGTTCAAGGGATTTGACTGAGACAAGGTGGGGGGTGGGGAAATGAGGAAACTGGAGAAATCTGAGTTCATCCCTTGTGGTTGGAGGGTTCCTAGGCGGAAGATGAGGCGCTCTTCCTTCAACCGTCGTGTTGTTATGGTCTGGTGATGGAGGAGTCCAAGGACCTGCATGTCCTTGGTGGAGTGGGAGGGGGAGTTAAAGTGTTGAGCCACGGGGTGGTTGGGTTGGTTGGTCCGGGTGTCCCAGAGGTGTTCTCTGAAACGTTCCGCAAGTAGGCGGCCTGTCTCCCCAATATAGAGGAGGCCACATCGGGTGCAGCGGATGCAATAGATGATGTGTGTGGAGGTGCAGGTGAATTTGTGGCGGATATGGAAGGATCCCTTGGGGCCTTGGAGAGAAGTAAGGGAGGAGGTGTGGGCGCAAGTTTTGCATTTCTTGCGGTTGCAGGGGAAGGTGCCGGGAGTGGAGGTTGGGTTGGTGGGGGGGTGTGGACCTGACGAGGGAGTCACGGAGGGAGTAGTCTTTTCGGAACGCTGATAGGGGAGGGGAGGGAAATATATCCCTGGTGGTGGGGTCCGTTTGGAGGTGGCGCAAATGATGGCGGATGATACGCTGTATATGGAGGTTGGTGGGTTGGTAGGTGAGAACCAGTGCGGTTCTGTCCTGGTGGCGGTTGGAGGGGCGGGGCTCAAGGGCGGAGGAGCGGGAAGTGGAGGAGATGCGGTAGAGGGCATCGTTGATCACGTCTGGGGGGAATCTGCGGTCCTTGAAAAAGGAGGCCATCTGGGCTGTACTGTATTGGAACTGGTCCTCCTGGGAGCAGATGCGGCGGAGATGAAGGAATTGGGAATATGGGATGGCGTTTTTACAGGGGCAGGGTGGGAGCAGGTGTAGTCTAGGTAGCTGTGGGAGTCAGTCGGTTTATAGTAGATGTCCGTGTTGATTCAGTCGCCCGAGATAGAAATGGAAAGGTCTAGGAAGGGGAGGGAGGAGTCTGAGACGGTCCAGGTGAATTTGAGGTCGGGGTGGAAGGTGTTGGTAAAGTGGATGAACTGTTCAACCTCCTCGTGGGAGCACGAGGCAGCGCCGATACAGTCATCGATGTAGCGGAGGAAAAGGTGGGGGGTGGTGCCAGTGTAGTTGGGGAGATGGACTGTTCCACATATCCTATGAAGAGGCAGGCATAGCTGGTGCCCATGCGGGCACATGGCAACTCCTTTGGTTTGGAGGAAATGGGAGGATTGGAAAGAGAAGTTGTTCAGAGTGAGGACCAGTTCAGTCAGTCGAAGGAGGGTGTCAGTGGAAGGGTACTAGTTGGTATGGCGGGAAAGGAAGAAGTGGGGGGCTTTGAGTCCTTCGTGATGGGGGAATGGAGGTGTACAGGGACTGGATGTTATTATTATAAGCTGGACAATGTTCAGAAGAGTATGGTTATATGATTAGAATGAATATAGATAGGGTTAATTGGAGATGTCTTTTCCTAGATTGAGGGATTTCAAGACTATGGGGCATACTTTTAAGGTGAGAGGAGAGAGATTTAAAAAAGTCAAGGGCAGAGGGTGGTTCTCACATGGAATGTACATTCTGAGGAAATAGTGAATGTGGACACAGTTATAATGGTTAAAATTTCTTAGATAAGAACATGAATAGGAAAGGATTGGATGGGTTTGGGCTGGACTAGACAGGTTGGATTGGTTTAGTTTGGGATTATGTTTGCACGGACTGGTTAGACCGAAGGGTCAGTTTCTAGGCTGTGTGACTGTATGTCTCTATGTACTGACTTACCTGTCTCCCATAACTATTGACTCCATTGTAGAACAAAAATTCTGTCTCTGTCCTGAATGTATTCAATGATCCTGCCTTCACTATTTATTTTCTAAGCAGTTATCAAACATTCGACAACACCAGTCTTAAAGAAAAACCAGTGATTAAACCCAATACTTAACTCTAAAACAATGTAATGAGAACCAATCACCTGGTCATTATCACATTGCTTTTTGGGAGACCTTTCTCTGTACCAATTGGCTCCTGTAATTCCTACATTACAAGAGAGGCTAGACTTCAAAAAAATCTGTAATTAGCTATTTTGTGATGCCCTGAAGCTATGAACGGTGTCATATAAATGCAAGTCTCTTTTCCTTTCTAGCATAGTTTACGTGAATGTCAATTTCTTTCCTATGTGATTGAATTTTAAAGATGTTATTCTGCCAATCAAGGTTCATCCGAGTTACAAACTTGTCTGGCTGGCATTAGTTTTATTGTGTTTTATGGCTAAAAATTCTTTTTAAGTGATGTTGGTGAGTATGTACAGTCCTTGTTTTTGGTTCAGGAGAATTTGTCACCGAGAAAGTTGGTTTTGATTCACAGATTAAGAGTGTGAACTAAATGTTAAATGTCCAATATGTTTGAGTCAGCTATGGGACAATAAGTCACACTCTTGTCTCTGAATCAAAAGTTTGTGCATTAAAGTCCCACTCCAGAGACTTCGTTTTTATAACCAGTTAGAGCAGTAAGCAATAAGGCAGAGTCAGCATGTTATTGAGAAAGGGAAATTAATTAAATCAATCTATTAGAGCTCTCTGAGGAAGCAACATGTACTGTGGATAAAGGAGAACTGATGGATGTACAATACTGTACTTAGATTTCCAGAAAGTTTTTGATAAAGTGACACATCTACGGTTATTGTGAAAAATAAAAGCTCTTGGTTTACAAGGTAACTTAATTTCATGGATAGAAGATCCTATAGATTGACTTCAATTCTATTCACAATCTAGAGATAGTTACCCTCATCTGCCTCTGCTGACCTATGAAGCATAAATTTCTTTAAAACTCACTGTTTTCAGAGGGTCCAGAAATAGCTTTTTTAAAGTTCTCCAACCTTACAAAAAAAGCAGAAATCTTGATGGATCATAATTTCAAAAAGTCTAATTTGCAGAAAATGTTGAAACAAGTGTAAGGACATCGATGCTTCCCTGTGCTGTCTGCTGTGTTATCTAAGAACTTACTTATTAAAATTTCAGTTTCCCATACTGCTTAGTTCTGCAACAAATTCAACAGTTTAATTGCTGGATTAATTTGATAATTTTATTTGTCGGACGTTCTCTCTGAGTATCAGGGGTCATATGGTGGCTCAGTGGTTAGCACTGCTGCCTCACACAGCGAGGGGCCCGGGTTCAATTCTAGCCTCAGGTGACTGTGTGGAGTTTGCACCTTCTCCCTGTGTCTGATAGGTTTCGGCTAGGTGCTTTAGTTTCTTCCCTTGGTCCAGGGATGAGTAGGCCAGTTGGATTGGTGATGATAAATGCTGGATGATGGGGTTACATCTGGGTGGATGTTCTTTAGAGGGTCAGAGAAAGCTCATTAGGCCAAATTGCCTCTTTCTGTACTGTAGAGATTCTCTCATGGTCTAGACTTGTCTCTCAATCAACATCACTAAACAGATTATTACACTGCTGTTTGCAATAATTTGATATGTGAAAATAGAATGACTATAAAACAAATAAGGAATTCCAAAATGAAGTAACCCCAAAGTGTAACTTCAGATAGGAAACGCAACACTCAATCTCTCTTAATATTGTAGCTTGAACTGTGTAAACAATAGTTGGATCTTGTGGGGCTACACCGAATGAACAGAAGAATGAATGAAACTGATGAGGTAGTTACAAAGAACAATACAGCACAGGAACAAGCCCTTCAGCCCTCCAAGCTGTGCCGACACGTTTTACCCTTCTGTACTAAAACTGTCTTCACTGACAGGATTCATATCTGTCTAGTCCCTTCTTATCCATGTATTCATCTAGGTGCTTCTTGAATGCTGCAATTTAACTGCTTCCGCCACCTTCTCTGGCAGTGTGTGTCAGGCACTCACCAGCCTTTGTGTCAAAAACCTTGCCTGGCACATCTCTTTTAAACTCTCCACCCCCACGACTCTAAAGTCAGTGCCTATTTCTTAGAAGTATTTGTACTGTTTGTCTGCACATTACAACAACCTACATTCAACACAGATATCTGCACTAAGGCCAGTGTACACATATGCCTATGCTGAATGACTATAGATTACTTGTATCTTCAATGAAGGCTAGAATATCATATGTATCAGGACAATTACCAATAATTTTATACTTGCCTGCAGTTAGTTCCTGTACTTTGGAAATAACTGCACTGAATTCCTGGACATTGCAGACATATACACTTCATGTCTGTTCATTTCATGAGCACAAAAACACTAATCCTGATTCTACAAATTATGACAGGCTTTGACCAGATAGACAAAAAGAAAAAAAGATTCCATTACCCAATGTTAAAGATGGTAGGAGACACAGATTTAAGGTTTTGATCAAGAGATGCAGTGCGATGCAGATGTGAAGAAAAACCTTCCAAGCTGAAAATACTAATGACCTGGAACCAACTCCCTCTGAGAGTGGTGAAAGAAGAGATGAGTGGTTAGCTTATTGAGGGAAATAAACTTACAGAACTGTGCAGATAGAGCAGGGGAATGGGACTGACTGGATTATTTTACAGAGAGCCATGTATATTGGAAAATTGCCCCCACCTGAGCTGTCTCTATGACTCTCTAAAACAGATATCTGCAGTTACGTTTCCAATCAATCAACCTGTTCAGAGATGGTATTGTACCCCTCTGGAGCAAATGGGACTTCAACCCATGCTTCCTGGCACTGATGTAGGGATACTACTCTTTTATCATATGGAACCTATCACATATCTGCATATATATGCATCATAATCACCTACACACGCTACCCATATATTATGTATCACAGTACTTATCAATGTCTTTGTGATATAGCCAACTATACAAAATACACCTGGACATTAGAAGTAATCCTATAATCTACCTGAACTCAACAGCACATGTATATACAGGTTAAGACATTCGTAACATCCCGGTATTTGCATTCAGTAGCTCTGAATTATAGGTGCTTGCTGTCAATGCTTATGCATTACGTACACCTGCATGTACAACCTGTACAAGAAAGGTAGCTGTACTCAATGCCTTTGCATTACTGTCTCCTGCAGGCAATGCTTGGACATCACAAGTATTTATTCTGTGCTTGTACATCTTAAGAACCTCCCAGTGACTGGACAATAAAGTGTGGGCACTCAATGCCTGTACTTTAGAAGTGTCTGCATTCTTTACAGAAGTACGTGCTAAATACCTGTACATTGCAGGCACCAGTGTACAATATCTGTACATTAGAGGCTTCAGCAATCAATTCCTATATATTAAAGTACCTCCTGTCAATGCCTGTAGATCACAGGTATCTGATGAAAGGCTTTTGCCCGAAACGTCGAATTTCCTGTTCCTTGGATGCTGCCTGACCTGCTGTGCTTTAACCAGCAACACATTTTCAGCTCTGATCTCCAGCATCTGCAGACCTCACTTTTTACTCTACACTCAATACCTGTATTTTGTAGCCATCCGTGATCCTTCACTTTGTGTTGGAGTTACTGCCAGTCAACAGTTGTACATTACAACCACCTACCATCAATGCCTGTACTCAGCACAAGCTTGAATTTAGGTTGGAGGAGTGATTCTGAATTTGTGTAATACTGCAATATGAGCAACGTCAGCAGTCTTTTTCACATCCTTCCCAAATTTCATTTCAATTGACTTCAGTGGAATTAAAAACAGGCAGATATGCAAATAGACAACTGATTTGCTATCATCTATTTCATAATATCCTATGAAGTAAAAGATAACTATTCTCCAAAATACCTCATTCTAATGTATTGTTCTCACAGATACGCAAACTTGGTTCCGGTACAATGCAGAGCTTGAATTCAATCATTGTGCAATGGGTTTATCTCCTTAATGTGAATGTTATAAATTGAAGGTGATCGTATATTAACATGTTAAAACATTTGTAGAAGTTTGTTGCCACATCCTGAAGTAGCAGCAGGCAGGATGGAAATACAAGTCTTCCTCTTCTGAGTAGCAAGTTTAATCAAAATTAAATATACTTCTTCAGCAATCTATAGCGGCATTTCCACTATATTGGACTGGATTTAGAGGATGGAATAAAATTTCCAACCCCACAAGCCTCACTCAGGAGAAAGCATCTCAAATGGTCGGGTTTTTGTTCAGGGTAGGCAGGCATTCACTGGAGGTTGGACTGGTATTCCCCAGAAAGGCTGCCAAGGTGGGCTGTTTAAAACTCCACCTTGGTGCACTAGAATTTCACCCAGTTGTAAAAAAATGTAAAAAAAAAAGCAGCATAACCTCAACTCCTCACACCCACACGTTTCATTTACACACACCGTTATACATAACATACTCCCCATGTCCCATCCATACCAACACATCTCATCTCAACCACCCACCCCTATGCCATCCACAACCTAAGCCCCTCTAAACACTATCCATAGCCCTTCACATTCTATGTGAACTTAGTGCTTACCCATACTAACACTACTCATCTGCACTGCCCTTTAGAGCCCCAATGCCAACTTAGTGCAACACATGCCAATCTATATCCCCTCATGCGTCATCCTTTGCCCTTATACTCTACCGAGGGCAGACTTCAGAGATCATGCTGAGATGAAAGAAAATAAACTTTTAAATATCTATTACAGAGTTCACTACATTCAATCCAGTAATAAAAGTCCAATCAACATATTTAAATCTCTCAAAGTAATTAGTTACTTATAAAAATAACCATTTGTATTCATAACCCCACATTGAAGGCAGTTAATTGCTTTATTGTCTGAACTCTGAATCAAACTGTGGGGTTACAATCACAACCATGCACACTCAAAATGATAATTATAGTGTCACAGACCAACTGTAGGTGTTTTCTTCTAATTGGCTAGTCAATATATTTGAATGTTGATATCTGTGTTTCTTTTTACAATTTAAACTATTGACTTAGTTTTACTCATCCAACAGCAAGTATATTTAAACATGAAGATTATTTTGCTTCTAACATACTCGCCCTGAGGCTTGATGAAAATTTCACACCTCACTCGCTCATCTGGCAAAATATAATGCGCAGCCAAAATTAAACGCAGTTGAGGCCGGATAAGATAGTGATTATATAAATTGAATTTAATTTCATCCCTATTTGGCCCAGGCTTGTTGTTTCTTAGTTAAGTTGATGCATTGGCTGGAATGAGGGTCACAAAAAAATCAGATTTTTCAGTCGCTACAATTATCATCATACTTCAAATGCCCAGAAGTGGATTTCTCAAGTGAACTTGAAGGTGAAAATGATTAGAAGAGAGTGTCCTTCTGTCTCTTCCAAGATGTTGAATTTGGTTGTTTATCTGTGTAAAGCAATCTGATGGCTTTACTTGCAGTCTGTCTCTTTGAAATTGTTTGCTTTTGGCAAATATCTCTTCTAGCAGGAAACAAGATGACTACCTCATCCTGTCACTTTCCGTGAGTTACTGAGTCACAATTTAAATAAAATGCTGGGGTCGTCTAACAGACAATCAGGATTGGGATCCTCACTCCTTGTAGTTTCGGTCACCCAAAAGACCGTTTAACCTTGTTACCTGTTGGTTTTCCTTTCAATGAAGATGTTAATGACCCCATCAGCCTTTTGTCCTGATCAACAACAAGTCCTATCAAAAAGAATGTCTTCTTTCTTGTCTTTAAAGGCAAGGTTTTTTGTTATTAATCCACTAAATGTACTTGGTGAACTTTAAAAGCCATCTTTATTTCAATCTTATAAAATGTAGCTTTTAGAACATACATTTATAGATTTGTAATATTGTCATGTCATGATAATAGTTTGTGGAGGCATTCCATCAGCACTAATCCTTTAATAATAGCTTGCAGGTTTATATCAACAAGCATTTGGTGAATTTGTAAATTATTTTTCAACTGCAGGCTGGCCGTACACCTCCAAACAACTCCACTAGGTTTAGACTATTCCCTCAAATATATAAGGACCATGAGATCTGTTGCAGGAAACTGGCTGGTGAAAGCTGTTTGTTTGAAGGCAACCATACTTGTCTCAATGAGGAGGTGCCTATGTGAATTATGGATGGGTATAATACATCCCACTCCCCATTTCAGCCCTTCGACCGAAAACCAAACTGTAGTTGCTAGTTTTGGAGGCAGGATGTCCTGAATCAGGCCTCAGGCTGCATATTGGCTACGGGGTGGAGTCCTTACAAACTTATGAAGATTTGAGCTGGTAAGAAAGCATGACGGAAAAAAAATGTTTAAATTTATAGTGTAGGCTTATAAATTCTCTCTCTGTTATTGACTGTCGTTTTGGAACTTGCTTGCCCCTCCATCTGGTAAGTGCAAATTATGAATGTAAAGCAAGCACGTCAGAAGAAGAAAGTGTTTTTATGGTGACATTTTCTGTACCTATAACAGCAAAGGAACTAATTATGCGACACAAATTCAAAATTCACTTCAAAACTTTCTTTCAAACATAGCTTGCTCAAAGAATGATTGTATTAATAAAACAACTAAACATTTACGAAAAGTATAGTTTGTGTTCAATGTATTCAAATCCATTTTCCTTGTATGTCTGTGCTGGCAAACTACTCAGAACATATTGTGACCAAATTGTGCCTCATTGTGTATGTCCTGATTGATATCAATATTTTAAGTGTTGTTTCAGGTGTATTCATCCACTTCTGTGGAGCCATGTTATTGGTAAAAGGGCTGCAGAGAGTCAGGAGGTCAGATTACTCCAGGAATCACAAACACTGACATGGGTTCATAGCACAATCATTTTTGTGGCTGCTCCGGTTAACTTTCTGATCAGTGGTGACTGCAGCATGCTGATGGTGGGGAAGTTAGGGATGGCAATCCATTGGTCAAGCGGTGGTTATGCTAATTTTTGTTTGTACGTAGTCATTGCGAGGCATTTTTGTAGGTGCAAACATTACTCGCTAAACATCAGCCAAGTCTGGAGGTTATCCAAGTCTTGGGATCATGAACAACTTGATGATCTGAGGACGTGTGACTGTAACTGAACAGTCATCGTAGGAAATAACTACTCAGGCCCTTGTGATGGAAGGAGTATCATTGTAGCAAGTGAAGACATTTGGACCTAGGACACCATCCCAAAAGAACTCCTGCAGAGATGTCTGATTGGCCTTCAACAACCACAATCACCTTCCTTTGTGCTTGTTATGATTTTAATTAACAGAGATTTATTCTTCTGTTTCCCATCAAATAAAGTTACCATGGGACTCCTTCACACATGGTCACATGATTTCATGTGATCAACTGCAGCCACTGTTGTCCGTGCTTTGGAGACTTCAACAAGTTTATGTATTAAAAACATTTTAAGCAAATGCACTTGCCAGTGAGGTGGAAAAAGTGACACAGTTTGGCTTGGGGTTCAACTTGATTTCATTAACAAAATGTTCCTTATTAAAAACACCATGTGAGTGTTTCCCAAGTACTGACAATATTTACCCTCTATCTTGCTGCACATGTCTGAGAAAGAATATTACCCACAACAATCCACGAGTTTGAGCTGGGCCATTGGATGTAGGCTCTCTTTCTCAAAGATAGGTCTTGCAGGTCAGGGCAGATCTTCTCCTGGGTCTTCTTAGCCAGGAATATTGCAGCCAAAAAGCTTCCTGGATTTTTGCTCCAACGGTCGCTTTATACCCAGTCCTTTCATTGCTTGAACCAAAAACAGGTGTGCGATTTTGAGACAATACATGTTGTGCTGTTTACAAATATTCACATTGAAGAAATTTTGGACAAGGATTATATTGAAAAGTATTTGTCATTCACATTTACCATTACAGTGTCATGGAGTAATATTTGTCATGATCCTTCCTCTGTCTGCTCTAGTGCAGCAATGAAGTGCTTTTTCAGTTGCTTCAGCTTGTTAACAAGAAAGCAGCTGGATGTCCAACAAAGACAATTTCCATTGCCATAGCACACCATTTCCAGGAACTGAGACTGCACTTGTCTGTTCAGGGCCACGAGCAGCAGAGCTGGACACTGGATAGATGACTGACTGAGGAGAAGAAATGCTGTGCTCTTGAGAGAGAGGACAGGAACTACCTATGCCTTTAGCAAAGAGTCATCGAAGAAAAATGGCCCAACCAAAAGGTCTTGTGATATGGAAGTAGTGTCAAGTTGAACCTCAAGGCATGATGGCACAGAATTCTGACATAGATTGATTAAAAGATTTTTTAAAAGATTGCTGTTAGCTTCTGTTTTTCCATTGAAGGCAGTTTCTGAAATATTATCTAAAACGCCTTCATTGGCTATAACATTGAGTATAGGAGTTGTGATTTTTATGTTGCAGCTTTTCACAACATTGGTTAGGCCACCTTTTGAATATAATTCTGGTCTCCTTACTATAAAAAGGATTTTGTTAAACTTGAGAGGGTGCAGTAAATGTTTACAAGAATATTGGATCGTCTAGAGGGTTTGAGTTATTAGGGGAGGCTGAATAGGCTGGGACTTTTCCCCTGGAATGTCAGAGACTGAGGGGTGACCTTATAGAGATTTATAAAATCATGAGGGGGCATGATTGGAGTGAATAGCCAAGGTATTTTTCCCAGGATGGGCGAGTCTAAAACTAGAGGGCATAGGTTTAAGGTGAGAGGGGAAAGATTGAGAAAACACCTGAGGGTACTTTCTTCACACAGAGAATGGTGTGTGTATGGAACACAATGAAGTGATGAATACTGATACAATTACAATATTTAAAAGACACTTGGATGGGTATATGTATAGGGAGGATTTAGAAGGAAATGGGCGAAATGCTCGCAAATGAGAAAGGTCAGATTGGGATTCCTGGTCAGCATGGATAGATTGGACCAAATGGTCTGTTTCTGTGCTGTATAACTCTATGACTCTAAGAGTCTATTAACTTGTATAACATTTTCAATTTTTCAGACCATCAGAGAATATAGTGAACCCAACCTGTACATTGCTTCAGCCTTTAGCTACCCATATATACTCGTGTAAGAAACTAACATTTCAGACTATGTTTTATGGTTAAATTTATGGGGACAACTATTACATGGATACTACTTTTGAGGGGCTGAAATTCATGCCCGTCAAAATTCGTACTGTATCACTAGAAGCCCAGTTGATCTCTAAACAAATAAAGAAAAAGACACAATGAATTATAGTAATTAACGAATAAAGAGAGTAGAAAATAAAATGAACTAGTAATTATTCCGTCCACCTTGTTTCTTCTTGTTATTCTGTCTTTTATGAAAAGAAACTTACCTTTGTGCAGCAGTGATATCATTGGTGCACCTGAGGCCTTGAATGAAATCCCAGAGCAGACCGGGATGGTCAGCATACTGGAGTCCTGGAGTGGAGCGGGATGGTCAGCAGACTGGAGTCCCAGAGCGGAGCGGGATGATCAGCTGACTGGAGTCCCGGAGTGGAGCGGGATGACCAGCAGACTGGAGTCCTGGAACGGAGCGGGATGGTCAGCAGACTGGAGTCCCGGAGTGGAGCGGGATGACCAGCAGACTGGAGTCCTGGAACGGAGCGGGATGGTCAGCAGACTGGAGTCCCGGAGTGGAGCGGGATGGTCAGCAGACTGGAGTCCCGGAGTGGAGCAAGACAGCCAGCAGACTAGAGTCCCGGAGTGGAGTGGGATGGCCAGCAGACTGGAGTCCTGGAGTGGAGCGGGATGGTCAGCAGACTGGAGTCCCGGAGTGGAGCGGGATGGTCAACAGACTGGAGTCCTGGAGTGGAGCGGGATGGTCAGCTGATTGGAGTCCTGGAGTGGAGCGGGATGGTCAGCAGACTGGTGTCCCAGAGTGGAGCGGGATGGTCAGCAGACTGGAGTCCCGGAACGGAGCGGGATGGTCAGCAGACTGGAGTCCCGGAGTGGAGCGAGACGGTCAGCAGACTGGAGTCCCGGAGTGGAGCAAGACAGCCAGCAGACTGGAGTCCCGGAGTGGAGCGGGATGGCCAGCAGACTGGTGTCCCGGACTGCAGCGGGACGGCCAGCAGACTGGAGTCCCGGACTGCAGCGGGATGGCCAGCAGACTGGAGTCCTGGAGCGGAACGAGACAGTCGGCAGACTGGAGTCCCGGAACAGAGCGAGATGGCCAGCAGACTGGAATCCTGGAGTGGAGCGGGATGGTCAGCAGACTGGAGTCCCAGAGTGGAATGGGATGTCCAGCAGACTGGAGTCCTGGACTGGAGCGGGAAAGCCGCACAAAAAGTGAATACTAATTATATGAATTATAGCGCTCCCTCAATAACAAACTTATGAAAGCCAAAGCCTAATGTCGGTGTGAATTATATGAAGAACTAGGGCCAACTTTTACATGTGACATTTGGAAAATTCCAGAGTTGTAGGCCAAAAGTAGGGGGTCAAATTTTGTGTGAGATCAATTTTTACTCGAGTATATACAGTTTATCGATACATTCCTTTTCATGATGCTAGTAATTGAAAGTAGGATCCAGTTGGATAGAGAGATGAAGGCTCAGCAATTCTTTGTGCTGGAATGGTCCAATTGGCCTTGGCTGGATCAAATACAACCCAAGAATACTGGTGCGTCAACCCTCTCCCTAATTCCACTCTCCTCAGATTTATTGGCACTGGATTTGCAATCCTGTTATCTCGGAGATGACAGGTACATTGCAGATTAGGTGACTTCAAACTTGGCCTGTGGTGCTGGCTAACTGTATATAAATCCTAGCACCTTCTCTAGAATGTAGCTCCCTAATCAAATCTTTGGGATGTATAACTTACAACATAACGTAAGCAATGCCAGCATCTGATAGTATCAATGAAAAATGCCTGTTGATTAAATTGTCATTCTCTGGTGCGTAAGTTAGAAGGTTTCACATTCAGTTGCCAAACTTCGTTCAGTTGAAAGATAGCAACTGGATGAACACTTGACTGGTATAATTGACAACTGAGCCACTGAGAAAAGAAAACTGCCAAAGTGTTTATTCTTGACAGCTTTACAGAACTTATTAAATAAGGGCAGGATGAGGCTTCCCACAGCCAAATAACCAATTGATGTTTCTACATGAAAGATAACAATTAGGTTAAGTTAAAAGAGGGTTGGTGCCACCTATGGAATTATATTTCCGTAGGAGTTGTTTATTGAGTGGGTTTGAAATGAAAATAACAAAAATGGAGTCCTTGTACTTTTTAAAGATGCAAAATTTGCAGAATCACTGTCATGATAATAGTGCACTTAAAAAATAACTCTGGTCTTGTGGACCTCATTGAAACTGAAACAAATTGAATTTAAACACCAGAAGCACATAATGTATTGCCAATTTTATCAACATCAGCTCTTTGAGATCATTAAATTGCAATTTCTTTACCTGTTTTCCCAGAGGAGTAGTTCCACAACACCTTGAAATATTTAAAAAATTAAAAAGTGAAGCCAATATAATTTTATTTTCCTCATAACTCCAATCTATATACCCAGCACATCCCATCAGAGGACAATTTCTTTAACTGTTCATATCATTAAATATTTACTGATCCAATATTATTGGGGCCTTCATTGCTTTCAGTACTTTGATTTCGCTTGTGACCTTTAACAGCCATCAGTTAGAAGAAAACTCCATTTCCTCTCTTTGGGCTTGATTCCAAGCTCTTTTGAAGTAAATGTCCGTCCAATTCAAATTTTTTAATGTCATATGGTCAATCTTAAAATTCTCATTATCAAAATAAAAAATGATGCAAAGTAAGAGAATCTGCTTTTTTATAAAACCAGGCAATACATATATTGTAAGGTCATACTGAAGTATCAGAGAGTTAAAATTAAAAGTCTTATTAACCACCCCATGGAGTGCCAAGGCTAGCAGGCTCTAATGAGAATTGTGAAATATATGTGCAGTTTGAGTTGCAATCTGATAAGACCTGAATTTAGTTGCTGTAGAGAAAAGTTCCTGATCCAGCAGTATGGTTTTCAGCTCCCTGTGGTCCAGGAAACAATATCTGTCCTTCAGGAGCAGCTTCTGATGTAAGCACTTCTTATCTGTCCAATCATAGAAGACCAATAGCATTGAAATATCCAGTAACAGCAGCTTAATGTGAGATCCAATACTGTTTTAAATCAATCCGCAGCAGTCACTTCTGTTCTGCTGCAGAGCCTGATTACTGTTTTGTAAGATGTGAATGCTTTTTTCAGAATATGAACCTAGTGATCAGCCTATTTTTAAAGCATAGGTTGAGTGGTGGAGGAGGGGATATGTCCAGCAATGTGTTTCAAACTGGACAATACCAGCTAATTCAAATCAGCACAATTTTCTCTAGTATTAGCTACAAATGTCCATCTATCCTACCAGGAATCAAATGATGAAATATTGATACGATTAAATAATTTGTGTGAAGGTGATGCATCTTCATGAGGTAGAATCCCTACAGTGTGGAAGCAGGCCATTTGGCCCCTCGCATCAACACCAATCCTGCGAAGAGCATTCCACCCACACCCGTATCCCTGCAGTCCCCATGGTTAATCCACCTAGCCCGCACATCCCTGGACACTATGGGCAATCTAGCATGGCTAATCTGCAACATCTTTGAACTGGAGGAGAAAACTGGAATGCTCAGAGGAAACCCACACAGAAACAGGGAGAACGTACAAACTCCACACACAGTCGTTCGAGGGTGAAATCAACCTGACACTGTGAGGTAGCAGTGCTAACTACTGAGCCATCTACCAGTGCTAATTTTAAGACGGTTTCTTTTGAGTCACTGTCAAATGTTGTATTTCACAAACCTCCTTTTTCTACGATCAAACAAAGAACCGCAGATGCTGGAATCTGAAAGAAAAACAGAATTTGCTGGCAAAACTCAGCAGGCCTGATAGCATCTGTAGGTAGAAAACAGAGTTAACCTTTTGAGTCCATTCATCAACCACCTGATGAAGGAGCAGCGATCCGAAAACTAGTGTTTCCAATTAAACCTGTTGGATATAGCCTGGTGTTGTGTGATTTTTAACTTTGTCCACCCCAGTCCAACACCAAATTGTATTTGGTGTTCACAGTGTGGTCTCCTCTGCACAGGGGAGGCGAAATGCAGACTGGGCGACTGCTTTGCAGAATACCTACCCTGTGTCTAAAAAATGATCCCAAATTACCGTTGCCTGCTTCCTTAACACACGGCTGTGTTCCCACGCCAACATTTCTGTCTCAGGTCTGCTGCAGTGATCCAGTGAGCCTCAGTGCAAGTCAAAGAACAGAATCCCATTTTCTGTTTGGGAACCCCGCAACCTCTTGGTCTCAATTTCAAGTTCAATAACTTTAGAGCCTAATTCCATCCTTCCATGTTTTTCAGCCACCCCACACATGATCCTGTCATGACATGGGACACTTTCAGTACAGGTTACCCATTCTCTCCTACTCCCAGCTCTCGTTATTACTTATTCAACTATTCTCCTGTCCTGGACTACGTTCAACAATCCAATGGTTTGCCTACCGCTTTTATTGCTCTCTCTCTTTCTAGGTTCCACCAGCTACTATCTGCTCACCTCTCCTCCCACCCCATACCAAATTTCCTCTTCAGTATAAATACCACATTTTCTCAGCTGCTCTCAGATGTGATGTAGAGACACTAGACTCAAAATTTAACTGCGCTTTTCCCCACAGATGCTGCAGGATCTGCTGAATATTGCCAGTAATGTCTGTTCTCCTTTCTCTTGTACTGGTATTTGTGCTTTTAAGAAATATAAGCAAAATAAATAGTGGGACATTCATCTTGCAATAATTATGAGTTAATGAAATTTTAGAAATCTCTCTCAGCCTATTTGAATATGATGGATATGTGCAGAGAATCGAATCCCGCTTGCCATTTCATTGTTTACTTTAAGATAAACTAAGATTTCCCATTAATAATAAACTTAGGAAAATCATCAAAAGAACATTCAGTGACAATTTCTTTTTTGTATATGGAAGAGAATTGGGGCAGAACTCACTGGCCAATAATTGACTCTTCTAATTATTCTGTCTAAGAAGTGGAATATTGAATAATTGTTGGTGGATCAGTTTTTAGTAAGGATATTCAATTTGTTTGACTGGAAGCACCTTATCAACAATGTTGGAGTGCTTGGATCCATAACCCAAGTACTCCACCTAACATGTGCAATTCATCCCTGACCGTTGTACATGGAGAGACGCATGGAACCATCATTACATGAACATGATTTTATGAGTGTATTTTTATTACCACAATAACATTTCTTATATGAAGCAACCAATTGACATCTAACAGAGAGGATCAGAAATGACTCCAGGCGACAAGACATGAAACAACATACATAAAGAGTTTCTAATCTCTTTCTTAAACGAACGAAGTTTTACAAGTACTGAGGGATGAAGTTGGTCTACGGAGATAGTGTGAAACTGATAAGGAGCAAATTGGCAGCTGATTTTTTTACCACACCAGCTTTTAGTTGCATTAGAAAATATTGAGGAGAATTTCAAAGACCAAGTAAAATTTATGTCAAGATGATGAAACAAGTCTCCAAAAATAATTTGAATTATTGTTCTGTGAATAGCATGGGTAAAACAAATCGTGTTTGGTGAAAAATCTCAGCTGCCAATTTGCTGAGAGTCGATTTTTCTGTATTGCTACAGATACATTTAAGAGCTGCTGACCTTTAGGGAAAGGTTCAATATGAAGTTCGTTTTAACATCTCACAATTAGAGCTCTTGTTGTGGCAGGCATGAGAAATCCACTTCCCTTTCCTCAGAGTTGATATTTTCTGTACCTTCATAGATTTTTCCTGCTTATAAAAGAAAACATTCTTTTTTTTATTATTATTGATATTAACAAAGTGTCCCTTACTTCACTTCAAATTTGTGACATTTATATCTTTAGAAGATCCACAACAGAGCATTACACTGGATATATGGTGCAGAAACAGGACGTTCGGCCCAGCCATTCTGCACCAGTTTTTATTCTGTACTCAAACTTCCTCATTGTTATGAATTTGCCTCCATTTGACTGTTTTACCTAATGCAGCAATACTTGTGTTATCTCCTGTAACTTCATAAATAGGGTGTGAATATCATGATATTTAAGGATCTAAATGGCATTTATTATGATTAACTATTGTGTGCATACTTTATATTCTGCAAACATGTAAGTGCCTGAGCCAATATTAAGTTGTTAATTACAACAGAGGAGTATGTTTCCAGTAGAGTGGCATGCTTCAAGTGATTGCAAGTAAGGTGAACTATGAAACATTTTCACTCTCAGGTCACATGCTATGATACAATGATGATATCGTAAGTATATAAATTGGTATGTTGATCAGAAAACATAACACAACATCTCACTTTTTCCAAATACAAAAGCTTATGTCAAACAGACATACATTGGCACATGTTCTCACTTCATAAATATACAAACAAGTAAAATACAGTTTACGAAACTAACATTTCAAGTTTTGATATAATGTTTTGGAGGCTTTACCAATCATCCTGATTGGGTGATCATATACACACCAGAAGCAATATGTATTGTTCTCTTTTTTATAGTTGTTTGTCAACTTGGTTGTCTTGTTGCTGGTTTCTGTCACTCAACATTACCATACAATCATTATCAATGTGTTTTCCTCACTCTCTGTATGCATGTTTAGCATGTCATACATTTGTCTGAGCCATCTTCTGTTCTTTCACAATGTAGCACAATGATCAATGACTTCACATGATCTGGGTTGGTTCAGAAATCTTTGCTGTTACCCAAGTAATTGTATTTGTATTTCTAACTCTTACCCTCTTCCCAATCCTGTAGTTGTGGTAGTTCTCTACCTGATTGCTCACCATGCATCTCTTCCATTCTCTGTCTTTGAAGAAAAATGTCCTTTGTTTTGGAATGGTTAGACAATTGGTGGCCGGGCAAAGTTGTTTTGGCCTTAAATCCTAAGTATAAATTATGCTGAGTATGGCACACCCTTCTCCATTGGTTTTGCATGAAAAAGCAGGCATCCAATGTGTAGTGATTGGAACGAGCACATTGACTATGAAATCTTTGATTATGATTTGGAGATTCCAGCGTTGGACTGGGGTGTACAAAGTTAAAAATCACACAACACCATAAGTCCAACAGATTTATTTGGAAGCACTAGCTTTTGGAGCACTGCTCCTTCATTACAAACACCTGATGAAGGAGCAGTGCTCTGAAAGCTAGTACTCCCGAGTAAACCTGTTGGACTATAACCTGGTGTTGTGTGACTTTTATCTTTGATTATGGTTGTTAACCTGAGCCATTCAAGACCTCCAGGCTGTCAGTTATAAACAGGGAATTCAAGTGGGAGGGGCAGGGGCTTGCTGGGTCTGCATTGTCTGCACTTTTGTATATAACAGTATTGTCTAATGTACCAATGTCATTGTTGATGTCTCTTTATATTTTTATATGTGAAACTGGGATTTGAGGTTTGTCCTCATGTCCCTGTAAACTGTTTGAACGGTAGGGTTTGGGGCCTGGCTTTGCTGCTCCTCTCCCTTGTAAAATTGCTGTCTCTTGTATGCAGCTGTAAATGTAACTGTTTGTTGTAAACTGTTTTTGTAATTTGTTTAATAAAATAAAAAAAATTAAACAGAGAATTCAGAGAATCTCTTCATTCTAGGAACTGGCTCTGAGCAAGCTGGAATATTGTGTTGATGTGGAGGGTCCCTTCATTGCTGGGATTGACTTAATTCTACGGCTTTGTAAAAGCAACACTGATCCTTTTCAGCATCATCACAACTTACTGAGGTAGTGTCCTGACAATCAAACCCTACTATTCCTGTAATTACTTCTAAAGTTAATGATTTTATTAAGTACACAGAATTCCCCAACTTCTGTGTGTCAGAGAACTATTTTGACAGAAAGTACAGATTGGTTTTCTGCACTTAAGAAAAATTACTATTTATTGCATGTAATTAGGCTTTAACTATCTGTATGAACCAGCAGCATATAAACCTGCCAAATAAAACTCTTAGTCCCCTTATAAACTTTCCTTTACCGACACACATGAAGTGTGTACAGAAACATGCACATATATACACACACATGTTCACATGTACACGCACAGACAAAACTAAATGCTTTTTATGTAGGTGAACAGTAGGAAAACAGTTCAGTGGTCATTACTCACAGGATCTGTGGAAAAGATTCTTATGATTTTGTGTTGGTCGTAATGCTGATTCTCAGTTGTCTTTCTCCAGATACTTCCATCGGTTTGCAAGAGGAACAGGGTGCCTGGTTCACTTTTATAAAAGGTCGCTGATTTATCAAAGTAAACTCTCAAAATACAACAGTTGCTGAATGAAAGAGAAACTAGTTTTCTTCCAGCTTCAAATGACCTACTGCAGAGAATAGAAAGAAAGCTACTGAGCTGGTTATTATACAAAGGCTTGTCTGTTTCTTGGTCATAATCCCAAAGTATTTACTTACCCAAGAACCAATCACATGGTTTTTGGCAACCAAGAAGCTTTTATCAATGGTCTATGGACTAGTGGTCAGTTATCAATCAGCCTCTTGTTGCCAACCAAATCTCCATCTATACACAACTCCTCAGCTCTAGTTTATTTGCAAACTACACCAGCAGCTGTACAAATAATGAATATCAGGATACTCACTTTCAAACATGTAGCAATCTTTCAGTTTTTTTTATAAACAGTTCTTTTCTGATAGCAATTTTTGAGATTTCTGATTTTAAACCATAATTTAAACAAAATAAGAAGATGTGGTCTTTATAATAAAATAAAACAATGAGCTGTTTAAAATAGAGATTTGAAACACAAAAAAAATACAGGATGCTGGAAAAAATTGAGCCTGGCAGCATCTGTGAAAAGTAAAGCCAAGGTATGTTTGGAGTTCAGTGAAAGTTTGTCAGAAATGAGTTATGCTTGTGATGGTGCGAGCAAGAAAGGAGTAACTCGAGTAGATGGAAACGATATCCAGCGAGAGAGTAAGAAAGAAGGAGAAGCTTACAAAGGGATCACTGATGATAAGGCAGGAGAGATAGAGGAATGCTGAATGAATTTGAATAAAAATCTGTACAGAGCAGGACCTGGAGGTGTGAGTGGGAATCATGAAATTGAAGGAAGGTGTTCAAACTCTGAAAATGTTAAACTCCATGTTGAGTCCTGAGGCTATAAAGTACCTGGGCAGAAGTTGAGGTGTTATTCCCCCAGTTTGTGTTGAGATTTGACCAATGGTCACATAGTTCTTCCAGAAACTAATTTTCGTCTTGATCTTGCCTTCAACAGCTTTGCAGGCCTTTTCTGGATCTTTATGATTATCCATTGATATATATGTATATGTTTTTTTTGGAACTCTTTTCTCAGGACCGTCTATCACTTGGTCAGTGAAAGTTTGCATATATTATTTGTATGGTTGACATTCAGTTAGGGTGACACTAGATGCACTCTCCATGATGAAGTTTGTCTATCCACTGCCAGGACTGGGGTAAGGGCTGGTGAGGGGCGTGGATCTGACAAGGGAGTCATAGAGGGAATGGTCTCTCCGGAATGCTGATAGGGGTGGAGAGGGAAATATACCCTAGTGGTGGGGTCTATTTTTAGGTGGTGGAAGTGGCGGAGGATGATACAACGTATATGGAGGTTATGGTGGAAGGTGAACTCCCGGTATATTCCCCTGCCACCACAGGAAGTAAAGCTATCTTTACATACACGAGAAAAAACATGCTACTAAAGGAACTTTTCCTTTGTCCAGATTCCCTGCTATCCAAAGCTGTTGTCTGTTGGTCTTCAATTAGTTTTCCAAATATCTCCCACCAAAATATCGAAGCATTTATAGATATCTACTGCTAACATGATTTGGATTTGTCTCCAACCAGAATGTTTTAGTTCATACAACACTCTTTATAATACTCGCAACGCTGTTTGACATCTACAAGATGCACTGCAGAAATGCACCAAGGTTTCTTACAGAGCACCTTCCAAACCCATGAACACTTCCACATAAAAGAACAATGTAGAAAATACATGGAAGCATCACCACTTGCAAGTTTCCCTTCAAACCTCTTACAATCCTGACTTGAAAATATATTGCCATTTCTTCAATGCCATTGGGTTAAAGTCCTGGAATTCTCTCCTTAACAGAATTATAGGTCTGCCAACAGCATCTGCACTGCAGTGGTTCAAGAAGGCAGCTCACCACCAGTTTCTCAAGGGCAACAAGAGAAGGCCCAGCCAGCAATGCCCACACCCATGAGTGAATTAAAAAATAATGTTGCAATGTCTATATAATTCCTGTAACATAAAAACTGGTCATGGATATCATGCTATTGAAGAATACAGCAAACATTTATTACAACTGACAATTATATACAAATATTTCTCTGGCATATGTGTATGAGTTAATATTCAGCTGCTGGTTCACAACAGAGGAGCATGCTTTTAGTACAGTGTAAAGCTTCAAGTGAGGGAAGGAATGAATATGAGAGTTCCTGTCTCTTAAGTCACATGCTATAATGCACACATGATATTATGATCTGATGTTTTAAAGATATACCAACATGTTGATACTCTCATCATTACTCATCTAAATCTAGCAAGGTAACCCTTAACCTTCATGTGATTGTCTAATTTCCTCTAAACTTCTGCATTCTCAGCAAAATTTGAGTGAAGAATTTTAAAATTTTAAAAATTTTAAAAATTTTAAAAATCTAAAATCCTTTTAGATTTCTTGGTGACTATCTTGTGTTAATGGGCTTATGCAGTTAGGCTCTTCCCCACAAGAGAAAGCATTGTCTTTGTATTTTTTCTGTCCATCATAAATTAAATCTATATCATGATATCTATGTCATCCAAACTTGATAACTGCACTATTGAACATTAAGTTTGAAGTTGAGGTTTTGATTTTACTGAGCTTGAATGTACACAAATGTAAAACCCAGAAAGAGAAGAAAGTAAGAGCAATTCAAAGAAGGAAAAAAAAAGCATTTGAATTTATATGGTGCCTTTTACAAATTCAGAATGTTCCAAAATACCTTCTGACAATGAAGGACTTTTTGAAATCTAGGCATCATGGTAATGTAGGAGCAAATGACCATGATACAATATCAACTAAATGAAGTCAAATATTTGTACTCATCTTTCCCTAAAGACTAAATGAGGACAACAAACTACCACTTCAATATCTGAAGCAATAGTTTCATGAGGTTCAATGCCAAGGTCTCAAGATGTGATTTTAAAGTCTTATTCCTTCAGCTCTGTAATCCCAGAAATGTTAACTTCAAGCACAAGCCACTGTTGGCGCTACAGCCAATCCCCAAACAAGAGAAGGTATGGAAGCTGGAGTACTGGTAAAGTCCAGATATTAGCGTGGCCTGGTTATCTGGCCACAACAAGATGAAGTGAAGGAGGGAAGGAGGCATGGGGAACAGGTGTGGTGTAGGGTTAAAGGAGGTGATGACCTTGCAGGGCATGGGAAAATCTCCAAACAAGTCAATACACCTCCACCCTTCATGCTCAATGCAAGTCTGCCCAGTAAAATCTGTTAGGCTATCTGTTTGGCCTGGACCTCCCCTGACTCAGTGTAGAGGGGCCAGGACGAAGCAACACTATGGCCATTAATTGGCTGCTTAAAGGACTCAATAGATCCAAGAACATGTGGACTACCCAACATCTTCACCATCCTCTGTAAAACCAAAAGACAGATTGTGGAGATAGGGAAGGAACAAGAGGTTGTGGACAAACCAGGTATTCCATTTTCCAAGATGCCACCTCCAAATGGATCAGTGGGGTGGCCTGATTAATTCATCCATGTGTATTCAATGTAAGATGCTGGGGACAAGGATGAGCCTGACTAGTGTAAAGGATTGTCTTAATTTCCATGCCATGACTAAGTTACATACTGTTAGTCCATTGCCAGCTCAGGGAGGAAAGTAAACAGCTGCTGTCAGCAGGGCATGATCAGCCAGTCTACAGGCAATGTTAGAGGGGCTTATAGGAGGATTTCATGAGAATTAAGGGGAACCCAGGCCAAAGGAGATCACAACTTCCCAATGAGGCAAAGAGGAGCATCTCTATTGCTTTCAGACGCTCAAATCTGTCAGATAACTGAGTCCTTCGCATTAGCTACTGACCAGCTTTGGACTGACAGACAAAAAATATTGCATTTTTAGAGTCATCACCATCTTAACTTCACGAGTTCAGATGGAGGAGAGAAAGCCATTAGTCATTTCCCTTTACCTAGGAAAACTGATTGCTTTTGCTGACTGTGAAAACTCTCTGTTAATCGTGCATGTATTTAATGTGAGGTAAATAAGTTTGCGACTTCAGAGTGTAAATTCCTTGATGGAATGTTTTGAATCCACCTTCCATAAGCAAGTAAACAATGATTCATGTCCAGCACATGTCACAGCTTAGTCGCCACTGTGGGGAGCACAGGTCCTACTATCATTTAAGCAGTATGCAAATTCGCCATAACCCCAGAGGACTATAGGGCAGCTCTCCCATTAGAGAGAGACCACTGATGGTGTTTTAATGTGAGGGGGGAGGTTGAAAAGGAGGGACGTTCATGGTAACCTCAGCTGGTACAGAAATTGAACATCATTCTACATCACAAACTAGGCTAATTGACCCCACAATAAGACAGTAAAGGTGACCTTCTGAATGTGCAGAGGAGTGACTGATGATACAGAAAGTGAAAGAATATCTGACATGTAAATGCAAGGATGGGTATGATAAACCTCAGCAAAGAGCTGACTGGCAATACCAGCAAAGGAACCTAGGATACAGCTATACACAAAGAAAGTATCAAGAGATCTGGGAATGGTGGGATCTGCTTCAATAAGTCTTGAGAGTTCTGAGATGCAACTTGTTGCATTGGTCCAGACTTTGCAGGCAAAGTCCCCAGGAGACTGGAAACCATAAAGTGGGAAACTGGAAGCCAGAGAGCAGGATGGTTAAACAGTGAGAGGGTAGGACCTGAGGATAATGCAATTTCTGCACTGAGGTTGCAGTTGTAATTCAGATGAAGTGTATAATCTCTGCATTATTACTATGAAAGAGACACCATTACCTAAAATGGCTAGTCAATCTTGGCAGCCAGAGATAGGGGATTGTGCAGTTCTGATACTCATGACTCCTCATAAATGGAGCACAGACTGTACCATTAAGCGTGCTTTAAGTATTTCTGCTGCTGAAATTTGAGTCAGCACCTGCCAAGATAGATTGATAGGTACCAGTTTAGCCCAGCCCCCAAAAGATCTTGAAACTTCAGAGCCTCAATATTAAGGAATATGTCTTTAGATATTACTTGTCAATCCTCTCTTGCACCATAATATCAAGGCTGCCTTTAAGGCCTATTCCCTTCAATCAGTGTCATTAATCTCCCCTGCTAGATTGTTATAATCACAGGGAAGCTTTAAAGTTTGTGCAAAGAAATCCGGTAAGGGTATCCAGTTTTCAAAAACAAAAATGCTTTTATGTATATAGCTATTTCATGGTGGTAGGGAGCATCTGTGTACCTGGTGTTTGGATGGAAATGCAAATAATACTGAGCTGAAATAATTTCCTTCCTGGTGTGTTGTAGTCATGTGACCTGTGCCATCAGGTGGTCTCTCTGCAGGCAGCCATCTTGTAATTAGCTCTAATAAAGAAAGAAAACAAGCACCACTGTAGTCCTGAAACACGGGTGTCAGAAATGAAGCTGAGATTGTTATCGTACGTCCTGTTAAACGCAAACCTTGACTACAAAATATTTTGCCAAAATCAAGCTCCATGGATTTAATTTTATCTGTATTGATGGCAACTCAACATTAGAAAGTGTTTCACACAAATAACTAATTCTATTTTACAGTGTGTTGCAGGGAAACTTGAGCAACTTCATATTTTGCAAATTGTCCATGGTTTAAAAATACAGTATCTTAAAAACTGTAAGGCATTGCAATTCTAGAGCACAGTGGAAGTACAATTAGATACTCAGGACAATCTTAAAACAACTGACTGGGGGAAGAAATGCAGTGTAAAACAGAACATTGATTGTACAGCCACCCAATGGGCAGAATCTTCTCAGGCCCCGAAATAAAGTAAGCAATGCCAGGTCAGTAGAGGAAATATGTCAAGAACAGAAAAATGAAGTTCTCAATGTCAAGGGACAAAAACATCAGATTTATCAACCAAGCTTTTGATGGGGTGAGGAGAATCGTGCTCATAAGGAGTGAGAGACCTCTTTGCTTGCATTAAGCTCTCATTATTACTTAATCTCACCTCATTCATATGCAGGTCGCCATTTTTCCAGGCAGTGGAAAGGAACTCCAGATATGGAAGTCCGAGCCAGTACTTAGCAGCTGCAGCATGCCTCTTGCTCCCCACATCCAATCTAAAATCCCCAGTATTTTGTGACATGGTCCCCCATGGGCAGCAGTCACCTACATCCTCTGGATATACACCAGCTTCACCATTTCATCATGGCACAAGTCTGACTCACTTAGAATGCAGTTCAGTACTTCAGTACTGAATGCGGAGTGCACTAACCCCTTTCGTTGCTACTGTCCTGCCAAGCCATGTGGTATACAGGCACAGGCAGCTACTGCATACATTAGAAGAGGGTGCATCTTTCAGCCCTTGGCTTGTTCTCTTATTGCCCACTCATTTTATGACTACTTGGATGCTCACAGTATCTCTGCTTTGCCTTGCCTTTTTGCACCTAGAGCCTGACAGTACTATTGTCTTGCTTTGCCTGTTAGCGCAGATACAAAGCCAGGCAGCCTTTTCATGATTGTCAGCAGTGATCACTCAAGGGGACAGACATATTGCTGCATGGCACCATGCCATGTCAGTGTCAGTCAGCAGCTTGGGAAGTCCAGGATACAGTGTCATTATGGTCCAGTGAGTGGGCCACAGTCAGTCCTGGAGGTCCTATGTATCCAGTCTGGGGAGTCACAGTAAGTCATTTGGGGATCTTTGCAGTGAGAGGTGGAGGTCAGTCATCTCAGCTACAGGACATCTCTGCAAAAGTTCTTCAGTGTAATGTCCTAACAATCTTCAGTTGGTTCCTCAGGGACCTTCCCTCCATCATAAGGTCAGAAGTAGGAGTGTTCACTGATAATTGCACAATTTGTGACTTCTCAGATATTGAAGCAGTCCATGTTCAAATGCAACAAGAACTGGACTATAACCAGGGTTGGGCTGACAAGTAGCAAGTAACATTCCAGGCAATAACCATCTCCAATAAGAGACAATCTAACCACTGCCTCTTAACATTCAATGGTGCTGGCACCAATAAATCCTGCACTATCAACACTCTGGGGGGTAACCATTGACCAGAAACTGAACTGGACTTGCCTCAGAAACACAGTACTATGACAGCAGATCAGAGGCTAGGAATACTGTGACAAGTAACTCGCCTCCTGACTCTGCATTTCTGTCTGCCATGTACAAGGCACAAGTCAGGAGTGTGATGACATACTCCCTATTTGCCTAGTTGAGTGTGGCTCCAACAACACTCATAAAATTCAACACCATTCAAGATGGAACAGCCTGCATGATTAGCACCACATCCATAAATATTCACTCACTCCACTGCTGATGCCAGTAAGAGCAATGTGTACTATCTAAGGATATGCTGTAGATATTCATCAAATGATCTTGGAATAGCACCTACCAAACACATGACCACTTCCATCGAGACGGACAAGAACAGCAGATACATGGGAACACCATTGCCTGCCAGTTCCCCTCCACTCAACATACTGTCTTGGAAATATATTGGGAAAAAGTGAGGACTGCAGATGCTGGAGATCAGAGTCAAGAGTGTGATGCTGGAAAAGCAAAGCAGGGTGCTGAAGAGTGCCTTCCTGATGAAGGGCTTATACCCGAAACTTCGATTCTCCTGCTTCTTAGATGCTGCTTGATCTGCTGTGCTTTTCCAGCACCACACTCTCGACTTGGAAATATTTTGCCCTTCCTTGACTGTTGCTGAGTCATAATCATAGAATTCCCTTTGGAAATAGCATTGTGAGTCTACCTACAGCACAGAGACTACAGCAGTTCAAGAAGGCACTTTTACATCGCCTTCTCAAGAGAAATTAGGAACTAGCAATAAATGCTCACAAGTGAATAAAATTATTACAGGGCATGGCCTACTGCGGTGGGGGGGGGGGGGGGTCATCAACAGTCACCATCAACATGGCTTCAATGGGGTGGGAGCAGTGTATTACAATGGTTGGCAAAGCTAACTGCAGGTGAGAGCCCATGGGTGTGGTGTTGGGAGATGAAGGTGTAAATGAAAGAGTTGGTTGAGAGCATGGGGATTCTCAGAACAGATAGGGTTGGACATGGAGTTCAAGGAAGAAAGGAATATGAAGGACTGGGGTGGTGGTGGGTCACCAAGATTGAGACTCTGAACCTGTGGTTTACTCAGCAAATGTGACTTGTCTTGTCTGAGTTGCATCTGAATTGCACATGTGTAAAGGAAATGCAAACTTGGAGTGGATGAGGAAACTTGCTTTTCTTCGTCCGAGCATCTGGTTTCCACTTTTGAGTGAAGTGAAGTCCTTCAAGGGGCAATCAGGCACTCAGTACAGGTCAAAAAATCTGCATTCATACAATCTTGTGGGACAAACACATGCAGTGACCACAGAAATACATGGTGGGATTACAATCAATCCTGACCAGTTATTGTTTATTACAGATTTATCACACTCTTCTCTATGAAGCAGAAGTAATCACAGATGACCTTAAGATTTTCACCTGAAGGCCACAAAGATAATCCAAAGAGGTAAACTGGTACCTATCAGTCTGATGTGGCAGGTGCTGTCTCAAATCTCAGGAACAGATTCACAAGGACACAGCACTGATTCCCTCTAAACTTGAACTATAAATAGTTGCCTCATCTCTTGTGTGATGTGAGGGGTGAAGTTGGGATGTCAGGGTATCAGTAATCCTACTGTACTTGCAATCTTCTGCACTTGCAATTTCCACAGCATGGCTTATGCTGCATACATTGAAATAAGGTCCCCATATGTCAAAGGTCCTTGTAGAGACATCCCATAACCTTCCATGTCAGAGTCCTCCAGTTCCCACAGCATTGAAGACTGTGACTTGGTTCGCTGCATGAAGAGGTTCTAGTTGAGAGCCCTCTCAGGCTGTAAGGGAGGTTCCGGAGGCTCAGAGTCAATCATCCTCGATGCCATTTCCTCAAGATGGTGAGGAGCAGTGTTGCCGCAGAGTGACGATATCCAAGGACATCATAAAGAGATCTGTGTCATCTGTTTGGTTGATATCTGTAATTTGAATGGGTGGAGGCTATTCTAAACCATTGGTTGCCCGGTGACAGCTGTCTTAAATTTTTATGCAATTGGCTGCTTTCAAAGATCCACTGAGGATCCGTTTGGGATCCCTCAATCCTCAATCTTAGCCAATGTTTCAAGGTTTCTATCAATTTGTTCTAGATCACAAAATTTCATCTTGTTTCCTCATAAGTAAGCCTATGTGATCATTGGGACCACACCTTAGAAATCTGTGCCTGGTATGCTGAGGGCTGTTATGTTGCCTAGATAATTGAGAATTTGCGTGTTTCTACTTCATTTCAACAAATGCATGCCTGACAAGGATGGTCACTGGAAGATGATGCCTATACTCTAAGACTATAGTTGATGACTCCATTACATAAGGCCCAGCATAGATACAAAGCATCCCATTCTTTGACCAGGGCCATTGAGGAGCAACGTTAGGCTTCTTGAAGATAGATTCTGATGGTTGCATCAGCCTTGTGTGGCTTTGCTTTTCAATCCCAACAGATTGTGCTGGAGGTGATGGCCTCATGGTATTATCTGGGTTCTAATCTTGCCATGGCAGACGTTGGATTTGAATTCAATAAAAATCTGGAATTAAGAGTCTAAAGATGAATGTAAAACTAATACTGATTGTCAGGAAAAACCTGTCTGTTCACTAATGCCCTTTAGGGAAGGATCTTTACCTGTTCTGGTCTACAAATGATTCTACGCCCATAACTATTGGTTGACTCTTAACTGCCCTCTGGATAATTAGGGATGTCAATGAATGCTGGCCTAACCAGTGATTCCCTCATCCTGTGATGAATAAAAAACAAATCTGCATGTTTTGCTCTGCATGAAGAAGGGATGTGATGGACACTGAAGAACTGGGTTGATTGGCAGCAGTCATCTGAGGTGGAAGATGAAGGCACTGAGCAGGAGGAACATCTTCAGCATGAGAATGTAAAAGTTGTTTTTTTTTTTTGAATTTTTATAGACAGACAACTGTAGAAGCTATTGTAAATTGTTTTTTATTTGCTTCTTTACATTTACATTCTATTCTCCCTTTCTTCATCAGTTTCTTGGGGTTTTTTTTGCTGAACTATAAAATCCTCCAAATCCTTAGGTCTATGATTATTTCTGGTAACCTTACAGGCCTTTTCTTTTAATGTTATACAACATAAACTTCCTTTGTTAGCCGCAAAGGAATCTTTGCATTTTTTTTTGCCTTGAAGGCACAAAATGCATAGTTTCCATGAACTGTATAATAATTGTTTAAAGACTATCCATTCCATTGTATCTTTTATTGTATCTTATTAATCCACCTCTGTCAGTTTGCTCCTCATATCTTCATGAGTTAAGATATGGCTTCAGATTGAACTGCTTCACTTTCAAATATAACATAAACTTCCAGCATTTTGTGGTTACTCATTCCTAAAGATCCTTTTACAGCAAGATCATTAATTAGCCCTTAATTTTTACAAAATACTAGATTTAAGTAGCCTGTTTTACAACATATTGCTTCAGGAAATCATCCCTAATATACCAGAAAATGATCCTTCACAGTACAATTAGTGCTCATTAGGTTTACTCAGTCTATATGCAGATTTCAGTCACCCACAATTAATGTATTAGTGCTCATGGTATATGATATTCAACTTTCCTAATTAATATCATGTCTCTCACTACCATTACAGTTTGACGACCTATAAGCAACTCATACCAATGTTTGCTGTATCTTGTGGGTTCTTAGCTCCAAGCAAACAGATTCCATATTTTGTTCTGATTTGAGATCCTCCAACTCGAATGTACTGATACCATCCTTTATTATCAGCATGACATCAACTCTGTTTCCTTTTTGCCTGTCTTTCCTAAGTGTCAAGTATCTTTGAACATTCAGTTCCCAATCCTGGCCACCATGTAGCCATATTTCCGTAATGGCATGTGATCATATACATTTGCCTCAATTTGTCTTAAAGCAGACAGTAATATATTGGATAAGCTGCAGAAAAATGTCAATACCTCACACAGCGAAGCTGCGATGGCTGGATTCTTTTTGTAGATAATAAATGAAAAGAAACACTTTCACCAATAAGAGACACAATACCACAAAATGAAAGGAATTAAAAAATCAAAAGGAAAGTGCACAGTGTGTGGCCATTTTCAGGCAAATCTGACAGTTAAACCCTACAGGTTACTTTCAAAAAGAAAACTCTCAGAAATCCAATGCACTGTCCATGTTAGGATTGATTACAAATTGCATTTCCCTAGGTGAGTTCTTAGATATTTCACAAGAAACTGAAGATAAAAAAGTAGAACATTTCTATACCAGCTCGGCAAATGCCAAGTTTCTTTTACATGGCCCAACTATTGCAGGTCAATATGAATACTCTTGGAAAAAAACACTTATATGATAGTTATTTAGTGTATTTTGTGTGACCAAGGATGAGGGAAATTTTAAACATGCAAAACTAAGATATCTCTGAAATGCTTTCACTTTGCACAGCTATAAAACTTACAACAGTAGTTATTAGCATATTATATCCGATGTTACTGTAGACAAAAATGAGAGATTCTTTTGTTATAATTGAATTTTTATATGAGCAATATGTTGGAATTACAGCACAATTTTAACTTTGTGTAAACTATTATGCAATTACTTTATCTCTGCGCAGTGTTTACATTTGGATATGTACAGGTCAACAGCTCATTGTTAGCTAGTTATTGAAGACAAAAAATGAAATCATCGAGTGTTGTAAGCACATACTTAAAATGCTTATCCAGTTGGAGTATTTTGAAAATAGCACTCCTTTCTCCTTAGTTAGCACATCGTGTACCAGTAGAGGTTTTCTTGGTCATCAGCTCACAGATCAAACATGGCCCTCTTGCTGTATCCAGGAAATGTGGAGCAATAATTTGTCACTTACAGACTGCTTTAATTGTTTTCCCTCCACACAGTAACTGCTATACTTCTTAAAAAATGTCTTTTTTAAAAATTGTGTCGTAAAACTCCTATTGCGTTATGATTCAAGTGAGTCAAGACAATAAATTCCCTCCATTTATATTGTCTTAATAAGTATTAGCAGAAGAGAGGTAAACCACAACTTGCATTTGCACAAGAACTAATATGTCCCATTAAATCATTAATAAAAGTAGGTCATAAAAAAAATTGAAATGAGCATTAAACAATTTGCTTTTTATGACCATGAATTTTTTAAAAATTGCAAATGCAGAGCATTGGTTGATAAATTATGACATAAATTTCCACTCATAGCAACTTGTAGGTTCTGATTGTACATCGGGTATGTTGACCATCGGAGCTGAACTATAAATACAAGAAATTGTCTTTCCATGACAGTGACATCATAGTGGTTCAATCCAACCTTAAAATGAACATACATTTTGAAGAAAACAAATCCCAATTTCAGTAAAGAGCTGAAGTGTTAGGAATGTTCAGTGACTGACCATGTTATAAAGTTTTAATTTTAAATCATGTAGGAACATAACTCACTAGTAAGTTCATTTGCAATCTTACTCTCATTTGCAGTGATATCAATCACGTAACATGGATGACCATACAAGATGAAGAAAAGGAGGGAACAAAGAATCTTAGTGCAAGAATTATACAATATTTAAGCTTACCACAGGATAGATGGCATGTTCTGTATTTTGTTGGACAAACTAAACACACGATTGCTCATTAATTGTGAGCCAAGTATAGTCTATTAAAGTATAATCTCTAGTTATATTTTAGGGAAATCTACTTGCTCACAAGTATATTGCCTGATACAAAGTTATCATTCAATTTTCATAACAATGTTAGAGACAAAACAAGAACACTGACCAGATACTTGTTGTGCAGGAACATGGTTAATTATATCAAAAACTAAGCATATGTTGTTATCACATATGTCACGCATCACAGATTATTACAGCTCCCTGTACACAGCAATGTGATTACATTATATTAAATGTAGAAACACAAATACAGGTCTTTCTCACAGTTTGATAATCAAAAGTCATACCACTTTCCCAATCTATTCACGACTTTCGCCTCAAACAATTAAAACACCATTAATTGAAATGTCCTTTAACACTCTGGAACAGTAACTGATTGATTGCTGTCAATGCCTCCAGACATGGCAAAATGGAGGCCTAATATTTTTAATGCAAATTACAAGACCAATGCGTGAGGACATAATGTAAATATACTCCCATGACAACATTCAAGTTAAAAGTAAGATATTGCATTCAACTTCCCAAATAGCAACATTGCTGAAAAAGTCTTTAAGCCTGCAATAATAACATTAGATGTACGAAAACATATAAGCCATTTGTCCCTTTTGCCAAAACCACTATTCAACATGATCATAGCTAATCACAAACTCACCATGCCACATTATCTCCAAGCCCTCTGCCCTAACCAAATTCAGGTGAGGTCAAACTAGAAATCACTTACATTGATCGTTGCAAAGGATCCATAGTTAAATTATCAGTTTTCATGTTTTGCTTGGAGCTATTTTAAACTGAAACTCATGAAACTGAAATTTGCAGTGTGCATTTTGTTTTTTTTATTCACAAATCAATTACACAGTATTATTTAAAATTAATTGAAAATGTCAGTTTTTCCACCCTATCGTGAATGAGCCAATCAAGATCTGATGGGACAAATTTGATCAATCATTGATGGTAACTCAGCGTCGCTGTCCCATACGGAGAGAGTGCTGCACTATTAGAGGTGTCATCTTTCAATTAGATATTAAGTTGGGGTCCATTGGTTCTTGTGGATGTTGAACAGTGAAAGCCAAAAATACATGCAATACAACTAAGATCCAGTTAAAAAGCATCCTGATGCAGTTTTGATCATAAAGGGTGAGGATATTAAGGGACTCTGGAGTAAGAGATGTAAGACATGGAGAATCCTGTCCATCAGAAGGAGTCAGCATTTCAACAACACTGATATGTTAGGCCTCCCAAGAGACCATCTTGAGATCCAAAACCAGAACAGAGGCTGGTCTCCCAAAGGCAACCAAATAAGCACTTTGCAGCATGGAAAACATTGCTGAAGGATGATGTATTTTCTTTTTCTTGATTACCTTTACACCCTTGGCAGCAAGTATTAAAATATGCATTGATGTTTACAGAATATTGTTGAAGCAGCATGATGCATGTTTTCCTGCATAAAATGCTTCCTGCAGTTGATTTCATGAAATGTATAGAAATGGTCCAGTCTAATAAGGTGTAATATAAATAAAAACAATGATTATTCTGTTTTAAGTCTTGACTTGTCCACTCTGTAATTAGACCTAAATTATTAAACCACTTTAGTAGAAACTTGCAATGGTAAAAATATTAATTTGAGGGACAAAGCTAACGAGCCGGTTAGGAGAGAAATCAGCCACAGGTACTGATTGAGAAAACCCAGCTTTTCTGGCATCCATTTTCTTTAGGGATGAGTAAAGACAGCCTTACCCTTATTCCTGACACCTGACAACCTTTAAGAGATGTGAAGGTAGCAGGATGTAAACATCCAGAATTAAAACAAAATGCAACAAAGATAATGGCAAATTGGTAACAGACACAGGAAAGTATCCTGGTTTTGCTTGCTTACTGTTAAATTTCCCAGATGTCAGGATGAGCTGCCCACTCTGTAGGTTGCATCTCGGTTGTGAAAAGTGCCCACAAAATTCTAGTCAAATTCACCCCCTTTAAAATCGGATGACAATCTGGAGTACAACCACACAATGAGCTTATTAAGAAACTTGAATGATTTCCAATCTGCTATCCAGAAACATTCTGCATCAGGACAATTTCAGCATTGTCAAAACTAAACCAAACAACCTCGGTAAATATTTCTCTCTTGCAGTAGACCGTGATATAATGCTCTTTAAATATTTTGCGCTTCAAAGTCTGTAAATGTTGGTTGAAAAGTGTTAGGAAAATCGTTCAATCACTGCACATGTTAGCTGCTCAGTGTGAATGTACTAAAGAGTATCATAATGCTGCCTGAGTAACAGAACTGGATCATGTCTTAATTTCAAAGGGAACACATTCTAGCTTGTACATGCTTTACTCATGACCACTTTTGTTCTTTGTTTTGAATAAAATTGCAGAATTTGTGTTTTCATGTTTAGCATAGAGTTCACTTCATATACCAATTATCTGTTTGGATTTAAAAAAAAACAATAATCCATTTTGACATCCAAATAAAAACAAATACATTACAGCTTCAACTTCTTTTCTAACTTTTCTATGTACATCACTCAATGTCTAAGTATATGGACAATGCATTACTTGGATATTAGTCTGAAATATATTACTTTTCAATAGTTAAATGATGAACGTTTTGAATACAGCCTTTATAAAATTAGTTAATATCTGCATCAAACTTTGCAGTTGAAGGGATGAAACATAAAACACCTCCACAGAGACTAAGTCCAGTTAGGCAATTAGGTTCATACACTTACCTTTAAAGATACTTCAGATAGACTCAGAATGTTTGATACAAATATCTGGACCAGGGCTCACCGCTCTTTGGAGAAGAATAGAATTGTGAAGTACACAAATGTGAACAGAAAGGCAGACTGAACTCCAGAGACGCCACCAGGCCATGTAGATTGCATCCTTCGGAGAAATGAGATGAAATGTCACAAACTCACAAGGCCGCACTGGTCGCATCATTAGAGTAGATTGATGGATGTTCATAGTTGTATATTTTTAACAATGGTAATTTAAAAGAAAATAAACAAAAATAATATTGGATGGTAATTGCAAGAGTAAAATGAACTGAATGCAGTGGTGGGTCTACACAAAGCTTTCGCCTTTACTGAATGAAAGCAATCCCTAAGACTGAATTGGTAATGAGATCCTGGCTCCTGAGATTTTAGCTTTCTTAATCATGTTCATAATTAATTCAAGAACATTGATAATTTCATTACATTCTTTTTTGTCTTATCAATAAATGATGTGCCTGCACTTTTTGGTCTTGTGCATTCAGCGATGAGATGCATACAATGAAACTGCGTCAGGTTTAGAAAAAATGCACACGAAGCAAAGACTGAAATGATAGTTATAAACCTTTCTTTGATCAGATCACTGATGGAAAATAATTAGAAACAGTTATGAATTGGAGGCAAATATGTGTGCAGTAATGTATGTATTCCGAATTGTGCTGCATTACACTGCAGCAACTGCACTATGTACTATGTTAATTGTTGCCCTTGAATCATGCCATGTTAACTAACTTAAACTCATGTTAGGAAGTATTCAATACCAAAGCTGAAGTAAGTATTCACAGGATTGCGACACTTAAAGTAGCAGCTCTGCCCTGCAGCTACTCTGAATGCCCTGCTGAATGTTTCTATTCAACCAAGCACTAATGAGCTGTCAAGAACTGGCAGTCTTTTTGTTATGATGACACAAGTTAAGGACATGGCTTCTGGACTCTGACATTAAAATATGGTGTTATTTTTGTCAAAATGAATAAATGAACAATTATGTCCAAAGTTAATAAAATTGCTGTCTTTGCGTTTTCATTTGCATTTGAAAACCTAAATTTTCTGACCCATTGCAAGTTATAATTTTGAGGTATCAAGGTTCAGCTTGTAAAGGTGATTACTTTCAAAAAGCCATAAATAGTATTCATTCTTTGTAGGTGAATATATGATTACCTACAGTTGAAGATTGTATCTTTTACATTCTAATAATCAGCTGTGCTAAAACTACATTAAAAGCATGGTTTAATTGTATTAATCATTCGGTGCACTTCACAGGTCAGAAAGAAATCATGTTTAGTGGTTTTCATCAGTCTTATAACAAATTGAACAGAGGACGGATAAAAATAGTGGTTAAGGCAAAAAGAAGCTGAATTCCAACCGGATAATCTTATTATTCTGTAAGTGATCTTCCCAACACACAGAAGAGTCTGTTAGAAATGGAAGTTGTAGCTTGTGACATTGATAAACGAGGCAGAAGATGATGCATTTACTGAATAGCTCCATCAGTAAATCATTTATTCTATTTAGCGCTCACACAAATGTGACCTGCCCTAGACAAGCATTGTATCTGAAAGTCACCAACAACAGAAAACTGTGATTGACAGTGAGAGCGTGTATACATCTAAATCGCAGTTTTTAATCTGTCATAAACCACTTTGTCACAAATGAGTTTGCTATGCACACAATTAACATAATCACTTTTTAATTGGCGCTCTTATTGGTATTTCAACAATTGCATAACAAGATCATACTCAATTTGTCAGATAAATGAATGTATGGCTATGAAACTGGGTATGTCTTTAGGAGTTGTTCTTCCGTTCCGAAGCACAATTCAACACGACTTAGCATTTCATAAAATCAAAGATTGACAATTAAATAATACATTCTGTGATAAAGTTATCTATCTTATATTGCAACTGACATTATATAGCAACTATCTTTAATAGAAACCTAGTCATGGGTTCTGATGGGGTGAATGCGTTGCGGCTAAATAAAGAGAATGCAGTACGATACAGTTTTAAGATCAATGAGATTATGTCCAGAAATCCAAGAGACAATGAAATTCAAACAGTGTTACATGAAAAAGTGACGAAAACAAAAACAAATTAAAGGGCACTCAATAAGAAAGTAAAAAGGACATAAGGTAAAAAAAAAGAGCAAGCTTGAAGAGTTGTTACAAAGGAAAACCTAATAGATATGGTTACCCATAAACATTTTATTGCAGTTATTTACAGTATTTTTGCAGCACTCTTTTATGGTGTCATATGGTTAAAAGGTAGATTGCATGTTATCTTTTTTCGTGCCCAGCAACTTTAAAGCAGAAAGGAAAGAACATTCAGATTGCGGAGAGCTCCTTCTATAGCATGTAGAATTGTATAGAAATTCTGATGAATGCACTTCCCCATTTGACAGCAATCTTTAATTGAAAGCACATATGGTTTGAAAATGATCCCCCTTTAGAAAGACTCTCAGTTCAGTCTCTCACTGTCATATGAGGTTTGCAATGTGACCTCTCTGGAAAAGCCCATAGCTCAGGCTTTAGAATATCACATGAAATTTGCAATGTGATCCTTTGCTGAAAAGATACATACAACAGTCTCGCAATATCAGAGAGAGGTTGCAGATGATAATTCTTCCCTGTAGGGTTTAATAGTACAGTTAACCCTCTATGCACTTTGCTTGACACTATAATCTTTAAAATCCCTGTTGGGACTTTTTAGAAGGGTGGCGTTTATATGACTTAGCTTATTGATGGTTTATTGACCTCTGGAAATGATATAATTTTCTGACATTTGCTTAGAAGAGTCAAAGGATTTTCTAGCGCAGTGATTTAGTACAAGGTCCAGAACAGTGCCAAAATGATTATAACAAAATATTGTGGATTGTGGAAACTGAAATAAGAATAGAGTTTCAAGTAAAACCCCTCTCAATTCTGAAGATTGATCATTTTGGACTCAAAATTATTAACTCGGTTTCTCTCTCCACACATGTTGCCAACTGAGTTTGGAACACTGCCAAAACTGAAAAGAACATTGAAGAGGGTGGTTTGAATGGGCTGCCAGAGGATGTGGTGGAGGCTACTACAATTGCAACACTTAATAGGCACCTGGATGGGTATATGAATAGGAAAAGTTTGTAGGGATATGGGCAAGTGGGACTAGATTAGGTTGAGATATCTGGTCAGCATGGACGAGTTGGATTGTAGGGTCTGTTTTCGTGCTGTACATCTCTATGACTCTAAGTAACTGAGGTGAAGCAGAAACAAGTGACTTGGTAATGCTAGATTTCGGTTTCAAAAGCCTTTTGGTAGAAAAGTAAATCTTCTATGCTGCTCCAGTCTTTACCTTTTGTGTATCTCTGATTTTAACCACCTTGGATGGTAATGACTTCAGTTACTGAAGACCAAAGTTTGGATTTTCCCCCAAAATCTCCATCTATCTACTTTTCTCTCTCATTCTTTAAGAAGCTCCTTAAATTTGCCGGGATTCATTGAACCCTCAAGAACAATAAATGTCATTTAATCAGATGTGTCCTTGTTCTATCTATGAGATAGCATTTAGAATCATGGAGATGTACAGCACAGAAGCAGGCCCATTTGTGGATGTCACTAAAGTCAGTGGAGCCGTGGACAGTGTGGAAGGATGTTGCAGGGTACAGAGGGACATAGATAAGCTGCAGAGCTAAGCTGAGAGGAGACAAATGGAGTTTAATTCAGAAAAGTGTGAGATTATTCACTTTAGAAGGAGCAACAGAAAAACAGAGTACTGTGCTAATGGTAAGATTCTTGATAGTGCGGGTGCGCACAGAGATCTCGATGTCCATGTGCATAGATCTCTGAAAGTTGATACCCAGGTCGATAGGGTTGTTAGGAAGGTGTGTTAGCTTTTATTGGTAGAGGGATTGAGTTTCAGAACCATAAGGTCATGTTGCAGCCAATACAAAACTCTGGTGCAGCCGCACTTGAGGAGTATTGCGTACAGTTCTGTTCACATTATACGAAGGTTGTGGAAACTTTGGAAAGGGCTCAGAGGAGATTTACTAGGATGTTGCCTGGTATGGAGGGCAGTTCTAATGGGGAAAGGCTGAGGGACTTGATGCTGTTTTCATTAGAGAGAAGAAGGATAAGGGGTGATTTAATAGAGGCACACAAGATGATCAGAGGATTAGATAGGGTGGACAGTGCAAGCATTTTTCTTTGGATGGTGATGGCTAGCATGAGGGGACATAGCTTTAAGTTGAGGGGTGATTGATATAGAACTGATGTCAGAGTTCTTGACTCAGAGAAAAAGCTGCCATTTAGGTCCCTTTTAAATCTTCTTCCTCTCACCTGAAACCTATGCCCTCCAGTTCTGGATTCCCCCACCCCAGGGAAAATATCTTGTCTATTTACCCTATCCATGTCCCTAATGATTTTATAAACCTCTATAGGGTCACTTCAACTGGTCCTGCTCTCCAATCTTTTCTCCTGATACCTGCAACTCTTCTCTTCTGATAATTATCCAATTTCCTTTTGAAAGCCATGATTGAATCTGCTTCCACCAAGTTCTCAGAAAATACAATCCAGATCTTAACAATCTGCTGCACTTTCCTTGTGTCATCATTGCTGCCTTTGTCAATTACCTTAAATCACCCCTGGTCTTGTCCCTTCTCCTAAGAGGAAGGGTATATCCTCGTCTACTTTACCCACAGCCCTCATCATTCTGACCACCTTGATGAAAACTCACCCTAATTATTTCTTTCCCAAGGAAAACAACTTAAGCTTCTCCAAATGATTTTTATAAACCAAGTTCCTAATCCCTGGAACCATTCTCATGAAACCTTTTTGCATTTTCTCTAATGCCTTCAGATCCTCAAAGTGAATGGTCAGAAATGTATTCATACTCCACTTGAGGCTAAGCCAGAATTTTATACAGGTTTATTATAACTTCTTTGCTTTTATACTCTTTGACCCAAGGATGCTGCATACTTTACAAACAGCTTTCTCAATCTATCCTGCCACCTTCAATGTTTCCCTGCATGAACTTGGATTAGGTGGTTTGTTCTGTGCTGTTAAGAGTTATCCTTTGTGTCAATCACAAATTTAGAAATGCGTTCTATACACAAGCATCATCATTGTTTATCAAGAGAAGCAATGATTCTAATAACAACTTCTGGACAAGTCTACAAAAATCTTCCTCAGGTCTGAAAACTGACCATCTAGCACTTCTCTCTGTTTCCTGTCATTCGATCAATTTCATACCAATAATTTGATTGTTCCATGGGCTCTGATTTTGCTAACAAAGCTAATGTGTAGCAATTATCAGTTACCCTTTTGGAGGTGCATGTAGATCACATCAGCAACATAGCCTTCTTTGGCATTTCCAATCAGAGGATCATTTTTAATGGCATAATGAGGTGATAGCAGCATCAAGTAGAGGTCAATAGATACACCACTCCCTTATTGGTCATGCCATTTTAAAATGGGCAAACTGACAGATAGCTAAAGCACCTTTCTGAGTGTCAGTAGGCCTTTCTTGATGTAGGATACAGTGATTCTCTCACTAGGACTCTGCCATTTTAGGTATGAATTGGTGGGACAAGCTCATAGGGTCAAATGACTTACCCTTGCTCCTATATTCTATGTTATAGAATTTGCACTCTTTTCAACAAGTGTTGTGGTCAATGACAAAGGAAGTAGCTTTTAAAGATAAGTCTTGAGCTATTTTTGTGAAGCCACTGGAGAAGGAATGGCAAAAGAAAAATAATTTGAGCCATTGTCGCTTCAGAGATCTCACCATCTGTGATTGGAAGCTTATCTCACAACTTGTTGGTGGCAACTCATTCCAATTTTCAGGCCTGCTGGTCACCCTGTAGTTTACCTTTACAGTTTAAATGAGACTAGAGTCCAAAGGGGGGCATTTAACAAACATGAAGAGTGTCCCACAAGAATGCTTTCTTTTACTCATCCTTCTATAAGTTCAAATCAATCCAAAGACTCCATACATGACTGTTGAAGAATTTAAAAATTGGTGTGTTGGTGGAGAAAAGACATGCTCTTGGAGAAATTGATTAGCATTAATGTTGTATTTGCTTTCACTTGTTACTGGCATTGGTTCCACAAAATAGGAAAGTATTATATTTATAGTCATTAAAGTTATTTGCTTGATATAGATCTCCTCACTCCTTCAAAATAGCTTGTCAAAAATCCTCAATTTTCTTAGCTCCACCATCAGCAAATGTGCCTTTAGCTGCCTAAACTCTTGGTTCAGGAATTCCCTCTCTCAACTTCTTCAAACCCTCGCTCTAGTTTTAAGATGCTCTTTAAAATCTATCTGTTTGAACAAATTCTTGATCACCACTGTTAATGTACCCTGTGTGATTCATTCTTAGGTTTTATTTGATAGTACTGTTGAGAAACACTATAGGCCATTTTACTCATAAATGCCATAAATAAATTCTTAAGGCGCTGTAGCTAAGCACAAAATTAATTAGAATTAAAAATTAAAGTGAGAAAAGGTATTTGTTTTAGCTGATAAAAGAATGCACTGTATTAACTGTGAACATGTTACTAAATGATAAAGGGTCCTAAAGAACCACCCTTGTAATAGTAATCAGTAAACATTTTCTGAAGGCATGTTGCCTCACGAAATTAATGAAGTCTTTTTCTGAATTCACCTATGCGAAGAAGGAATCACTGGCTCGGCCAACATTAATTGCTCTGGAGAAGATAGTTGTGAGCTGCCTTCTTGAACTGCTGCAGTCTTTGATGTAGGCAAAGCAAACTTTATTTTAACCAGCACCTTAAGAACCGGCATTCTTGATAAACCAGCAAAGATTATACACCTCAAATACGCGAAATTTACATTATTGTTGTGTCCAATTATCTCAGTTTTTAATTTATCGACCTGAATCTAAGTATACCTGTTGTTCAATCAAATGACCATACAAAATATCAACAATTGATTAAATTTTCAATCAATTTCTCCACAAATACCATAATCTACCATGATGTCCGAGTAGTCAGGTGAGGGTGCAGGTGTGCTGGCTCTCTGCTGATAACGTTGCATTATTAGTTAACTGATTTATGCTGTAAATTAAGTAAAACAGTGATGTGTACACCCCTTGCATAACATTTCTAGTACTTAGTGTATGGTTTTACATTGATTATGGGAACCTTTTGGAAAATTTGATCATTTGGCACACTCCCGGTCCCCTAGGTGCCTGATAATAAAAGGTTTACTGTACTTATGAAGTGCCATTATGAAGGGAGTTCCAGGATTTTAACTATATGGCAATGTAGTTCCAAGTCAGGTTGTTGTGTGAATTAGAGGGGAACGTATGGGTGATTTGAGATGGTAGAGATTGTAGGTTTAGAAGGTTCTGTCAAAGAAACCTAGGTGAGCTACTGTAGTGCATCTTGTAAATGGTACACCCTGCTGTTACTGTGCATTAGTATTGTAGGGAGTGAATGTTGAAGGTTGTGGATGGAGTACCAATCAAGCTGGCTGCTTTGTCCTGGATGTTGCTGAACTTCCTGAGTGCTGTTGCAACTGCACTCATCCAGGAAAGTGGACATTATTCGATCACACATTTGCTTTGTGTTTTGTGGATGGTAGACTGGCACTGAGGAGACAGAAGAATAGTTACACAAAGCAGAAATCCTAGCCCCTGACATGCTCTTATAGCCACAGTATTTACTTGGCCTATCCAATACAGTTTCTTGTCAATGGTAACTCTTAGAATACTGATGTTGAGGGATTCAGAGGTGGTAATGCCTTTGAATGTCAAGGTACTATGACTTATTAGAGATGATCTTTTCCTACACTTGTGAGACATGAATGTCACTTATCATTAATCATCCCTGGATGTTGCTGCATATGGACACAGACTGCTTCAGTGACAGAGAAGTTACAAACAGGGCTAACCAATGTGGAATCATCAGTGAACATACCCACATCTGACCTTATGGTAGAGGGAAGGTCTTGGATGAAGCAGCTGAAGAGAGTCAGCATTAGGACAGTATCCTGAGGGACTTCCTCCTCAACAAAAAAAATTGTAACAGTTTATTTTCTCAGCATTTGAATAGTTTCATACTTTTTTCCACTTCAGAGATATTACCAAAAATTATAAGTGTGAATAAAAAATAAACATTTGTGTTATCTTCGCTGAAAGGTCCTGAGTTCGGAAATAACCTCATGAAGGACAAACAGAAGTTAAGAGAATGGCGCAGTATATCTTGTGAAAGCTACGTTAAAGGTCAAAAATTAAAAACTCATGTAAAATCTTACCACCTAAGATAACGGGTAAAAGGTCAACCTCCAGTAATATGGAATTATAAACCTTAAACATGGGCAAGATGGCAATGTAATCAGCACAGCAGTAACAAAAGTGAAGAATGTGGAGCTGTCCTTTATCTCAAAGGTTGGTCATGCAGTGCGGAAGAGGAAACACAGCCAAGGAGAGGTTGGGGCACAGGAGGTATGACATTCAAAGCACACCGATCTGGATTTTCAATACAGGACTCAAATTTCAGTTCTCAGCCTTGCCCCTGAGTTGTGTCGGTTTTAAGATACCATTTTTATATATAAATAGGCTAATTGACTAGGAAGGCAGCTTAATGCCCAGTTAGAGACACCAAACACATCCAAACAACGGGAGCTACCTTCCTAGTTCCATTAACAAAGCTAGGTAGCAGCCATACTGGGGACTGCCACTGCCTGTCTAATTGAGCAGTCAGTTCTGTCAGAAAGCTGGGAGGCTGAAAGCAGCCATGGACTGCAATGCTTTTGTCGACACTAGTTGATCCTCTCAGATTTCAATTTAAAACAACCATAGGGAAATTTGCAAGGGCTGTATGGTAAACCCAACATTAACATACACAGGATTGCTTGTGCTTTCAAGGAGAACAAAACAAGTTGAAAGTTCAATTAAGAAACTGCATAATGAGTTTAAAGGACTGTTAATCAGTGGTGCTTGTGTTTTGCATTCCCTCCTCAGCAATCATCCCTATTCTTGGCTGCACTGTCAGGGGCTTATAAAGAATGAAAGTTACCTTCATCCTTTTTTGAAACAGAATCCTATCCAGGATTCCTTGGGAGTCAACAATTTTGCCCAGGGTCTCCTTAACAGAGTCAGTGCTCTCACCTCTGAGTCAGAACACTGCAGAATGAATATCACACCAGAGGTTTGTACACAAGTCAATCCACTTCAGTTTGAAGGGAGTGATACCTGTTATTGAAGTTGCTTCTTATCAAATGAAATATTAACCAAAAATTCCCATTGTCTTTTCAGGTCGGCCTTGCACAACAAAAGTCTCACCATATCTTCCAATTTAACGAACATAACTGAGTGCTCTTGAATGCTTTTCAGTCATGAATGTAAAAAGGTAATTTTGGAGTACAAGCAAACTTTGATATTTTTGTTTCGATCAGTTCCAAGAATAGAAATAAATCCAGTGCTGAAGTCTATGCTTTGACATTATTATTTATTTCTCTTAATTAATCAAACTTTATATCCTTGTTTTTGTATTTCTTCTGCCAGAGATTAGAAACTCAACCATTCCGTAACCACTTTTTGGGTGCAAAATTGATGCAGTAAGTGTCAATTGTTAGGATCGGTGATCTCGGGTCTCCCATAAGACAACTAAAAGACTTCTGAATGGAAAAAAAGGTAATGGTGGCATAGTGGCAATACTATTGGACCAGTAATCCAGAGCTAATTCTCTGCTGAGATAGGTTCAGCAACTGGAATTTAAATTCAGTGAATATATATAGTTGGCCATTATTTGTGACCATGACAACAAATTATGAAAGGCTGTGAAAAAAACTCACTGATGTTCTTTAGGGAAGGAAGTCTCCTATCCTTATCTGGTCTACCCTATTTTTGACTCTGGACCAATGTTAATGTGGTTAACTTTTAGTGGCCTGTACAACAGCCTGGCAAGTCACTCAGTTCAAGAGGTCTTGGTCTCATGAGTGGTATCACATCACATTTGAGCTGGTACAGTGGCTCAGTGATTAGCACTGCTGCCCTACAACACCAGGGTCCCAGGTTCGATTCCAGCCTCGGCGATTGTCTGTTTGGAGTTTGCACGTTCTCCCCATGTCTGCATGGGTTTCCTCCCACAGTCCAAAGATGTGCCGGTCAGGTGAATTGGTCATGCTAAATTGTCCCTAGTGCTAGGTGCATTAGTCAGAGGGAAATGGGGCTGTGTGGGTTACTCTTCAGATGGTCGGTGTGGACTGGTTGGGCCAAAGGACCTGTTTCTACACTGTAGGGAATCTAATCAATCCCATGCAAGAGTAAAGCAAAGCATATTAGGTCAAACCCTTCTCATGTATCACTGGCTTAAACAGGCATTAGTCAGTGTGGATGCATGGAATCTGGCAGCACTGGAACTGGGCATATTTTCCACTTGCTGACATGCTAATGATATTGCAGAGGCTTCTGGAGCCACACTGTATTCATTCTACAACTGGTGTCAATGTAGCTACCAGTATATGATCACTGCTTCTCATGGAAACTAAGAGAATCCATTATCACTTTTGCTTTATGACATTGTATAACAGTATTAGAATAACTGTGCCAGTTAAACCTTCTACAGACTATGACAGTGAGTGTTTGACTGTGAAGACCTCCACAAGCGAACAAGTGTCTTAGTGTGCAGAGCAGCTACAATCAACACACTGCTGTAATGCAGAGGAACCTGGATTGTGTATCCATAGCGGCACCAGCGAAACCCTATTGACACATATCTCTGCTGCATCTTTTGGATTCAGTGGAGAAATGTTGAAAAAAGTTTAGTGTCCTCCTTAAAGGGAGCTTGGGAAGCATTCAAGCCAATCTCCTTTGGAACCCATTTTGTCAGATAGGATGCTTTTGCCTGAACTTTTGCTCCGAGGTTTGCAGTGCAGCGTAAGGAAATTTCCAGCCTCCGCAAAACTGCTCAGTGTCCTGGACAGTTGTGTTTTCATTCCAGAGGGATGGGTGATGACAGGATTCAAGTCTGCTATGCCCGGAAGAGTTCCGAGGCAGCCACAGGAGCTTTTGGGTGCTAAAGATGGAATGTGGAAAAGGTCTGCTTCAGTAATCGGTACACTGTTTCATCTTTCAAAAAAAAACAAGAAGCATTCCTAAAGTCTTTGTGTCTCACATATTCTCTGTATACTTTTCCCAGTACCAGTCAATTCATCCAACCTCATGTCTCCCTCTGCCACCACAGTCCATATATTTCAATGAAACCAGTATTGTTTTGCCCACTATTGGCATAGTCCCTGTGCCAATTTACTGCCAAACCATGATCGCCATTCACCACCATTTGCCATTGTAAACTACATGTCCATGAACAGAACAATGAAGACGAGAGATAAAAGAAAGTTTTCAAGATATCCTATTGAATTAACCATTTAAATAAAATGCTCTGATTGATTTTTAAAAATTACATTTAATTTCCTTCAACTACTTTTACTTTGTTTAAAAAGAATTCTTGGTATTCAATCCCCATTTCAAAGACAAGTCCGTCAATCCAACTGTGAACTGAAAGACATAATTTTGTGATAATGATGGGTTGTAGTGTTGTCAATCCTATAATGATAGTCCTCAGGTCTTTGTCTTTGAGTGAAATAACAAATATTGACTTTTTTCAGTGTGAACAATTTTCAAAACTTTTTAGAAAGGTAATTCATAGCCTTGACAGCTTAGATTGAGAATTACCTTGACAACTGGATAGTTCTCATCAGTCTAACACTTTGAATGAGTGTAAACCTTTTTATACATGCATATTTATTTTGACTGATCACAGAGGGCACTAATTCACAATAGATAAAGGGTACTTTTTCCTGAAAGGGCTAAAGTCCACATTTTGAATATTCCAGTTATGAAAATTGGATATGTTTGAAAATAACTATACTTCAACCTGTACAACTACTTTTGTGAACCATGGATGTGCAAAATATAACCCGCTCTAACACTCCAACCCTCCCCTGCTCACACATGGGTGAAAATAATGGGTGCTGGATTTGAGGATACAGCTTCATTAGTCAGGTCTCCAGCACTATTTTGGCTTAGCTAGAGACACCCTTCACGTTTATACAAATTCTGGCCTATATCTGGATGGCCAGAAACCATCTCCTTTGATAATTCCTGTTCTGCCAAATTTCAAATGGTCAGCAGTCTACAGAAGGGCAATGAAAATGATACAAAGACTGTCACTAAAGTGTGGTTGCATTGACATAAGTGGCTGAGAGGAGCTTTCTATCAGTTATTCAGAATTGCAACAACCTGTCCATAAGCTGCATCACATTTTGAGACCCAAAAGCTTAATGATCTGGCAGACCAACATCACAGAAGGAAAAGAAAATAAACAAATCCCACATCCCAATGCCTCATGGGAAGTCTTTCCCCATGTACCCAAATGCTGCAGGCCAAGAATTGTTCTGGTTATTCTCATAAAGAATGAATACAGATAAAGGATGAATTCAGGACATGAATACACATTGTCCTCAAATCATGTCCATGAATACACATCATCCTCAATTCCTGGGATAGCCAATAAAGACAATACCGAAAAGAAAGAAAACGTATCAAATCTTAAATCATCTTGATGATTAATGTAAATACTCCATGTATTCCGGTTTTCTTGCTTTATGTCTCATTGTGCCGTAGTTTTCCTCTTGATATTCTACAAAGAGCTGCTCATAATACTGTTTATATCGATAAAAAGAGACATAACCAGTTTTGAATCCACTAAGACCATTCTATACAGTCAAACTGCCTCAAAGTGCACAGAAATCATGACATTGTGAACATTATTTTGGTGGATATAGCCACTGTTTGTGTTTTGTGAGGTGAAAAGGAAATTGTTAAACAAATCTTTTTGAAACAATATCACACCATCAAAGAAGTATTAACTCATTTTTCACATAATGTTGCCCTAGAGCATGTTGCCGCACAATAAGATGCTTTCAGAGGTGCTCAAAGTGTGCTTTCTCTTGACACCAAATCAGTCAGGATGGAAGCTGCAACAGTTTAAAAGAAAATTGCCATTCATCCTGGACTGAATTAGTCACAGCTAAAATCACTGTTGATCTAGTTCTGTTGACTGGAAGAACTAAAGTGTCACCTTGTGACACCTTAGAAAAGAACAAGCTAGCCAAACAGCAATATAAGTGATTTTTCACTATCAGAAGTATCAGGGCTAAAGCATCTCTTATAGTTTGCTTAAAACCAGTTTGTTCTTGCCGTGGGAGTTACAATGGTTTTAGCAATATTGGGGTATTTTATCTGCCCAAAGGAATTTGAAAATGCGTTTGTTGAGATCCCTGAATTATTTCGTAAGGGCGGAGAACATCAGCTCATCGTAGATGAGACAAGAGAATACATTCATCTTCATTGTGTTTCTGCTGATAGTTTTAACTGGGTAACATGGGGGAAGGGCCAATTCAAGAGCAGGGGATGCCAGGAGGATAAAAAAAAGGAGAGGGAGTGGGATATAGGAAAGAATGATTAGGCAATGTGAAAACATTGAATTTCAACCTTGATAGCTGGGAAAATAGAGATGAAATGAAATCTTATCAGTTCTACAAAGGCAGCGTTGGAGCTGAGACAAAGAACAAATTTAGAAAACAGTAGATAACCATTTAGACTCATTAAGCATCCAATTGCAGCCAACTGATCCCTGTGACAGGATTATCCTGAACTGGGACAGGACTTCCTGGGACTGAGATTGACAGGTTTCCCCTCCACTGTGATGCCCTTCCAACTGCACCCATTCTTTCTTTGTTCAGTTTTTCAAAATGCTTGAGAAAGCATGTCCATCTTGAGACATTCCGATTGTTTTCCAGCCATCACAACAGGACCCAGTTCTTCAGATGTAGGCTTCCAGCCAACATGAGCTTCTACCACCTGATTTAACCTGCAAGAATACTGTAGTACTGAGCTACCAATAGCACAGTATGTCAGGATCTGCATTTGCATCCAGTGGAAGAGACATCTCAAACTGGTAAAATTCTTCCTTTAACCCTGGAAGAAAGAAAGCACATAGATTAAAGAGAAAAAATGTTTGCCTTTCACAATCACAGACCATATTCAAGGTGCTTTGCAGCCTGTGTAGTACTTCTGATAAGCGTGTCATGTTGTAACACAGAAAATACTGCAGTCAAAATGTACACAGTAAGCTCTAACAAATGGCCTTGTGTTTCTGATATTTTTTACATTGTATGATGGTTAGTATTTACAGGATTTCTCAACTGCTCTTTAAGTCTTGCTATGTGCTCTTTTACATTTGCCTGAGTGGACAAGATGGAACTAAAGATAATGTTTCATCTGAAAGGCAATGCCTTCAGCAGTCTAGCACTTCTTCAGCACCACAATGAAGAGTCCATTTTGAATGAGCTCATGTCCTAGAATGGGACTTGAATCTGCAACCTTCTGAATTGAATGTAAGAGTTCAATCAACTGGCCTGCAGCAGATCTCTGCATTCAATGGGAACAAGAGAAGAAACTTTAGAGAACTGTCCTTTGTTGCACTTATAAATTACAAGGGAAAATAAGACTAGAAGATTTTTGCTACCATTGAAAGAGTTTTCTTGTACCTGTTCCAGAAAAGGGAGCAGCATTAAAGCCTTGGGCAGACTTTGACTATCTAGAGGATGAAGAGTTATTGAGGGTCAAAGGATTGCTTGCCACAACAGATGGAGGAAACTTCTTGAAGGCAACCTGTGCAATGGGAAACATACATCAGTTGTGTTTCTGATCAGAGATGATAGGCCATATCAACAATGAATGAGGAAGTACTAACACTGGAGTACTGTCATTAAAGAGTTAAAGGAGACATGATTTTGTTTGATCCATTGCAGACATTGAAGGAGATTATGATCAAAATATGATGACAGCTATCCTGCTGTGTGATGATTAGAGGTGAATGGAGGAAAGTACACATTTGAAAGAATTCGAAGACTGAAGAGCATGAGTTTGGTGCCATGACAAACTAAGAAAATCATAGACTTAGGAAATGAACAGTGGTAAATGAAGCAGCAGTCTTTGATATGTTTCGTCACTGATGAAGAAGGAACATAGTTAACATGCCATTAAATCATATAATAGGTAGCAGCATTTAACAACAATGTGGGATTTGATCTAAGATTCTCCAATCTATTATTACAAATAAACTTAGAGCATGAATAGTACATTTACATTAATGAAAGCAACTAATATTCACAATGTATTTTAATATAAAAATCTGGAAATCGTTAACTTTCTTCCCCAAATTTTACTCGCGAGTGTGATATGATCCCTGGTATGCTGCTGTTATGCATCTTCCTGCTTTAACAGTCAGACACGTGGAATTGAACATTCACAACCTCGAGTATGTTATTTTTGTTATCTCATATTTTCATATTTTTCATATTTTTCCATACTGAGCCATAATAAACACTTGGTAGTTCATACATTTGACTTTGAAAGTATCAATAGTTTTATTCATTACTATTAAGTATTGATCATCAATGTATTTCTTTAATTTTAACCCTCCCAGCCTATCCAATCTGACCATCTGCATTTATGGAAATAATCTTGTAAAACAGAGCAGAGTTACTTGGGAGCTGATGGCCTAGTGGCATTACTGTTAGCCTGTAAATCCAGGTAATGTTCAAGTGACCTGGGTTCAGATCCTGCCATGACAAAAGAATGAAAATCTGGAATTAAGATTCTAAGGATCCATTGGGAAAAATCATATTTTAGGAAAGGAAACTGCCATCCTTACGTAGTCTGGCCTACATATGAGTCTAGACTCACAACAATGTATTTGACTCTTAAAAGCCCTCTGAGTTATTAGGGCTGAGCAATAAATGTTGGCGATGCTGTCATCCTGTGAATGAATTTTAAAAAAGCAAAGCTGAAGAATGACTTATAATTTATGAAACACGATAGATTTAATTTAACATTTTTTAAACATCTTTCCATTTTTTAAAAGGGAACAGAAAATATTTTTACATAGAAGAAAAGCTATCTAGGGAATCCTGTTGTAAATAACTCCTTTGCATTCTACCATTGCTTAAGGAAATGCTGCATTGATTATTCTGCATACGTGGAAGGAGGTGAATTTGTTTTCCTCAGCTAAGGCTATACTGCTATTAACATCATCCAGCGTAGATCCAGTTATTGCTTTGATATAAATAAAGACATTAAAATGCTAGTTATTTTAAAATATTTGAAATTCAAGTAAAATGCAAAAAGGCAAAAGACAAAATAATCTTTTATTGCTCTTAAAGAAGCAAGTACAGCAACACACAAGAAAATGTTTTTATTCATTATGTGGATTATCTACTCAACAAGGAGCAATGCTTAATCTTCTGTTGTGAAATAAGGCAGGGTAAGTGACTGAGGTGTCAGTGGGGGAGCACTTTGGAGAAAGTGATTATAATTCTATTAGTTTTATAATAGTTATTGCAAAGGATAGAACTGATCAAAAATTTAAGTTCTAATTTGACGTAAGGCCAATTTTGACAATATTAGGCAGAAATTTTCAAACATTGATTTGGGGGAGGCTAATTGCAGGTAAAGGGACAGTTGGGAAGTGGGAGCCCCTTAAAACTGAGATAACGAGAGTTCAGAGACAGTATGTTCCCGTTAGCGTGAAGGGCAGAGCTGGTAGGTGTAGGGAATGCTGGATGATTAGAGAAATTGTGGCTCTGGTAAAGAAAAAGAAGGAGGCATATGTCAAGGAGTGGACAGTTGGGATTGACTGAATTCCTAGATGAGTATAAGGGCAGTGCACATAAGACACCAATTTTCACTGTACCTTGGTATACATAACAGTAATAAATCAAATCAGATCAAAAATCAAACAAGTAAGAGTACAATTGAGAGGGAAATCAGAAGGGAGAAAGGGCACATGAAAGAGCTTTGGCAAATAGTTTGGCAATAGGGTTAGGGAGAATCCGAAGAGAATCTGTAAGTACATTAAAGGCAAAAGAATAACTTGTGAAGGAATAGGGCCCCTTAAAGATCAACAAGGTTGCTTATGTCTGAAACCATAGTTGATGGGTGAGATATTAAATGAATATTTTGTAACAGTATTTATTGTGAAGAAGGAAATGGAAGCTAAGGAACGTGGGGAAATAAATAGTGCTGTCTTGCAAAGAGTTCACATTACAGAAGAGGAGATGCTGGAGGTCTTAAAACGTATAAAGGTAGATAAATCCCCAGGACATGATCAGGTGTTTCCCAAATCTTTATGGGAAGCTAGGGAAGCTGTTGCTGGGTCCCTTGCTGAGATATTTGTATCATCAACAGCTGTAGTAGAGGTGCCTGAAGACCACAGGTTGGTTAACATGCTGTAATGGACAGTGAAGAAGATTATCCCAGATTATCAGATGGATTAATGGGCCGAGGAGTGGCAGATGGAGTTTAATGTAGATAAATGTGAGGTGTTGAATTTTGGTAAGGCAAACCAAAGCATGACTTATACAGTTAATGATAGGGCCCTGGGGAGTGTGACGAACAAAGAAATGTAGCGGAGCAGGAGCTTAGATGCTTGAAAGTGGAGTTGCAGTAGACAGGGTAGTGAAGAAGGTATACTTGCCTTCAATGGTCAGAACATTGAGTATAGGAATTGGGGCATCATGTTTCACCTGTACAGGACCTTGGTGAGGCTGCTTTTAGAATGCTGCATATAGTTCTGGTCATTCTTCTATCAGATGGATGTTGTTAAACTTAAGAGGGTGCAGAAAAGATCTACAAGGATGTTGATTGAACTGAAGGGTTTGAGTTAGAAGAAGAAGCTGAATAGGCTGGGCTCTTTGCTCTGGAACATTGGAGACTCAGAGGGGGAAGGCATGACCTTATAAAAGTTAGAAAAATCATGAGGGGCATAGATAGGGTAAATAGCCAAGATATTTAGTCAGTAGTGAGAGAGTCCAAAACTAGAGGGCATAGGTTTAAGAAGAGAGGGGAAAGATGTGAAAAAGGACCTCAGGGGTAATGTTTTCACATAGCAGGTGGTATGTGCATATGGAATAAGCTGCCAGAGGGAGTGGTGGAGTTGCGTATAATAATAAAATTTAAAAGGCAACTGGGTGGTTATATGAATAGGCAAAGTTTAGAGGTATATGGGCCAAATGCTGGCAAATACGACTAAGTCAGATTGGGATATCTGGTCAGCGAGGACAAGTGGACCAAATGGTTTGTTTCTGTGCTGTATGACTCTATGACTCCATAATTGCATATTGACAACTGCTGGCAGCTAAAATATCAAGTTTGCATCTAAATTTCTATTTTTATCTTATAAGTCAGATTTTTCTGGCCATCAATCCAAGGTCATCCAGTAATAAATCAACAGATCAGGCGATGTGGCTTATCACAATAACTGATATCCTGTTATTATTAGGCTTGGCCACTTGGAGCCACCTTCACCTCTGAGTCAAATAATTGGGTTCACATTTTGTTCCATTGACTTGAGTCCAAAAGGTAAGGTTGACATTTCAGCTCAGTACTAAGGAAGTTCTACATTGTCAGCTGGACTGACTTTTGACAGAGAACCAAAACCCTATCTGATCACTCGGATGGATGTAGAATCTCAGAATTATTACACTTCTGAATGAATCTCTTCACTGGCTCTTCAAGACATCATTATGACTTAGTGCCATATTCCTGTCTTTGCTTCATGACCCTGCATGTTATTTCTATTCAAATAATCAAATAACACATGCATGAATTCCATGAGTGAATCAGCCCCCATCATACTTCCAGGCAGCATATTCCAGACCCTGACTGCCTTCATCTCTTTTCATAGTCCACTTTTGTTTCCCTTCTTTGCCTTTTCCTTTCTCTTCTAAAGTTTCTACATTCAATGTGATTCTTAATTGCATTTTCCCAAACCTGTCATACGTACACATTTATTTTTGGGTTTTTTTAAATCTCCTTTTTCATTCAATGCCCTTCCTTTCTCACTCGAAGGCAGGTGCCTTGACTATGCTGACACCGTATCTTCTTTGAAGGTAGCAGATTGTTCAAATATTGTTTTTCCCATCAAGGCTTGATTCTAGTCTGTCTGGCCCAGCTTAGTGTTTGCCCCATTGAAGTCAACTTCCTCCAACTTGTTTATTTTTATCTTGAATTGGTCATTGTTCTTTTCCACTGTCATAGAATTATAGAATCCCTACAGCATGGAAGCAGGCCACTCAGGTCATCAGGTCCACACCAATCCTCTGAAGAGCATCCAACTCTGACCCTATCCCTGTAATCTTGCATTTCCCATGGTTAATCCACCTAATGTACACATCCCTGGACACTACAGGAAATTTAGCATGGCCAATCCACCAAACCTGCACACCTTTGGACTGTTGGTGGAAACCAGAGCACCCAGAGGAAACCCATACAGACATGAGGAGAACATGCAAACTCCACACAGACAGTCACCCAAGGATGGTATCGAACCCAGATCCTTGGCAGTGTGAGGCAGCAATGCTAACCACTCAACCACTGTGCCATCATCTTAAACCTTATGATACAATGGTCATTGTCTGAAACAGTAATTGCTAATCTGCGTATGTGCTAGTGTCCTGATATACTAATGTGTGGGCACGTATGTCTTAAAGATCACAGTTTGAGAACAGTCATTAAATACACCAGTACTGCAAGTAAAAGATGAAGAAGAAACTTTCCCAATCCAGTGCTGCCAGTCAGCCACCATTGAAACAAACAACAATGAAAGAATTTCAATCAACCCGCAAAGCTACGAATCTCAAAATCAATTTTTCACCCAAAAATCATAGAATCCCTATAGTGTAGAAACAGGCCACGAGGCCCACAAGTCCACACCAACCCTCCAAAGAGTATCCACCCAGACCCATTCCCCTACCCTATTACTTTACATTTGCCCTGACTAACACACCTAACCTACACATTCCTGAACACTATGGGCAATTTAGCATGATCAATTCACCTAACCTGCACATCTTTAGAGTGTGGGAGGAAACCGGAGCACCAGACAAAGGGAGAATGTACAAACTCCATACAGGCGGTTACTCAAGGCTGGAATCAAACTCGGGTCCCTTGCACTGTGAGACAGCAATGCTAACCACTGGGTGACCGTGCCGCCCATCTTTAATTTGAACATCACAAACAGGAAGTTGCTAATGCTTCTAGTATCATCTAATGTGATAGTGACATGCGACTACCTATTTTTAGGAATGAGTGAGAGATTGATTCATTTCTCCTTCTTCAAATTTATCTATTTTTGGACTCGTATTTTATTCCTTTTCTGTGTGTCTGTTTATGCTGCTATTATTCCTCCACGCATTTAGAAACTATATCCACTCCATTGTAAATGCAGGAGAGGTTATTTACATGGACTCCTTTTAAAACATACATTAATTTGATTTGAAGAAAGGTATCGAGTAGGGACGGTATCCTTTTTTAAACCAACCTTTATGCAACTAACTAAGCAGGAGAATGAATAAAGAAGGGGAAACAGTTTATCCCTTCTCACATGTGAGCTTAACAATTTGAGGTGTCCTCTATTGGACAGTAACAAATTGTGGATTCACATGACTTGAATCCACAAACAAAATTTAAAAAAAACTAGAATGCGTAAATTATCACTTTGAAATGATTTTTTTTAAATTGCAAAAGGTTTTCTTGAGTTTGGAATGCTACAGTATAGAAGTATCTACATTTAATGCCAGCAGCTTTCGAAAAGAATAAGAGAAAGATACTCTTAAGGATTTAAAGTTCTGTCCCATGAACAGTTAAAAGATTCAGCAAAGCTTTTAGGATTAGAAATTTTTGACACTGGCAGATGATTACAAGCTGATTCACAAACCCTTGTTCTCAAAGAAACTTCTGTCTACCTGTCCCAAATAACTGGAAAAGGTAGAGATGCAGAGACTGTGTGGGAATGCAGGGATGGGCAGGGGGTGCGGTGGTTATGGTGCAGTGGTAGTGTCCCTATCACTAAGCTAGGAGGCCTGGGTTCAAGTCCCACCTGCTCCAGAGACATGTTGGCATCTCTGAAAATATTAGAAAGTATCTATTATTAGAAAGGGCAAGTCTCCACGTTAGTCTGCATAGCAGAGTTCTGATTGTAACTCCTGAGAGACTGTGAAATGGTCCAGAAATCTCCCAGACAGCAATGATGAAGCAGCCAGATAAACAAAGCAATAGCCTGAATCTTTCAGGCAGGAAACAACATGGCGGTGTGCCAATATCAGGTGAACCCTGAAAGGCCATGTACAGTGGCCCACAGACATTACCAAGAAGCTCAGGAAGTAAATTATGAAAATTCTTATAGGAATGGCATTCTAACCAGAATTCCATCAATTAACACATTGAATTAAACCATGTCTACCTTCACTTGAAAGAAAGAACCGGAAATGACATCACCCACCATAAGTAATCAAGACCGAGAAATAGAGAGGCGGGACATACCACCAGCACTTCACCAGAGACTCTCACTGATGATGTTACCGAGCATGAATCATCTGAAAACAAAGCTTGAAGCTCAGTGAGCAAACTTACATTCTTATCATCAACCTGAGCTACAAACCTTCTCAAAAATCGCAAAGTGAATAACCTGATTGAGGGCCCAGATTGGTAAAAAGGGCAAAGCCTGTGTCATGCCAACATGATGAAGTATAACACTGCCAAGCTGGTTACTGCCTTTTCCATTGCCACTGACTTAAAGAACAAGGGCAGCAGCAGGGCTAAATTAAAGAGTGACGCAGGAGAAGCCCACTTTGAATTCTCTGCCTTCCAGCTAAACAATACAGAAATATTAACAAACTTAGACTTTTTATTCACCCCATAGGAGCAGAACAGCAGATAAACTTTAATGAGTGTGTGTGTGTGTGTGTGTGTCACTGTCCTCACCCATGAACTTAACAATTGGCAGAACCTTGCCTGGGCACTCATTGTACGTACCTCCCCTCCTCCTTATCTTCCTTGCCTACTTGCCTACCTTTTCTGTATTCCTTGCATACAGAAATATTTAACTCCCACTCCTATTCTCCCTTGTGTCAGATGTCTGTTAGAGCTACAACATTATGATTCCAAATGACAATACGCACATATAACTCACCAATCTTACTGACTGAAAAGATTGCATGACAGTATTTTATAGAAAAAAAGGCTTTGGTCCCTAGCCAATACTTATTCCTCCATCAGAATTATGAAGCAATTTTATTTTATTGTTATTTAATTTGAAAGTAACGTTGAGGATTAACAGAGCAGCCATTATCTCACTGAATGTCAAAGCAGACTCAGTGGGCTGAATGGCCTAATTCTGCTCTTAGTTCTAATGTTCTTATACAGTGCTATTTGCAGGAAGCTATTGTGTGCAAAATGGTTGCTGTGCTTCTTACAATGTAACAACAACAACTTCAAATGTAGCTCATTGGCTATGCAGAACTTGGTGACAACTTGAGGACTGGAAGGTATTAAATAAATGCAATCTTTCCTACTTTCCTCTGAATTTCCTCTCCACATTCCAACAAGGAAGGCCTGTCCACTGCTTAGTTTTCCTGCCAGATGAAGATGATGATGCGCCTTGGAAATAAGCCCAATACCTCACTTTCACCCTCCTAGGAACTTCTACATCCTTGACCATAATTATTCCATTAAATTGAGTCCTGTTTTATTTAAACTAAACCCTGATGATAAGTGTATGGTGAATTCACCTCCACCGCTCCTCACAAAGGCTTCAAAGCAGATACAAATACCCATTTCCATCACTATGACTGAAAACCCATCACTAATATTAACCATTGCATGCCTTGCCCTTAAGCTCCTCTTTCCAGTACTAACTTCAGTGACCCTTTTCCGTAACATGAGTTTCAAGAACAGTTCTAGCATCTTCACGTATGCTTGCATCCAGACATTAAATAAGATGAAGTCTCTCCTCTCCACAGAATGCAGCAAGAGATTGTTCCACTTTCTCTTTCTAGTTTTATGCTTATGCCTGTGCTTTATGGGTGTCCCTTTTTGTTAGGCTGCTTCACTGTTCATTCATGGCCAATATGTAGCTATCGTTTGATGTTCAATGTTATATTCTTCGAACATCAAGATATGCTCTTACTTGGCCATTGGGATGATAGTTCAAAGTTCTCTTATGATTGATTGGCTCAGTGCAAATAGTTCATTCTTCAGGGGAAGATTATGTTCAACATTAAACATAAAGACAGATTATTCAGCCAATTGTAGCATTTTCTTATTCATCTCATTCCTGAATATCTTAAATATCTTTGCTATGTCTTTATTACTTTAGAATGATTTCTCTCTTAGTCTAATCCATTTCCAATTCAAAAGTCCAGATATATATCAAAATGTTGAAATATTTACATTCCAGCACCATAACTAATTCCTTTTTTTTGCCTGTAAATAACCACATCTTATATCCTACTCAGGTGACTGGTGGCTCTCTATGGTCTATCCCATTTCATCTTCAGCAACACATTTAATCTGGATGGATTTAGATTTGTCACAATTCAATTTCACACACATTGGTTAAGAGCTGCCAGAGTTTTAGCCAACAAGTCCTTTGGGTTCCTTGCTGCCTTTGACCTGGTGAGATCAAATACTTTTTCTCATTGTCTACTCTACTGATTAAAGAACTGTTAGCAAATCAGACAAAATCTTGGAGCCATGCAGATTGCAATAACTGAAAATGTGTTGCTGGAAAAGCACAGCAGGTCAGGCAACATCCATGGGGCAGGAGAAATCCTGAAGAAGTGCTCATGCCCGAAACGTCGATTCTCCTGCTCCTTGGATGCTGCCTGACGTGCTGCGCTTTTCCATCAACACATTTTCAGCTCTGATCTCCAGCATCTGCACACCTCACTTTCTCCTAGAAGATTGCAATAACTATAAGGATTATTAAACTTATGTTCTGGGATTTTATCATTAAATTTCAATAAAGTGAAGCAGATCACATAACCTGTTGTGAAGTCTGTTTGAAAACATGTCTGAAGGTTTGATTGTTAAAGATCAAAAGCATGTCCAGATTATCTTACTGGGAAGACTGTTCAAACTTGGAAACAATAGGAGCAGCATATGTGTTATTGATGATTAGAATGTGAGTCACAAAAGACCTAGAAAATTATTGAACATATTAGGTTGTAAACAATTGTGCTTTAAACTATCCATTTACTTCCAAGATTAAAGAGAGCTGATGACTCAAGGATAGCAAATTGCAACCTGGATACAAAGCCCACATGATTCATTTTGTTATAATGATGAGCTTTGAGATGGGACCTTTACAAATGAAGACATTATGATATTGTGTTACAGGCTTTCCTAAAATATCTCGGAATATCAGTGATTTGTCACTTTTCCAGAGTCTGGGAGAGAGAGGACATTTATAGGCCAAATGTCTTGTGGTTCACCCAATTAGAACATGAGTAAAAAGTGAGGTCTGCAGATGCTGGAGATCAGAGCTGAAAATGTGTTGCTGGTTAAAGCGCAGCAGGTCAGGCAGCATTCAAGGAACAGGAAATTCGACATTTCGGGCAAAAGCCCTTCATCAGGAATTCCTGATGAAGGGTTTTTGCCCGAAATGTCGAATTTCCTGTTCCTTGGATGCAATTAGAACATGAGTACAAGCATATGCTTGGATTGTAAAGACCAAATTTTTGATGAGTTAAAATGAGGCAGGAAAATCCACATAACTTGGGGATCTCCAGAGTTAGAGCTAGATAATGGGACTTGCTGGGCAGCTCTTTTGGGAACTGGTAAAGACATGATGGGTCAAATGGCCTCCTTCTATCCTGCAAAATTCTATAATTCTAAGATTCCATAATACTCTCACCATGTGAACAGCATTGAGTTAAGTCCAAGAGTCATTTTGGACAGAAAGGTAAGCCAGAAGAATCTCTGTACAAGTTTTTAAAAATATTTTAAGAGATGTGAGCATTGCTGGCTAGAATAGTACTTATTGTCCATCCCTAATTGCCCCAATATCTTAGCAAATATTGGAAACATGGACCTAGAATTGCAAGACTAAATTTGACCAACTTCTTTTTGAAAGTAATATTCTGAGCAGAATATAGATATGCCAACTGTATAGTGTACCTGCGCATCCAAAATAACAAATTCCCTCATGAGAAACTATAGTCTAACTCAGTGGGGTTTCTGGGTAGAAACAAAACTATAGGAATGGGAGGTGTGTGCAGTAGTAAGTTGACAATAAAGTGAACAGACTGGAACATGGATGGTACTGTCTAAGGGAGTCGAGGAAACAGATGTCAATAAAGTGAAAGGGGTAAAGGAAATGTAAGAGAAAGAACAAAAGTTGGGAATGATATTTCGGGGGAAGAGCAGAATTCCAGTTACCAAGACTGTCCAGTTTCTGGATTTGGGGTGGAAAAGGTAAGAAGAAAAATATTAATAATAGTCAAAAGGCATTAGAGAGTGAAAGGTTTAAATGGAAGTGGTAGTGGAAGGCTGTCACCTTGAACTAGCTCGGAGAGTAAGAAGAATGCCACACTAATGAAGGGGAACCGGAAAAGAGTAAGAATATGAACTAGGAGGCTAACAGGTGAGTTCATGTGAAGGGCAGATTTGGACAAGAATGTTGTTTTTTTGGTCCACCTTTGACTCTTATTTCTTCTTAAAGTGATAAAAATCAGAGCAGAGGTTTGGTGTAAACATTTTGAACTGGGTTCCCAGATCCCACATAAGTGCACTGTCAATTTTGTCCCTTCAACACAAGTCATTTCCCATTTAGACTTACTTACATTTTCTTTTCATTAACACAGGTGAGAGAATGTTATGTTTTCTGCTGAGCTTCAGCTGCTGGTTTCTGTGGATGAGGAATACTTGCATCATGTGTTGATATTATAATCACTTGTTTCACTTATTTATGGTATTTCGTGAACAATTCTCATTACATGATCAGCTGCTACATGCTCATTATGTAGGGTTCCATTTCTCACAAGCCTGGCACATACAGCCCATTACAATACAGCAGTGTTAATATATTGTTGTGAGTGAGCTATATGATGGCAGTTCCTTAGCTTACTCACTCCTGATGCTTCATCCTGAGCATTTTCTTGGAAGTTTCTTTTTTCAGCGATGTCTAAAAGATAATGTGAGGAGTCTGTTGCCAGGTTTACCACAACCAGAATAAGTATAGAACTCCAGTTTGTTGGTATTAATTAAACCACATGGTAGCTATCAAGCCAGGTGAGCTAACCACCCTCTCTTGTTTCTTGTTCATATGTTAGGAATGTAAAATTAAGTCTGTCAATTGGTACAATTGGCAGGGTTGAGGAAATCCAGCACTTATGAAAGCATAAGACCACTAGATATCCAGTTTGCATCATGATACAATACAAAATTCCAACTGCAGTAATTCGTGATTTTAAACTACCATTTCAAACTGGAAATTATTCATCATTTTGGCTCAAAGGAGGTATTTTCATTGTTAAAGACTTGGAGTCGATCATTTTATAAACAAATCACTAAACAAGGGCAATAGAGTTGAAACAATTGTATTGTTAATTTTTTTTATCTTTGTGGAATGGTTTTTGCTTGCAAAGAATAAAGATTGCATTTACTAATTCCATCTAAATGTAGAATAATGAAGTCTGTCAGGATCCCCAGAGAAATCTTTATTACATTTCGACCACTCCTGAATTAAAAACCACTTTTGTTAGTGCAGAATAATTGATTTTGATTGAATGTGAATCCATCAGTGAGATATCACATGTAATATTATACTACAGCCTACGAACTAACGTGTATCCAACTGTTACATCATCACAACACAGTTCAGTCAATAGTGTAATTAAACATTTACCTTCAAAATGGTAGCATGAATTTTGTAATTAATTCATTTGTTTAAATCATTATTCCCGGCTTCTAGCCTCCTTTGCATGCCACGAACACAGCATCTTATCACTGCTGAATGATGGATGATACGATGGGAGTTACTGCATGAGTCAGCCCTCATGGTGTCAAATCAACAAACTAATAAACGTGTTTACTGATTTTTAATTGAAAGATCGGAGTGGCCATATTTCAGGAAGAGTACTGTTTAATTCAATAATGCATGAGAGAAAATTGATTGTAATTTAACTCTTACAGCTCTAAGTGCAGCATGTGTGGTACAAATATTCTACTTTTATCCTATAGTGTTAGAGTTAATTATAAAAGTAGCATACTCCTTCCATTTTATTTGCTTTTAATTCCACAAAAAAAGCAAGTTTAATGTCTAACACATATCATTGATATCAATCAGTGCTTAATACACCTGAATGGCACTCTTCCATCTGATATTTAATTGTGGAATTATCTTAAACTTTCAAGATTGCGGTTTACTTGCCTGCTTCCTGACTAAATGTATGTTGTTGGGTTGTTCAATAATGGGGGGTGGGGGGGCGTCATTACACTTGACAGCTGCATGACTGATCTATTCAAAGTCACCAGAAGATAACAAGAGTGGGAGCCCAGTGAAATTTTCTTTTTCCCTAAGCTTGGAACACTGAACATATTTGAATTCAGTTGTTAGCTGATTGAAATTATTTAGCTCAAGTCAGACTTGGTGTGATTTTAATTTCCCTTCCATGCCTTCAAAGTGGTCTCACATCTATTTTAAATGATGAGATGACTGAGCTAATGTCAGGGAGATCTGATCATAAGATTACAGAATTGTTTAATGTCTTGTAAATACAGCTGCAAAACCTTAGTTGAGAAATATTCACTTTCACTGCTTAAGTCGAAGAAAATTTACACTCCCCTCGCACAAGTGTAGGATGCATCTGTTTCTTAAGTGGTTCCAAGTTTTTTTTAAATTTGACCCTCCTACCTTATGTCAAGCTTGAATAGCCTGGTTGTTCCATTTTCCCTTTATAACTAAGTTCTATGACACTGGACTTCAGTCTTGAGGTGTTTCCCTCTGCTCCACGATCAGAGTTTAAATTCAGTGATTACAACAGGATAAGATATTTAAGATGAGCTATGTCCGAATCAATCCACATGTAAACATTCTTCCTCCCAATTTGTAATTCATTGTTTTATCATTATATTACAGCAGTCTATTACTCCTACTCCTCTTTAGGAAATCAATAGGTTACAATATTACCACAGAGGTAGTCTTAGATCTATGACTCTTTTTAGTCTAATTAATTTCTAATATCAAATAAATATGTTTAATGTGGTATAAACTCACTGTACCATTTTATTTGTTTGATTGCAACTGCAAGGAAACTTTGTTTTGAAACCAAATTCTGGAATGGCTAAATTGAAATATTTAATGTGTTAGCTGTAGTTAAATAAATAGTGTTTCCCACCTGCTCAAGACCGAAGCACAAAAATCAAGTATCATGACCATACCAGGTATATTCACAGACTGTTCAGTAAACACCAAATTTGTACAAGCTCATGTGTAGCCCCCTTTTAGTTGATGAGTATTTCAATTTAAAAATAACCAGAAAATGTGTGCTTTAAACAAGATAAAGGCTTATAAAACAAAGAACTGTGGATGCTGCAAATCTGAAATGAAAACAGAGATTACTAGAGAAATTCAATAGGTCCAGTTCAGTTTAGTTTATTGTTGGAACTTAAGTAAATTAATGATATAGTTATTATCTAAAACACAATGATCAAACATACGCGAGGCTAAACATTACATTTGAAGATGGAAATGAGATCAGTCTACTATTATAGTAGGTCTGGCTTATTTGGAGTTTCTTTTTTGAAGTGAAAGGTCTGAAAATTTGAAATCAGGTTCAGCAGCTGCAATGGTTGCTGTCATTGAATAGTTGGATATTTGCCTGGGCAAGTGGACTCAGCAGGATTTAGATATGGAAGAGAAGTGTTCAGCTTCCTTACCAGTTCCGCATTTATTGCAGATCGTTCACAGTTCACTTCTGTCAGACAAGATGGTTCAAGCGCACCAAGTGCCTCTGTTTGCTGTTGTGCAGTTGCAAAACAATTAACATAGGCTAGCCCAGAGACAGGCACAACAATGGCCAGAGTGCCATCAAAAAGAACCAGCAGAGGGTCAGGAACCAAGGCAGATGCCAAGTATTGGCATACAATTGAATAACTGTGTATCTATCTGCAAATGTCATTGTGAGGAGATCATGGCCTTCTGTCAGCCATCCATATCAGCTCCTTCAGGAATCCATACATTCTGATGGATTTCTTGGGGATCCACTGCCATTAGCTTTAAAATTCCCCACATGTTAAAATTCCATCCCAGATCTTTTCAAGGCTATAGGAGAAACATGTAGCATCATGCAAACAACTACTCATAAATACATCAAGGAAACCACCATGGGCTTGTTGAAAACAGTCAGTGATTTTGTACAATTAATCACAGACCCAGAAAGCCAGGCAGAAGGAACTGAGAGGTTTGTTGCCATCACTGGATTTCTGAAGGTACAAAGGGTATTTGATTGCAAACATGTTGACCTAAAAGATCTCTGGGATCACCCAATCGTCACTCTATTAATGTTCAGTCTGTTTGTGACCACTGGAAATGAGTCTTGCAGATCTCTGCTTATTTTCCTGGGATCTCTTGTGATAATTATACCTTCACTCACTCTCAGTTGCCACAACTATTAGTTCCCCTCTCTGCAACTCCAAAGTTGGCTCCTACGTAGCAGGAGACACCTACATGGCTCATGACAGCCATGCAGAACCCCCGCATCCCAGCCAAGGAGAGATACAAGGCAGACCATGCCAGAAAGGCCCAGGGCACACTAATTGCAGTCAGTTGCCAGCAGTCTGATGCTGCTGCTGGTTGGAAGGGAGTTCACTGGTTACTGTTCAAATATGATGCTTGAACCTTCAACTCTATGAGTTACTGGCAAGCTTGACTGACTGAGGCCCTTCCCTCATTAATTGGTTTATCGCTATATGTTTGCATGCAGCCAGTCACTCCATCTCTAAATGGATGTGCTCTGATCTTCTGGGTCCCACTATTGGTACCCTTGTTGCAGGAAGAGGATTCCACCCTATATCTCTAACGTTTTCCAGTTCTGAAGAAAGATCAAAACAAATTCTCTCTTTGCAAATGCTGCCTGACATGTTAAGTATTTACGGCATTTTTCATTTTTACTTTGTTTAGATTTTTTTCTGAGAAATGACAAATTCCTTTTTCAGTTTGTTGCTAGAATGACCAGCAAATGTTGCTAGAATGACCAGCAATTGCCCATTGCTACTTCTCCTTGGGCAAGCAGTGATGAGCTGTCTTCTTGAAGCACTGCAGGCTGTTTGTGCAGGTACACTGACAGGGCTGTAGGAGGGGTGTTCCAGGATTTTCATCCGGCAGCAATGCAGGAAAGACAGCATAGTTTTTTGTCAGGATGGTATGGTGGTGAACTTGCAAGTGGTAGTTTTCCCATGTATCAGTTGCCCTAGTTCTTCTAGAAGGTAGAGATTGTGGATTCAGAAGGTGCTGTCAAAGGAGCATTCTCATAGCCAAAGTTGATGAACTGAAGTGCTAATAACCTCATGTGCCCTTAGCAAAATTGACACAAAGTGGTTTAAGATGTCATTTTACTCAACACATTGACAAAGAGCTGGAAGAAATGCAACAAAAACAGAAATTGCTGGAAAAGCTCAGCAGGTCTGGCCGCATCTATAGAGAGAAATCAGAGTTAATGTTTTGGATTCAGTGACCCTTCCAGCATCCGCAGTTCTTTCAGTTTTTACGAATAAATACAAGTAGTTGCATAGATTCAACACATATACTTTTTAATTAAAAAATAAAACAATCCTTGCTCTAATTTTGTGGTTAATTCCATAAACTCCTTTGAGTTACATGACTTCATGGTGATAGTATCCAATAAATCTGATTATGGAAGTCCTAAACCAGAATGACAAGTCTGGTTGCTATTTATAGCAAAAATATAAAGCGTGTTCTTTCTAAATAAATTCATTTATAATTTTGCTTCAACTTCACAACTTAGAAGATCCTCCCCTTTAATGAAACAAAAGACATTTTCCTCTATAAATGCAATCAGCATGTTACTTATTGGCAATCTTACACATAAAGGATAATCAAAGGATAATTTACATTTAATCTCTAAGATTATAAACATAAAGATTCACTGCTCCAAATGTATTGTCATCCTCATTAATTTAGAACCATAGGTATAATATCTGTAGTTCACTCCACTATTCACTACTTTGTGACTAAAGTGTTTGCTGTGAATTTTACACCAGTTGTGATTTCAGAATATGAATACTTTGATCGAGATGACAACACCAGAATTTCGGGTAACACATGATATGGAACAGATGCTGAACGATGCTGCCAAAAGTGTTGTGACCTGTGCTTGACCCTGACTGATGATAATCGAGTATAACTGGTATTAATGGCTTAATAATATTGTTAGGATGGAGTGGGAGGATGTGGCAATTTTAATGGAAATCTAAATGCACTCAAACCAAGGCCATTTATTCAGAAAAAAGCAAAAAACATTTTAAAAAGTTTAGTCTCAGCCTTGAACAGCTAAGAGAAATAAGCAGATAAACAGAAAAATTTAGTGAATGCTTGGGGTCGAAACTGAACATTTAGTGGGAAGAATAAGCTAACTTTGCAAACTTGTTTGTGTTCAACTTCACACAGTTTCCATATTGCTGTTATGCATTACTAGGTCTTTAATTTTTTTTCAGAATTTTGGAAATTTCTACAGACAGTGTATATTTCACCAAAACAGATTAATATTTTCCTGATTCATGGCTGCAAACCACTTACCACTAGCACACCGGATGTTGTGACAAATGCTTTACTGACAAAAAGGCGACGTTGGTTACTTTAGCCTATTTAATTCTAGACAACATAACAGGGTCCACATTTAGGAATTATAAGCCCTTTTTTGTATAATGGATCGTTCAGTGCTGTGATTGCAAATCTAATGAAAATAAATGAGCTGACTGTCTATAAGCAGAGTTCACATGCACTGCAGGATAACAGCCTGGAGTGCAGGACACTGAAGGACAAGAGATCAATATATGGTTATTTGACATATTAGCTTCATAACATAGAAAACGAGTAATGTATAATGTGTCTAAGTGATAAAAACCATGTAATTAGATGCAAAACAGATTACAAACCACCCTAGGTTTTGTTAGCACTGATTGTGGAGGTTGTTGGCTTTACATTTGAGTAACCAAGCAGAATAAGGTAAAAACAATGAGGCATTTGTGGTTGCTTTCTCCCTCAATTAGGAGACTTACAGTGAAGACCAAATCAGGTTGTCTGTAAATGTATTTCATGTGAACCCAACCCATAATCTTAGCTGATCAAAACCCAAGCTGAAGTTTAAAATCTAAAATATAATTTAGCCACTAAATATAAACAAACAATTAATCTTGGCATGAATGCCTTTTTTTTAAATGATGCTGCACCCTAATTATGTTGAAAAACAGTATTGCTGCATTGGTGTTGGCAGAAAAAAATGCACATACAAAAGTAAAAATCACAACTTACTGGATGGAGAAATAGGTGTACTATAATGGAGGGTTCCTTAACATATTGTAAACTATAGGGATAAAATTTGAATACGCTATGGTATCATAAAATCTAAATTTGTGTTGTTGGACCTTTCAAGGTACTCCTAGTTCTCAGTTATTTTGTATAATTTATACAATTCAATTCCAGTTACACATCAGAATTGAAAACAGGTGAACTTGCCCTTAATGAAGAATAAACATACTGGAATTCCATCAGTCAGTGACTAAAATAGAAAGACAGGTTAACATTTCACATTCAACACTTCATTAAAATTTACACTAACTTGTAAGGAAGTGCTGCAGTACGTGAAGCATTAATTTGCCTTTGAGATGCAAACAGATTTGCTGTGTATTTTCTTCTGCTTCAATTTCAGATTTCCGACACTCCTGAATTTTCTTTTTTACATCTGGCTTACTGTTTATTTCCGAAGTGGAATCCTACACAGTGACTGTGAACTGTGCAATGTGCGTAGCCAATAAACAAGGGCAAGAAATTTTCTCCATGTAATTTAATCCCCTTGCATCTAGATAGTACTTTGGAATACAGCAGAACATCTTAAGTTGCACTAAAACCTCAAGCTTTAGAATCTCCCTTTCAAAAGCGTGCACACCTTTTAAGTGCTTGGCTCATAAAATGCTGCTACAAGATTTATTTGGTTGCAAGTCTGAACTGTACGCTATGTGACAAAAAGATGGGTCTAACTACACAGAGGATAAAAAAAAATGTGCAGTAATTTAATTGTGTGCCAGTCAATGCAGTCCCTTTTTCCTTTTCATTGATGTTATCAGGGAACACCTTGAGTGTCAAGTAAACCCAGGACAGACAAGCCATTAGGAAGACAGAAAGTGAAGCTAACTGTCCTTTTCAGTGACGTGTGCAAATGAATTCAAAAGAGCACCCCCTACTGTACCAATGCAAGTTCAACCATTTTCTACCACAGTCAACATCTTAAATATTTTTAAACAACCTGGTGAGGTATGTCTTGACCCACCTCTAAAATAGGAAGGAATTGAAGCCAGGCCTGCAGGTTCAGAGGCAGGAGCACCTCCACTGTACCACAAGAGCACCTCAACTGACCTTGCAGTCATACAAAGGGACTTGCTAAATTTAGTGCAACAATAAGGAGAGGATGTGCATCAACCAGAAACTGTCTGGTGAATGCAGTACACAGTCTTGTACCACATATTGGGCCCTGCACAGTACCTTTTCTCATCCCAGGATCTGTGGTTCTCAGCATCACTGCATAACATTCATAACAATATTGAATAGAAGGTCACATAATTCTGTAGGATTACAGCAATTTTACTTCTGCAGCAAGGCATTACATCTAGTTTCCATTAAAAATAAACGTATGTGTTTGTAATTTTAAATGCATCCAGAGTGGATTATTATTTTCCAATTCATCGACCTTGCAGGAATTACATTATGTGGCTCATAGAGAAGAAAAGTTCACTTCAGGAGAAGTGATGACTAAAGTCGCTGCATTTTGCATTAGATAGTGCACCAGCTGTCACATTTTTTACTCTCAGGAAGGTGGCTGCTGTGTTCTTACCGCCTCTAAACTCAACCTCTAATTCAAAAAGCATATTGCTTCAATATTACCACAGAGCTACTTAATCAGAGGGAGAGCCCAGCTGTGAGAGAGAGGGGGCAGCAGACTCCAATATTAGCATAATAATCTACCTCGGGTCCCATGAGTCCTCTCCAGTGTACAAGGTTCTCTCTGCTGCCTTTTGCCGGGCCTCAGCTGGAGCACTGCCTCTTGACATTTGCCAATACCAGCCTGTGGGCCGAAATGCAAAAAGACACAGAGAGGGCAAAAGAAAATAAGGAACTACCTTTATGAATGGCTTTAACCCTTAGATAACTAAGGCTGCAGCATATACTCATATAGAATATTATGCCATTGTGTTATTTTTTACTTGCTACCCTGTAGGGGCACTGCATAGTTGGATCAGATCAATGTTTGCTTTATTCAAGACACTATGTACTAAGAGAGGTAGATGTCTATTGAAAAATCTTCAATAGTTCTTCTTTAGTTATCTGACTACCAATTCTCTGTAAGTGCTTCATCGCATTGCCAATACTTGATGCAGCGTCGACGGTTGTTGTAAGAAGTTTTAACAATTCTTTCAACTGATCGAGCTTCAGTATGAAGTGAACTTCTGTTTTCAGGAGTGGGTTTTCAGAGAGAATGAAAATTGCTTATAATACAACACGTCATTATATTTTTTCGAGAATAAATGTACCAGGCTTGGCAGCATGACTATGCTTGTGGATGGAATTGTAAGATGCTAAAACATAGTCCCAAAGGTGTGGTAAATGCATGCTTGCAGATGCACTATAACAGAGCGCAGTCAGGCCTGGGGCGAGCACAAAATTGTCTTTTCAGCCACACTGGCCCCTACTCGCACTAGTTTTGCTTCACCCTACTTGCATTCGTTAGTAATGACAATACTACACCTCTTCTGAACAACACATGAGCACACAATGGAAAAACGTTCATCTAATAATCACAGGCAATCTTCGTATTGTCTGGAGCTTATCTGAGTAGATTTTATTTTTATTTAGCAGATCTTTTTATCAAGGAAAGAAAACATACCTTATTTAAGCCAAAATATAGTATGCCTTGATCACAATAGTAAATTGAATAGAATCGTTTTCTTTCTTCAATTAAAAACATACATGTATTGAAATAAACACGAGGAGGCTGCAATTTTTCATGGTAACAATTGGCCTTATGCTATGATTCCATGAGGAAACCTGCAGAATCCCATAGAAAATGAATGGATTTCTTACCTTTGCCTTTGTGACTGGGGGAAGCATCATCTGCCTTTTACAAGGCAAGTGTGCCAGGAATTCACAATTCTTTGGCTCTGAAAAGGACTCGGCATATCAGCAGAGTCTGGTTTGCCAAGTGTGATGAGACGTTTTATGTTCTACTTGGACTAACGTGGCCTCTACTAGACTGCTCCAGGTTATGAAAGTGGTGTTTAGCCTGAAGAAAAGCTATTGTGCTTTTACTTGGATTACCATGATCAGTGCATGAGTAAGGGGACAGAGGGGAATGTGTCTAGACTTCATGAATGATGGACATTTTGGCAATCAGTCATCAAATGTGGATGGCAAAGTTTTCCAAGTCAATAGCCGGCAAGCTCTGAAATGGTGTCTCTGCAGTCCTGCCAAATCCTGTCATGAATAGTGGTGGGAAATGAAACAACTCACTGGAGGAGGAGGATTCATCAATATCCTGATCATCAATGATGGCAGAATCCAACACATCAGTGCCAAAGATAAGACTAAAGTATTTGCAACAATCTTCAGGTGGAAGAGCCAAGTGGATGTCAGATGTCAGCCTTGCCAAATGACACAGCATCAAATATGTCAATCAACTCCAAATTTGACTCACTGCAAATGATATAAAGAAACATTACATAGGACAAACAGGAAGAAAGTTAGCCACCAGGATGCATGAACACCAGCTAGCCACAAAAAGACACGACTCTCTCCCTCATAGCCCTACACATGGATGAAAAAAAACCACCATTTTGACTGGGACAACACATCTATCCTGGGACAGGCTAAGCAAAGACATGCCAGAGAATTCCTAGAGGCCTGGCACTCCAACCACAACGCCTTAAACAAGCATATGGATCTAGATACCATCAACCCCTCAGAAAATGAACAGGAAATGACATCACCACAAACCCCAGGAATCCCATCCAGGCGAAAGATATAAATAGAAAGCAGGAGACAACAGCTTCGCTTCACTTGGAGGTTGCCACTGATGATGTTACCTAGCCAGGTAATGAATCGCCTGGATATCAAATCTACAACTCAGCGAGCAAACCTACATCCTAAACCTCAACCTGAGCTACAAGCCTTCACAAACCTTGCGATAAAGAAACAGTTGGAGGCACTGGACACTACAAAATCTATGGGCCCTGATAACATTTCTGCAACAGTATTGAAGACATAAGCACCAGAACATGCCACACTCCGAGCCAAGCTGTTCCAACAGAGGTACAACACTCATTAACATGCCAGTGTGGAAAGTTGCGCAGATATGTCCTGTACAGAATAAATAGGACAAATCCAACCTAGCAGGTACTGCCCTACCAGTCTAGTCTTGATCACCAATAAAGTGATGGAGGGTGTTGTCAACAGTGCTATTAAGTACCACTTACTTAGTCATAGCCTGTTTATTGGTCAGTTTAGGTTCTGCCAGGGCTACTCAGCTCCCATTCTCATTACAGCCTTGGGCTAAACATGAAAAAAAAGAGCTGAATTCCAGAGGTTGGATAAGAGTGACTACCCTTGACATAAGGTCAAGTTTGACTGAGTGTGGCATCAAGGAGCCTTGGAAAAACTGAAGTCCTAAGTAATCAGGAGGAAATCTCTCCACTGGTTGGAGTCAAACCTGGCACATAGGAAGGTGGTCATGGTTATTGAAGGTCAGTCATCTCAGTTCCAGAGCATCTCTGCAGGGGTTTATCAGGGGGTGTCTTAGGTCTAACCATCTTCAGTTGCTTCATCAATGACCTTCCCTCCATTATAAGGGTCAGAAGTGGGAATGTTCACTAATGATTGCACAATGTTCAACACCCTTCGCAACTCCTCAGATAATGAAACAATCCATATCAAAATGTGACAAGGCTTGGATCATATACAGGCATGGGCTGGCAAATGGAAAGTAACATCTGTGCGACACAAATGCCAGCCCATCACTACCTCAAGCAAGACAGTGTCTAACCACCATTCCTCGATGTTCCCATCACCGAATCCCGATCCATCAACATCCTATGAGTTACGGTTGGATAGCAACTAAACTGAGCTAACCATGTAAATACAGTGGGTACAAGAGCAGAGCAGAAGCTAAGAATACTGCAGTGAATGATTCACCTCCTGACTCCCAAAGTCTGTCCACCATCTACAAAGCACAGTAGCAAGTGTGATGAAATACACCCCATTGCCCTGGATGAGTGCATGCTCCAGCAATAATAAAGAAGCTTGACACAATCCAAGAGAAAGCAGCCACTTGATTGACACCAAATCCATAAACACTCAATCCCTCCACCACTGATGCTCATTAACACCAATATGTACCAAGTACAAAAAAAATCCATGAACTGCAGATGCTAGAAATCAGAAAGAAAACCATAAATTGCTGGAAAAACTCTGCAGGTCTGGCAGCATCTGTGGAGACAAAGCAGAGTAAACATTTTGGGTCCGGTGACTCAGTAATGTTCTGATGAAGGTGAGTTCTTCCAGCAATTTATGGCTTTGTACTAACTACAAGATGTACTGCAGTAATTTGCCAAGGGTCCTTAGACAACACCTTCCAAACCCATGTCCTACTTCCATTAGAAGCATAAAGGCAGACAATACATAGGAATAACGCCACCTGAAATTTCCCTCCAAGCTACTCGTCCCTCTGACCTGGAACTACATTGCTATTCCTTAAAAGTCATTGGGTCAATATCCTGGAACTCCTTCCCTCCTGAGATAGTGGGGGTTTGCCTACATTAACTTGAGTGCAACAGTTCAAGAAGGCAGATTAACGCTACCTTTTCTAGGGCAATTAGGGCTGGGTCAGCCAGCAATGCCCACAGCCCCTAAATGATTAAAAATCAAGTGTGCCTGCCAATTTGCACACGGTAAGTTCCCTAAACAACAATTAGGTCATGACTGCTTTGGTGATGTTCGTCAAAGGATACTTATTGGCCAAGACACCAGGGATCAAGTACCCTGCTGTTCTTTGAACTAAGGAAAAGATCTTTTGCATCTATCTGAGAAGGTAGTGGTAGTGTTGAGACAGAGTCTGTCTGGATTGAATTAAGAAACAATAAAGGCTCTTTACAATGTTGAAAATGCATTATAGATTGCTGAATGCAAGGAAAGAAAAATTATGGTAAGATTTGTCGACAAGTTAAATGTATTTACAAGGTAGAAGTATCAAGGAATGTTAGAAGTACTTCCACATTAAAAGATTGGTTAAATAAAAATGAGTGGGACAGCTCAGTGCTGATCTTGTGAGAATAACAGATAGTCGTAATAAATGTTTTGCCTCAGTGATTTTAGATACAAATGAAAAAGGGCTTTAGATGTATCTAAGGATTGTTTCAAAAGGCAAAAACTAGAAATAAGGGGTCTCCGTTCCTCCTATCAACATAATATAAGATGAGCAAGTGTTATAACTCTTTTGAAAAATATGGACATATTTGACCAAAAAATCGTAGATCAGATAACCCCGCCTCAGTTGCAAATAAACATATTTACTGGTGTCTATCTGCAGCAGGATTTCTGCGATCACAGAAATATCTCTCTGACTCCAAAAGACACCCATCATCAATTACATGTTGGAGGCAATCTGCATGGGGGAATGTGTGTGCTGTTATAGTTAAAGTGATGTCAGGAATTCTACATCTTAGGCAGTCATAACTTCCTTAAAGTTCTGGATATTAGCACATAACAGGAAGGTTCTATGACAGTGTTCAAACAGGTCAAATGGCAAGAGAGAATATGAAACCGACATTTCCCTTTCTTGTTCCCACTCTGCACGTACCCATAGATAAGTGGGTGCATCTCATATCATCAAGTCAGCTCTGTAAGGATGGGGCAACATGCTGATCACAGAAGATAGTGGCTTCAAACACTTCTTTGGCCTAAATCACCATGCAAAACCAATGAAGGTGTGCCTCAAAGTGTAGTCATGGAATCCATAAAATATGTAGGCTAATTGGAACAGTTTGGATGGCTTTGGAAATGGCAGGTTGTGCTTCATTAACATTTGAATTTATTGGAGAAATCATAGCAGTAGTAATGTAGTGAAGGCTGAATTTGTGGTCTTTAATAAGATGCTTCCCTAACAGAACGCTCCAGATAAATTAAAGCATATAGTGTTAAAAAGGAAAGCAGTCATATGTATTGAAAGGTGACTGAGGGGCAAAAAGCATTGAGTTAGGGTTTTTTCAGATTGATGGGATGTGGCTAGTGATGTGCTTCACAGATTATTGCCTATTTCTATGATTCTATTATAATTAAGTAGTCTCAAGGCAATACAGGATGAAAATGCTTCTGGCACTTTTGAGGCTCTGGCTCCAATAGATTTCTGTCCTTCCAATGATTTACATTATAATCAAATTACATAACTTGTGAAACATGCCATAAATAATTTTATTGTCATCCCCGTATTCACAATAGAACTAATTTATTGTAATGTTTCAACGTACAGAGGTCTATCTTATTATTCAAACAATTTAGTTGAATTAAACCCAGATACATAACAAAAACAAATGTTCATTAAGGTTTATGTTTGTAATTAGTGAGTGTTTATAACAAACAGCTTTAATTTTCCAAATGTCAAACATCAGAAGTAATTTGACATCTGGTAGCTATTTATCACAAATAATGTGATCTTTTTTAGCGTAAGCCATGCAAGTGTCAGACTGCTTTCACTGGGAAAAGCAATCTAGAGGTGATATAATGTCTAACAGTTCTGATTTTAAGGTCAGGTGGAAGCAGAAAATGCAAAAGCTATCTTTAAAAGCTTGATTTTGTCTCTAAGACCTGATACGTTGGACTAAGTACATGGTGAAGAGCCACTCATCACACATGCCAAAGAGACAACATACATATGGCAAATGCATATAGCTCATCAAATGAAAGGTTTTAACCAGATGAGCACTGGGGCCCTGCCATGCACAACTGAAAACATAGTTCCAAACTCTTAACAAAATCTGTGGCCATGGACAAAGTCCTGCAGGAAAAGCAATCCTTAACATTTAGGAAATTGTAGCCTCACTTTGTTTATGGTATGTGGTAAAGAGGCCCCCCTATACTGAGGAAATGAAAGTATGTCAATATGTTTTAGATGCTGCACCACAAGTGAATGCTATGTAGGTATTCGTTTCTGCTACTAAAAATGTTTTTTTTAAACAGAGCTACTTTTGGAGTGGAGTGCATTATTGCTCATTAGTGCAATTATTTTCACATATGCACACTTCAGAGCATAAGAACTAGGAGCAGGAGTAGGCCATCCGGCCCTTCGAGTCTGCTCCACCATTTAATAAGATTAGCATGTTCACCATATCCCTTAATTCCTTTATTTTTCAAAAAAGTATCTCCCTTAGTTTTAAAAGCGATTACTGAAGTAGTGTCAACTACTTCTCTGGGCAAGGAATTCCACAGATCAACAACCCTCTGGGTGATGAAATTCCTTCGCAGTTCAGTTCTAAACCTTATTCCTCTAATCTTGAGGCCATGCCCTCTTGTCCTAGTTTCACCTACCAGTGGAAACATCCTACCTATTTCTATTCTATCGATTCCCTTCATTATTTTATGTGTTTCTATAAGATTCCCCCCTCATTCCTCTGAATTCCAATGAATATAATCATCATCTACTCAGCCTCTCCTCATAAGCCAATCCCCTCAACTCCAGAATCAACTTAGTGAACCTCCTCCAGTGCCAGTACATCCTTTCTTAAGTAAAGAGACCAAAATCTGCACACAGTCCTCCAGCTTTGGCCTCACCAGCACCTTGTATAGCTAAAACGCTACCCCTCTACTTTTAAACTCAGCCCCTTTAGCATTGTACCTGCAGACCATCCTTTTATAATACATGCACAAGGACACCCAGGCCCCTCTGCAAAATTATGTTTTTTGCTGTTACTGCTACCAAAATGTATGACTTCACATTTACTAACATTGTATTCCAACTGCCACACTTTTGCCTACTCATCAATGTATCTATGTTCCTTCACAAAATTACACAGTCCTCTACACACTTTGCTCTGCTACTCATCTTAGTGTCATCGGCAAATTTTGACACCGTCCACTTGGTCCCCAACTGCAAATCATCTATATAAATTGTGAAAAATTGTGGACCCAACATCAATCCTGATTACCAGCCAGAATAACACTCATTTATCCCCACTCTTTGCTTCCTGTCCATCAACCAATCCTCTATCCATGCTAATACTCTACCTCTAACATCATGCATCCTTATCCAGCAGCCTCATGTGTGGCACCTTGTCAAAGGTCTTTTGGAAATCTAGGTACACCACATCCACTGGGTCCCCATTGTCCACCTTGCTTGAAATGTCTTCATAGAACTCCAAATGATTTGTGAAGCATGACCTGCCCTTCATGAACCCATGCTGTATCTGTACAATGGGACAATTTTTTTCAAGATGCCCTGCTAATTCTTCCTTGATAATAGATTCAAGCATCTTCCCCACCACAGAGGTTAGGCTCACTGTTCTAATTTTTCCCATTTTTTTTAAGATTAGAGTCCCGACAGTATGGAAACAGGCTCTTCGGCCCAAACAGACCCTCTGAAGAGTAACCCACCCAGACCCTTTCCTCTACCCTATTCCTGACTAATGCTCCAAACACTATGGGCAATTTAGTATGGCCAATTCACCCCTGACCTGCACATCTTTGGACTATGGGAGGAAACCAGAGCACCCGGAGGAAACCCACACAGACATGGGGAGATTGTGCAAACTCCACATAGACAGTCGCCCAAGGCAGGAATCGAACCTGGGTCCCTGGCGCTGTGAGGCAGCAGTGCTAACCACTGAGCCACTGTGCCAACCTTGCTTACTTCTCTTTTTAAACAGTGGTGTCACATTTGCTATTTTCCAATCTGCTGAGACTGCCCCAGAGTCCAGCAAATTTTGGAAAATTACCACTCGTCCACCTGCTATTTCTTCCACCATCTCCTTTAGTACCCTGGGATGAATTCCATCAGGGCTAGGAGACTTGTCTATCCTTAGTTTCATTAGCTTACCCAACACTAGCTCTTCCATAATAATAATTGCTTCCAGGTCCTCACCTACCTACATCTCTTTGCCACTTACTGGCATGTTATTAGTGTTCTCCACTGTGAAGACCAATGCAAAATATCTGTTCAATGCCTCAGCCATTTCAGCATATCCCCTAACTAACGACCCCTTCTCATCCTCTAAAAGATCAACATTTACTTGAGCCACTCTTCTTCATTTTATATATTTATAGAAACTTTTGCTATCTGTCTTTACATCCTATGCTAGTTTTCTCTCATACTCTATCTTACTTTTCTTTATAGCTCTTTTTGTGACTTTCTTTTGACCTTTAAAGTTTTCCCAATCTTCTAGATTCCAGTTGTTTTGACCACTTTATATGTCTTCTCTTTCACTTTGATAGCCTGCCTTATTTCCTTAGATACCCATGGCAGATTACCCCTCCTCTTATAGTCCTTCCTTCTCACCGGAATATACTTTTGCTAAGCACATTGAAAACATTAATCAAATTGCCCCTTAACCATCTACATTCCAGAGAATACAATCCGAGTTGATTTAAATCTCTCATCATAGTTTAACCCTTGGAATCCAGGTAGATGAGATTCCCTACGATATGGAAACAGGCCCTTCGGCCCAATAAGTCCACACTGATACCCTGAAGAGTAACCCACCCAAGACCCACTCCCCTACATTTACCCCTGACTAATGCACCTAACACTGTGGGCAATTTAGCATGGCCAATTCACCTGACCTGCACATCTTTGGAATGTGGGAGGAAATGCAGACACAGGAAGAATGTGCAAACTCCACACATACAGTCGCTTGAGGCAGGAATCAAACATGGGTCCCTGGCACTGTGAGGCAGCAATGCTGACCACTGAGCCACCATGCCACCCTGAATAAATTGATAAACCTATACTGTACTCCCTCCAAGGCCGACATAGCATATCTAAGGTGTGACATTCACAGTAACTCAAGGTGAGGGGCCTTTGTCAAGCGGAAGTCTGACTTTTACTCCTGATGCTATGAATACAAAGATCAGTGTTCCATTACCAGTTCTTCATGCTATTTTCTATACCTCTTCATGGCAGTTTAATGATCAATCTACCTGGCTCCTAGACTCTCATTGGGACTCTACTGTTTTTAGCTTTGCATATTTACCCTAGTCTATTCTTCATAGATAGAAAATAGATAATTTCACGTTTCAATATGCAAAAATTCCACATTTTCTTGCATTTCTCCATAAAAGTGCACAAAAATCAAGGCTGTTATTTGAAGTGCAGCACTGAAGGAATGCTGCACTGTCAGAGATGGTATCGTTATTTGTGACATGAAGAAGTTTGGATTTCAGGCTACAATCAGATCAGCCACGATCCTATTGAACAGTGGAGCAGTGCCTAGGGGTTGAGTGGTCCACTCTTGCTCCGAACTCATATGTTCATCAATTTGATATGTGTGGCTTTCTGTTCCAGCATCAAAGTCACTAAGAGTGCAATGAATACTCAGTACAGTATAGTATAGACATTTTGTGTTCCATGTATTTATGAAAATACTGCAAAATGTTTATGACTTAACATAATCTGGCACTATTTTAATTACATAATTCTTTTTTTAAAAATCACACAAAGTTAGGACAAATTTCATTTTCTCCTTCCATCCACAGCTTCCTGATTTCCTAAGTGACCAGGGGACACCACCACAGTCAAAGCAGTCGCTGAGGCTGCAACACCAAGGAGGAAGCACGCTGAAGCAGCCCCGGCTCCCGCTGACCAGACCCAGAACACTGTCTTGCCAAAGCTGCCTCATTGCCACCGATAGTCCGGCCACTGCTAAAGCCAGGAAATTGTTCCAACTCTCGAGGACCACAGCCCATCTCGACTCCCGAGAATTGATTTACCTTCCAACTTAACTCTGGGCGACAGAGAGATCATTCAGTTCACCGCCAAAGCATCAGACCCCAGTCTATCGTCACTGGAACAGCCACTCAAGCCACCCTGTCCATGAAGAATGGACCGGATCTGCTGCTCTTCTAAGTTTCAATGTTTCAACAGCTCCTGCAACCTTTCTCCAACACCACAGCTACAGAAGGAAGAAAAGATGAATTTGATCCAAAAGGTAAATGAAAAAAATAGTTTTTTTATAAAGAGAAAGGACTTGGATTCTCATGCATGACGGAGTGGACAGGCCCAGGAGCCCGAACACCCCCTACCCTACCATCTTGATATCTGAGACCAATGCCAGATCCTTGCAGGATATCACTCGTCATATTCTGCAAGTTAAAAAATCTTCCTATCCCTAATCTTGCACTTCACAATTCCTTGCCCTGTTCAATAATTTCTCTTCAATTTCACGAGCTTCAACTTTACCATATCATCCCTTACAAGCGACTTTGTGAAATGCCTCCTGAAGTCCATATGAAAGACATCTAAAAGAAATGTTCATGTCTAACTGTAGGTGGATCTGGATAAAGGGGTGGCACAATGGCATAGTGGTTAGCACTGCTGCCTCACAGCGCCAGAGACCTGGGTTCAATTCCCACCTCAGGCAACTGTCTGTGTGGAGTTTGCACATTCTACCCGGGTTTGCTCCGGTTTCCTCCCACAGTCTTATTGCTATTCGGAGGGTTGGTGTGGAATTGTTGGGCCGAAGGGCCTGTTTCCACACTGTAAGTAAGTAATCTAATCCCTACTCTCTGAAGAACAATCCACCTAAACCCATTCCCCCTACCCTATACTTATCCCAGACTAATGCACCTAACTTACGCATCCATGAGCACTATGGGCAATTTATCGTAGCCAATTCACCTAACCTGCTCACGTTTGGATTGTGAGAGGAAACTGGAGCACCCAGAGGAAACCCACACAGACACGGGGAGAATGCACAAATTCCACACAGACAGTCACTCGAAGCTGGAATTAAACCTGGATCCCTGGTGCTGTGAGACAGCAATGCTAACCACTGAGCCTCTTTTCATAACCTTGCCATGTTTCTCTAATGAGTTGAAAATGTTCTAGATGTTCAGCATATCTTTACTTGTAAATTTTTTGCAAATTCTTGATAATTATGCGTTAAGATAATTAGCCAATTATTCCTTCGGTTGCTCTCTATCAGCTTTCATAAATAGCAAAGTGTTTTAATCGCAGCTGATGTTATTGTTTAACAAGTCAGATCCCAGAATGAAATCTGGCTTGGCAGATCATATTTTGTTCTTTATTGGTTGTAACAAGGTTGTTTCTCGCTAAAAGAGAAACATGCAATTCTGCAGATTTGGTAGTATGGTTGGGAAGTAGGTAACAAGATTTGAGTGAATCAGGGTGGAGGAGGGTTGGCAGGGCACTTATAAGGAATCAGGTCGGGTCTTTAATGGTTTTTGGCTGGGTGGGATCAGAGGTGATATCTCACATCAAGTTAGTTTGGGGACGTCAGGTCATGGAGGACGAGGACTTGTACCTGCATACTAATTTCTTCTGTGATTCATATATCATGACACTCAGATCACTCTGTACTATTTGGTCCCGAAGTCTCTCTTCATTTAAATAGTATTCTTTTTCTATTCTTTTCTGAAGTGGACAATTTCACATTTTCACCCGTTCAGCACCATTTGATAAATCCTTGTCCATTTACTTGTCTTCCCGCTTCTTGATAATTTGCCCTCCTCGCAACCTCCTTCTGATCAGAAAGATGTCGTGAAACTTGAAAGGGTTCAGACAAGATTTACAAGGATGTTGCCAGGGTTGAAGGATTGAGCTATAAGGAGAGGCTGAACAGGCTGGGGCTGTTTTCCCTGGAGCTTTGGAGGCTGAGGGGTGACCTTACAGAGGTTTTCAAAATTATAAGAAGCATCGATAGGATAAATAGATCAGGTCTTTTCCCTGGGGTCAGGGAGTCCACAACTAGAGGGCATAGGTTTAGGATGAGGGGACCAACTAGGAGAAAGTGAGGACAGCAGATGCTAGAGACCAGAGTTGAAAAGTGTGGTGCTGGAAAAGCGCAGCAGGCTAGGCAGCATCCGAGGAGCAGGAGAATCGATGTTTCGGGCATAAGCCCTTCTTCAGGAATGAGGCTGGTGCGCCAAGTGGACTGAGATACAAAATAGGGGGGAGGGAATTTGGGGGAGGGGCGCTGGGAATACGACAGGTGGAAGGAGGTGAGGGTGAGGGTGATAGGCCGGAGTGGGAGTGGGGGCGCAGAGGTCGGGAAGAAGATCGCAGGTCAAGAGGACGGTGCTGAATCCGGGGGTTGGGACTGAGATAAGGTGGGGGGAGGGGAAATGAGGAAGCTGGAGAAATCTACATTCATTCCGTGTGTTGGAGGGTTGGAGGGTTCCTAGGCGGAAGATGAGGCGCTCTTCATCCAGGCGTCCTGTGGCCAGGGGAGGACTCCAAGGACCTGAATGTCCTTGGCGGAGTGGGAGGGGGAGTTAAAGTGTTCAGTCACATGGCAGTTGGGTTGGTTGGTGCAGGTGTCCCAGAGGTGTTCCCTAAAACGTTCCGCAAGTAGGCGGCCTGTCTCCCCACATCAGGTGCAGCGGATACAGTAAATGATGTGTGTGGATGTGCAGGTGAATGTGCAATGGATATGGAAGGATCCATTGGGGCCTTGGAGGGTGGTGGGGGGGGGGGGGGGGGAGGTGTGGGCACAAGTTTTGCACTTCTTGCGGTTGCAGGGGAAGGTGGAGGTTGAGTTGGTGGGGGATGTGGACTGGACAACGGAGTAGCAGAGGGAGTGGTCTCTCCGGAACGCTGATAGGAGTGGGGAGGGAAATATATCCCCAGTGATGGGGTCTGTTTGGAGGTGGCGGAAATGATGGAGGATGATATGATGTATCCGGAAGTTGGTGGGGTGGAAGGTGAGGACCAGTGGGGTTCTGTCCTGGTGGCGATTGGAGGGGCGGGGTTCAAGGGCGGAGGTGCAGGAAGTGAAGGAGATGCAGTGGACAGCACCGTCAACCACGTCGGAGGGGAAATTGCAGTCTTTGAAGAAGGAGACCATTTGGGCTGTTCGGTAGTGGAATTGGTCCTCCTGGAAGCAGATGTGGCGAAGGCGAAGGAATTGGGAATATGGGAAGGTGTTTTTACAGGGGGCAGGGTGAGTGGGGGTGTAATCTAGGTAGCTGTGGGAGTCTGACGGTTTGTAGCAAATGTCTGTGTTGAGTTGGTTGCCCGAGATAGAAATGGAGCGGTCTAGGAAGGGGAGGGAGGAGTCTGAGACAGTCCAAGTAAATTTGAGGTCGGTATTAGTAAAGTGGATGAACTGTTCAATCTCCTCGTGGGAGCACGAGGTATTGCCAATACAATCATCGATGTAGCGGAGGAAAAGGTGGTGCCAGTGTAGCTGCGGAAGATGGACTGTTCCACATATCCGACGAAGAGGCAGGCATAACTGGGGCCCATGTGGGTGCCCATGGCTACTCCTTTGGTTTGGAGGAAGTGGGAGGATTGGAAGGAGAAGTTGTTAAGAGTGAGGACCAGTTCAGTCAGTCGAAGGAGGGTGTCAGTGGAAGGGTACTGGTTGGGTTGGTGGGAGAGGAAGAAGCGGAGAGCTTGGAGGCCTTCGTGATGGCGGATGGACGTGTATAGGAACTGGATGTCCATCGTGAAGATAAGGCTTGGAGGCCAGGAAAGCGAAAATCATGGAGGAGGTGGAGGGCGTGGGTGGTGTCCTGAACGTAGTTCTTGGACTAAGGGGGACAGGACAGTGTCGAGGTATGCAGAGATAAGTTCGGTGGGGCAGGAACAGGCTGAGACAATGGGTCGGCCGGGGCAGTCGGGTTTATGGATTTTGGGCAGGAGGTAGAAACGGGCGGTGCGGGCTTGTGGGACTGAGGTTGGAGGCTGTGGATGGGAGATCCCCTGAGGTGATGAGTTTATGAATGGTCTGGGAGATGATGGTTTGGTGGTGGGAGGTGGGTCATGGTCAAGGGGGCAGTAGGAGGAGGTGTCCACGAGTTGGCGTCTAGCTTCAGTGGTGTAAAGATCGGTGCGCCAAACTACCACTGCGCCTCCCTTGTCTGCCGGTTTGATGGTGAGGTTGGAGTTGGAGTGGAGGGCTGCGCATTGTGAGGGTGAGAGGGGTGGACAGGTTGAGGTGGTCAATGTCACGGCGGCAGTTGGATAATAGAGATTGAGTGCGGGTAAGAGGCCAGCATGGGGTGTCCAGGTGGATGGGGTGTGTTGGAGGCGGGAGAAGGGTGGGCAAGAGTCCTGGTTGAAGAAGTAGGCACAGAGGCGAAGGCGGCGGAAGAAATGCTGAATGTCTAGCCGCGTGTCAAACTCATTGATCCGGGAGCGTAGGGGGATGAAGGTAAGGCCTCTGCTGAGGATTGATCGTTCATCCTCAGAGAGGGGGAGGTCTGGAGGGATGGTGAAAATACGGCAGGGCTAGGAGCTAGGACCTGGTGTTGGGCTGGAGCTGTAAGTGGAGGTGGAGTTAGGCATGGGGGCGGAGATAGTCATGGGGCGGAGTTAGTCATGGGGGTGGAGTTGGTCGTGGGGGCGGAGATCGATGTGGGGGCAGAGATTGACGTGGGAGTGGCATAGCAGGCGGTGTGGTCTTTGAGCAGGTGAGTGATGACACTGGGGGCCTCACCAGCTCAGATGCCATTGCCCACACGGCCGCTGCAGCCACCACTGCCGCGGCGAACGGTGACATCACTTCTGCCCCCACCGCCACACGGACAACAGCCACCACCCTACCTTGAAGAAGCTCTCCTCCTCCCACTACAAGGATCTCAGTGAGTCTTCTCTCACTGCACTCCGCAGGTCATCTCCTCTGCCCTGAAGCTATTCAGCCACGTTCTCAAACAGACTCGCTACCACAGCCACATCTTCCTCAGCACCTGCCTCCGGAACCGACTGACTCCGCATGGACTCCAAACTACATTCAGACCAACACAATTTGGACCCAACCAGGACAACCAGTACCTGCAACAAATCCGAAGCCTGCAGCAACAGACCTCCCTCTGGATACTCCGCTCCACATTCACAGCCATGCGCTGCTACCTACACACCCTGCAGTCAGCCCTGCTCCAGCTCAGGACAACACTCTCCCAGACCTGCAAAGGACCTTTGCTGTTCTTCATCCTCAGAAGAATTCATACACTGAACAAATGTTTTTTCCGAGCCATATCGAACATCAAAGAAAGTAAGTACAAAAATCTTTCATGTACTCACCCCCACACTCCAGATTCCTCGACCGTTCCTGAACCTTCTCGTGACCTCCGGAACTACTGAGGGCGCCATTGCCCATGCGGCTGCTGCAGCCACCACTGCCGCAGTGAACGGTAACGTCACTTCCGCCCCCCACTGCCACACGGATAACATCCACCACCTTCCAACACACCCCATCCACCTGGACACCCCGTGCTGGCCTCTTACCCGCCCTCAATCTCTTCATATCCAACTGCTGCCACGATATTGACCGCCTCAACCTGTCCACCCCTCTCAGTCACTCCAACCTCTCACCCTCGCAACGCGCAGCCCTCCACTCCCTCTGCTCCAACCCCAAACTCACCATCAAACCGGCAGACAAGGGAGACGCAGTGGTAGTTTGGTGCACCGATCTTTACACCACTGAAGCTAGACGCCAACTCGTGGACACCTCCTCCTACTGTCCCCTTGACCATGACCCTACCTCCCACCACCAAACCATTATCTCCCAGACCATCCATAACCTCATCACCTCAGGGGATCTCCCATCCACCGTCTCCAACCTCAGAGTCCCACAAGCCCGCACCACCTGTTCCTACCTCCTGCCCAAAATCCACAAACCTGACTGCCCCGGCCGACCCATTGTCTCAGCCTGCTCCTGCCCCACCGAACTCATCTCTGCATACCTCGACACTGTCCTGTCCCCCTTAGTCAAAGAACTCCCCACCTATGTTCGTGACACCACCCACGCCCTCCACCTCCTCCATAATTTTTGCTTCCCCGGCCCCCAACGCCTTATCTTCACGATGGACATCCAGTTCCTATACACTTCCATCTGCCATCACGAAGGCTTCCAAGCCCTCTGCTTCTTTCTTTCCCACCAACCCAACCAGTACCCTTCCACTGACACCCTCCTTCGACTGACTGAATTGGTCCTCACTCTTAACAACTTCTCCTTCCAATCCTCCCACTTCCTCCAAACCAAAGGAGTAGCCATGGGCACCTGCATGGGCCCCAGCTATGCCTGCCTCTTTGTCGGATATGTGGAACAATCCATCTTCCGCAGCTACACTGGCATCACACCCGACCATTACCTCCGCTACATCGATGATTGTATTGGCGCTATCTCATGCTCCCATGAGGAGGTTGAACAGTTCATCCACTTTACTAACACCTTCCACCCTGACTTCAAATTTACCTGGACAAGCTCGGACTCCTCCCTCTCCTTCCTAGACCTCTTCATTTCTATCTCGGGCGACCAACTCAACACAGACATTTACTACAAACCGACCGACTCCCACAGCTACCTAGATTACACCTCCTCCCACCCTGCCCCCTGTAAAAACACCTTCCCATATTCCCAATTCCTTCGCCTTCGCCAGGAGGACCAATTCCACTACCGAGCAGCCCAAATGGCCTCCTTCTTCAAAGACCGCAATTTCCCCTCCGACGTGGTCGATGGTGCTCTCCACTGCATCTCCTCCGCTTCCCGCAACTCCGCCCTTGAACCCCGCCCCTCCAATTGACACCAGGACAGAACCCCACTTGTCCTCACCTTCCACCCCACCAACCTCTGGCTACATCATATCATCCTCCATCATTTCCGCCATCTCCATCAGACCCCACCACCAGGGATATATTTCCCTCCCCACTCCTATCAGCGTTCCAGAGAGACCACTCCCTCTGCTACTCCCCCGTCAGGTCCACACCCCCCACCAACCCAACCTCCACCTTCCCCTGCAACCGCAAGAAGTGCAAAACTTGCACCCACACCTCCCCCCTCACCTCCCTCCAATGCCCCAATGGATCCTTCCATAAGCATCGCAAATTCACCTGCACCTCCACACACATCATTTACTGTATCTGCTGCATCCGATGTGATCTCCTCTACATTGGGGAGACAGGCCGCCTACTTGCGGAACGTTTCAGGGAACACCTCTGGGATGCCCTGTGGCTGAACACTTTACCTTCCTCTCCCACTTTGCCAAGGACATTCAGGTCCTTGGCCTCCTCCATCACCAGCCCCTGGCCACATGATGCCTGGAGGAAGAGCACCTCATCTTCCGCCTAGGAACGCTCCAACCACACGGGATGAATGTAGATTTCTCCGGCTTCCTCATTTCCCCTCCCCCCACATTATCTCAGTCCCAACCCCTGGATTCAGCACTGCCCTCTTGACTTGCAATCTTCTTCCCGACCTCTCCACCCCTCCTGCTCCTCGGATGCTGCCTGGCCTGCTGCACTTTTCCAGCACCACACTTTTCAACTTAGGGTGAGAGGGAAAAGATATAAAAGAGATCTAAAGGGCAGCTTTTTCATGCAGAGGGTGGCACGTGTATGGGATGAGCTGCCAGAGGAAGTGGTGGAGGCTAGTACAATTGCAACATTTAAGAGGCATTTGGATGGGTATATGAATAGGAAGGGTTTGGAGGGATATGGGCCGGGTGCTGGCAGGTGGAACAAGGTTGGGTTGGGATATCTGGTTGGCATGGACGGGTTGGACCAAAGGGTCTGTTTCCATGCTGTACATCTCTGTGACTCTCTTGGTATCACTGGCAAATTTAGTACCCATACTTTTGGTTCCTTTCTCTAAGTCATTGCTTCAAGTTATAAATAGTGGAGCCACCAACATTGGCCACTAGTTTTACTGTGCCAACCTAACGAACAATCTATTTATCCATCGCCTGTACTCCTTCTTGGCTGACCATTCCTTTATCCATGCTAATATCTTATCTGATACAGCGCATGCTCTTTTTATGGTAGTGAAGAATTATCAAAACATTTTGGACATTCAAATATCCCAAAGATACCACCATCCTATTCTCCAAGTTGTTTGTTCTGTCCTCCAAACATTCTAATAAATTTGTTTCACACAATTTCTCTTTCACAGAACCATATTGTCTCAGTCTGAGCCTGTTATGATTATAATGTTCAAAGAATCCTTTTAATAACACTAAGGTGTGACAGATGTTAGGTAAGATGGCCTTTATTTTCTTGCCTTTTGTCCTTACCTTTTCTTGAATAAAGGCGTTACATTTGCTATTTTCCAATTTGTTGGGATACTTATAGCATCTATCTCTGTAGCTGATTCTTTTATGACCCCTAAGATGCAGACTGTCAGATTCTGGGTACTCATCAGCCTTTAAATCAAATAGTTTTCCCAGAGTATTTTCCTTGATGATGACAATTTCTTTAATTTTCTCCCTTCATTTTCCCTCCTGATCTTCAAGTATCAGTGGGAAATTTTCTGGGACTTCCACAGTAAAATAAAGCATGATATATCTGCTAAAGAAATAAAATCAGACTTGATTTTTAAATAAATCATTAACCTGAATTTATGTATTATTTTCGGCTTAGATGCTTGAAAATACTTCTCCCATTATTTGCTGAAATATAAAGTACAAGATAGAATTAAATCACATGAGATGGGTCACCTGTTACAAGAATGTGAGAACATTTAGCTCTAGTAAGAAAATGGATGAATGTTTCCATTTATATTGTGCTGAATCAGGTCAACAAGTTTTCAAACTCCTTCAAGTAATGAGCTGAAGCACACTGACAGTTTTTATGTATTAAACTGAGACTGAATCACCCAATTTCACAAATTCATGTTGGAATCTTGCTGCACTAACCTTGCACATCTTGTTGATGAATCATAGATATCAGAAGCTTCTAATTATCTGCAAGTCGGACTGTGACTATTGACACCTAGTTGAACACGTGAAGAGAAAAGGTAAAGGAATTTAAACCACTAGACAAAATTTTAAGGGGCCTGTAAATATATGAAACAAGGGAGTCAGGGTTAATTAATATAACATCAGCTGAAATTACTCTTTGCCAACCGTGGGTCCAAATATTGAGATTAAGGCCTGGATATTTATTTGCAGATCAAGTGCACAGAGAGAAAGGATGAATTCCAGCTCCATATGCCAGACCTTAGAAAATGACAGACATTTTCACTTAGGTGGGGGGGGGGAAAGAATGTGGACATGGTTGAGAGTTGGGTCAGGTGACCCAGGAAGAGCTTGGAGGCTGCAAATGTGTTGCTGGTCAAAGCACAGCAGGCCAGGCAGCATCTCAGGAATAGAGAATTCGACGTTTCGAGCATAAGCCCTTCATCAGGAATAATCATCAGGAAGCCGGGGAACTCCGGCTTCGTAATTAACAGTTAAAAACAAGATTAAAGCAGAAAACATTCCTCCTTCACTCAATCCCTCATTCTCTGTGACACATCACTCCAACTAACTCACTGTGCCCCACACTCAATGGTCACTCATAACCTCTATGCTATCTTATGCAGATCTATCCAACCCAATGCACTTCCACCCATCCTGCCACCCTATGCTCAGTTATACATCTCCCAAGGCCCTTCATGCAACCCCTTCCCACCTCAAATGAAAGACCATCTAACATTCGTTCAATTTCTTTTAAATGATGAATTATCATTGCTGGAGCCCCCACCATCAACATACTACAGGTTACCATTCACCAGAAAATGAACTAATCTAGCCATATAAATACTTTTGTTATTGTAGTGGTTATGACGAGGTTAGCCAGGTGGACCTCAGAGAGTGTAAGTTCCCAGATTTGGGCTGTTAACCTGGCCAGCCCTGGCTGACAGATACATTTAGGAGTGCCAGAGATTCTGCTCACTCTGACAGCTGGTTTTGAGGAAGCCAGACTAGTGTCATGTCTATGTCAATAAAAGATGATTTACCCATTTCTGTGGAGTTATTAAAGCTACAACAGCAGGTCAGAGGCTAAGAATTCTGTAGTGACTAACTAATCTCCTGAATCGCTAATGCTTGTCCACCATCTACAAAGTTCAAGACAGGAATGCTGTGAAACACATTCCACTTGCCTGGCTGAGCGCAGGACAAGGTTCAAGAAGCTCAACATAAACCAGGACAAAGCAACGCACTTTTGATTATACTCTCTACAGTATGGAAACAAGTCCACACCGACTCTCTGAAGAGTAACCCACCCAGACCCATTCCCCTACCTGACTAACACTAAGGGCAATTTATCGCAGCCAATTCACCTGACCTGCACATCCTTGGATTGTGGGAGGAAACCGGAGCACCCAGAGGAATCCCATGGAGACACAGGGAGAATGTGCAAACTCCACACAGACAGTCGCCTGAGGTGGGACTCGAATCCAGGTCCCTGGCACTGAGGCAGTAGTGCTAACCATTGAGCCACTGCGCCGCCTCACTTGACTGAATTCCATCCGTCACTTTCAACATCCACTCCCTTCGCCATTGTCACACAGTTATAGCAGCATGTACCATCTACATGATACACTGCAGTACCTCACTAAGGTTCCTTGTGCAACAACTCTTGCCATCTCGAAAGGCAAGAGTAGCTGTTATAAGAGAATGCAATCACCTGCACGCTTTCCTCCAAAGCACACACCATTCTGATTTGGCCACTCATTCACTTTCACTAACAGCAGTGTGGATGCACCTGCAGCCCAAGGACTGTTGCAATTCAGGAAGACAATTCATCACCAGCTTCTGCAGGGTAGTTAGGAACTCTCAAAAACAAAATGCTGTCCTAACGGACAGTACCTGGTTTCCATAAACAAATAAAAAAAAGAGCTTGTGCATATTTTAACCCTGAGTGTGCCTTCTTCTCACAATCACAAAGTTGCCTGAAAGTTCTCAAAGGTTGCTTTACCCTCTACCAAAATCGACTGTACCTACCCAAAAGACACACTGGGGCCAGATCCAAAGTGATACTTTACCTCTTCAAGGGGTACTTTGCTGCATACTGAGAACCGACCTGCTCTTAACCAGTCTAATCTCCATACCCTGGCTTCCACATTGTAGGGGCTCCCTTGATCCCATTTACTTGGTGCCAACCTATAACTTAGATGCAAGCTATCTCCAGAACCATGAACATGCAGTCAACTTTCAGTTGCCACACCCAAAAGCGAGGGAAGGCAGATTTATGACTAAGAATTGGGATCTTCCCCACTGCAGATAGGCTACCCAGCATGGTGAAAATCTCTACTTAAATCAGTGGCATGTTATGACAAGTCATGCTTTGTACATTCCCCATGGCAGGTTTCAACTTATAATATATTTTATTATCATGAATATTCTTTATTTTAATTACATCATATCTTTATATGATAAAGTCGATGGTGCATTGGGAAATTCATGGCACCCAGCTCATGCTTAAAGGTGGCGCATACTATCAGGAGGTCAGAGTTTCCTCCTGCAACAGAAGGGAGAGAACCAGGAGAGTGGCATGGAAGCTCAGCCTCAGCAAGGGTTAGTCAGTGCTTACAAGGGTGAGGAGTTGGGGGAGGGTGGGGTGCATAGAAGTGTGGAAGAGGAATCCAAAGGAAAATAGATGATGGGGTCAGCAGCACGGATGGGGGTTGTTGGTGGTGGTGGTGGTGTGGTGAAGTGGGAACTGCGTGGTTCTGTGAGCGATGAGAATAGTCAATCGAGGTTGGAAAATAAGAGGCCTAAAGGGTCATGTCAATACTGTCTGTACACAAGTGCATCTCAAGGTGCTGGCTCCCAGTTACCTCCACTGAGAGTGACTTCAGTCAATGATAATTGGCACAAAATAAAGCAGTGCCATCTTCTGCTTCCACCACTGGGAACAAAGCGACATGTTTAAAATTCTGCCCGTTCAATTGATATAGCAGAATGCTAAAAAAATCGTGTGGAATGTTGTTATTTTAACAACTTGGCTGATTTCAGCAAGGTAACAAGGTGGTGTTTTAATGAATTGCAACGGTCTCTAGCTAGGGAGAGGTAAACTCATCCTCAATCCATTCACCATCACATTGCTGTTTGTTGTACATTGCTATGTGCAAATTGACTGCAGCATTTTGAACCTTAGAAGTGCAATTACACTACAAGTGTGTCTTTATAAAAAGTCTGGGATATTTCTTTCTTTCTCATTTTTGCTCATTTTCTCTTTGCTTCTCTTTTCTCTCTGTAGCCGTTTTTTCCTATTTCTTTCTTGCTTGCTTTTTTTGTTTTGCTTTTTTATATTTTTCTCTTATTTCTCTCCATCTTTCTTTCTCACTTTGTAAGATGAGAAAAATGGAAGGGATTAGGGGAATATCGTTACAGTTTGTAGTATTTGTACAGCAATCCTTAAAAATATCAGACATTTCAATTTTGATCATCAATCTTATTTTTATTGGTAAAAGACAACTTGTGTTTCACAACATTATAAAGGATTGGATAGAGAGCAGAATGCTGACTGCTTTAAAGGAGCTGCAGTTGAGCATTCAGACCTGCAGCTATCATGCTGTGCTTTTCAGTTTCTTGTGATTTGTGTTGTTAATGCTCAGCAAATATGTCTGGGAGAGAGCTACTAAAGGACCCTGAGCCAGCCTGCAGTAGGAACTGACAGGGGTAATAGGGGCAGATAGTATGCTTGCACTTCTGCGTGAACACAGGCACATCTCAGCTCTGTGTAGCTCAAGGCAAAGGCAAAATGTGAGAAAAAAAAAGAGGCAATAAATGCAAACAGTTGTCACCGATAGCTTTGATCCACGAGCCTGTGGGAGAGCAAGTAAGCAATCCTGCCAGGCCTTGGTTTCAATGGGACTTTGACATCTGTCCTTTGCTTACTGATTGGGCATCAGATTCCCAGAGGGGATGAAGATGATGACCACCAGACAATTGTACTGAAGCAACCAAACCTCTCTGTGATTAGATGTGAGAAAGCAAAAAAAAAAATTGCAGCTAAGAGACTCATCACTTCTGTATGAGTGTTTCATCTTTGCTCTCACCATATGGAACAGAGGTTCATTAGGAGCATCACATCTGTGATCTGCAGGCTGAAAATCCAAACTAGTCAACATGCATCAAGGTATAATGAAAGTGACAATTTCTGTGATATATAACAACGCATCAACAAAATTGATCATTTTTAAAGAACAGGATGATATATGCACAGATTATTATTAAATAGAGGACATGTGAATAATAAAGAGATATTATATCTGCAAATGTGAAATATTCATGTAATCTGCTGCAATGCTGAAGGGAAAATTTGGGCTTAATTAGCCTCCTTTACATAAAGTGTCAAATATTGCCAGACTTCGGGGTGCATGGGCATTGAACGATTGAGCAACAGGCTGTTTTAAATACAATACTCTTAATAGTGGTTGATTCATAACATTGACAGGTGTGAGTCAGCACGCGCTATTTATATGTTTATATAATAACAGCAATCGGTGGTTAAACAAACGAGCATGAGAAATGCCTAGAAGAATCACACACTGCGAATTAGGCTGAATGTTTAAATGAAAGTTAATGTTCAAAAGTAACAGATCTAGCACCAACAGAAAGATTAGATGAGGCAGTCACCTTTTGCACCTGCCTCACAGTGCTGTCAATTTTCCAATCAGGAAATTGGGAGAACTCACCTGAATCTTTGATAAGTATCTTCTGTCCCTGCTAGTGATGTTAAATTCTAGAATGTACCCAATAATTTTCATGTACAGCTCCTTTGTTATATTAATTTATAAAGTGAAGAATGAAAATGAAAACTTAGTAATATAAACGTGAGTATTGCTGAAAAAAGACAAACTCTGTCAAAACTCTTTACCTTAGTAATGAATGAACACACTTTTGTTGCATTGAACCAAGCAGAGCGTGTGTATGTAGTCTTTCTGACTGCAAAGAACAGCACTATGTCTTTTAATATATAGAGTTACCAGTATAGAGAAGCCACACTGTCAGCTTAGTTGTCAATACAATTCTTCTCACACTCACACCAATGTTGGCTGTTAGATTGCTGCTGATAAAGGATCTGTTAAATTTTCAAGAATGGAAGAGATCTTGGACATGCCTTTGATATTCATTTACACATAAAGAACCAAGACTTCTACAGCTCAAGCTTTTTCATGATTGGAAAATGCAGCAAGGGGAGTATACGAGTTGCAGTGTATTCCGATGGAAATGGACACCCTTGCTAGTCCAACTGATCTTAGGGGACACCACTTGATGAAGATAATTGTATTGCCTCACTCGTGGCATATTCTGAACAGATGGACTTCAGGTCAGCCCACAGCAAAACCCCAAAACAAAGCCAAACTTCAGCTAAACTGTTAGTTTTCTTCAGGTTCTGGGCGAGGTGCCATTGTAGTTGCTGTTGGTAAGCAGACAAGAGACAACAAAAGAGTTCCACTAAACCTAAATTGGGTAAGAGAACTCAGGCCAGTATCCAGGAAAGTGGCAAATCCACTTACATCTGGATTAAATTGCTTAGCCACATCCAAATCAGAACTAATCAAACTGAACATCTGGTTAAATGGTCATCCCTAATGGAAGTGTATGCCAGTGCGGTCATTTCAGTAATCGCATAACTATTCTTTAACAAAATTTGGTCTGGATTCCCAACCCTTAAGTTTGCGCAAGACCTTGGTGAGATTATACCAGGGAACTTTTCAGATTAAAGGTGCAACTTCAGTCTGGTGTATTATGAGGAGCAGCTGTTTCAGTTCCCACTGATTGTAGTAAAAGGCTTGGAATGAAATTGATTGAAAAAGATGTACCATGGCAACACGACGCTGGATTAAGAGCGCCTCATCTTCCGTCTAGGAACCCTCCAACCACAAGGGATGAATGCAGATTTCTCCAGCTTCCTCATTTCCCCTCCCCCCACCTTATCTCAGTCCCAATCCTCGGACTCAGCACCGCCTTCTTGACCTGCAATCTTCTTCCCGACCTCACCCCCTCTCCGGCCTATCACTCTCACTTTAACCTCCTTCCACCTATCGCATTCCCAACGCCCCTCCCCCAAGTCCCTCCTCCCTACCTTTTATCTTAGCCTGCTTGGCACACCTTCCTCATTCCTGAAGAAGGGCTTATGCCCAAAAAGCACAGCAGGTCAGGCAGCATCCGAGAAGCAGGAAAATCAACCTTTTGGGCAAAAGCCCTTCATCAGGAATTAATATGCATAAGTGTTCTTACCGATATACAAGACTGACATTTGTGATATTGTGCAATCGTTCAGTAGATGATGGCAAACATTATACAAAATTCACCCCAGGTTGCCATTTATCGAGATGATGTGCTGAAAACAGTGAAGATCAATATGGAGTACTTAGAAAATTTATACATAGTCCTTAGACATTCCTTAGAAGGGAAGAACATGTGTTCCAGGCATTCCAAGTGACCTACTTGGGTAATAAAGTCATCAAGACCGGGTTACACCCGTTGGAAAATAAAGTGAGGGTAAACAAAGGTGTCCAAGTTCCCATATTTGTACTGGAGCTTAGGTCTTTTCTTGGGTTAATGAATTATTATGGATAGTCCATGCATAACCTGGCCTCTAATTTTGCACCTTTGCATCAATTCTTCTAAAAAGGGTCAGCCTTCGAAACGGTCGCATAAACAAGCCACAGGTTTCGAAGAAAGGAAAAAAACGGCTGTCATCCTTTAAGGTGTTGGCACACCATGTTCCCAAGGCGAGATCTGGTATTGATATACAATGCTTTCCTGTGCAGCATCAGAGTAGTATTAGCTCATCTGTGGCCCAATAGAGACAAACGCCCAATAGCATATGCACTCAGGACTTTTGCATACGTAGAGCTTGAAAACACTCAGACAAAGACAGAAGGTTTGGTGGTCACATTTGGAGTCAGGACATTTCACCAATACCTTTACAGATGGAAATTTGTAATAGTAATGGACCACAAATCCCTCCAAGGTCTACCTAAAGAGTACAAGGCAGCTCAGTCTGTAGCTTCATGCTGAATTCAGCGGTGGGCTCTAATACTAAGTGTGTATAATTACAAGTTGGAACACCATCTAGGAGGCCAAGCAGCAAATGTAGATGCATTGAGCTGCTTCGCACTGGCAGTTACACCACCGGTGGCATTACCACTGGAAGAGTCTATAGTCGTTTTAAATTTTCTGGATGTGCTTCCAGTCACAGTTGACAAAAGCAGATTTTGGATGCTTCGGTCCTGGTAAAACTGAAACAGCCGGTGGTGATGGGGGATACCAAAGGGCCATCACAACCAGAATCAAAACCTTTTTGGAACTGGAGAGACCAATGACAGTAGAGGACAGCATATTATTATGGGGAACAAGAGTGATTATCCTGAGCAAAGGTCACTGCCAGATACTGGCTGAACTCAATCAGGATCATCCAGGGGTTTCCAAAATGAAGATGTTGGTGACATGTCTGATAGCCAAGCTTGGATGTAGACATACTTGTGTTGGTGGGGCAGTGCCCAGAGTGCCAAAAAAGACAAAAATTACCAGGAGCAGCTCCCCCACATTTGTGGGAATGGCTGGGTAAACCCTGGGCACAGTTACACATTGCCTATGCCAGTCCTTTCAACTCAATATTCTTAGTCATTCTGGACACCCATTCAAATTGGCTGGTCATGCACAGAGTTCATTCATCATGCAGAGGGACGACAACTGAAAACGCAGACTCCTGGAAGCATTGGTCACAGATAACATCCACACTCACGGAGTGCAGTCAGTTCAACGGGAGAGAGGTTGAATTGGGTTGAGGGGGAAGGTTTGGGGCAGTGTATGGCAGAGAAATTGAGGTGACCAATGTCACATCCACAGTTCTCAATGAACAGATTGAGTGCAGATAAAAGGTTAGGGTCCATGTTACCTCACATTACAACAGGATCTGGACCAGATGGGGCAATGGGCTGAGAAGTGGCAGATGGAGTTTAATTCAGATAAATGCGAGGTGCTGCATTATGGGAAAACAAATCTTAGCTGGACTTATACATTTAATGGTAAGGTCCTAGGGAGTGTTGCTGAACAAAAAGACCTTGGAGTGCAGGTTCATAGCTCTTTGAAAGTGGAGTCATAGGTAGATAGGATAGTGAAGAAGGCGTTTGTTATGCTTTCCTTTATTGGTCAGAGTATTGAGTACAGGAGTTGGGAGGTCATGTTGCGGTTGTACAGGACATTGGTTAGGCCACTGTTGGAATATTGCATGCCATTCTGGTCTCCTTCCTGTCAGAAAGATGTTGTGAAACTTGAAATGGTTCAGAAAAGATTTACAAGGATGTTGCCGGGGTTGGAGGATTTAAGCTATAGGGAGAGGCTGAATAGGCTGGGGCTGTATTCCCTGGAGCGTCGGAAGTGGAGGGGTGACCTTATAGAGGTTTACAAAATGATGAAGGGCATGGATAGGGTAAATAGGCAAAGTCTTTGGGTCGGGGAGTCCAGAACTAGAGGGCATAGGTTTAAGGTGAGAGGGGAAAGATATAAAAGAGTCCTAAGGGTCAACTTTTTCACACAGAAGGTGGTACATGTATGGAATGAGCTGCCAGAGGAAGTGATGGTGGCTGGTACAATTGCAACATTTAAGAGGCATTTGGATGGGTATATGAATAGGAGGAGTTTGGAGGGACATAGGCCGGGTGCTGGCAGGTGGAACTAGATTGTGTTGGGATATCTGGCCGGCATGGACGGGTTGGACCGAAGGGTCTGTTTCCATGCTGTACATCTCTATGACTATGACTCTACATAGAAGGACAGTATTGCAGTTGGGTGAAGGGGTCTGTGGGACGGGAAGAGGACTGGTCCGAAGAAATGGGCATGAAGACAAAGAAACAGAAGAAGAATTCAATGTTGCATCATGTCCGAAATTCATTAAAAAGAGATAAAGTTGAGACCTTTGCTGAGTATAGAACATTCAGCATCAGAGAGTGGAAGGTCAGGAGGGAATGGTGAACACCCAACAGGAGGTAGAGGGTTGGGGGGGAAGGGCGGTGGAGTCAGAGGGGAGGGGAAGGGAGGAAGGTTCCAGAAGGCCATGGGTATCTCTGAGTTATTGCACCTTGTGAGCCTTGGTGTCTGAAAGGAAAAGAAAAACTTTCTGGTTAGCACGGCAAACAAGCCAGAGGGTGAAGTGGAACTGCGGAGTAGTGTAGCCCTGACCCAGTGTGATGTGATACTGTTAGAAAGAAAAAGGTCAAAATTGTGCATTTGACACCACATGGCACTGAGTGTGGATCTTAGTATTTGTTGAGAGCAGCTGTCTGTAGAATGTTGAACATTATGGAAATACCTGTGATCCTGGGTGGATTCATAGCACAGGGATGAAACTTCAGATGGAATCCATGTGGGATGAGTCTGAGCTGGAGGCAGTCACTGAGGAATGTGATGTGGCTGTGGAAAGGAATTTTAGTAGATACCTGATCAAACACCAGGAATGACAGTGAAATTAATGTTGGTGGAAAAGAGAAAAGATTAGAAAAAAGCTTACATCCAACCATAACTTTGTAATTAAACCTTCCAACAAGAATGGAGCTGTTATTGTCTGGTATACTGATCTCCACATTGCAGAGGTTGAGCACCAGCTCTTAGATATCTCCTTCTATCATCCCCTGGATCATAACCCCACCATGGAACATCAGGTCATTGTATCTACTACAGCCACTGACCTCATGTCATCTGGCGATCTCCTGCTGACTGCCTCCAAGCTGATAGTCCCCTGCCCCGCATAGCTCACTTCTAACTCCTTCCGAAAATCCACAAACAGGACTGCCCGGGCAGAGCTATTGTTTCAGCCTGCTCCTGGCCCAAGAAACTCATCCCTTCCTACTTTGAGTCTTTTCTCCCTGCTCATGTACATCCATGGTTCCTCTGATGCTTTATGCCAGTTTTGGAATTTCCAGTTTGCAGGCTCCAGATATCTCCTCTTTACCATGGATGTACAATCTCTTTCCACATCCATCCCCCACCAGGATGGATTCAGGGCTCTCTGCTTCTTCCCCACCACCACCCTCGTTCACTTGGCTGAGTTTGTCCTCACCCTGAACAATTTCTCTTTTAATTCCTCTCATTTTCTTCAGGTCAGGGGACGGCCATGGTACCCAAATGGGGCCCAGTTATGCCTGTCTCTTTATGGGGTACGTGAAACATTCCTTGTTCCAGTCCTATTCTGATCCTCACCCACAACTCTTTCTCTGATATATCAATGATATAGTTGGTGATGTTTCCGTTTCTATTCTGGAATTATAAAGGTTAATAGATTTCACTTCCTTTTCCGCCCCCGGCCCCCCCGCCCTCACTTTCTGATAATCTCTGAATCATCTCTTCCCTCTCTTGACATCACTGTTTCCATTTCTGGGCATGAACTAGCTACTTATATCCACTATAAACCCACCGTTCCCCACAGCTACCTAGACTGTACATCCTCACACCCTGCTTCCTGTAAAGACTCCATTTCATTCCTCTGTCTCAGTCCCATATGCTCTAATGAGGCCAACTTTGACAAAGGAGCCTCCAAAGTGTTCACCTTCTTCCTCAATTGAAGATTCTCCAGCACCGTTGTTGACATGGCCATCAAATGGGAGCAACCCATATCCCGCACTTTCACACTTATCCCCTCTCTTCCCTCCTAAATAGCGTTAGGGTTCCCCTTGTCCTTACCTCACATCTCACCAGCATCCACATCCAGAGGATCATTAGGCACCATTTCCATCATCTCCACTGAGATACCTGACACATGGTTCTCTCCCCTCCTTTGTCTGCCTTCCGCAGGGACTATTCCCTTCGGGAGGTCCTGGTTCATTTTCCTTTAATCCTAACACCCCACCACAGCCCCATGGCACCTTCCCCTTCAACTGACAAAGGTGTAACACCTGCCCAGTTACTTCCTCTTTTCTCAGTTTCCAAGGGCACAAACATTATCTTCCAGGTGAAGCAGTATTTTACCTGAATTTCTCTCAATCTAGTGTACTGCATTCGTTGTCCACAAAGTGGTCTCCTCGACATTGGGGAAACAAAGTGTAGATTGGTGACCGCTTCATGTCCACAACAAAGACCTTGAACTTCTAGTTGCCTGCCATTTTAGTACACCACCTTTTTCATGGCCAATATCTCTGTCACAGGCTTGCTGTAGTATACTAGCAAAGCTCAGCACAAGCTGGAAAAACAGCACCCCATTTTCCACTTAGGGACCCTGCAGCCCTCTGGACTCAATATCGAGTTCAATAATTTGAGGGCCTGATCTCTCCCATGTCCTATTCCCCCATCCCATAGACCAAACCTTGTTATCACATAATCTTCTATTACACACTACCTATTGTTAGCCACTGACAGCCTCCGTTAACAGCTATTCACTCTCCTAGCCAGATTGTTACCCACTCCTTTGTCTGTCCAACTGTTATCCTCTTCTTTGGGCTCTAACCCCACCTATTGTTTACTCCTTACCCCCCACCCCCCACCCTCATCTGCCGAATACCAACATTTTCCTTGCTACCGTCAGTTCTGAGGAAGAGTCACTGGACCCGAAATGTTAACTCTGAATTCTCTTCACAGATGCTGCCAGACCTGCCAACCTTTCCCAGCAATTTCTGTTCATGGTACTACAAAACTTTGCTCTTCTACTCTATTGTAGGCTGATTTCCACATGGAAGGAGAGAGAGAGAGAGAGACAGAGAGAGAGAGAGAGGGACAGGGACAGGGACAGGGACAGGGAGAGAGAGAAATGGGTATCACAGGACATGAAAGTGGATGCCATGGTTATTCATGTTGGTGCAGACTAAGTGAGTGAGTAGGTAGGACAGAAGACATGCAGGGTGAGTGCTGTCATGGGTCGGGATGGGTGACAGCAATTAGGAAGATGTTGCAGACAACAGTGAAAGTGGTAGAACATGAACCTCGATATGAGGTAGGCGCAGCAGAGATACAGTCTGTGTGAGGTGTCAGAGAGAAGATGGTGGCACTTACCCTGGTAAAGTAGAGAAGGACATTCATTTTCCTCCTACAGAGCGGGGCATTGCTCCAGATGGCTAAGACTGCTTTTAACCGGGAGACAGCTCCAGACCAGGCTAGCACTGTCTGGTCCTGTGGCTATCACTGCTGATCCTGGTGGTGGAGGATGCCTGGCAATGGCATCACTACATCCAACAGTAACTCCTGGACCCTGCCTACCAAGCAGGATGCCAATTTTACCCTTTCTGCCTTGCCCAGGGCAAATGTCAGCAGTAGTGTACGGCAGCTCCACTTTGACAATGCCTGTCCAGGTGCACAAGATGGCACAGGCAGAATGAATGCCTGTTAAGTCTGGGTTATCTGCTGAGCGGTGAGCTGTTCTAGGACCAATAGACTAGATTGGAGGCAGAAATCAGAGGTGAGATGCCATGAGGTGGGTAAGGTAATTAATGAGATGAGTTTTGTAAGATATGGCAAGAGAACGTGCAGTCCAAACTCTCCAAAAATACTTGATGCGACCTGGACTAAGCCAAAAATGTGTAAGATTCAGCCCTTGGTCTTGAAAGTTCAGTTAGACAGTATGAATTTTGTTCAATACCATAACAAATAAGCTGTTGTCAAAATTTTAACTTGAGTATATTAGTTAATAAAATGTGCTAATAATATTCCATTTCTTTCTTTCAATTATTTAAATAATTCCAAGATGCACTTTGCAAAAGTTACCCCTTGTCAATTAATGCAGTAAAATAATGCGTAACAATCACACTCTTTTTATCAAAGTCAATAACCTCTAAGCTTCTGGAATCTCTTGATCAAGAACAGAGTTGCTGAATTCTCTTTCAAGAATCTTGTGTGTTGTTAGTTAATACTTTGAACAAGCTCTGTTCACTCCTTGCCCCATTCCCTGTCACCAATGTAAATCCCACCTTCTCCGAGCTTCTATCAATTCTGAAGAAGGGTCACTTAACTTGAAACATTAACTCTGCGTTGTCTCCACAGATACTACAGACCTGCTGAGATTCTCTAGTAATTAAAGGAGGAAATAACTGAACACTTGGAAGTACAAAATCCAATTCAGCTGTGTCAGCATAATTTCATGAAGAACAAGTTGTGCTTGACAAACTTGCTGGAACACTTTGAGGATATAACCAGCAAGATGAACAATGGGGACCTGGTGGACTTGGCATATCTAGACTTCCAGACAGCATTTAAAAAGGTTCCACATAAAGGTCTGATCCAGAAAGTTCAATCCCAGGGGGCTAGGGAGGGAATATTGGCTTGGATAGAGGATTGGCTGACTGACAGAAAGCCGAGGGTCAGAATAAATAAGCCCCTCTCTGGATGGTGAACTTTAACTAGTAGGTTCAGTTCTCAGACCTCAACCATTTACAACCTATGTAAATGATCAGCAACCAGCAACAGAATGTGACATTGTGAAATTCACATAAGATATTAAAATGGGTGGAAACCAGGCAGTGATGAGGAGATAAAGACTTTACAGTTGGATATTGATAGGCTAGGAGAATAGGCCAGAATCTGGCAGATGATGTTTAGTGTGAATAGGTGTGTGGTTATTCATTTTGGCTGGAAAAATAAAAAGGGCAAATTATAAGTAAATGGGCAGTGAATTCAAAATGCATCAGTGCAGAGGAACCTGGATGACTGTGCATGAATCATTCAAATTAGTTATGCAAGTGCAGCATATAACAAGAAAGGCAAATGGAATCCTGGATTTTATTGCAAAAGGACTGGATTAGAAATGTAAGGAAGTGTCATTAGAATTATATAAGGTATTGATGAGATCATATCAGGAATATTATGTCCAGTTTTGGTCTCCTTACTTGAGGAAGGATGTGGTGGCACTGAAGGCAGTTTAGAGGAAGTTCACCATATTGATTCCAGGGATGAAAAGGCTGTCATACAAGGAGCGGTTGAAAACTTGGGCTTGTACTTGCTGGAGTTCAGAAGAATGAGGGGGGATCGAATTGAGGTATATAAAACGCTAAAGGGGATTGATGAGGTGGACGTTGAACATACAGGTCATTTGCTGTAATGCGATTAATAAATTGGGGACACTATTTCCAAAGCATGAACTTTTAAAGTGTGTATTGATTATAATGTGGTTCTGGCCCTGTTAGTTTCAATGGTGCTGCTATTATGTGATTTTCTTGTAACACGGGATTGCATAAGAAGATAACTACCGTGTTATGGCATAACCGACTGTATTAGATATATTTCTGATGAAAAGCAGGATAAAGAGCTATGAGCAGGCAAGAACGTGGAGTTCAGGCCAGGATAAGATCAGCCATAGTCATGTTAAATGGAAGTATGGGCTCAAAGGGCTGAATTACCTTGTCCCGCTCCTCATTCCAATGCTCATGTTTTCTTTCAAATCTTTAGCTCTTGCTGTAACAGCTGCTCCTTTTTTGAGGTATTTTAGGTGCTGGAGGTGATTTCCTTGAATTCCAGGAACAGCAATTACTGTTTCATATGCTGTTACAGTGTTTTGGAACTTTGGAAAGAAAAAGTCAAAACAACAGCTGTTTTAAAAGGGAGAAGAATACAAAAAGGAATCATATGGTGAGGTCAGTGCAGGGTAGAGAGAGAGAGAAAGAAACTGACACTGCCTTTGCTGTTTGAATTCATGTATAGCTGGACATCAGAGTGTGACTGGGAAAATTAACAAACAGTGAAATTTACAACTGATCTTAGAGGAACTGTTGGGTGAAGTTCACAGCACAGAATCAGATAAGTTAATTGTTGTTTTAAATGCAGCCTACAGAAAGTCTGCAGTAGTGAGTAGAGTGGGTTCTTCCCCGATTAAATGTTTTTGGAGATATGTCTCTTGATTAAACTTGAAATATAAGCCATAATTATTCATTTAACCTGGGGCAGTGTCTGTAGAGGATTAAGATGGTATTATTTTCTGGGTGTCTGTAGATTGTGAAGGAGCAAAAATGGCCTTTAATATGTACTTCTTGTCAGATGTGGGAGTTTAAAGAGAGATTAAGGATTACTGCAGATTATATCTGCCATAAATGCTGTTGGTTGCAAATCTTATCAGATCTAATGGATCAGTTGGAGAGACAGTTAGAAGCAATGAGGAATTTGCAACAGCAACAGTATGTGATAGATGGCAGTTATAGGAAGGGGGCAAGTCTCAGATACAGTCACATAGATGGGTTAACTCCAGGAAAGGTAAAAGAGGTAGGCAGCTAGTGCAGGAGTCTTTTGTGGCTATAACCATTTCAAACAGGTATGCTGTTTTGGAAAATGTAGGGGGTCATGGATTCACAGGGGAACGTAGCATGAACAGCCAAGTTTCTGGTATTGAGACTGGCTCTAATGCAACAAGAGGTATGTTAGGTTCCAAGAGATCAATTGTGTTAGGAGATTCTGTTGTCTGAGGTACAAACAGATGTTTCTGTGACCAGCAGAGAAAATTGCAGAATGGTGTTTTGCTTCCCTGGTGCCAGGATCAAGGATGCCTCAGAGAGGGTGCAGAATGTTCTCACGGGGGAGAGGGGCCAGCAAGAGGTCATTGTCCACATTGGAACTAACAACATAGGAAGTGAAAAGGTTGAGATCCTGAAGAGAGATTAGAGAGAGTTAGGCAGGAATTTAAAAAGGAGGTCCTTGAGTAGTAATATCTGGATTATCCCCAGTGCTACGAGCTAGTGAGGGCAGGAAGAGGAGGATAGAGCAGATGAATGCATAGCTGAGGGTCTGGTGTTTGGGAGAAGGATGCACATTTTTGGATCATTGGAATCTCTTTTGGGGTAGAAGTGACCTGTACAAGAAGGACGGATTGCACCTAAATTGGAAGGGGACTAATATACTGGCAGGGAAATTTGCTAGAACTGCTTGGGAGGATTTAAACTAATAAGGTGGGGGTGGGGGGTGGGGCGGGGGCTTGGGACACAAGAAGATAGTGAAAAAAGACATTAATCTGAGACGGGTACAGTTGGGAACAGAAGCGAGTCAAACAGTCAGGGCAGGCAGGGACAAGGTAGGACTAATAAATTTAGCTGCATTTATTTCAATGCAAGGGGCCTAACAGGGAAGGCAGATGAATGCAGGGCATGGTTAGAAACATGAAACTGGGATATCATAGCTATTACAGAAACATGGCTCAGGGATGGGCAGGACTGGCAGCGTAATGTGCCAGGATACAAATGCCACAGGAAGGATAAAAAGGGAGGCAAGAGAGGACAGTATTAGGCAAGAACTTTCGAAAGCTGATTGAGGGCAGATGTTCACAGGTAAAGGAATGGTTGGAAAATGGGAAGCCTTCAGAAATGAGATAGTGAGAATTTTTGATCAGGAATAGTATTACAGATGTGCTGAGGGAGGATATTCCTGGAAATACATCCAGGGAAGTTATCTGGGTGGAACTGAGGAATAGGAAAAGGGATGATCACCTAAGTGGGATTGTATTATAGACCCCCTCATAGTCAGAGGGAAATTGAGAAACAAACTTGTAAAGAGATCTCAGCTATCTGTAAGAATAATATGATGGTTATGGAAGGGGATTTTAACTTTCTAAACATAGACTGAGACTGCCATAGTGTTAAGGGTTTAGATGGAGAGGAATTTGTCAAGTGTTTGGTTAAGAAAAAGAAGGAAGCTTATGTAAGGTATAGAGAGGATAGATTGAGTGAATCCTGAGAAGAGTATAAAGGAAGTAGGAGTATACTTAAGAGGGAAATCAGGAGGGCAAAAAGGGGACATGAGATAGTTTTGGCAAATAATGTTAAGGAGAATCCAAAGGGTTTTTACAAATACATTAAGGACGAAAGGGTAACTAGGGAGAGAATAGAGTCCCTCAAAGATCAGCAAGGCAGCCTTTGCGTGGAGCCACAGAAAATGGGGAAAATACTAAACAAGTATTTTGCATCAGTATTTACTATGGAAAAGGATATGGAAGATATGGAATGTCGGAAAATAGATGGTGATATCTTGCAAAATGTCCGTATTACAGAGGAGGAAGTGCTGGAGGTCTTGAAATGCATAAAGGTGGATAAATCCCCAGGACCTGATCAGGTGTACCCTAGAATTCTGTGGGAAGCTAGAGAAGTGATTGCTGGGCCTCTTGCTGAGATATTTACATCATTAATAGTCAGAGGTGTGGTGCCGGAAGACTGGAGGTTGGCTAATGTGGTGCCACTGTTTAAGAAGGGTGGTAAGCCAGGGAACTATAGACCAATGAGTCTGACGTCGGTAGTGGGCAAGTTATTAAAGGGGATCCTGAGGGACAGGATGTACAGGTATTTAGAAAGGCAAGGACTGATTAGGGATAGTCAACATGGCTTTGCGCATGGGAAATCATGTCTCACAAACTTGATTGAGTTTTGTGAAGAAGTAACAAAGAGGATTGATGAGGGCAGAGCGGTATATGTGATCTATATGGACTTCAGGAAGATGTTCAACAAGGTTCCCCATGGAAGACTGATTAGCAAGGTTAGATCTCATGGAATACAGGGAGAACTAGCCATTTGGATACAGAACTGGCTCAAAGGTAGAAGACAGAGGGTGGTGGTGGATGGTTGTTTTTCAGACTGGAGGCCTGTGACCAGTGGACTGCCACAAGGATCGGTGCTGGGTCCTCTACTTTTTGTCATTTACATAAATGATTTGGATGCAAGCATAAGAGGTACAGTTAGTCAGTTTGCAGATGACACCAAAATAGGTGGTGTGGTGGACAGCAAGAGGGTTACCTCAGATTACAACTGGATCTTGATCAGATGGGCCAATGGGCTGAGAAGTGGCAGATGGAGTTTAATTCAGATAAAAGCGAGTGCTGCATTTTGGGAAAGCAAATCTTAGCAGGACTTATACACTTAATGGTAAGGTCCTAGGGAATGTTGCTGATCAAAGAGATCTTGGAATGCAGGTACATAGCTCCTTGAAAGTGGAGTCAAAGGTAGATAGGATAGTGAAGAAGGTGTTTGGCATGCTTTCTTTTATTGGTCAAAGTATTGAGTACAGGAGTTGGGAGGTCATGTTGCAGATGTACAGGACTTTGGGTTAGGCCACTGTTGGAATATTGTGTGCAATTCTGGTCTCCTTCCTATCAGAAAGATGTTGTGAAACTTGAAAGGGTTCAGAAAAGATTTACAAGGATGTTGCCAGGGTTGGAGGATTTGAGCTACAGGGTGAAGTTAAACAGGCTGGGGCTGTTTCCTGGAGCGTCGAAGGCTAAGGGGTGACCTTATAGAGGTTTACAAAATTATGAGAGGCATGGATAGGGTAAATAGACAAAGTCTTTTCCCTGGGGTCGGGGAGTCCAGAACTAGAGGGCATAGGTTTAGGGTGAGAGGGGAAAGATATAAAACAGACCTAAGGGGCAACCTTTTCACGCAGAGGATGGTACGTGTATGGAATGAGCTGCCAGAGGAAGTGGTGGTGGCTGGTACAATTACAACATTTAAGAGGGATTTGGATGTGTATATAAATAGGAAGAATTTGGAGGGATATAGGCTGGGTGTTGGCAGGTGGGACTAGATTGTGTTGGGATATCTGGCCGGCATGGACGTGTTGGACCAAAGGGTCTGATTCCATGCTGTACATCTCTATGACGCTATGATGTTTTTTGTTTTACTTCAATGTTGAACTGCCTGCCATTTCTCTTCCTTGTATAGGTGTTCTGCTTTAATGTGAATTGGGGACATTGTTTCTAAAGCATGAACATTTAAAGTGTGTATTGGTTAGAATGTGATTCTGGCCCCATTGCTTTAAATGGTGCTGCTTTTACACAATTTTTTAATAATGTAGGATCACACAAGAATGGAACTACTGCTTTATAGCAGAACTGACAATATGCCCATCTTGAAGAAGTTCTGCTCTTCTTTGTGACAGGATTTCTATTCTAATCTTTCTTCTTGCTAACCATCATTACTTTCATTCTTACTCCTATTATTTATGAGGTATTTGCCAAATCTTGCTTCTACAACCATATCTCATTCCTCCGTGACTGCCTCTGGATGACCATAATGTGCTTCACTTCTCAGACAGCTGCTCCCCTCACATCCTGAGATCCACACTCAGTTCCATGCAATGCCACATGCACACTCTTGATCTCTGTCTCCATAAGCATTGCCTCTTGGTATCTCAGAGATATCCTGCCATCCTCATTTCACTTCACTCTCCAGCTCATTCAATGTTCTAAAAAGAAACCTTTTTGTTGCTTTTAGGTATTAGGGAATGCATGGTGCAACAACTCAGAGGTACCCAAGCTCCTCTGGAACCTTCTGCCTCTCCCCTTCCCTCTGTCTCTATTCCTGCTCCTAACTCCATCTTTCTGACCTTTGCTATCTGATGCTGAGACTTCTCTTCTCAGCAAGGGGGTTAGTTTTATCCTTTTGTGCCTCGAATGAATTTCAGGCAGGATATGATGTTGAACTTTGTGAAAACTTCAAGTGACAACCTAACTATTTATATTCAAAGATGCATACAAGCGTGATCCTTTTTTAAAATTTGTTTTTATGAAATGCATAATTTTCTATTTCCTATCGTGTCACTAATACATTATAGCAATACAAATTGTATTTACTGAGAAAACTGCAACTTAACATATTTTAATTTGTTTTGATCTCAATCAATTAATTGAATTTAAGGCAGAAAGATTTTCATGCATCTACATGGTTATAGAAAAGATTGTGTAGTCAGAAATTGTATGTTTTCTATACTTAAAGCAATTCAAAAGTGCAACACCAAAGCAATTCATGAATCATGTCCAGTTGTACTGTTTTCACTACATTGTCCATATAAAAATGTTCTTAAGCTAGTCACTATCTGCTAATATTAACTATATTTAAATTACATCAATATGATACAGATGCCAAAACTACATTGGTATTGAGAGTCATGGAGATGTACAGCATTGAAACAGTCCCTTGGCTGATGTTTAATTTAGTTTGGCTAATTTTCTGTCAGGCCTGATTTCTCAGGCTGTAGATTAATTTAGAAAGTCCAATTTTGGGCCTGTGGTCACTTAACCAGACCTTGCAGGCTGGGTCCAGCTCCAAATTTCCCCCACGTCAGGATGCATCATTGATGACAAAAACTATTCATTAGCATAATAAGATTTATCAATTATCTTACAGATCTTGTCCCATTTCACCTGTGTTCTATAACATAAGTACGAGGCAAGTTTCTTTGAATTCTTCATGAAAAGTCATGCTAACTGCTTGCCCAAATTCCCAGTACAGCACAAAGTAAGAACATTTCTCAATGGTTTATTTCCTATTTTTGGTGAATTGTTCACAGGATTTGGGCATCTCTGGCCAGGCCAAGACTTATTGCCCAACTCTAATTACCTTTGAGAAGATAGTGAAAAGCTTTACATCAAAATATCTTAAAAAGATATCTTCATAACAAATGAAGCACCAAGATTTAAGTAAAAGTGTATTTTCTGATCTATACATAATCTTGAAGAAATTATCAATCTTATAGATATAACCTTTCGAATTTATACTCCCTGTGCATCGGTTTGTCCCTGAGACTCCAGGCATATGACTCGTCCCATGAGTTTCTGTCTTTGCAGATGAGAATCCAGTTAAAAGGAGAGAGGAGAGTATGCCCGGATACCAATACCGGAGACCAGAACTGCACACAGTATTCCAATATTGGCCTAACCAGTATCCTGTACAACCGCAACATGATCTCCCAACCCCTGTACTCAAAACACTGACCAGGAAAGGCAAGTACACCAAAGACCTTCTTCACTATCCTATCCACCTGTGACTCCACTTTCAAGGAACTATAAGCGTGCTCTCCAAGGTCTCTTTGTTCAGCAACACTCCCCAGGACTTTACCATTAAGTGTATAAGTCCTGCCCTGATTTGCCTTTCCAAAATGCAGCAGCTCATATTTATCTAAATTGAACTCCATTTGCCACTTCTTGGCCCATTGCCCCATCTGATCAAGATCCCATTGTACTCTAAGGTAACACTCTTCACTCTATATTACACGTCCAATTTTGGCATCATCTGTATCCTAGTAGTTACATCCTCTTGTGTCAAAGTGTGTCCATGCATAAAGCCACCAACTGTCAGCCTCTTCGTACAATTCTGAGAAGTTAGCAGATAGATCTACTTAACCTTGACCCTATTCCTATCACTTTACTGGCTAACTATATAATTGTAAGAGCAGCCCGAAATATCATGGATTTCTGTGCTACTTATTTCTTAGATTAACCCTGTCAGAGGGTGACTATGATGAGGAATTGTTTCCATAAAGAATCATGAGACTTCCTCATCAACAAATATTTGTTATTTTAAGCAGAATCCTATGGGGATATAAGCAATATGCATCATGGTGAGACGTGAGACAAAATCGGGTGAGATGTTTGCCAAGAGGCATTTCACCACATCTTCCATGCTTTTCTCAAGTGGTGTGATGAGATTCTCACCAGCTAGCAATGATTTGGACACTTTATTTCTTGGAGAACACCTTCTTCCATTTGCAATCTTAACAAATTTGGCATGATCACCAACCATTGGAAAAACTCAACATGGACATCAGAGCTGAATCTTGGTGGGTTCAACTCACCGCTTGTTCCACAAGATCTCAGTATCAGACACCGGATCCCAAGTCTCAGTGCATGTTCCTTGGCCGACAACACATACATCCCACATCCACGGACATTTTCATCCAACGTTTGCCAGCCCTTATGAACTCTCATGGTACATGACTGATTCATTTTCAAGATGCTTTTGAACTTCAATGTTGCACCTTGGGTTGCACTGGCAACTATAATTATAATGTTGCTGCATGAACACGGATGAACACAAGAAACATGTACCCAATCATAAACTAGACCAGGCTACATCTCTGGGCTCTTTGCTCGCTGACATAGTGCTCACTCACTCTGAGCTTACCAGGATGCTCATAGCACTTTGCCTCCTTGCACTTCACACCCTTAACCAGAAATACCAGGCTCATTACTTCTGTCTTACAATGTAATTTAGCAGAGACACAAGTTCAGGAAGCTTTTCAGTATTGTCAGCAAGATGGAGGTGATTGATACAGTTATTGCTATTGGTGCTGGTGGGGAGGCAACCTGAGCAAGTGAGAAAGCTGCACAGAGGACATGAAGCGTTGGTGGTGTCAGAGTTTGGGGTGAGTGAGGGTCGTGGGAAAAAGGTTGCAGGCAATAACGAGAGCAGTAAATCATGAGGCTGGAGTTAGGTACAGTAGCAGAGATTGAGTAAGTGTGAAGTTTCAGAAAGAAGAAGGTGGCACTTACAATGGCATAGTGAAAAAGGGCATTGGCCTTCTTGTTACATTGCTCTGCGTTCCTCCAGAAGACTGAGACAGCTTTAATCTGGGTGGCAACCTCAGCCCAGGCTGGCATGGTTTGATGTCGTAGTCTCCACTGCTTGTCCTGGGGAAAGAGGAAGTCCTGACTATGCACCAGACTATCCAGCAGGACTTTCAAGACCTCCTGCTGATGATGTGACTATCTGATGTCTCCCATCTGCTGCATGTCAGAAACCACATAGGGCAGCTCCAGATTGACAGTACTCGTTTTGATGCACAATGGTCTTTTACATAGGGCACCAGTGTCAGGGATCCTGGTGAATTCCGAGATCTCCAATGAGGGACGGGTTGCTCAGGGAACGGCATTGATGGTATGATGGAGTGGAAATCAGATGTGAGGGAAGCTGTCACAACGGGAATGTTAATTGATGCAATGAGTTTTGTAAGATACAGATAGAAAACTTACATCACCTCACCGCCAAACTTGACGCAACTCACACTTAGCTTATAAAACATGAGATACAGCCCTTTCTAAAATAAAAACACAAAACACATTTTGTAAGTGGAAATTGGAATTCTGCAGTTATTCCAGAAATCTCCTGCTTTCATCAGAATATGGAATATAGAATATAGAACACTACAGCACAGGAAGGGATCTCTTGGCCATGAATTGCATTGAATGTGACACCAAATTAAACTAATCCCTTCTGCCCTTGGTCCATATCCCTCCATTCCTTGCACATCCATGTGCTTATCTAAAAGTCACCCTTATTATATTTGTCTTCATCACTACCTCTGACAGGGTGCTCCAGACTCTTACAACTCTGTGTAAAAAAACTTGCACTTCTCATCTCCTTTGAACTTACCCCCTCTAACACCTTAAATGCATGTCCCCTAGTGTTAGACATTTCAACTTTGGGAAAAGGATTCTGACCATCAACCCTATATGTACATCTTATAATTTTATAGACTTCTATCAGGTCTCCCTTCAGCCTTTGCTACACCAGAGAAAACAACCTGAGTTTTTCTCACCTCTCGTTGTAGCTCATACCCTCTAATCCAGGCAGCATACTGGTAAACCTCATCTGCCCCTTCTCCAAAGCCTCCATATCCTTCCTGTAATGTGGTAATTAAGATTGAATGCAAGTATGGCCTATCAAGGTTTTAAGCTGCAACATGTCATCCTGACTCTTGTACTCAAATCCTCAACCAATAAAAAGGTAAGCATGCTCAATGCCATCTTCACCACCCTAAATAATTATGTGACCACTTTCAGTGATTTGAACCCCAGGATCTCTCAGTACATCAATGCTGTTCAGGGTCCTGCCATTAACTATACATTTTAACATTTGATCTCCCGAAGTGCAGCACCTCACGCTTATCCGAATTAAAATCCATCTGCCATTTCTCAACCCATATGTGCACCTGATCTATATCCTGTGTATCCTTTGACAACCTTCTACATTACTCACAACTCCATCAATCTTTTTGTCAACTGAGAACTTACTAACCCACCCACCTACATTTTCACCAAGTGATTTATATCAGTAAAATGGACCCAGTACAGATCCTTGGAAAATACTACTAGTCACGGGCCACCAGCCAATTCACAACCCAAATGGCCAAGTCACTGTGGATCCCATGCATCTTAATCTTCTGGATGAACCAGCCATAGGGGACCTTATCGAAAGCCTTATTAAAATCCATGTAAACAGCATCCACTGCTTTAACTCATCGATCACCTTTGTCACCTCCTCGAAAAATTCAATCAAATTAGTAAGACATGACCTGCCCCCCACAAAACCATGCTGACTGTCCCTAATTAGGCCATGCCTTTTCAAATGTGTATAAATCCTATCCCTAAGAATTCTCTCAAATAGCATCCTAACCACTGATGTGAGATTCAACCAGTCTATAGTTTCCCTTTTTGAACAGAGAAATTACATTAGCCACTTGCCAGTCCTCTAGGATCTCTCCAGCGGCTAATGAAAATACAAAGATCTTGGTCAAGGCCCCAGCAATCTCCGCTCTTGCCTCTCTCAATACCCTCGGGCAGTTACCATTGGGCCCTGGGGACTTATCCACCTTAATGCTCTTCTTGAGACCCAACACCACTTCTTTCTTGATCTCAAAATGCTGTGGCATATTAGCATCCTCCACACTAATCTCACTATCCTCTGTATCCTTCTGCTGGGTGAATATCAATGCAAAGTACTCATTTAGAATCTCACCTTGATTGTTTGTTAAGTCTCACATTTGTTAGAATGACCATGTTAGTTTCACTTCTTTCATACGTAAGTCACAAAACTTTTTTTAAAAGTTACACTCTCAGGCTAACTTTAACAATTGGTGTCAGCCCAGATAATGTGTTGAAGGTATTAGCCCCCTGACTGTCTCTGCAGTTTAGATTCAAGCATCTCTGGACATTGGGGGTTTGGTTTAAGAAAAGTAAACAAACAATGAAAGTCACAGCTGACCTTGGATGGACATCTGGAGATCTGCTCACAGAAAAGGTACAGCTAAATTTATTTTTCAAGACTAACCTTACTTTTTTTTTGTAAATCTAAAATAGCTTTGTTTATATGTTGTTGAGATCTGTCTCATGACTAGACTTTCTTAAAATATAAAACATAGATACCAAGTTATTGGTGAAAGCAGAGCAATGGATGTGGTCTATATGGACTTCAGTAAGGCGCTTTCTGCAAAGTAGATTGGTTTCAACTTCCACCCCACCAACCCCTGTACACATTGCATCATCCTCTGCCATTTCCACCACCTACAAATAGACCCCACCACTAGGGATATATTTCCCTCCCCACCCCTAACAGCATGCCGGAGAGGCCATTCCCTCTGCAATTCCCTTGTCAGATTCATGCCTCCCACCAGTCCTCACCCCACTCCCGACACCTCCCCTGCTACCGCAGGAAGTGCAAACCTATGCCCACATCTCCTCTCTCACCTCCTTCCAAGGTCCCAAAGAATCCTTTCACATCCGACAGAAATTTACCTGTACCTCCACAAAGTTCATCTACTGTATCTGTTGCACCTGATGTGGTCTCCTCTACATCAGGGAGATAGGACACCAACTTGCGGATCGTTTCAGCGAACATCTCTGGGACACCCACACCAACCAACTCCACCACCCTGTGGCTGAACGTTTCAACTCCCCCTCCCACTCCACCAAGGATACCAAGGACATGCAGGTCCTAGGCCTCTTCCATTGCCAAACCCTAACCATCTGAAGCCTAGAGGAAAAACACCTCATCTTCAGCCTTGGGACTCTGCAATGACACAGGATTAATGTGGATTTCACCAGTTTCCTTATTTCCCCTTCCCCACCTTATCCCAGTACCAAGCCTCCAACTTGGCACCATAGTCTTGACCTGTCCATCGTCTTTCCCATCTAGCTGCTCCACCCTCCTCTCTGACCTATCACCTTCTCCCCCACCTTCATCTATCTATTGCATTCTCAGCTCCCTTCCCCCCAGCCACAACCCCTCCCATTTATCTCTCAGCCCCTGGCCCACAAACCTCAATCCTGATGAAGGGTTTATGCCCAAAATGTCGATTCTTCTGCTCCTTGGATGTTGCTGGCCTGCTGTGCTTTTTCAGCACCACACTCTTCAACTCTGATCTCCAGCATCTGCTGTCCTCACTTTCTCATAGTAGGTTAGTTAACAAGATTAAATCACATGGAATACAGGGTCAACTAGCCATTTGGATACATAACTGGCTCAAAGGTAGGAGACAGAGGGTGGCAGAGGGTTGCTATTCAGACTGGAAACCTGTGACCAGTGGTGACCCTCAAGGTTTGGTGCTGGGTCCATTGCTTTTTGACATTCATATAAATGATTTGGATAGGAATATAAGAGGTGTGGATAGTAAGTTTGAGGATGACACCAAATTAGTAATGTAGTGGATGAGTTGGACCAAAAGGTCTGTTTCCATGCTGTACAGCTCTATAACTATATCATGTACAAAGTGCTGATGAGACCAGATTTGGAGTACTGTGAACAGTTTAATTCCATTATTTAAAGAGCAATATCATTTCATCGGAGGTAGTTCAATGAAGGTTCACTAGGTATGCAGGGTTTGGCTTATGAGTAAAGGCTAAATGGGTTGGGACTTTACTCACTGGAGTTTAGAAGAATGAGAGGTGATTTCATTGAAACATACAGAATTCTTAAGGGGCTGGCAGGGTAATTGCTGAATGCATCTTTCCCTCATGGAGAGTCTAGGACTGGAGAGCATAGTCTCAGAATAAAGGGCACCCAATTTAAGACTGAGATGAGAAGGATTTTTTTTCTTTCAAAGAGATGCAAATCTTTGAAATTTCTTGCCACAGAGAGCTGTGGAGGTAGAGTCCTTGTGCACATTTAAAACTGAGATAAATAGATTCTAGAGTAGTTGAAGAATCAAAGGTTTTGGGGAGAGGACAGGAACATGGACATGAGGAATGTCAGATCACCCATGATCCTATTGAATTATGGAACAGGACTGAGGGACTGAATGGCCTACTCCTATTCCTATTTCTAATAATCTTATGGTCTACTGAGGATTGACCTGTACAAAACCCACTCTGATGATGGCATATGGATTTATGAAAGAACAGCTGAAGATCTCAACAGAGTGAAACCCAATATCTGGTCCTCCTCAAAGCCTATGTAACAAGGTAACATGTAACTAGTTGTGAAAATGCAATAAACTTTATTTTGTTAATGACAAGAAACTCTTTTAGTTAGACCAGGAAGTGGTATTCCTTTATCACACTAGATCAAGCAGTCCTTGCAATTTCTGACATTTAAAAAGCATGGTTGCAGGAAACTTTAGGTTAGATTAGATTACTTACAGTGTGGAAACAGGCCCTTCGGCCCAACAAGTCCACACCGACCCTCCAAAGAGCAACCCATCCAGACCCATTCCCCTATACCTAACAATAGGGGCAATTTAGCATGGCCAATTCACCTAACCCGCACATCTTTTGTGACTGTGGGAGGAAATCGGAGCACCAGGAGGAAACCCACGCAGACATGGGGAGAATGTGCAAACTCCACAAAGACAGTCGCCCAAGGTGGGAATTGAACCTGGGTCTCTGGCGCTGTGAGGCAGCAATGCTAACCACTGTGCCACCGTGCCGCCCACTTCATCGTGAACAGCAGCTCTTCCATGCAGTGACACCAACCAGACTGCCTTTATCTTAAATTTTTAATCCGCAGTTACATTTTATTCAGCCTGACTTGTAAAATGCCTAATCAAACACCTGTTAGAATTTATGCCATTGATGTGTTTTGCTGCCAGATTAATTTGTTTTTGTTTTGAGCTTGAAGTCTCATAACACACTGCTGCACTCATATTCCTGGCTAAATTAAAAATGTAACAGACCAATGCCAGTCATACAATTAATGCCAAGAGCCCAGAAATTCATAAAATATGTAAAACCTGAGATGGAACTAGTATTAATTTTTTAAATCAGTTTTCATGACAGAGTTTACTGATTTAAGTTACTAAGCCTTAGGAAAATGGCTCATCTAAATTTATTTTGACTATGTTTGCCTCTTCATTAAGAACATGTAAAAGAACATCTGGACTTGGATCTTGCTTCACGCTGACTCAATTCAGTGTAGGTACAAGATAATCACAGAAGGACAGATTCTTGAATCATTTATCATTTTTGGTTAGCTACAGTTTTAACAACGAAGAAACAATGGTAACCACGCCTCCCCTCAGATCCAACACCAGATCAGTTGCACCAGCTCAACCCTCTACAAATTACATCTCCAAGTATTTGACAACAAAGAGCTCAGCAAGTCAAAACATGTCCTCGGGTATAGAGCATCACCATACTCCTGTACTGCAGTGACACCCACACTGTGCATCAGCAATGAGAGCACTAAGATGCTCCACTATTAACGCTTCCAATACATTCAATGGAAGGAACTGTCGAACAAATGCCAGTGTCCTTTTTGAAGCAAGCTCAACAGATGTCCCGGCAATACTCTTGCACATCAACTTCAATGGACTGGACATTGTGATGAAAAGCATCTCCTCTGCCAGATTCCGTTTCCAAAACTCTCAATGACTAGTGTTCTAGGGGAGGATAAAGAAGTCTTTAAAGCATGGCAGCATTGATATTAATGACTGGGAGCAGCATGCTATGATTTGTTTGAAATTGCTACAATTCAGCCATCAAACTATATTGTGCTTTGAGTCTAAACACTTTAATGAGTGGCAGCAGAGAGGGAAAGTAATGGAATGCAAATCTTACACTCCAGATTTCACTGCCTTCTGCAACATTCTACTCAATATGCCCAAAGATGTACATGTACAAAGTCAGCCTGTTTAGTCATGTGGAGACATACAACAGAAATGTGACCCAGTATAGACATGGCCCTCAAATCAAAGGATAGCCGGTGATGACACTTTTTCACAAATCACTAGAGAAGTGGAAGAATGGAGGAGATTTCTGACTCCTCATCTGATCATAACATGGTTCATGCAGTTCATATAAATGTTATCTTTTTGTTTTATATTCAAAAGAAAAATCATATCATTTAGTCAACAGCCATCTACAGCCATCAGAATCAATTGTGATAAAGAGGATGAAAGCTAGAGCAAACTAATTTAAAAAAAAACAAAGTCTGAGGCCTTCTAAAGTATGTAAAACAAGAGAAGCAAAAGTGAATAGATCATTTAAAGACTGAGACCGGGGAAATGACAATGTATTGGCTGTCCTTCTATTTGAGAATGGTTTTGCAAGTTTCCACTATGAGTTGTCATGTGATTGAACAGATCAATTCTCAATCCGTGGATCCTTGGGCACATTGGACAGAACATCCTAAAAGCATTGGTATCTGGGGAGCATGATTTGTTTTCTTTTCCCATCTGCTGCTACACTGCCTTATCATTTTAATATTTTTTAACATCAGCCTGTTCAGTGGAGCAGGTAGGACTCGAACCCAAGACCCCTGGTTCAGAGGTAGAGGTACTGTCACTGCACCAACAGGGGGGCGCCCTCTGCTGCCTTATCATTATAGGTATTTCTAATGAATCTGTTCAGATGAATTGTTATGCATCTCAAGCAGGTGGGACTTGAATCCATGCTGCCTGGTTCAAAGGTAGAGACGTTATCACTGTATCTTAAGAGCCCTCTGAATCATTATGGAATTTGGACTCAAACATGACGTAGCTTAACAAACAAGTTGTCATCATTTTGTATGGTCGGTAATAAGCTTCGTCTAATCATTAATGTCAATGCTGATGTGCCTCAAGAAGAGTTTCAGAGTGTATTTGGTTGTCTTAATTTGGGAAAAAGCAAACGCATGCAACAAACAGTTTATATTTGGCATTATAACAGAAGACACAAATAACATACCAGAACTAGTGGGTGAGAAAGTGAGAAAGTTAAAATAATTAATGTTAGTTAAGAAAATATATTGAAGTGGATGATTCTTCTTACCATCGTCTAGTGGTTCCCAGCATCATAAATACCAGTCTTCAGCCAGTTCAGTTCAGTCCTGGTCATATGGAGACTTGTCTGAAGATATTGGATGCTGCAAAGGATTTGGAAGTTAGTCCTAGCAATACCACTGAAGACTTATGCTCCTGATTTAGACAGGCCCCTAGTCATGCTATTCAAGTAGAGTTACAACACTGGCTTCTACCCAGAAATGTGAAAAATGGCCCAGGTATATCTATAAAAAGTAAGACAAATATAACCCAGCCAATTTACACCGACCAGTCTACACTTGATCATTGGAAAAGTGACAAATTTCTTGACAATGTTATAAAGTAGCATTTGCTCTGCAATAGCCTGTTCATTGGTGCCCAGTTCGCATTCTGCCAGGCCACCCACCTCCTGACTTCATTACGGGCCTGATTCAGACAGAGATCAAAGATCTGAATTCGAGAAGTGAGCTGAGAGAAATTGTTCGAGGAGAAAGTGCGGACTGCAGATGCTGGAGATCAGAGCTGAAAATGTGTTGCTGGAAAAGCGCAGCAGGTCGGGCAGCATCCAAAGAGCAGGAGAATCGACGTTTTGGGCATGAGCCCTTCTTCAGATTCCTGAAGAAGGACTCCTGCCCGAAACGTCGATTCTCCTGCTCTTTGGATGCTGCCTGACCTGCTGCGCTTTTCCAGCAACACATTTTCAGCTGAGACAAATTGTTCTCAAGGCAACATCATATCCATCACCATCAATGCACAAGTGCCAGCATTGTGTACCATCTACAAACTGTACTGCAATAACACACCAAAGCACCTTCAACAGCACCTTCAAAACCATTTAGGAGGACAAGGGCAGCAGAAGCATGGGAAGACCACCAAATGCAAGTTTCCCTCCACGCTGCTCACGTCCTGTTTTGGACCTTCGTCACCACTGTTTGACTTGCTGAATTGAACTCCTGAACTTCCCTTCCTAATACCACAATGGGTGTACCTAGCCCACCACAAGGGGCTAAATATGGCAGTTCACTACAGTTGTGTAAGGTTCTAAAAGAGTTAATGTTGAAGTTTTATTAGCTCAACATAATCTGATGATATCACAAACACAGTTTTTGGGTAAGACAGTAAATTCGACACCATCCTTCATGACAAGTAAACATATGATGTAAAATTCCTGAGAGTCCTAGTAATTATGCCTGACTAATAGTGTAAGTTATACTTATTGCTTTAATGCAGTAAACCATGTTGTTAACTGGCACTAGTGGCTTTTCAGTTTAGACCATGTCCTTTCTCAACCACTAACAGACCCTATACATATAGACAAAGGAGGATTGTTGGTAATGAACTACCTCGAAAGAACTTTTACCCTACACAACATATCAGCAAAAATAATAGATATCATAAAGTGCAAACCATAGTAATCCAGGCAAATACCACAATCATCACCTTCTCAATTACAATTAGGAATTAAAATTAAGACTAGTCAAAGATGTCCATATCCCATGTGTCATGATGATATAAAATATAGACTATTGATTTGACTACCATGTTTTGATATAATAACTGGAACTTTCAGGTATTGAAATCTTTTAAAAAAGTGACAGTTTGATGTTGTCTCAGGTTAAAACCTTCGGTCTCAAGGACATCCGAAGGGCTACCTATTGTTTTATCTTCCTTTTGTACTAGGTGCTATGTCCTTTTAAGTATTGTATGTGTGTGCAGGTGTGTATGTCTGAGACAAAGAGAGAGAGAGAGCTAATTAGATTCTAAAGGATAAATAGGGAGTTCCATGTTCACAGTAAAATGGAACAGTAGACTTTGCCAGATGAAACTTATATACATAAAGGCAGAGAACAGCAGGAACCTTTCAGAAAGGCCTGAGGAATCAAAAATACGAACAAGTTAGGAGACAGAAAGTTTGGAGTGTGTGCTGGAGAGCTAAGAATAAGTAAGAGTTGAAGCACACAGTACCGGGCTAGGATAAGATTGAGTTATTCCTGTCAAGTTGAATGAAGATATGTACCTACAACAAGAGACATTATGTAGTGACAAGGTTGGAATTTGTAGGTCTTACTAGAAATGTATAAGTTGATGAATTTCTTGTATTCAGCAGTGTTTTCATTCCAGCTGGTCTGAAGTGGACTCTCTTCCTGTGTATGCTTGAATAAGCAATCAAAAAACTGGATTCAAGGCTCCTGTGATTGATCTTTAAAAGTAAGTTACTGCAGAGGAGCATATGCTTGACAGTGGGCAGCACGGTGGCACAGTGGTTAGCACTGCTGCCTCACAGTACCTGAGACTCAGGTTCAATTCCCAACTCAGGCGACTGACAGTGTGGAGTTTGCATGTTCTCCCCGTGTCTACGTGGGTTTGCTCCGGTTTCCTCCCACAGTCCAAAGATGTGTGGACCAGGTGAATTGGCCATGCTAAATTGTCCGTAGTGTTAGGGAAGGGGTAAATGTAAGGGTATGGGTAGGTTGCGCTGCATCGGGTCGGTGTGGACTTGTTGGGCCGAAGGGCCTGTTTCCACACTGTAAGTAATCTAATCTAAAACAATTTCATGTCTCTTTCACTGAGAAAAACCTTGTATTCAGCTCTTTATTACTTACCATGAAAACAGTTAGCATTTTAATTTTTAAAAAGACATAGCTGTATACCTAAAGTAACCTAAACCTTTGTTGTGACCAACTGGGCAAGTTGAAAAGATGGGAAGCAATTCAACCTTCTTACTTGGTCATAACGTGGGAATAAATAAAAAAATGTTCAGAAAATTCCAGACCTGCATCCTAAGATTTTAAAAGAAGTGGCTGCACAGATAATGGATGCATGGATGGTGATCTTCCAAAATTCCGTAAATTCTAGAATGGTTCCAACTGTTTGAAAATTAGCAAAAGTGACATCACCATTCCAGAAAGAACAGGCCAGTTAGCCTGATGTCAGAAAAATGTGTGAGGAGACAGGATGCAAACTCGCAGAGCATTTCAGGGAATATCTCTAGGCCACATGCACTAAACAACCCCACTGACCACTTTGACTCTCCCTTCAACTCCCCTAAGGACATGCAAGTCCTGGGCCTCTCCACCACCAAGCCAAAGCCATCCGCCAACTGGAGGAAAAACATCTCATCTTCCACCTTGGGACCCTTCAACCACATGGTACCAACACTGACTTCACTAGTTTCCAGATCTTCCTTTTCCCCACCTCATCCTATATCCAAACCTCCAACTTGGCAGTACCATCTTGACACGGCCTAACTGTCCATCTTCCTTCTGACTTATCCCCTCCACCCTCCCCAATGACCTATCAGAATTACTCCCCACCTGCATCCACCTGTTGCCTTCCCAGTTTCCTTCCCCAGAGCCTCACCCCATTCTAGAATTTATGGAATTTTGGAAGATCACCATCCACGCATCCATTATCTGTGCAGCTACTTCTTTTAATCTCTTAGACCCCTTCCCCCTCCACGTTCCTGATGAAGGGCTTATGCCCAAAACATCAACTCCCCTGTTCCTGTTGTGCTTTTCCAGCACCACACTTCTAACATTAAGCTTTTAAAACCATTATCTAAAACAACATCACCTGCAAGTTTTAATCCCCATTGTTAACATTTATACATTCACACATACAACAATTTTTCCATTTACCACTGACCTATTAACCCTCTCAATTACCCCAAGTCTCTTAATTTCAAATTTAAGCAGTTTGAAGGTTTCACAATGGTACAAGAATGTGCTCTCTTCAAACTTGGAAGATTGGTTTGTCTTTGGCTCGAAGACTGTTGGCCTTGATTCTTATCTTGGCTGTGATTGGTCTGTAAACTGTTACCATCATGATGCTCCTCACTGAGTTCATTCCAAACAAGCATTAGTGGATGAGATCAGAGCCCTGTGGTTCCTCCAAACAATTTTAAATATCCTACATTAAACTATGGAAATGACACCATTTATTAAATGCTTTAAAGCGATCAAAAACCCCAGACAATATACATTGGAATATGCTTTCTACAGGTTTACAGATTTTATAGAAAACATTCCAGATTTCTGTAGAATGCTTCTCATCAGCATTGTTTTCCCTCGCCTGCATCCTTACTGGAAGCTCGCTGAAACTTGTAGCTTTCTCAACCTTGCTGACTGCTCAGCTCTACCCTTTTGTGTCTGTGAAATCTTCTTTGTTTTCTCTCTCTCTATTTTCTGTACAAAATCTTGGAAATGGAAAATTTATCCCTAGATGACTCCGTTGTTAGAAGAAGTGAGAAGTGTATATTACTGATTGATTCATTTTAATTCATAAATAACCCATAAATTTCTCAGTAAAGAAATACACGTGATTTGGACTAGAACTCCTTCCAGTATCTCATCTTGATCATAAACTCAGGGTTACATTCTCTGAGACTATCCAGACCATGGGCATCTGACTGCAGTGGTGGCTACTGCAACAGAGGAGGCAGCTGAGGTGGGATTTCCTTGAATATTTAAGATATGGAATGCACTGCCTGGAAAGAGGTGTAGGCTGTTTCAATTGAGACATTTAAGAAGGATTAGGAGATTTGTTTTGATGAAAGTAATATGCAAGGGAAAAACAGGAGATTGGCACTATGTAAACGTGCTCATTTGAGGCATGCAGGCTGAATGGGCTGCTATTGCATCTTAAGACTTATGTGATCAGATATAACAGCAATATATGATCACTGACCCACTTATTCTTGGACAACCATAACATTCCAATTGAGGATTCTTATCATACCCACTGCGTTTTGCTCATTATGGCAGTATTTACTTTTATGACAGTGAATACCTTTCTACGCATGCTGTGTAACACTGCTTTATTTTTTACAAACATTTTAATAGTCCTGTGGAACCCAGCTGTATGGTAGGGAGTTGAGACTTCAGTTTGGCCCGTCAACAATTCTGATGGTAATGATCCACACACAGGTGGGGTCGGCCAATATTTTATTAAGGCTGTATAAAGGGCAATGCTTATCTTCTCAAAGGATTTGATCAGCTGAATCAAACGTTCATTTTCCCAAGTCAACTGTCAGTATCTCAGCAAATTGGTCATATGTTCAAATCCACCATACTTTGAGATTAAGCCCTCGATTCTTCCAAAAGGAAAAGCAACTTTTCCACATCTATCTCATTGAGTCCCTTATCTGTTTTATTTGTTTCAATGAGATTATCCTTCATTTTGTGAATTCTAATGAGGATAGCACCAACCTTCTCAACGTATCCTCAGAAGAAAATCTATCCATATCCAGAATAAATCATTGTACCTTCTTTGGACTGTCTCCAATGCAGTATATCTTTCCTTAGATAGGGCGACCAGAATTGTTCACAGTATTCCATGTGTGATCTAACTAGTGGCTTGTATATTTTTGGCAAGGTTTCTCTCTTTTTATACACTTTGAAATAAATGTTGATATTCTGTTTACATTTCCTTTTAACTGCTGAACTTGTATGTTAGCTTCTTGTGATTAATGCAGGACTCTCAAACCCCTTTGTGCTTTAGCTCTCTTCATTTAAATAATACTGTATTCAACTCCTCTATTTTAGATTAGATTAGATTAGATTTACAGTGTGGAAACAGGCCCTTCGGCCCAACAAGTCCACACCGACCCGCCGAAGCGCAACCCAACTATACCCCTACATATACCCCTTACCTAACACTACGGGCAGTTTAGCATGGCCAATTCACCTGACCCGCACATCTTTGGACGGTGGGAGGAAACCGGAGCACCCGGAGGAAACCCACGCAGACACGGGGAGAACGTGCAAACTCCACACAGTCAGTCGCCCGAGGCGGGAATTGAACCCAGGTCCCTGGCGCTGTGAGGCAGCAGTGCTAACCACTGTGCCACCGTGCCGCCCACGGTGGCACAGTGGTTAGCACTGCTAACCACAGTATTCTTTCTGCCAAAGTGCAAAACCTTACATTTTCCCACATTACATTCTATCTGCCAAGTTTTTGCCCACTCATTTAATCTGTCCACATCCCTTTCTACATTCTTTGTGTCATTCTCACCACCCATCTTTTCATCTATTTTTGTGTCAACTGCAAACATGGTGAAAAACGTCTCTCATCTACATCATTAATTGTGGTCCTAGCACTGATCTCTGTGGCACTCTACTAGTTAAAGATTGCCATTTCAAATGCCTCCACGCCCCCAACCATCATAACTCTCTGTCATGTGTTATTTCACCAATCCTCTATATGTGCTAAAATACTACTTCCAACATCTTGGGTACTGTTGTGAGTGGATTTCTTCAGGAACTTTTTTTTTCTCTTGTTGCCACTGAAGTAACTCCACAGAGGCTGGTATACTGTCTCCAAGTCACCCTTTAATTACACAGTTAAAAATCACACAACATCAGGTTATAGTCCAACAGGTTTAATTGGAAGCACACTAGCTTTCAGAGCGATGCTCCTTCATCAGATGATAGTGGACGGCTCAATCCTAACACAGAATTTATAGCAAGAATTTACAGTGTGATGTAACTGAAATTTTACATTGAAAAAGTGATTGCCTGTTAAGCCTTTCATCTGTTAGGATACAGTGATAGTTTCACATCTCTCATGTGTAAATCACAAAACCTTTTTAATTACACGGGCATCATACTTGACACTGGCCCAGCTTCCTCAGAGCCATCTGTCAGAGTGAACAGAAACTCCGAAACTCCTGTTTGTATCTGTCAGCCAGGCTCCCTCATTGGACTAGGTTAACAGCCCTAATCAGGGAACTTGTTATAGAGTCATAGAGATGTACTGCATGGAAACAGACCCTTCGGTCCAACCTGTCCATGCTGACCAGATATCCCAACCCAATCTAGTCCCACCTGCCAGCACCCAGCCCATATCCCTCCAAACCTTTCTTATGCATATACCCATCTAAATGCCTCTTAAATGTTGCAATTGTACAAGCCTTCACCACATCCTCTGGCAGCTCATTCCATACACATACCATCCTCTGCATGAAAACGTTGCCCCTTACATCTCTTTTATATCTTTCCCCTCTCATCCTAAACCTATGCCCTCTAGTTCTGGACTCCCCGACCCCATGGAAATGATTTTGTCTATTTTTCCTATCCATGCTCCTCATCATTTTGTAAACCTCTATAAGGTCACCCCTCAGCTTCCAACGCTCCAGGGAATACAGCCTCAGTTTGTTCAGCCTCTCCCTATAGCTCAAATTCTCCAACCCTGGCAACATCTGTGTAAATCTTTTCTGATCCCTTTCAAGTTTCACAACATCTTTCCGATAGGAAGGAGCCCACAATTGCATGCAATATTCCAACAGTGGCCCAACCAATGTCCTGTACAGCCACAACATGACCTCCCAACTCTTGTACTCAATACTCTGACCAATAAAGGAAAGCATACCAAACGCCTTCTTCACTATCCTATCTACCTGTGACTCCACTTTCAAGGAGCTATGAACCTGCACTCCAAGATCTCTTTGTTCTGCAACACTCGTTAGGACCTTTCAATTTAGTGTATAAGTCCTGATAAAATTTATTTTCCCAAAATGCAGCATCTCGCATTTATCTGAATTAAACTCCATCTGCCACTTCTCAGCCCATTGGCCCATCAGGTCCAGATCCTGTTGTAATCTGAGGTAACCCTCTTCGCTGTCCACTTCACCTCCAATTTTGGTGTCATCTGCAAACTTACTCACAGTACCTCTCATCCAAATCATTTATGTAAATGACAAAAAGTAGAGGACCCAGCACCGATCCTTGTGGCACTCCACTGGTCACAGGCCTCCAGTATGAAAAACAACCCTCCACCACCACCCTCTGTCTTCTATTTTTGAGCTAGTTCTGTATCCAAATGGCTAGTTCTCCCTGTATTCCATGAGATATAAACTTGCTAATCAGTCTCCCATGGGGAATCTTGTCGAACGCCTTACTGAAGTCCATATAGATCACATCTACTGCTCTGCCCTCATCAATCTTCATTGTTACTTCTTCAAAAAACTCAATCAATTTTGTGAGACATGATTTCCTATGCACAAAGCCATGTTGACTATCCCTAAGCAGTCTTTGCCTTTCCAAATACATGTACATCCTGTCCCTCAGGATTCCCTCCAACAACTTGCCCACCACTGAGTTCAGGCTCACCGGTCTATAGTTCCCTGGCTTGTCTTTACCACCCTTCTTAAAAAGTGGCACCACATTTGCCAACCTCCAGTCTTCCGGCACCTCAAGAGGCCCAGCAATCACTTCTCTAGCTTTCCACAGAGGTCTAGGGTACACCTGATCAGGTCCTGGGGATTTATCCACCTTTAACCATTTAAAAACATCCAGCACTTCCTCCTCTGTATTCTGAACATTTTGCAAGATGTCACTACCTATTTCCCTACAGTCTATATCTTCCATATCCTTTTCCACAGTAAATACTGATGCAAAATATTCATTTAGTATCACCCCCATTTTCTGTATCTATGATATCCATCTGGCTGACCCTCATTACAATCACTACTGTATGATTTTTGTTTTAGTTTGATTCTATCCTTAACTTTCCTTGATAATTATGGTTGGTTTATTCCCTTTCTTGGTTCATTCTTCCTCACAAAATATATCGTTATTGAAAGCCATGTACTATTTTCTTAAACATCTGTTATTGTTCATCAACCGTCTTTCCTTCGAACCTTCTTTCTCAGTCCACTCCAACCAGCTGTACTCTCATTCCTTTGTAATTAACTTCCTTAATGTAGATAAGTTTGGTTAAACTTAAGTTCATGGTCAATCTTGGATTGGCTAGGTAATATATGCCCAATTTCTAATTGGTTCCTTTAATAGTAATGGTTACCTTAGTGATATCACTTCCCACAATTTCCTGGTTCATGCTTTCATGTGTCAATCACCTTATAAGATCAACCTTTTACTTACAACTTGCTCTTCTTAATTTAGCTATTCCTCAGATCTCTGCCAAGGAAAGGTGGCACCAGTGAAGCAAATTGTGTATCTGCTTAGTGCATGTAAGTGTCACCTCTCAGTAATTAACTGAGTTTTAAATTATATATCCAAAAAGATCAAAACAAATATACAACTCACTTTTGACCTAATGCAAAAGATTGCGCTTATACATAAATACTTCATATATTCTGTCACATACTTTGTTACAAACTAAACCATTTTAAAACATGAACTCGGTCTTTAAGTAAAAGCTGTATTCACTGCAAAAGCTTAAATTTACAATAGCATAAGGAATAAAGCAATAAAACCATAAATCCTATATTTGATCTGGGTTAAATAGCTTCTTCGTACAGAAACTATTTAGCAACTAACCATAAGTTAGTTAATACAGAATATATTTTAATTCATCATTTGTTATTTTCAGTGAACAATGGTAAGTATTTTTTAAAAACTCAGTCCTACACCCCCTAATTGTAAACATATTTTTCCAGGCAGCCTTGGAACATTTAAAACCACTGAAGCATATATCAGTGATCAACCATCGATAGTAAGGAAACTTCTGGAAAAGGTGCTGAGGAACAGAATTTCTCACCACTGAAGAGACAAAAATTAGTAGGGAATAGTCAGCATAGTTTTGCCAGAGGGATACCATGCCTGACATTTTGAGTTTTTTTGAGGTGTGTGGATGCTATGGTTGCTATGATGATGTGGTTGATATGGTTGACATGGACTTCAATAAGGCTTTTGACAAGGTGTTGTTGTATGAGGCACTGGTCAAGAAAGAAATATCCCCTGGGATCCAGGGCAAACTGGATGTAAATCCGTCTCAGTGATAGAAAGGAGAGGGTGCTGGTTGAAGGTGTTTTTTGTGACTGGAGGCCTGTATCCAGTGATGTACCACAAGGTTCAATGCTAAGTCCCTTGTTTTTAGTGTGCATTAATGATTTGGACACAAGTGTAGGAAGTTTTATCAGTAAGCTAGTAAATGAACTAAAATTGCTAGTGTGGTAAATCACAGGTGGGAAAGGGTTAGACTATAGGAAAATACAGACAAACTGGACAGTTGGGCAGAACAATGACAGATAGAGTTTAATTCTAAAAAGTGTCAAGTGATGTATTTTGGGAGGACTGACAGGGCAAGACAGTACATGATGAATTATAGGATCTTGTGTAGTACTAAGAATCAACAGGACCTTTTGCACATGTATATAGATCTTCAAAGGCAACTGGACAGGTGCACAGGGTGGTTAAGAAGGCATATGGAAAACTTGCCTGAATTAGTCAAGGTATGGAATACAAGAGTTGGGACAGAATGATGGAACTGTATGGGAAGTTAGTTAAGACACAACTGCATGTAGTTCTGGTGGCCACTCTATAGCAAGGATATGATTGCTCTAGAGAGGATGAGAGGAGATTCACCAGGATGTTGCCTGGGCTGGTATGTTTCAGCTCTAAAAGAGAGACTATATAGGTTGGGGTTATTTTACTTGGAGCAGAAAGGGATCTGGGAGGCCTGGTTAAGGTTTACATAACCAGGACCTGCAAACATGGTACAATAGAAATAATGTTTTTCCCCTTAGTAGAGGGGAAAAAGATTTAAGTCAAGTCAAAAAGATTTAGATTAGATTCCCTACAGTGTGGAAATAGGCTCTTTGGCCCAACAAGTCCACACCGACCCTCTGAAAAGTAACATACCCAGACCCATTTCCCTCTGACTAATGCACCTAATACTAGGGGCAATTTAGCATGGTCAATCCTCTTGACCTGCACATTTTTGGACTGTGGGAGGAAATTGGAGCACCCAGAGGAAACCCACGCTGACACAGGGAGAACATGCAAACTCCACACAGACAGTCGTCCAAGGATGGAATTGAACCTGGGTCCCTGGTGCTATGAGGCAACAATACTAAGCACTGAGCCACCATGCCACCAAGGAGTCTTGGAATATTTATTTTCACCTCGTGTGGTGGATATCTGGAACTAATTGCATGAAAGCAGGTATGAACTATTACAACATTTAAGAATTATTTACATGAACATTTGAAACACCACAGCATACCAGACTATGGAACAAATGCTTAGATACAGGATTAGAGTAGATAGGTCTTTGATGACTCAATGGGCCGATCTGCCTCTTTCCACGTTGTAATACTCTGTGACATGACTTAGTCAAAGCATGTGCCACAAAAAATGTCTAACCCAATATTGTAATACTTAGCCAATGTGAAGAGCAACTTAGTTTCTCTCAACAATGTAACATTAATTCATACCTGTTATTTACATTTCTTGACCAATGTGAAGAGTACTCTCTGCTTCCCCACAACAATCTAAGCTGAATTAGTATTTGTATTCAGAGGCCTTCAAAACATTTAGTCCACAAGTTATTCTTCTCACCAAACAGCAATGTACTTTCGGCTTTAGTGTGAAGATAGACTCACTGGAGCCCAGGTGCATCCTAACTAACTCCCTTTTCTTTTTTAGAGTCATATCATAGCATTTGACATTTAAAAAATGCCAACTTTAAGATTTTCCTTTCTTCACCATATCCCATTTATCATTATAAAGGAGACTTTTCATCTCTTAGCTCATGTATAGTGCAATTTTGTCATTTAAGCCTTGTCAACAACACAAATGTGCAATGAACTGAAGTCTTCCAATATTTTCATTGCTCAGCCCCAAACCCTTCCTAATATAATTCTTCCCTCACTGCAGCTTGTTCTCTGTGCCTGCAGTTCTGCTTGTAAAAAAAAGCCTTCAGCCACAGACTTCAGTGTTACATTTTATTTCTGCTAGTTTGCAGCTCATAGTCTTCAGAGGTTTATTCTTTGCCCACCATTATTACCAATATAGAGGCAGGAGGCTGGGAGAACACAGCAAGCCAGGCAGCATCAGGAGGTGGAGAAGTCGACATTTTGGGTGTAAGACTTGTAAGTTCTTCCAGTCTCCTGCCTGTCTACTTTGGATTCCAGCATGTGTAGTTTTTTTTTGTCTCTCACCAGGCTCCCATCTCAATATATCTTCCAACACTGCCCAACACCATTGGAAACCTATCATTCATTGCCAGTGCTAACCATAGTACGGTTCAGTTGACATCATTAAAATTATCATATTACTTTAATTCAAACACACTCCATAGGATCCAATTTCTTTTTATACCAGTCACATATAACAAATTATTGTGATCTAGAATAAACTCCAAGAAAGAGTGCTCATAGAAAATTCTATAGTGACATTCAAAATGCTAACAATATCATGATGGGATGACTTATTCTGTCCTTTGATTATTCATAGTTCACTGAACCAACTTGTAATCACCCCTGCTTTCCATCCATGTAACGTTTTGTTCCTTTTGCCCTTCACTTTCCATCTTTTCCCTTTGGCTCTGTCCTTGTTTAAAAGCTTGTTTGTAGATAGGAACAGACCTGTTGAACGATTAAATTAGATCAGGGGTGAATGAATAAGCTTGAACTTCTAAGGTTATGCCCCTTGTTTTAGACTAACCCACCAGGGGAAATCAATTTTTAAAATCATCTTAAACATCTCAATTAATTCACCCTTAATTTTCTAAATTCAAAGTAATAAAAACATTACGTACACAATCTGTCCTAATTTAAACATTTTAACCCTATTATCAGGCTGGTTTACATGTTGGGCAGCCTTAAGGCCAGTTCCAGAATTGAATACAGTACTCCAGATGTTGTCTAACCACAGCCCTGTGCAATTATAATTTTCTCCTCTTTGTTTATTTCTTGAGCTAAAAACCAACATTTTGTTAGCTCTTCAAAAAAAATTATTAAAGGACTTGTTTAAGTTGGCTTTATTATTCTTGAATAGAAATTGCAACTTATTTTCTCGACATACAGAATGCAGCCCACCTTTGCCCTTCTGATTCTCTGGAGGGATTTTAGCATCACAGCCAATGTTTAAAGCTGAGTCGTTGTTTTTGGATGCAATGATAATAGGATGAACTGAAAGGTAGCACTTGGACCTAACTAACCCGCCTCAGGTTAGAGAAACGGAAGGAGGAGTGGAGCTTGCATGAAAGGCCGCGTTTCACTGTAGCAAACTGGGTTGAGAGGGCGGAGCCAGGATCGGCGCGAGCGCAAGTGAGAGTTCTACAGGGGGATTCCCCGCTATTCTGGGTCGCGTGCTCCGGATCAGGATTCCAGGGACAATGCAGAAACCAGCGTTGCAGAACGTTCAGAATGTTACACTGAGCCTCACCCTGCCCATCTCGTGTCAGATCTGCTTGGGAAAGGTATTGTACAGTCGAGGAGGAAGGGGGTGTCAGTGTAAAGATAGCAAGGCGGATGGAGCTTCCCAGTATTATAACCGGTCGAGTCGGTTTTCTTTCTTTCTACTGTAGTTTTTTTAAAAAAACTAAAATGGATCCACCGTTCCCGCCCACTGTTGATTGCAATTTAGAAAATAAATGGTGAAAATTGGAATTTGACACTTTCTTTTTTTTACTTTTTTCTTTAAGAGTCAATTCATTTCTTTAAATTGATGCAAACTTTGTGAAAGTTTAGATGCTGCTTCAAGTTCGGAAAGGAAACTCGTGAAACGCTCTCTTTTTCGGAGTTACATTCTCACTTCCGCATTAATTTGTCGGTTGGTTCAAAAGTGTTGTTCAATGGCAGCCGGAACTTTGAAAACTCTGTCAGGCTGTTCACGTCAACGCACACTTCCAAAACGTCTTTTATTGTGCACTTTCCCCGGAGCTTTTTGTGCATTTTGTATCTTTTTAATTCGGCTCAACCTTTGCCATACATAACTTGATTTCACTTTCAAACCATTCCAGAATGAAGAAAGTAGTCTTATTTCTAGCATATACTATTGTCCTGTTTGTCGTTACTGTCAACTGTGATCATGGCACAGCCACGTGTAGCAGCACACAAAAAGGATGTTGATTGTTCTCGCAAGATATTGCTCTTTTGCGCTTACACAAGCCCATTTGCATGAGTACAAAAAAAAGTTCAAAACTAGAGACTTGTATCTACCTTTAACAATCTCATAACCTCTCAGCCATTTTGCCTTCAATGGGAGCGTTGAAATGTAATCGTTATAATGTGGGGAACACTGGAACGAATTTGTACAAAGTTAGCTTCTACAGCCATCAATGAAATGAGTGATCAGACAGTCTGATCTAAGTACCATCACAGCAGTGAATAGTGGCCAGTCAGAAAATTAGTTTATATTCACTTAGAGCTTTTGGGACCTTGCTTAGTATTTCCAAAAGAGAAAATGCTGGAAAATCTCACCAGGACTGGCAGCATCTGTAAGGAGAGAAAAGAGCTGACATTTCGAGTCTACCTGACCCTTTGTCAAAGACAGATGCTGCCAGGCCTGCTGAGATTTTCCAGCATTTTCTCTTTTGGTTTCAGATTCCAGCATCTGCAGTAATTTGCTTTTATTGCTTAATATTTCATCCCCTGCATTATGTTGAAATGCTGACCTAGGTTATTTGCTCACGAGTTTGGAGTGGGACTTGAATGCATGACCTTTGCTGTAACAAGATTTAAAGTACTCTCTTGATGCAATTTTAATTTCTTTAATTATGACTAAAATTATGAAAAGATTACATTCTGGTTAGACATGAGCAGAAGCAGTGTAATTAAGTAATTGACAATAATATGTCTTGTTGGATGTTGCTTTGTAAAGTCGTTGCAGTTTGTTACTGAAGTTCTGACTCTAACCAGTTCATCATTTCATCTCATAGAAACTTATAAAGCCCTAACAGGACTAGACAGGGTGAATGTAAGAAAGATGTTGCCAATGACTGGTCAGTCCAGAACAGGGAGGATCATGGAATAAAGTTATGTGGTCAGCCATTTAGGACTGAGATAAAGAGAATTTCTTCACTTGGAGACTAATGAGCCTTGGGGATTCTCTGCATCAGAAAGCAGTATAGGCCAAAAATTGAATGTTTTCAAGAAGGGGTTAGATATAGTTCTTCGGGCTAAAGGGATCAAAGGGTAGAGGGAGAAAAAGGGCCAGTGGCTTATTCCTTCTGTTTTTCTATGCTTCTGTCATGACACTGTTGGCAGAATTAAATGTCAGATGTGGTACGGTTCTTTTAACACAACTCAGTTGTGCGAACGTGTTAATCTCAATCAATTCTCATTTTGCAAATACTTTAGGTTCGTCAACCAGTCATCTGTTCAAACAACCACGTTTTCTGTTTCATGTGTATGCAGTCTTGGCTGAAAAACAGCACCCAGTGCCCAACCTGTAGAATTCCAATCACATCTGAAAATCCTTTCAAGGAAGTACTTGGTAAGACTACTTTAAAATGACTTAAATGGCTTGGTGCTTTTTCCCTGTGCTTTAAGAGGAGCAATGTTCATTCTTTGTGAAGGTAGAAACAGTGCGGCCCTTCCATGCTGACCATTCTAAACTAATCCCATCTGCTGACAAAGTCCATATCCCTCTATTCCCTGCCTGTTCATGTGTCTGTCTAAATGCTTCTTCAACATTGCTATCATCTCTGTTTCTACCTGACAGTATGTCCCAGGAACCTACTACCCTAGAGGTAAAAAACATTCCTCGCACATCTCCTTTAAAGTTTTCCCTCTCACTAAGTCTATGCCCCCCTACCCCTTGATATTTCCACCCTAAGGGAAAAAAAACTATTCTCCAGTCTGTCAGTTTATAAACAGTACTTCTATCAGGTAGCTCCTTAGCCTCTGATGTTTTAGTGAAAACAATCCAAGTTTGTCCAACCGAACATTCAATATACTTTTCAGCGTTTCAGGGCAGTACTAATAATTCATGTACAGTATGGACTATTCCAAGCTGAAGGGCCTGTTCTTGTGCAGTATTGTTCTCTGTTATAATTATATTTGAATCCTACCTTTAGGATACATTTTAGATTAGGGTGAGCCTTCTGGATTCATAGTGGGTAAATGGTCATTAAAATTAAATGATTAAACTGGGGGGGTTTGTACAAGAACAGTTGAGATTGCATATGTAAAAATCCCATAAGTAGGACTGATGGATATTGTACGTGGGATATGTTATGGAATGAATATAGGTCATTTGTCTTTGTATAAAAGGGAAACCACTTTCGGTTAGTGTATTTTCTTTCACTTGCATGTAGTTGAATTTAGTCCCTTCCCCCACAACCAAACACTTCTGCAGAATTGCCCTCGACTCCTGAAGCAATCATTTAAAGCTGGGAGAAAGTATACAATTCATCAAGTTTTTTGAGACAAATCCTAACATTATTTCAATAAACTAATATTCTTCAATAAACTAATATTCTCCAATATGAATTGCTGATGAGCCATGAGATGCATTATGGGGATTTTTTTAAACATGCGCACTAAAGTAGGGAGAATGCACTTCACTTCAAAGACACATTTGCTTTACAAGTGTATTTAGTGGACAAGCATTTACCATCTTTCTCTTTCACCAAAGGCTTTGAATCTTGGCATAGATTTATCAGACATCTTGGTGCAGTCTCTGCATTGGGCAGCACTCTGACTTCCTCAGTGACTGAATCAATATTCTCAGCATTGAGATCCAGCAGACCAGAGGAAACTTTACAATGATGTGTCTGCTAGGGTTGCTTATATTCGTTGAACTTGCTTTTTTTCTGCTGGCATGGAGCAGTTACTCTGATTGGCCAGACTCACCATGATAAAAGTTCTACATGATATTGCTGATATTACAAACTATGTTGGATAACGAGTAAGTACTAACCAAGGATGTAAAGCACAACCAGTGATCAAATGATGACTTGTTTTCTCAACTTTACATCTTGCCAACAAGGGTATAAAATGGGTAAAATGCATATGGATACATCATGAGGATATGAATTTGTGATCAACAATGGCATATTTAATATAATTAAAATTTCCAGTCAGGATTCTCAGTTAATCAGATATAGCTAGAGTCTAACAATTCAAACAAGTTGCTTTACTGTTCATAATGTTTTATCATGACCAAATAAATGTACTGTATGCTGACTTTCTGAGCACAGTAATTACTTCTGAAAGTCTGCAGTACAAGGTTTCAAGTTTTGTTTTGATTGTTGACATGCTTCTAAATTTCTTTTGTTATGCCATCACATTTCAGTGGGATGGGTATAAGTTTAGAGCTGCTACATTATGCAGCTACAAACAAGATAAGTAGCAAGAAATACAGATCTTATTAAACATCAGCTTAATCACGTGGGAGAGGATAGTGGTAATGTCACTGGACTAGAAATCCAGAAATACAGGCTAATATCATGAGATTGTGCATTCAGATCTCAGCATAGACACTGATGAAATTTAAATCCAGTTAATAAATCTGAAATAGAGAATTGGTCTCAATGATGGTGACCATGACAACTTTTATTGAATGTTGTGAAAATTCATCTGTTTCACAAATATCCTTTGTGGAGAGATAGCTGCCATTTTTACCTGGTTTAGCCCACGCATGACTCCAGGCACACTGTAATGGCATTGACTTTTAGCTGTCCTCTCAGCTGGTCGAATGAGACATTTGCCTCCTGGGCTTTTGGGGATTAACAAACAAATGCCAGCAATGTCCATATCTTATGAAAGAATAAAGAAACAGGAAAAGGAATTGCAAATTCCGAATTAAATTACGGGATTTTATTTAATTGCCTTTCAGGTGGAACAGATGGAACAGAAAATTGTGACAGTCCATCAGTTAAGCGTCACCTTCGCAAAACTAGATTGGATCTACTACACAGAGAATATGAAGTAAGGCATTTACTGTTGAACAAATATTTTTGTGTTGGTCTAAATGGAAGAAGATTTTGGTTCTTAAAAAGCAGCAGACAACAAGCTATTTGAATGCACTATCTTTTTGGAAAAATCTAACTTTTGGCAAAATATTACAAACAATCTCCCCTACTGGCTTTGTGCTTACACCTGTATCAGAAATCTGTAACCTACAAGACATTGGTATGGCCATATTGGGAGTACTGCATACAATACTGGTCACTGTATTACAGGAAAGATGTAACTAAACTGCAAAGGGTGCAAAAAGGATTTGCCAAGATTGAAAGGTTTGAGTTATAAGGAGAGGCTAGGTAGGTTGGGAATTTTCTTTTTGCCACGGAGTGCAAGAGACTGAGGAGTAACCTTATGCAGGTTCATAAAATCACAAGGGACATAAATAAGGTGAGTAGCTGAAGTTTTTTTCCCAGGGTGGGGAGTCAAAACTAGATGGCATAGGCTTAAGGTAAGGTGGGGGGGGGGGGGGGGGGGGGTGGAGATTTAAAAGGGACCTGAGGGACAACACTTTTGCCCAGAGAGTGGTGTATGTATGCAACATGCTGCCAGAGGAAGTAGTAAAGGCAGGTCCAATTATGACATTTGGGCAAGTATTTGATAGGATCAGTTTAGAGGGAATTGCGCCAAATGCAGGCAGATCAGACTAGTTCGGTTTAGGAGAACTGGTCAGCATGGATGAGTTAGGCTAAAAAGCTTTTTTCATGCTACAAATCTCTAATTCTATGGTTCCCTTTGTTGAGGGAGAAGGTGCACTGTGAGGTAGCACTGTGTTCCAGAATTTTGAGAGAGTAAGTGATGATAAAATAGAATAGGATTTAGCAATATTAGGGAGGTATGGGCTGAGGTGTGGCAGAACAGTGAACAAAGCTCACTTTCTGTCACCCTGGAAAGACAGTGTGGTTTAACACATCTTTAGCCCCTTCAGGAGCAACAAGTGCCTTGACTGTTTGTTTCATGGCCATTTACAGCCTCTTGAGTGTCTGAAATTGGAAGGCTGGTGATAAAAGATCATTTTTGAATATCTTTTTTAGGAGGAAATTGAATCCCTGCAGAAAGAAATTGAGGATCTTCGTGGCAAAAACTTGAGCCTGGAATCACAGCTGCAAACTGTCTTTGACGCAAGGACATTGTCACCTTCTAACAAAGGTGATAACCAGAAGCATAGCCCAACTGAGCAGGACAGTGTACCTGACTTAATCAGTCCACAGGAATGGAGGGCCAAGTTAAAAGCTGCTACAGAAATCTATGAGAAATCAAAAGCTGACCTCGATAAACTTAAAGAAGTACGTATTTCTTTACATTTTCCTTGTGAAACAATAAGGTGAGGAGAAGTAGGGGCTTAAAGTTCATGTTGAACCGTAGAACAAACCAGCTGATGTGGGATCGGTTGCTTGCTGTCCATATGCAGGGCCTTGTACTTCATTCTATTGACTGCAATGAAACAGAATAACTGGCAACTTGCATTACCAGAGACAAACTTTTGCTCCCACAGGATTCATTAGAAGATCATTTTGAAGGAAAGGGGAAAACATTGCAAATACTTTGCCTTTTTCACAACTTCGCCAAATGCTTTATAACCAATTAAGTTAGTTTGATTATCATTTCCATTGAAGGAGACAGCAATTTACACATACCATGTCTGCAAGTAAGCATAATTGAAAAAAAATGTGCAGTTGGCCTAACCAATCCATGTCAGTGTTTTGTACTATTCAAGCCTCCTCCCATTGTTTTATATTTTCATATAACTAACTTCCTTAACATGTTCCTCTATTCCCTTCTCTCTCATGTGTTTTTCCAGCTCCCCCTTAAATACAGCAATACTCTTTGGTTTCATTAATCCCTTTGGGAGCGTTTCACATTTTCACTAATTTCTGACTTCTTTGTGACAGATTTGCTGGCTTCAGGTTTCACTCTTTCCCTCATTATTCATAAAGGCCACAAAAACATTTAATAATAATAAAAAGCTCTTGTGTCATTTCTCAGCCTTCGCTGATCATTCTTTCCAGATGATTATAACCTTGCAGTCTATTATCTTGCTGTAAATGATGTCTCACCTTCCTGAAAGCTTCTATAACCCTTTTAGAATATGGCAACTAGAACACCACACTGATGTCTAACCAAAATGCTGTACAAGTCAACATAACTAAACCCATCTCAATGCACATTGGCAGCAGTGTGTACCATCTACAAGGTACATAGCAGTAGCTCAAAATTCCTTCTACGTCGCTTTCCAAACCCAGGACCACGAGAAGCACAAAGGCAGAAGATACATGAGAATGCATGAGTTCCCTTCCAGCTCTCTTGACGTCCTGACTTGAAACAATATTGCAGTTCTTTCATTTTTATTGGGTCAGAAACTTCCCTTTCTAACAGAACTGAGTGTGTTCCTTCCTATACCCCAAAGACTGCAGTGGTTCAAGAAGGCATCTCTCCAATTTCTCAAAAGGAATTAGGTACAAGTAATAAATGGTATTCAGTGGTGCCATATCCTGTGACCAAACATGGAAAAAATGGAGAGTAGACAAGGTTAAGGCAACTGACATACTTAGATTTACTAAAGGTTGGTGGTAAAGTACTTTACAATTCTATTCCTCCAGAAATAAACCCTAATACTAGGTTCACACAGCCTATGACACTATGGTTAGTGATTTGTGTTTTTACACCCTATTTTCATCCTATTTAGTCTTATTTTCTAAGTAATATATGACTTCTTAATTTTCCTTACCAAAATATCAAATTTCAGACTTGTCTGTGATTAAATTCATTTGCTGATTAATACCAAGTCTGCAAGTTGCTGATGTCTCTGTTAACGTGTTACAGTCCTCCTCGTGATTGGATGTTCTTCCCCACCTGCACAATTGGCTATTATGTTCTTGATTTTACAGTCTGTTATTAACAGAAAATTGTGAACAGCAGCAGTCCCAGCACCAATTCCTATGGGATCCAACTTCCCACTTTCTTCTATGAACAGCTCTCCTTTATCCCCTACTCACTGCTTTCCATCTTTTAGCCAGCTGTGTATCCACTCTGAAACTTGTGCTTTAACTGCAGGTGTTATGACCTTATTCATTTGTCTATTATGTGACATGTTATGGTAGGGCTTTTGAATACTTGCATTGTGTCTGCTGCCTTACCCACGTCAACTCTTCTTGCTACATCTTCAAAGAATTTAATAAGGTTGGCTAAATAAGACTGTGTTTTCCTTTGGAAATTCACATTGATTATTCATGGACAGAATACCAGGATCAGTGCCTTTTGAAAGGGAGCTTGACGTTGACACACCAGCCCTTTGAGTGTTACACTTGTATGATTTGTATGTTTCTATGTAAAATTGTATATTGGCTCTGACAATAATCTCAGAAGTTTTTACCCTTGAGAGCTGGCTTTTTAATTTTGTTTCCAACTTTAGGTCATCCCTCAGCAGATTTCCCCTGTTTTGATTTGTTCCAAAGTAGACCATGACATCCAAATAATCTTTAGTGGTGTCAGTTGAGGGCTAAGTATCAGTCAGCGTAACAGGAAGAAAGTCCCAATTTTCTTTTGAAAGATTGCTTTGCAATTTATTATGTCCCCTCTGAAGCATGGCACCTCTACCAATGCAGCAACTGCATTGAAGGGTTAGCCTAGATTTTGTACCACAGTCTTACTAGGGCTACTAATCCACAACCTGCCAACTGGGCTGAAAGAGGCACCAGTGAAATGTGACTGTCACCTAATGTCATAAATGTGCACTGTATCTTGTAATCTTGAATTCTGAAAAGACATAATGTACCAATGTCCATTCTTTATGTCTGTCTTAAGGAAATGCATTTTGTATGACTTATTGAGTTCATGAAATGCTGGGAAATTAAACAGTTTTTTAAGAATCCATTATTGGCATCAAGCGTTGCTGGGTTACCTACCCGGGAGCTTAGTTAAGGAGTGAAGTTCCCTTCCACCTTTCCAAAACATTGTCCTAGAGACAAAAGCGTTGCAGATGCTGGAATCCAAAGTAGATAGGCAAGAAGCTGGAAGACACTGCATCTTAGCCCATGCCTCAGATAAACAATTCTGCTCTAGAATTGATATGTTTATGTTTCTCATGCCTGCCATTATTTGTGTCAGATTTCCAATTGTTACCAAATTAAGGAGTTGTTACACTGACACAAAAAAAGACTGGCCACCATGTTCTCATCAACCTAAAGTCTGAGGCAAGCATATTTTTCAGTGGGGTATGGAAGTCTTTGATTAGGCCAGTAATTTGCCCATCCTTAATTGTCCTACAATTAAGTACCTAGCTAGGGCCATTTTACTGGGTAGTAAAGAGCCTCATTTTTGTGGACCAGTGGTCACATGGAGCCAGACTAGTTAAGCATGGCAGATTTCCTTCCCTAAAGAAATTAGTGAACCGGATGGGTTGTTATTACAATTGATGCTAGTTGTCATGGTCACCACTACTGCCACTAGCTTTCAGTTCCAAATGTTTTATTAATTGAGTTTTAAATTTAAACTTACTGCCATGGTAAGATTGCAACCCTTGGTCCCCAGAGTAACAGCATAGAGCTCCTGAATTGCTCAACCAGTGACATTACTACGACGCCGCTGTCTCCTTCACCCTCAAAAAATCTAACATTCAATTTATGCTTGAATCCACCACCCTCTTGAGATGAAAGGCAAGTGTGCATCCATCACTGCACCCAGACCCTGTACTATTTAACTCCAATGTTCACCAGAGCATGTTACCTTCAGAATCTTCACCACCATCTAAGCCTAGAAGTACTGTATAGGAATTTCAGCCACTCTTCTGTGTGATAACCTTGATTTTGCAGTATGATCTTTGGTTGAGATAATGTGTTTTTCTTTTGTTTAGCAAGCAATAATTCTGAATGCAAATGTGGTAAGTATATATATGTGTATATATATATTTTATATATTTTATATACATGTAGCTTTCTCATTTTGCCTGTGAAAACATTTTTAAATAGTAAATTATAAATTATTGAAAAACATTTACTGTGACAAAAAAAGGTCATTTAATCATTATGGGCTGGATTTTACAATAAACGGTAAAGCTGAACCACTTGCCACTGGTCTCCAAGAAAGCTGTCCACCCAGATCTAGCCATCTCTGCAGAATGTCCCTTTCCAGATGCCAGTTCAAATCTGGAACCAAGCCATTGGGATTTCCAGGCATCCAACAGCAGTCAAAGTAGTCCTTTGGTGACTTAATGTCTCCAACAATAAAGCAGGATTTCTAAATCTCTTCACTTTTTTAGTTTTAGCTTCAACAGATTGGGAAACAAATGATTAAGTCACAGCTTCTATGATAATCCCAAATTTATTTCTTATCATCATGGAAGTTTGAAATTCAATAAGTATAAATTTACGCTTTCAATTAAAAAACAAATTGCACCACATACAGCAAGAAGGATTGTTTTCCAAACGTTTTCACAGTGAGACTGACAGTCTTTTTCCATTTTACTGGTTGTGTGAAGTCCAATGGAGTGTAGTGGAAAAGCCAGCCCAATCCCTACAGAAGCATAGAATCACGAACAGCAATTGTTGAATTTTCATGTTTACTGCATGCTTATAAGTTCCAAAAGTTGCTGAAAATTTTAGAGGAGGATTAATCCCAAGAGCAGAATCTGACCGTTATCACAGAATCGCATAGTATAGAAGGAGACCATTTGGCCCACTGTTCCCTGTCTGGCCTGTGAAAGAGGTATCCCGTTAGACTGATTCATGGGATTAATTAGTTCCTTGCTGATACTTGCACAGACACATTCTCATGTGTTTCTTCTCCTTGCACTGCCTTAGCAGCTACTTTAGATCCCCGTTGAAAATACGGAAAACTGGAAATTAATTTGCTTGCTGGGTGTTTCGATTAAATCAAATTTGCATTCACCAGGTGGCACTGTGTCTCATAACTTCATAAGTCCCATGAGTGGAGAGGTTACTTAAATTTTATTTAGAGAACAATTACCGTAGCTTATTATTTCCCCTGATTGTCTTTTGGTTTGCAGAGATTTTCCACATCCACTCTATATTGATTCATCTCATGAATTTAAAATTTCCCCTCTGTCATTTCTTGCTCTAATGTGAACAGTCTTGACCTCACTTAGCCTTGCTTCTTATAGCATCGTGCCTTTATGATATTGAAAATTCTTGGTGCCGACATGCGGCTTCCAGGAAAGCCAGGATTAATAATAGTGCTTCTGAACATGCAAATTGCTGGGGGATCATCCGATAAACATCTATTTGGAAATGAGCATTTGAGATTCCTCAGAAAGTGACTAAAGTGTGCCATCCTTTCTTCGTTTCTGATAACAAAAACTAAATACTGAATTGAAACGTCATGATAAAAACCAGAGTACATTATTGGACAAGAAGCATTATCCTCTTTCACCATGGTATTTCCTTGGATTTCTGCATTTGAAGCATTTTTCTTTTTCAAAATTTGACAGTTTGCGCGATTTGATTAGTTCACATGGTTGCTTTGCTTGAATCATTGTTAATTTTGATTTCCAGCCATTTTTCTGCATGTGATTTATTTAATTTTTTTTTCTTGGTTGAGGCTACCAGTTAGGATGTTTCTGAAAGAGCTCTGTGATGAATATTGATGGGGCACCACATTACCTGGGTGCTGAACTAGTCACACTCGCTCTGTTGATGTTTACACTAGTTTGCTTTTCCACGTAACTTGTACCATCCCAGTGAAAACCTCAGGAGGGCAGAATATTTAAGAGATAAATAACTGTATGAACTGTTAACCCTAGGTCCTCTTGTTTTGTTTCCAGGATAGGTGTAAGCATAGAGGCAGGATAATACCTAATTCTGCAAACCCGCCCCTTGAGAATGCATGCCTTCCCATGCTTCCCATTTTCATACTAGGCCTGAATTGTCAGTTGAACTGGAAAGCAGGCCAGGTGATCCAGTAAGCGTTGAGAAATCTGCTAATTGGCAGATTGGAGGTGGAAAGCCTTCCTTGGGGCTCCAGTATTTTTTAAAATAAAAGAACTTCAAATATTTTTCAACCCTTGCCCCTCATTCCCTGTCAATACAACACCTTGCCCAATCCCAAGTCATCGCCACTCATGCCATCCAGTGCTCCTCATCTCCCTTGCACCTCTCTCTACCCATTCTAATAGCCCCACGTCAGCTTTGTGCGTGCTACCACTATGCTATCATTTTTGCCCTTCACTTACCATGTTGATTTAGTTCGTCTTATGCCTTCACAAAAACAGTCACAAGCAACATTCTAAAAATGTAGGGGAACAAGATTTAGTGAGAGGGAAGAACTGAAGGACATCTGTATTAGTATGGGTGAAATTGATGGGATTAAAGGTGAAGCACTTTAGAAGAAGTAACAAGATGGGAGTACTTTATGAATGCAAATACTTGGAAGCTTAGAGAAACGAGGAGATTTTATGGTATTTGTCCTCCGATCCCTGAAGGTGGCAAGACATGGTAATAAAGTAGTTAAGGCATTTAGGATGCTTGGTTTTATCTGATAAGGCAATGATTATGAGAGCAGGGAGTTTATATTGGAGCTGTACTGAACTCTGATTAGACCACAGCTGGAGTTCTTATGCAGTTTTGGTCACCATGCTGTAGGAACGATGTGATTCTACTGAAGGAGATTCACCAGATTGTTTTCTAGGATGGAGATTTATGGCTATGAAGAGAGATTGGACAAGCTTGAGCTTTTTTCTTTGGAGCAGAGAAGGTTGATGGGGAACTTGACAGAGGTGTATTAAGTTATGAGGTGGATAGTAAATATCTTTCTCCCTAGTTGAATGGTTAACAATAAGGACACTCTTTTTTTAAATTGAAAAGTGTGGTTGAGAAGGGCTCTGAGGAAAAGAATATTTCAGCCATGGGTGGTGGGGATCTGGAATGCATTGCCAGGGAGGGTGTTTGTGGTAGGTAAACTTCAACCTTCAAAAAGTATTTGGATGAACAGTTGAAGTGTCATAAGATTCCTGCCTAGTGCAGGAAAGTGGAAATAGTGTAGGTGGTAGTGTATTTTTGGTGATACAGATTTGATAAGGCATCTTCTGTATTGTATTGTATGCTTTTATGATTCTAAATGCCCACAGATTCCCGGTAATCTACACTCCTGATTACTTCAGGACCTGGCCCTCAAAATAGTGGATATATTGGTAGCCATCTTTCAAGACTCCATAGGAACTCTTCCTGAGTCTATAAATTGAAGGGTAGCTAATGTAACACCACTACTTACAAAATGAGGGAGAGAGAAAACTTGGAATTACAGACCAATTAGATTGTCATGTTTGTTGGGCAGGTACTAGAGTCTATTTATAAAATATTTAATAGCAAAGCCCTTGGAAATCAATGACAGCATTGGACTGAGTTGGCATGGATTTACAAAAGGAAAATTATATTTGAAAAAACTACTGGAATGTTTCAAGACTATAACGAATAGAGTTGATAAGGGGCAGCCAATAGCTGTAGTGTACTTGAACTTCGTGAATTCTTTTGATCAGGTTCCACACAAGAGAGTAGCATGTAAATTGAAAGCACAAGGGATTAGGCTGGTGTTCTATCATGAACAGAACTGGTTGGCAGACAGGAAATAAAGAGTAGGAATAAATGGGTCTTTTTATCACGGTAAGCATTGACGAGTGGGCTACCGCAGGAATCAGAGCCTGGACCGCAGAAAATCATAGCATATTTATGAAGAAACTAAATGTAGTACCTCAAAGTTTGCACATGATGTACAACTGGATTGCAGAGTGAACTCTGAGGAGGATGCAGAGATGCTTCAGTGTGATATGAATGAGTGGATAAGTGCATGGGGTAGACAAAGCATAATGTAGAAAAGTGAGGTTATCCACTCTGGTAGCAAAAACAGGCTGATTATTATGTGAGCGAAGTTGGATTTGAAAAGGGGAAGATTCAGTGAGATCTGTGTGTCCTTGTACACCACTCACTTAAAAGTAAGCATGCATATGCAGCAGGCAGTGAAGATGATAAATGGTTTTTGTTTTCGTAGTGAGAGGACTCGATTGCAGGAGCAGGGATGTCTTGCTGCAATTATACAGTTTTGAAGAGACCTCAGCTGGAGTATTGTGAGTGGTTTTAGTTCCTTAACTGAGGGAGGATGTCCTTGCTATGGAGCGAGTGCAACAGAGGTTTACCAGACTAATTTCTGGGATAGCAGGATTGATGCATTATGAGAGATTTGATTAGTAAGGACTTTATTTAATGGAGTTTAGAAAAATTAGAGGGATCTTGTAGAAACCAGTAAAATTGTACCAGACTAGACAGGGTAAACACCGGAAAGATATTCCTAACAACTAAGGCGTTCAGAACGAAGGGTCACTGTCTAAGGATACAGGATTTGTATGTAGGTATGCTGGATATCCAGAAGGAACGCATTGAGCTGATGTGGCCTGCAGACACCTAGTTCCGTGCAATGTGCTTACCAAACTGGCATTTAAATAGAGACTGCTGATCATTTAAATAGCGAGCTGCCTTCTGGAATGTGCATGTGCTTTTCCTGAGTCCATTCCACTTTTGCCCATCCCCTCCCCTGATCCAACCCAGGAATGGGAAGAGCTGTATTCAGGACAGGGATTTGAGATTTCTGCTGTCTTACACCACTTTCACCGTGATAGAGAAAATCTGGGCCCTAGTTTCTAACTATACATGGACATGTGAAAATCCATCCAAAATGCTGACGATTCAAAGGAGATCTTGTCATCGTAATATTTTGAAGCTGATCTTTGTGGGTCCAGAATACTGAGCTTTATGCATTTATCCTCTGAATAAAGTCAATAATACACTTTCTTTCAAAAAGTCCTTTATGTATCATCTCTTTTTATGAAGAAAGGTGATGGTTTGTTGTGTACTTTGTACTTGCACTTCATGAATTGCCTTTTGGCGAAAACTTTTACATCTTATGTGACATGAAACATTAATAGCTGCTGAGTGGTTAATAGCAGTTGTGTTGATACTGATGCATTGTCATTACATACTATTCATGAATCAGTTCATTGTGTAAGAAACATGATTTTACCATTAGTCTATTCCCTTAATGTCTAGATACTGGCGCTCAGCTGCTGATTTGAGCATTAAAAATATATTCTGCATCCTGGCTTAAAATAACTCAGTTGTAAAATCCAATTAATTCAAATTAAAATGCTAAGCTTTTTTTCAGTGTCTATTTTAAAAATGGTTTAAAAAGTTATTTGAGGAGCAATGTATTGGGTTATACAAATAAAAGACAAGAATGGCATTGAGTGAATTGCTCATTCGAAGAGCAGGTGCAGATATGGTGGGCTGAATGGCCTCCTCCTGAGATGTAATAATGCAGTGAATTGCATTTTGTCCTTTGTCTATTGGCGTGTTGAATGTAGGAGGTATTTAAAATATAATAGTCCATGACACTTGCATTGAAAATGGTGTTTTTGATATTGAACATTTAGCACAAAACTTCCTTTTGATATATCCCTTGAGATTGAATAACCTTTTCAAAGTATTTGAATTTTGTTTCTCTTCCTCAGGCAAATCGAAAGCTTCGTGTTCAAAATGGTGATCTTGTGAGAGAGAACTTGCATCTGAAGGCCGAGATTGACAGTCGATCTCCACAAAAGTAAGTTGAGTTTCTATGTTAGAAGTGGAAGCTATTACTGTGGTGTTTATCTGAGGGTTAAGGCATCACTGGCATAAACGCCTACAATTTAATCAGCTTAAAATTTTCTAGCCGTTATTATAAAAATACAGGTCGGAAGAAAGTTCTAACCAGGAGACTGGACCTTAGACAGCTTGAGTGAAGTAAGCTTTATGGACAGACACTTGATCTCTCCAAGAGCCCATTTTCTTAAGTTCATTCATGGGACATGGACATTGCTGGATAAGCCAGTGTTTATTGTTTTACCTTCAACAATCCTGCCTTATTGGATTATAGCTAAATTTTGTAAATGTCGTGAGGTGATTACACATTAAAATGGCTTGGACGAATTGCATGTCGTCTTATCCCATGTTTACATGAAAACCTTGTTCATTGTGCAGATTGCTCTGTCTGTTTAATATTTATTTGCTCTTTGTATCAATTTCCCACCAAAGAATTGGAGAAAGTCTACATCCTCTTTAAAGCGTGGCTTGGATGTTCTCAATTTTTATGTTTGCTTATCTAACCAAAGGCTTTTCCACTTTTGTGTAACCCAGTAGACTTCAGCAGTCTGCAGTCTTGTTACTGGCAACTGATTATTATCTTAGATTATCGTCTTTAGGACCATCTTACAAATAAACAATGCTTTTAGCCTAAACGTTGACACCTTCGATGTCTGTACAGAAATTAAGTGAACCAGCCAGAAACAGCAAGTATTGGCATGGCTTGGAGTGTTCCTACTGATCAGTCAATGTGTGGTCCATATGAGCCATAGCCATAAGTATTCTCTTTGGACTGCACCCTGCAATACAATGTCTGTCTATATCAAAACAGACTATGTGTCCTCATAGTTTAATTAGCCTTTCTGTGTCAGCACTTATTAACTGTTTCAAACATTGTGGAAGTTAAGCCAGGATGTCTTGAGTTAGCTAATTGTGACGTTTAAAATGGGCGGCACGGTGGCATAGTGGTTAGCACTGCTGCCTCACAGCGCCAGAGACCCGGGTTCAATTCCCGCCTCAGGCGACTGACTGTGTGGAGTTTGCACGTTCTCCCCGTGTCTGTGTGGGTTTGCTCCGGTTTCCTTCCACAGTCCAAAGATGTGCGAGTCAGGTAAATTGGCCATGCTAAATTGCCCGTAGTGTTAGGTAAGGGGTAAGTGTAGGGGTATGGGTGGATTGCGCTTCGGCAGGTCGGTGTGGACTTGTTAGACTGTAAGTAATCTAATCTAAAAAAAATGAAAGTATTTCCACTGAAGAAATTAAGAAAGAGAATACATTATCTTAAAGTCAGATTTAAGATATTTAGGAAAATGAAGCAGGCTTTCACTCAAAGGGTTGTAAAAATCAGGAATTTTCTTTCCTGAAGTCTCCCGAAGATGGAGGGTTGATAGATTATGTTTGGTAAGGCCTGAGAGTAAGGATGACTTGCTTTCATTTCAGTCTGTGGGGTTCTGAATTGGCTGATAACTCAAATGCACAATATACTCCACCACACTGATGCAGGTGATATCTTGAGAGTCAGATGGATAAGTTATTGGAAGGTTTGCCCTCAGAGGGAGCATCCTAGCAGATAACTACTAGTTCAACCAATGGGACCCTTCTCAGAAAGGGAGCAATTATAGAGACATAGGGATATACAGCACAGAAACAGACCCTTCAGTCCAACTCGTTCACGCTGACCAGATATCCTAAATTAATCTAGTCCCATTTGCCAGCATTTAACCCATATCCCTCTTAAATCCTTCCTATTCATGTACCTATTCAGATGCCATTTAAATATTGTAAGTGTACCAACCTCCACCACTTCCTCTGGCGGTTCATTCCTCTGCGCGCACACCATCCTCTGCGGGAAAATGTCCCCCCATAAGTCCTCCTTAAATCTTTCTCTTCTCACCTTAAATCTATGCTTTCTAATTTTGGACTCCACTGCCCTGAGGCAGAAACCTTAACTATTCACCCAATCCATGCCCCTCTTGATTTTATACACTTCTGTAAGGTCACCCCCTCAGCCTCTGATGCTCTGAGGAAAAATAGCCCCAACCTATTCAGCCTCTCCATGCTGTCCAGGACTGTGCAGTCAGATAAATCATGATACTGATTTACAGTGATCATATTTAAGAGTATACTTGTGTACATCAAAACAAATCTTATTAGTAGTCCTTGAAGTGATGCAGAGAAGTTTTCAAGACCATTATTATAAGCTCAACACTCTACAGATTAGGTAATTTCCTGCACTTGAACGCATGTGATCAGTTTAAGCTGAGTCTACTAGGTTAAATATTTGGGACAATTAGACTCCATTTGGGAAGGTTGTAGGAAAATGCAATAAATCTGGCAACTTTCCCTGGCAAATAGTATTAGGAAATTACAGGGTAGAGTACATGGCTAATGTTTCCTGAGCAAGACCATCTAAGAAGTGGCTGCAATAAAGCTTCTATCCATAGGGGCTGTATGCAAACCAATAATCAGTGGAAACAAGTGAGCGTAAAGAACGTGAAATGCCCTTATCCATGGGGTGTTGAGAACCAGATTTCCTCGGAGTATTAGGGATATGAAGATAAATTATTGAAAGAATAAAGTTGCAAGTGTGAGGGTGTGCATGATAGTGTTGACCCAACTGCATGTAATTTTCATGGAGGTGTATGTGAGTTCATTGCAAGACCTTTAAGATGATTTTGAGTAATGTGGTATATCTAAATTTTCGATTACAATCTCTATATAAATATGGATAGAGATCTAAGCAATTGTACTAAACTATATATTAACTCCAGGATTAACACAGCTGCATTCAGAATCACTGCTTCAGAACTGTATCCACATGAGGTAAAATAATATTAAACTGGAGTTCTCTTCCTTTGCTTTACTTTGAGTTTATAATTCAATGGGAAATATTTTTGCACTGGTATTCCAAGCTAATTAGATCTACCTCCTATAATATCCTGATTTTGCATTAACCCCGGTATTTATTTTAAATTCATATTGCAGCTATATCAGTCTTTTATGACTAGTTTATTCTCTGATCATTGAGAGCTCTCATTAATATCTCATTATGCAAGCTGTGTGTTATGACCAGTTAGTTCATTATTGAAATCATCTGTTTTTACAAGTTAATATAGCTAACATGCAAAAGTTAATCAATGTTTGATCTTACTTGAAAAAAGGAAAATGTGTTGTTTGGCCTCTGAAAGCCAGTACAGTGCAAACACAATGCAGATGATTGGTGTTCTACTTGAGCTTCCAACAATATAAAGTGCTGTAATGTCCAACAGCAGTTAAGTCAAAGCCATACAGAGCTTTGGGACACTAATGCTGAAGTTAGTTGGGTATCCCAAGATATCCAGAAACTTGCCCTGCATTGAAATCTTGCCAGATATGGTGGGGTTTGTTTCTAATTCATTCACGTGACTAGAACAACATTTATTGTTTGTCCTAATTGTCCTGGAGTAGGTAGTGAGCAGCTGCATTTTTTTAATCACTGCAGTCTGTGGAAAGTAACTGCAGCCACAATGGTGTAAGGGATGGAGTTTGAGCATTCTGAGCCAGTGACACTGAAGGAGTTTCCAAATCTAAATGTTGATTGGCTTGGAGAGAAACTTGCAGGTGATGGTGTTCCCATGCATATGCTGCTCTTGTCCTTCTAGATGATAGTGGTCATGGGTTTGGAAGGTGCTATTGAAGTGGCCTGAGTGATTGGTTGCAGTGCATCTTGTAAGTGGTACACAGTGCACTGGTGTTGGAGGGGTGAAGGTGATGGGTAGAGTGCCATCAAGTGGGCTGTTTCGACCTGGATGGTGCTTTCCCATTCTAGCCTCTGGAGGCCAGCAATTTTAGAGACCTGGTGAATGATACCCTCAGTGGCTTTTATGAATTCAAATCTGATAAGGATTAAATCCGTCAGGCTCCTTAAAGGACAGGAGGTCCTTGTGAAGGACTGGTTTGGGCTGTAAGTGTGATCTTTCCTACATATGACCCCATCAATAAAATCATAGAATCCTAGAATCCCTTCAGTTTGGAAGCAGGCCATTTGGCCCATCAGGTCCACACCAACCCATCGAAGAGCATCCCACCCAGACCCACCCCCTACCCAGTCCCACCCCCTACCCAGTCCATGTAACCTTGAATTTCTCATGGCTGATCCACTTGGCCTGCATATCCCTGGACACGATGGGCAATTTAGTATGGCCACTCCACCCAACCTGTACATCTTTGGATAGTGGGAGGAAACCCACACAGACCCGGGGAGAATGTGCAGACTCCATGTAGCCAATCTTTAAAGAGTGGAATCAAACCCGGGTCCCAGGTATTATGAGGCAGCAGTGCTAACCACTGAGCAACCATGACCCTGCCAGGACATGGAGCCTCTGCTTCTGAAGACGCCTGAACCCTCGTCCTGCTGATGGGCTATTGAGTTCGTAGCCTCCATAAGTGTCACTGTGCCTGTGACAAAATACCTGTGAGACTGCACTATCACCACTAATTGTGGCCTTAGCTACATGAGTTAGTTACTTGTCCTTTTGTTCTGAAAAGCTGGTCCGGTCTTGGAATAACTTCCCGGCAATAGGAGTTTGTTTAGGAGCTGTCCTGACAAGACTACTTTCTTATTTTCCCAGAAGTTCTCTTCAGCCCAAATTCCTCTGACTCCACCGCTCCAGGAAAATCCAGATCAATGTTTCCTGTGTGTCATTTGTTACAGAGTGGAGTTCTGAGGCACAAGCATTTCACACAGTCTTGAGCGTTTGTTTCCTGTATCACGACGGCCTAAGGCAAATTGTTGAGAAAGAAACAGATCACCAAATGATAAGTCCATGTATTGTAAGCTGCTAACATCTTGCACTCAGTTCCATTTGTATGACTGCTTCTGCTTTGCATCTCTCCAGTGGGTTTCCATTTAGAGCAAACATTGTAAGGCTGCCAAATGAAGCAATCCTCATGTATAAACTAGCAATTACTCTTCAGAATAAGCCACAGCATTTGACAGTATCTTTAACTAATTACTGTGAAAGCTACTACATCTGACTGCACACTTAAAGCTTTAATAATGTACTTTGCTCTGCCGTTTTAGTTTGGTAACAATGAAGATAAAAGATAGTTATCCATGTTATAGAATTGACTTTACTCTGTGCATCTTTCACAGCCCCACCCATTCAAACCCTCAGGATATAAATTGAAGTTTAGTGTGAAATGGTTCCTTAGTTTTCATTTGGCTTTGGTCAGAATTAATTGACTCATTGATATGTATGGAAGAGCAGAAATAAGAAACTATACTGGCTTGCTGAAGCATCACCAAGACGCTTGGAGCTGCATACTGAGGTTTTCCCAGAACTTAGCAAGCCTAGCTGTACTCCTATGATAGGTAATGCACCACCTTTTATAAAATGCTTGATTTGTTTTTAATGGAGAGTTCTGATGAGTTGACATCTGAACGTAGCTGTTTAATTTTAATATCCATTTTAGTTTCTAAAAATTATTTTGCAGTTACTCCTTTATGATCAGTCAAGCTGATTGGCAAGATGTGCTAATGCATTGAATGAGATGTGTTCTGTGTGTGATGTTTACATGCATTCACTTAGGAAAGTAGGCTTTTATCAGTTTACTTTATAAATGACTGACGTATCATTTCAATGCTTTTAGTAAGGGATTTTGATCCCCGCTCAAGGAGCGGAGTATTAAGCCACATTTTAAAGCAGTAATTTTCTGCTGATGGAACATGCAATTAATGCCCATTAACCTAAGCAAAGAGAACACAGCAAATAAATGTGATTATTTAAGTGGAAAATTGAAGTATAGCCTGGAAGGCAGGTGGTAGTAAAGGTGATTGAAATCGCAAGAGCGAAAAGAACTTTGATGTTACGTCCAGAAAAGAAAATGCCAATGTTATGGCCATTTGATCAAAGCTGTAAAGGATGGTGTGAGGCAGAAAAACATATCCCATTCTAACAACTGATCTGGCAGGCGTAAACTACAAGCAGCAACGGGAGTGAAATGGAAATTTACAGGATAAAGCAGTGATGATACAGGATAAAGTAGTAGCTTGTGTTGCAAGAGTCCTAATGTTTTACTTTTAAGCTGCTCTTTATTTACCGCTCTAATTAGAAGCAAATATTGCAGAGTAGTCTTATTGCTTGAGCTTTTAATCTGCAAAATATCCCTTATACCAATGTTAAAACAACAACAAATAAAAATGCTCCATTGAGAATTTTTTCTGGAACTTTCCAAATTCGTGACGAAGAAACAGTAAGGTTGGCAGCAAACATTTTGCTAGATTCAGTTGCATGTGCTAGATTTCATTGTCCTCTGGTATTTTTCTGTTAAAGACATGTCCATTCATGCAAATTAGGAGCAGGAACGGATTATTCATCTTGACTCTGCCCCATTATTCTGTAAGAACATGACTGATCGAATGATGGTCTCAAATCCACCTATCTGCCTACCCCTAGTATCCTTTGATACTCACTTGATTATCAAGAATTTTCCCAACTTTGTCTTCAATATTCAATTACCATGCATCTGCCACTCTCGGGGAGAGAGTTCAACAGAGTCTCAACTTCCTTTGAGAAAAAGGTTTTTTGTGTTAAATGAGAGACTTTTTAAAAAAATTATTATTAAACTGTCCACTAGCTCTAATCTTTCCCACAGGGGAAAATATCCTATCAGTGCCACTCTTCCTACCCTCTCATGTCCATTCAAGATCACCTCTAAATCATCCAAACTCTAATGAATACAAGCCCAACCTGTCTGACCTTGGTCATCTGATAACGACTCCATCAGGTAAGCTTTCAATTGAACTGCTCCTAATGCAGTGATGTCCTTTCTTAAATAAAGAGAACAAAACTGTACACATACTTTAAATTTTCATCAACGTCCTGTACACTGTAGCAAAACAGCACTATTTTAATGAAGGGAAAATACTGCAGATGCTGGAACTCTGAAATACAACCAGAAAGTGCAGAAAAAACTCAGCATCTGCAGAAAGTGGAAAAGACTCTTTTTTTAAAAAAAAAAGTCATACTGGGCTTGAGATATTGAGCCTAGTTTCTTTATTCACAGCTGTTGCCAGACTTGTTGAGTTTCTCCAACTTTTTATGATTCATTTTGCAGTAAACTACAACACTCAATTATCCACATGAATATGTGACTGGCCGGGCTGCCCTATGGCACTTTGACAGAAGGCTTCTGGAAATCTAAATGCACTGCATCCCTTTATCTACATTGCTTCTTAGTTTCTTGCAGGACTCTGAAGAATTAATCAAAAAAAACTTCCTTTTACAAAATCATCTTGACTCCCCATTGATGTTAGTGCCCAGTATAACATTAATAATGGATGCTGATAGTCTCCGTGTGACAGATGTTTAGCTAACTGGCCAATAGTTTCCTGGTTCTATCTCCCTCCTTTCTGGATATCCCAACCCCAATCTAACCGGGTGCTGGTAGGTGGGACTCGATTAGTTTGGGATATCTGGTCGGCATGGATAGGTTGGACCGAAGGGTCTATTTCCGTGCTGTATATTTCTATGACTCTATGGCTGGAGAAGTTGCATTTGCTATTTCCAAATCTTATGAACCTCTGCAGAATCTTTGGCATTTTGAAAAATTTAAACAAATGCATGTACTCTTGAAGCAGCCACTTATTTTCAGAGCCTAGGATGAAGGCCGCCAAGTTCCGGGGACATTTTAGTCTAATGATTTTCAGTATACTTTTCCCTGTGATTTGAAAATAAATTCCTCCTTTTCATTTCTGGATGCAGTTATTTTAAGGTTAGTAATTGTATCCTGCAGTGAGGATGAAAGCAAAATATTTGTTCAGTTCCTCTACCATTTTAGAGCCATGGAGGCATAGAGATGTACAGCATGGAAACACACCCTTCGGTCCAAGCCGTCCATAACGACCAGATATCCCAACCCAATCTAGTCCCACCTGCCAGCATCCGGCCCATATCCCTCCAAACTCTTCCTATTCATATACTCATCCAAATGCCTTTTAAATGTTGCAATTGTACCAGCCTCCACCACTTTCTCTGGCAGCTCATTCCATACATGTACCACCCTCTGCGTCAAAACATTGTTCCTTAGGTCTCTTTTATGTCTTTTCCCTCTCACCCTAAACCTATGCCCTCTAGTTCTGGACTCCCCAACCCCAGGGCAAAGATTTTGCCTATTTACCCTTCCATGCCCCTCATAATTTCGGAAACCTCTATAAGGTAACCCCTCAGCCTCCAACGCTCCAGGGAAAACAGCCCCAGCCTGTTCAGCCTCTTCCCTTTAGCGCAAATCCTCCAACCTTGGCAACATCCTTGTAAGTCTTTTATTAACTCTTTCAAGTTTCACAACAACTTTCCAATAAGGAGACCAGAATTGTACGCAATATTCCAACAGTGGCCTAACCAATGTCCTGTACAGCCGCAACGTGACTCCCAACTCCTGTATTCCATACTCTGACCAATAAAAGAAAGCATGCCAAATGCCGCCTTCACTATCCTATCTACTGCGACTCCACTTTCAAGGAGCTATGAACCTGCACTCCAAGGTCTCTTTGTTCAGCAACACTCCCTAGGACCTTACCATTAAGTATATAAGTCCTGCTAAGATTTGCTTTCCCAAAATGCAGCACCTCGCATTTATCTGAAGTAAACTCCATCTGCCACTTCTCAGCTCATTGGCCCATCTGATCCAGATCCTGTTGTAATCTGAGGTAACCCTCTTCGCTGTCCACTACACCTCCAATTTTGTATCATCTGCAAACATACCAACTGTACCTCTTATGCTCTCATCCAAATCATTTATGTAAATGACAAAAAGTAGAGGACCCAGCACCGATCCTTGTGGCACTCCACTGGTCACAGGCCTCCAGTTTGAAAAACTACCCTCCACCACCACCCTCTGTCTTGAGCCAGTTCTGTATCCAAATGGCTAGTTCTCCCTGGATTCTGTGAGATCTAACCGTGCTAATCAATCCCCCATGGGAAATCTTGTCGAATGCCTAACTAAAGTCCATATAAATCACATCTACCTCTCTGTCCTCATCAATCCTCTTTGTTACTTCTTCACAAAACTCAATCAAGTTTGTGAGACATGATTTCCCATGCACAAAGCCATGTTGACTATCCCTAATCAGTCCTTGCCTTTCCAAATACATGTACATCCTATCCCTCAGGATTCCTTCCAACAACTTACCCACCACCGACATCAGGCTCACCGGTCTGTAGTTCCCTGGCTTGTCCTTACCACCCTTCTTAAACAATGGCACCACGTTAGCCAACCTCTAGTCTTCTGGCAGCTCACCTGTGACTATCAATGATATAAATATCTCATTTTAGCTTCCCACAGAGATCTAGGGTACACCTGATCAGGTCCTGGGGATTTATCCACCTTATGCATTTCAAGACATCCAGCACTTCCTCTTCTGTAATATGGACATTTTGCAAGGTGTCACCATCTATTTTCCTACAGTCTATATCTTCCATATCCTTTTTCACAGTAAATACTGATGCAAAATACTCGTTTAGTATTTCCCCCATTTTCTGCGACTCCACACAAAGGCCGCCTTGCTGATCTTTGAGGGGCCCTATTTTCTCTCTAGTTACCTTTTGTTGTTGACATATTTGTAAAAATCCTTTGGATTCTCCTTAATTTTGTTTGCCCAAGCTATCGCATGTCCGCTTTTTGACCTCCTAATTTCTCTCTTAAGTATACTCCTACTGCCTTTATACTCTTCTAAGGATTCAGTCAATCTATCCTGTCTATACCTTACATATTCTTCCTTCTTTTTCTTAACCAAGCCCTCAATTTCTTTAGTCATCTAACATTCCCTATACTTACCAGCCTTTCCTTTCACCCTAACAGGAATATACTTTCTCTGGATTCTCGTTATCTCATTTCTGAAGGCTTCCCATTTTCCCGCCGTCCCTTTACCTGCGAACATCTGCCCCCAATCAGCTTTTGAAAATTCTTGCCTAATACTGTCAAAATTGGCCTTTCTCCAATTTAGAACTTCAACTTTTAGATCTGGTCTATCCTTTTCCATCACTATTTTAAATCTAATAGAATTATGGTCGCTGGCCCCAAAGTGCTCCCCCACTGACACCTCAGTCAACTGCCCTGCCTTCTTTCCCAAGAGTAGGTCAAGTTTTGCACCTTCTCCAGTAGGTACATTCACATACTAAATCAGAAAATTGTCTTGTACGCACTTAAGAAATTCCTCTCCATCTACACCTTTAACACGATGGCAGTCCCAGTTTATGTTTGGAAAGTCAAAATCCCCTACCATAACTATGCTATTATTCTTACAGATAGCTGAGATCTCCTACATGTTTGTTTCTCAATTTCCCTCTGACTATTAGGGGGTCTATAATACAATCCCAATAAGGTGATCATCCTTTTCTTATTTTTCAGTTCCACCCAAATAACTTCCCTGGATGTATTTCTAGGATTATCCTCTCTTAGCACAGCTGTAATGCTATCCCTTATCAAAAACGCCATTCCTCCTCCTCTCTTGCCTCCCTTTCTATCCTTCCTGTAGCATTTGTAACCTGGAACATTAAGCAGCTGCCCATCCCTGAGCCATGTTTCCGTAATTGCTATAATATCCCAGTCCTTGTTCCTAACCATGTCCTGAATTCATCTGCCTTCCTTTAGGCCCCTTGCATTGAAATAAAAGCAGTTTAATTTATTAGTCTTTCCATGTCCCTGCCTGCTCTGACTGTTTGACTCGCTTCTGTTCTCAATTGTATCAGTCTCAGATTGACATCCTTCCTCACTGTCTCCCTGGGTCCCACCACCACCTTACTAATTTAAATCCTCTCAAGCAGCTCCAGCAAATTTCTCTGCCACTATATTTGTCCCCTTCCAATTTAGGTGCAAACCGTCCTCCTTGTACAAGTCACTTCTACCTCGAAAAAGATTCCAATGATTCAAAAATGTGAATCCTTTTTCCATACACCAACTCCTCAGCCATGCATTCATCTGCTTTATCCTCTTATTCCTGCCCTCACTAGCTTGTAGCACCAGGAGTAATTCAGATATTGCTACTCTCGAGGACTTCATTTTTAAATTCCTGCATAACTCTCTGTAATCTCCCTTCAGACTCTCAACCTTTTCCATTCCTATTTCGTTGGTTCCAATATGCACAATGACCTCTTACTGGCCCCTCTTCCCCCTGTGAGAACATTCTGCACTCTCTCTGAGACATCCTTCATCCTAGCACCAGGGAAGCAACACACCATTCTGCTTTTTCGCTGGTGGCCACAAAAATGTCTGTCTGTACCTCGGATTACAGAATTCCCGAACACAATTGATGTACTGGAACTCGATGTACCCCTCATTGCATTAGAGCCAGTCTCAATACCAGAAACTTGGCTGTTCATGCTACATTCCCCTGAGAATCCATCCCCCCTTACATTTTCCAAAGCAGCATACCTGTTTGAAATGGGTATAGCCACAAAATACTCTTGCAATATTTGCCTGCCTCTCTTACCTTTCCTGGAGTTAACCTATCTACCTGACTGTATCTGAGACATTTCCCCCATTCCGAAAACTGCCATCCATCACATACTATTGTTTTTACAAATTCCTCATTGCTTCTAACTGTCTTTTCAACCGACCCATTCAATCTGATAAGATTTGCAACCAACAGCATTTATGGCAGATATAATCCGCTGTAATCCTTAAACCCTCTTTAAACTCCCACATCTGACAACAAGCACTCTACTAAGGGCCATTTTTGCTTCACAATCTATAGATCCAGAAAATAACACCATCTTATTCCTCTACAAACACTGACCCAGGTTAAATTAATAGTTATGGCTTATATTTTAGGTTTAATCAAGAGACCTAAAAAAAACAA